>NC_045598.1:88648998-89256498 GCF_009762305.2 Zalophus californianus
CACTTAATACTGAGTGGAGACCCTGTAGTAGGAGAGAGGATGACAGAGATCATAGAGATCAGTTTGGAAGCTACTGAAATATTCCTGATAATAGATGAAGTTGTCTTAGATTAAAGATGGATTAGCACTTATGGTAAGACTTGGAATCAGAGTAACAAAACTTGGTAATGAAAAATGTGAGAAAAAGAAAGGAACAGAGAATTCTAAGTTTTTGACTTGAGAAATTGAATGCATCATGGCAATACTTACTGAAGTATTAATATTGGTAGATTTTCACATTTTATTGAAGATGAGACATTTGAAGATGGGACTCTAGAATTCTGTTCTAAATCAGGGATAAACTAAAATTTAAGTGAGATTATAAAGCATTGACAAAAATGATTTCAATATAACGGATATTTTTGTCATTATGAATGATGGACAAAGTACTATGAACTGTACATAAATTAATATATGTGATTTTAACAAAAACTCTGAGGTAAGTGTAATTTTTGCCTCAATTTATAGATAAGGAATTTGAGTAATAGGAAAACTAAGAAGCTGCTTATCCTCGGCATCAAAATAGCACTGACCTTTTAGAGGTTCATGAAAATGATTATTGTTTCATATTTACTACCCAGTAAAGATTTTATTTTATTTTTTTTAAAGATTTTATTTATTTATTCATGAGAGACAGAGGAGGAGAGAGAGAGAGGGAGAGAGAGAGAGAGAGAGAGAGAAGCAGAGGGAGAAGCAGGCTCCCAAGGAGCAGGGAGCCCGATGCGGGACTCGATCCCAGGACCCCGGGATCATGACCTGAGCCAAAGGCAGATGCTTAACCATCTGAGCCACCCAGGCACCCCCCAGTAAAGATTTTAAATAACATATTAGCCAACTCTTTTCACTATAATTCTGAGAAATGAAGCATTCTAAAACCCAGAGCCTCAATACAACAATTATGCATCTCGGGGCACCTGGCTGACTCAGTTAGAAGAGAATGTGATTCTTGATCTCAGGGTTTTGAGTTTGAGCCCCACATTGGGGGCAGAGATTACTTAAATATTGAAAAAAACTTAACAAGATATTTTTTTAAAGATTTTATTTATTTATTTGAGAGAGAGAGAGAAAGGGAGCATGAGTGGAAGGGGCAGGAGAGGGAAAAGCAAACGCCCCTCCCCTCTGAGCAGGGATGCAGGCCCGATCCCAAGACCCTGAGATTATGACCTGAGCCAAAGGCAGACGCTTAACCAACTGAGCTACCCAGGTGCCCCTAAACTTAAAACAAAATAAGAATAAAAACCAATTATGCATCTTGTGGATCAGTGAATCTGCTTGGGTTCAGCTGATCCAGGCTAGGCTGGGTTATGAGGCTCTGCTCAGACTGCAGAGTCTGAAATGGGTCTGATTTCTATTGTAGGCCTGTGGGCCAAAGAGACAGCTCAGTTTCTTGTGTCTGGTACCAAGAAGTTAATCCAAAACCAAATTTTATGGCAAATAACAAAGGTAGAATGGGAGTAAGGCCTAATCTCAGAACAGGTATATTGCCACTTTCATTCCATTGCATTGATCATTCCATTGTCTATGTGAAGACACATAGACAAATCCAAAGTAGAGAAGTGATGAGCGATATTATATCAATAACAAGGTTATGGCAAGCATGTGTATACTAGAGCTGAAAATTGTAGAGAAAAATCAGACCGAGTCGTTAAATCTTTAATAAATAGTCTACATGGAGGTGCCCTTGAAACAAATAATACATTCAAAAAACAAACCAAAACCAAAACCAAAACAACAACAAAACAAAACAAAACCTGGCCCTTGACCAGCTCCTAGGATTTAATCTCTAGGCACTTAGAATATCTTGCATGATAAAAATGTGTTTGTATCATGCCAGATAGTTTATGTTAACTGTGATTTACATAGCCTTGAGTAATTCTGTATCAGTGTGGCATCTGGAGAAGCTGGAGACTGAGTAACTAAGGTCAATTACACAACACACCATGCCTACATGACTATCCCCAATAAATATCTTCGATGTCAAAGCTCAGGTGAGCTTCTCCATGGTTAGTGATACTCAAACATACCCTCACACATTGTTGCTGGGAGAATTAAGTACTGTCTGTAGGACTCCACTTGGTAAATAACTGGGAGCTTGTATTTGGACTCGGTCCTAGGTGCCTTTTGTCTTTGTTGGTTTTCATCTGTATCAGTTTGCATAAGAAACCATAACCATGAATATAATAGCTTTTATGAGTTATGTGACTCATTCTAGTCAATCCTTGCACCCGAGGGTGGTCTTGGGGACCCCTGATCCGTAGGGGCAAAGATAGAGTCTGAGAATACAAAGTTTAGGAGTGAAAGATAAGAAACCAGATAAAAATTTGATATTGTAAAAAAAAGCTGCTGGTGAAAGTGACACTAAAAAACTGTAGTATCTTGGTCACACAGGGGAATAATGTTTTCCAAAATGGAGGAAGTTTCACTTGGATCACATGCTGAGAAAAATGAAAAATGAAAAATAATTAATCAATTCATTTAAAAAGAGTATTAAAGCAATTAGAGATGTGAAGAGAGAATTATTATAAACCTTGTTTGGAGGGATTAAAGGAGAATTGGGTATAAAAAAAAGTGTTATAAATACTGGCCATACTTTAAGTTTTACTTACTTTAAGTTTTTTACTTTACGTTTGTTTAAAGGGGAGAAGAATACAGTAGTAGCTGATGTGGCAGATACTCTTAGGGGCTTTCCTTTTTGATGCAACAGCAACATACTAGAACACATTTCAATGCTGATGACAAAAAACATAGAAAGGAAGGAAAATTGTGTGACATGAAATAGTGAGATCATTTCTGGAATTAAGTCTATAATAAGAGATATTGAGATTCTGTGAACAAGTTTAAAACTTGGCTTCAGAAAGGAGACAAGGCAGTTTATTTAACAGGAAAGGAAATATTTTATAAATAATGATACCAATAGGTTTGTAGTTTGGAGATGGTGATTAGGTAGTTATTGTACAATTGCTTCTATTTTAGTCAGGAAATAATTAGATGTTATAAAATGTTGAAATAGGAAGGGCATATGGAGATTTGAGTATGATGAGCAAGCTGTAAAATATTCACTTTAGAGTCTAGAAGATTAATTTTATTAAGAATAGTGAAGTGAGATTTCAGCAGAGGGTCCCTTGAAATGTGTGGTCATAAATTTAAAGTAAAAGCAATTTATATGGTTTGCTTATATACCAATTTTGTTCAGCTGCCAGAGTTCAGACTTTGTGTAAAAAAATAAATGAGTTTAACCAGATTTGGAGTTTTTGTAAGTAAAACCAATACATAAGGAAGTTGAGGATAAAGATAAAGGGGTGAAGATAATGATGAAGTATGAAATCTAAGAATAAGGTAGGTAGTCAGGTCATAGTAGGGGCAATAAACATAGGTAGTGGTATACATGTAATAGAGAACTCTAATTAGGTAGAGAATCTTAGGAAGGTAGTCATGTATATCTTTTACATAAAAAAAAATGTAAAGTTGGAAGATGGCAACCTTTCAAAGTTAATGCTTAAAATGAAATCATGATTTTAAATGAAGTGCAATTCTTTGTAATTAGAAACTCCAGTGTGTGACCATGTGAGTGAATTTTTGAGGTGCTGTGGGTAAATAGATCACTGGGAGGGAAGAGTTTCCATAATGAATGTGGAAATGACCATTATATTAACATCAAAATTATGGAAAAGAATACCTTGATAGTTCAAAAGGAATATTCCTATACATACATATAATTTCAATATTATATAGACATTGGAAAAACATAAATAATAACAGATACTTAAGCTTAATAATTTATTATAGAATCAGTTTTATGTTCAGTTCATTCATGAACCCTCTCAACACTATTCTTACTGTTGGTATACTTTAAGAGTTTCATGTTTTATAAAAGCAGATAAATAGAATTGAAACGTATACATAAAAAACTTTGATTTTAACTCTAGTGAAAAAGAATTAGTCTTCATATATTAAATCATGCCAAGTAAATTTACTGAATCTGTTTCCATGTTAACCATGTAATTACAAGAGAATTACAGTAAGTCATCTAAAGAAATTAGAAGGTTTTTTATACTATAATTAGTATAGAGACAACAAGCTCCCTAATTTACTAACAATGAGTGTTTGTTTTTTACTTACTAGCATCAGACCATAAAATCCTTAAACCATGGAATGTTAATTTTTTGTTGTTTGAGGAAGCTTATGATACATTATGTGTACATTATGTACAAATTCTAGAGCTCTGGCCATGAATTATTTTCCATATGAACAGAAAATAATAAAATAATAATAAAATACAGCAAGAACAACTGATAAAATAATCCGTATAGGAACTAAATGTTGTTTTTACCTCCTCACAGCTCTCCTGTTTTTGTCATTCCTATATTGGAAGTGTGGTTAGTGAGAATGTGAGCATTTGTCCCCACAATTATATATATATTTTTCCAATGTATTTGTGAAATTTGGATTCTTTAACTCTTGACTTTGATGCCAGGATGATGAGGACTCCCAGTTAATTTATTGTGTAAATAATATGACAAGCCCGACTAAGGCTTGTGTGTTTGTTGCTGTTGTTGTTGTTGTGGTTGTTGTTCTTGTTGACACGTGGGGATAGAAACATAGCTTCATTCCATTGCCCCTTCATATTTTTTATTATCCTCTATTTTACATGTAGACAGTTCTTTTTGCTATGACAGGGGCTTATAGTTCGCTTTTAAAGTCTGTTATGAAAAGCCAATGGCTTTATTTTCACATTATATAAATTAATATTCTACAACTTAATATTCCAGCTTACTAAATTCTTAAGTGTGTAGTTCTAGGTTCCATCATGTCAAATTGTTCAATGATATGAACAAACTCCAAACAGCTGTCTACCTCAGATCATCCGGGTGACTCAAGGTTTTTTATCCTCTATTATTTACTACCCTTTCGTTCAAAATGACGGCTTTTTTCACTAACTTTATTCCGAGAAGTATTTGTCAAATTTCTGCTGTCTAATAATAACAATTAGGTCACATGCTTAGACCGGTATCTGACTTCTAAACAATTTACGTTACAGATAATCCCTACAGTTTAAGAAATGGTGTAGTCTCTCAATTGTTCTGGAATGGTCTTTTGTGTATGCTCCTCACACAAGGTGGATTCCTTTGTTATATAAAAGCAATCCTGACCTTGAGGTGTTCTCCTCTTTTAGGTAAAGAATTTAATAATATCATTTATATCAGCCAATTTTTCCATAAAAACTAATTTTTGAAGAAAAAGCTTTAGAAAGATCACATCCAATTTTCCCACAGGAATTGCTCTTAGGAATGCCAAAAAACTTAGAACAATTTCTAATTTTTTTAAATAATGAGAATATAGCTCTTATCTATCCCCACCTGTATCTACATAAAAAAATGAAGCAACGGAAGTTCATTTCTCACAATATTATGCACACCTTTTTCATAATAGTATGCACAGAGTTTTGAACCTAATTCAGGATACACTGAGCTATTTTTAAACAAATGAACAAAACACAAACAAACCAACTAAAACTGATCTTTGATTTCTCTCTGTTGAGTTCCTACTATACAATTTTTTCACCTTAAACTAGGGGTTATTTTCCCGAATTTTGCTTGAGATTATTGGAAATTCTTTTTTTTATAGATATTAAATGCAAAGCACTTAGGACAACATCTAGAACATAGTGAGCGATGACTTACCTTTCCCTTGTTACACATTGAAAATCAAATTTCTATTGTATTTTTCAATGGCCATTTCTAGGTGAAATGCTGTACATGAATTTAGCAGTGCCCTATGATGAATCCTCTGAAGGCACACTCTACTCTTTAATTAGTAGCATATTTTTAGATGTGGTTGTTTTATCCTAAATAACATAACAAACACTTTGGTCTCACTAAACACTGCCATGCTTTAGCCAATTTTAATTTCAGTATATCACTTCACCATTTTAAATGAACATGAATAATCTTAATAAAAATAGTTTCATCTCAATTCTTTCAGATAAAAGACTTTGGCAATTAATCATGCCTAAGAATTTTTTTCTTTAGATCACTCAACATTTGCATATTTGATTCTGTAAAACCTATAACTGTTGTAACAAATGAAAATCCATAAGTCATGACTATTTGAGATAATTTGCATGAATTTTAATACATTAACACTTCAAAACTAACATCTAATTTTCAGAAAGAAGACTTATAATGTGAATGTTGCCACATTATTGTGGCAGACTGAATTAATTAGCTCCTGTAAAATTTCCCTAGAGCCTTTTCTTTCACACCTTTCTGTAGGAAGTTATGCTTTTTTGATTTTTAGTTCCATAGGGATCAGGATAATGCCCAACACTTTCTAATCATTTTCCAAGGTACAAATTACCAATAGGTGTTGAATTACGAGTTGCATAAGTTACAAAAATGATGTACACCCAGAGAATGTTTAGGTGATTTTACAATTTAATCTTTTTTTAAAGGCCAGAGAAAGTTTTCTAATTAAAAAATAGAGTGATTCAAACTTTATCATGCAATTGCGAATGCTTCATCAAATTTTTGATCAAGTTATTTTTGAAGTATCTTTTTGCTGAAGAGGCACTATCTATTATATATTAGGATAAGTTAACCAAATGAAATTGGATTTTCAAACAACTGATTTTATCAAATCATGCCTTCAGTGCACTTTTTTTCTTTAAATATTTTCTTTATTTATTTGACAGAGAGAGAAAGAGAGCAAGCACAAGCAGGGGAAGTGTCAGGCAGAGGGAAAAACAGGCTCCCTCTAAACAGGGATCCCCACTCAGGGCTCAATCCCAGGACCCTGGGATCATGACCTGAGCTGAAGGCAGACGTTTAACCCACTGAGCCACCCAGGCGCACCCCTTCAGTACACTTTTAACCAAAATATTCAGTCTACCAGAGCAGCACATCTATCACCTTTTGCAACAGGTTAAGTGATTAAGCACATATAATCTTAACCCAAACAGACAAAGAACAACTGTCATTTCCACCACCAGCTTCTTCATTTGGAGGATGTTATCTACACTTGGAATCTCAGTCCTCCACCGAAAAAATGGCGGTAACAAGAGTACCGATCTCATTAGATTATTTTCAGAAATAAGTGACTAAAACATGTAAGTCTCTTTGAACAGAGTTTAGTAAGTCTGAGTACTTGAAAAATATTAGCCAGTTTTAATTCCGGGGGGATTAAACTTTGTATAATGGCCCATATTCAGACATTAAGTAATGTGATAACTTTAGCATGTAGAATTTATTTTCGTTAGTTTTTAAAACAAAGTAAAGAGTGCCTGGATGGCTCAGTCAGTTAAGCATCAGACTCTTGATTTCGGCTCAGGTCATGATCTCAGGGTTGTGAAATCGAGCTTTGTGTTGGGCTCTATGCTCAGTGTGGAGTCGGCTTGTCCCTCTTACTCTGATCCTCTCCACCATCCCCACTCTCTCTCTCTCAAATAAATAAATAAATAAAAATAAAACAAAAGTAAATATCCATGTTATTATTTCTCATCTATCATTTTCAATATTATATTTATATCTCAAATATCTTTACCTGTACTGAAATAGTCTATTTCACTCCCCTTACTGTGGACTCACTGAAGGCAGAGACTAGCTCTTGCCCACTGCTATATTTCCAGTGCCTAGCATACAACCTAACACATGGTAAATGTTCAATTAATGTTTTTGAAATAGATGAACATAAGTTTCTTAATTTTTAACATAAAAAAGAGGCTCTACTGTGTGGTCGGTAACAAAATACATTAAATTGATTAATTATAATTGGAATAATTAATGATAATTGTATACACATGTATTCCTTATTTCACTGTGCTTCACTTTATTGTGCTTTGTAGATATTACGTTTTTTACAAATTGAATGTTTATGGCAACCCTGCATCCATCAACTCCAATGGCACCATTTTTTTGACAGCATGTGCTCACTTTGTGTCTCTATGTTATATTTTGGTAATCCTAGCAATATTTCAAACTTTTCCATTTTATTATATTTGTTATTATATATTATATATATGTATATTATATATAATTTACATATATAATATCTATCAATATATATTGTTATGATGATTTGTGATCAAAGATTACGACTCACTGAAAGCATTTTTTTAGCAATAAAGTATTTTTAAATTAAGGTATGTAATGGTTTTTCATTTATTTATTTTTAAAGATTTATTTTTTTATTTTAGAGAGAGAGAGAAAGAGAGAGCACAAGTGTGAGGGGGCAGAGGGAGAAAGAGATAGAATCTCAAGCCGACTCTGCCCCAGGAGCAGAGCCTGACACGGGGCTCAGTCTCACAACCCTGAGATCACAACCTGAACGGAAACCAAGAGTCTGTTGCTCAACCGACTGCACCATCCAGGTGCCCCTGTACTTGTCTTTTTTAGACATGATGCTATTGCTACTTAATAGACTACAGTGTTGCTTAAATATAACTTATATGCATGGGGAAACAAAAAAAATTTCATTTGATTTGTTTTAATGCAATATTCACTTTTTATTATAGCAGTCTGGAAACTGAACCCGTAATATCTCCAAAGTATGCCTGTAAAATATATTTCTTATTGTATGCAGATTATGTAATATGCTGTATGAGCTAGGAATTCTTCATAGGAACAATAAGCCTACTAATAAAGCATTTCCATGAAAGCCTGATTCTGCTGTTCTTCATCTCTACTAATATGATAGGGGGAAAAGTTGTTGTGTAGATAAAGTTGATTATTGCTAATCTTCGAGATGTTACCTCAGTTATCCTGAGATCTCACTGGACAAGGTGGAAACTAAATAGCTAAAGATAAGCCTACAGAACAATATTTTAAAAAAATGTGTTCATTACTTATAGTATCACTTAGAGTATATAATAAGTATAGTATCATGCAGTTATATCATGAAATCATGATGTGTTTTTATAGTAAAAATAATCTCTAAACAATTATATGGCTTTCAAAATCTAAAATGCCTATTCAGTTAGGGTCATTTTTTACTCTTATGAATAAATAGACTAAAAATTGTTTATTCAGCCAATCAAGCATTCTGATGTTCTGAATATTAGTCCCAGCTAAAGGCTGAATTAAATAATTGCAGGGTTTGAGCAAAAGAAAATTTTAACATAAGTTTGTCTAAATATATTAATTTGATGAATTTTCACAACAGTATCGGCATGTGTATGGTATTGTAAATTAAATATAATTATAGACTGGGTCATTAACTAAATTTTCAAGATTAACAGATAAAATAGAAAAAAAAAGATCTTAAAAGTTTATCTATTTCTCAATACTGTTGATAAGTCCAATACATGGCATAAACTAATTAACTCTTCATTATATTTTTATGACTATATTCAGTGCTTAATAGAAAACAAAACTAAATTCCTTCAGGCCAACATTCGCCATCTAAGAAAATCAATATCTATAAACATAATCAATATCATAAATTTTAATTAAAAATTCAAGCACTAGCTAACACATAAACATTTTAAACCATTTTAGCGTGGAAAAAAAAAGTAGACTATGTTCCCTTATCAGCTTAATTAAAAACAAAATGAAGAAAAAACTATATATGTAAAATAAAATATCCTTAATAACTATTGCTCATACATAGATAGGTGCTTTGCTGTGACCTCTCAACTGTAGTACTATAAAATACATTTCAATAGCTATTCTTCGATCAGTTTATTCATTTTACATTACATTCCCTACAAAATCAATGGACTCATCTTTATAAAACAAAAATCCAAAGAATATCACTTCTCTGCTCACACACTTTGAATAGCTCATCACTATAAGGAATATAAAGTCTAAGCTCTTGAATTTGCTATACGAATGTTTCACATCTGTTGCAACTTCTCCCTCCTGCTTTAACCCTACAGTCCCCTGTTCCAATCATGATAAGAATGTCTTCCATCCTCTGACATACCAGAGTTTACAGCCCCTTCAGGCCTGTGTTCTGATCTGGCAATTTCTTCTTTCTTTCATACTCTCTAATTTGGACTCAAACTCATCAGCCTCACTCTTACCCTGCAGAGCTATGAATTTATATAGGAAGCTTCATATGCTCATCTACCATGCTGCTATGTCAACTCTGTGAGCAATTTCGTACTGCATATTAGGTCATAGTTTAACTGCTCTTTATACGCCTGTCTTAATGGATCATAAATCCCTCAAGAGCAGGGCGAAAGTCTTACTAATATTTATATCTGCCCTCCTTAGCACAGTCCTATGTATACACTGTTTCCACTTTCCCAATTTTCTATGTGCACAAAATTGGGAAATTTTCTTATTGTTTTTGAGCCTTTTCTTTGCCTTAAAAATTAAGCTAAAGATATTTTCCTCCACAAAATGAATAGGGGTATTTCATTTGGGGAAATTAAGCTCTCTCCTAGAAATGTGTAATAAAGGTTGAATAAATATTAGCTACCACAATTTTACTTAACTTTCATTACACAGTA
This sequence comes from Zalophus californianus, assembly GCF_009762305.2. NCBI lineage: Eukaryota > Metazoa > Chordata > Mammalia > Carnivora > Otariidae > Zalophus > Zalophus californianus. The sequence continues at coordinate 88,659,488 of NC_045598.1, forward strand.
ACAGTTGTTATAACATTATTGAAGAATAATGAATGATGAGAATATGATACAAACTAAAGAGGGAATTAATAACTAAAGTTAAGATGAAAAATGCAACCCCACTCCAAGAGTCAATTCTTCATAATTAAAAGGAAGACCAGAAGAAGCATTTTAGGAATTTTACAGGACAGTCTTTCCAAATGTAACATAGGCTCTTACAAGAGCTCTGTACTTGTTTCTTCTGCAGGACATGCTACCTTCCAGATATCTGCCTGGCTTAGTCCTTTGCTTTTCAGGTCTCTATTCAAATATCTCCTCTTTCGAGTACTTTACCCAAAGTAAGTATCTTTCCTATTTCTCACCATCTCCTTATTCTGCTTTATTTTTCCTTGTAACACTTACAACCACCAGCTAATATATTTTTATTTACTGGCTCTATGTTAGACTAGAATGTTATAAGCATGAAGGTAGAGACTTGTCTGTTAAATCCACATCCTCAAGCAGCACCTAGGAAGGTGCTTGTCTTAGTCTGTTCAGGCTGCTATAGCAAAATACTACAGACTGGGAGGGTTATAAACAACAAACCTTTATTTCTCACAGTTCTGGAGGCTGGAAGTCTGAGATCAGGATGCCAGCATAGTCAGATATCTGAGGCCCCTCTTCTGAACTGTAAGCTGTCAGCTTCTCACTGTATCCTTGCATGGTGAAATGGGGTTAACAAGCTCTTTGGGGCACTAACCCCAAACATGTGGGCTCCACACTCATGACCTAAGCACTTCCCTAAGGCCCCTCCTCCTAATACTATCATATCAGGTATTAGAATTTCAACATGTGAATTCTGGGACACACAAATATTCAGACCATAGCAGTGTAGAACATGAAGTAGGTGCCAAATAACTAATTGAACGAATGCAATTTGAAAAGAATTGAAAAAGTATTCAATTCCCTAATATATTTTCCCCATTGACTTTTGGAGCACTAGAAATTCTTTCCAAGATGTGTTCTGAGGTATAGTAAAGGCACTTTCCCTCAGTGGATGCTCAAAAGGACATAAGAAAAGGAAGATACACCATGGCTCTCTTTCTGCCTGCATACACACAGAGGAAAGGCCATATGAGGACACAGTAAGAAGGCTCTATTTGCAAGCTGAAAGAAAGTTTTCACCAGCAGCCAACTCTGCTGGCACCTTGTGTTGGACTGCCAGCCTCCAGAGCTGTGAGAAAATAAATTTCTGTCGTTCATGTCACCCAGTCCATGGAATCTTATTATGGCGGCACACGAAGACTAATAGAGCATGTGAATGACAGATTGGAAACTTCAGAAGATGCTAACACAGTCATTTATTTCACCCTGAAACATTTACTGACTCCCCAGCCTATGAGGGAGACTTGGAAATTAGGCCAAAGCTTTCATTATTTATTTATTTATTTTTATTAACATAATGTATTATTTGTTTCAGGGGTACAGGTCTGTGATTCATCAGTCTTACACAATTCACAGTGCTCACCATAGCACATACTGTCCCCAATGTCCATCACCCAGCCACCCCTTCCCTCCGAATCCCTCCATTCCAGCAACCCTCAGTTTGTTTCCTGAGATTAAGAGTCTTTTATGGTTGGTGGGAATGCAAGCTGGTGCAGCCACTCTGGAAAACAGTATGGAGGTTCCTCAAAAAGTTGAAAATAGAGGTACCCTATGACCCAGCAATTGCACTACTGGGTATTTACCCCAAAGATCCAAATGTAGTGATCTGAAGGGGAATGTGCACCCCAATGTTTATAGCAGCAATGTCCACAATAGCGAAACTATGGAAAGAGCCAAGATGTCCATCGACAGAAGAATGGATAAAGAAGATGTGGTATATATATATACAATGGAATACGATGCAGCCATCAAAAAATGAAATCTTGCCATTTGCAACAACGTGGATGGAACTAGAGGGTATTATGCTAAGCGAAATAAGTAAATCAGAGAAAGACAATTATCACATGATCTCACTGATATGTGGAATTTAAGAAACAAAACAGAGGATCACAGGGGAAGAGAGGAAAAAATAAAATAAGATGAAACCAGAGAGGGAGACAAACCATAAAAGATTCTTAATCACAGGAAACAAACTGAGGGTTGTTGGATGGGAGGGGCTTAGAGGGATGGGGTAATTGGGTGATGGACATTAAGGAGGGCATGCGATGTAATGAGCACTGGGTATTATATAAGACTAATATATCACAGGCCTGTACCTCTGAAACCAATAATACATTATATGTTAATTAACTGAATTTAAATAAAAAGTAAAATATCAACTATAAATTAAAAAAAAAGTGCCACCTGGATAATGACAAAGTGCAATCATTAATCAGATTGAGATGATCAGCCTTGGGTCTTATCTCCCAAAGAAATGGGGAAATCACTGTGGTAGAATATAATACCATTTAGAATATGTATTATTTTTATACACAATATTTGGTGTATAATAATAAGGCAAGGGAAAAAGCTAAGATATATGACATAATCAAGAGAAGAAATAGAAATAGAGGCAGATCTATAGTTTATTTAGAAATAGATTTAGCATAAAGAACTTTCAAATAATTTGATTATGAGAGCAAGAAAATAGAGTCACAGATGAAGAAGACAGATGAGAAAATAGAGAATTTTATGGGAATATTGGAATTTATGAAAAAAAATTCAATGACATCTCCAGAAAGAAAACAAACTATCTGAAATTCAAATCTTGACTAACGATTGTCCTAACAGTTTGAACACAGTTGTTCAAGAGATTAATTACCTACAAGACAAAACATAGAAGATATGCAAAGTGAAGCACTGAAAATAACAATGGGGGGAAGAGGTACCAGAGCATAAGATACACATGTAACATGTTTTAAACACATGGTCTCTATCTTTTTTTAAATAAAAGTATTTTTAGTGAGGGAAATTTTTTTTATCTATATGGTAGCCATTAAAAATTGTAAAATATATCATAACTAGGACACTAATAGAATAAAAATTTGAATTACTTTTTGTTAATAAAATACATTATAACTAGGACATTAAGAGAATACAAATTTGAATAATTACTTTTCATTAACTGAAAGTCACTAAAAATGGAAGAACAAAGAATATATAAAATAGATGGGCCAATGATAAAATGGATAGTGAAATAATAAATATAACCCAAATATGTCAGTAACTAATTTAAATATCAATGTAGTATATATTCCAAGTAAAAGACTGATTGTCAGAATTAAGGGGAAAAAAACCTTCAAATGTTGCTTAACCGAAACATACTTTAGATAAAGAGAACAGAAATACTGACTCTAAAATGATGAAAAATATGCTATTAAAGTCCATCCAAATAGTATATAGAGACTATAATAATATCAGACAAACAACACATTAAAGCAAGAAGCCTTTCCAGTGATGAACGGTATTTTATAATTAAAAGTAGGTCAATACAATAGGAAGATGTTATAATCCTAAATGTAATTCATAGCTTCAATATATGTAAAAAAAATGACAGCACTGAGAACAATAGAAAAATCCAATCCAAAATCATTATGGGAGAGTTTAACAATATGTTTTCAATTTTAAGGACACAGTCTACTGACATGGATAATATTAACAATAAAATTAAAAACATAGTCTTATTGACAAGATTGTACATTACATCAAAAAATGACAGAGCTTTAATTTTTTTCAAGTGTATGTGGAATATATGATGAAATAAAGAAGCAACTCTTGACAAATTTCAAAATATTGAAGTTACCTGGAATATATTCTGTGACCAGAATAGAATTAATGCAGAAAAAGTTTAACTTAAAAAGTCATATTTCTAAAACTAGAGCACTTCTATAAAATTAATTGCTCCAAGAAGTAATTACAGTAGGAATTTTTTAGGACGGAAACATTGTGACTGAATAACACGTAAAAATTGGGGGAAGTTAGCCAACGTAGTGCACAAAGGAAAAACACAGTCTTGAGTTCATGTTAGAAAAGAAGAAGAAAAGTAAAAATCAATGATTTAAATTTGATCTTAAGTAGTTAGTAACAGTAAGACAAAACAAAAAATGTAAAACAGAAGAAATATTTTAAATATAAGAGAAAAAGTCAATGAATTAAAAAATCCTAAAACATAAAACAATGAACAAAGTCAATTATTGGTTTTTTGAAGAGACTAATTGATAACACCCTAACAATAATGATTAAGAAAAAGAAAAGACAAGTTCCTTATTTTAGAAATAGAAAATGGGCATTGCTACTGATTTAAAAATCTATAAAGAATACTAAGAAAATAGTATAAACAAATCTATGCTAATACCTTTGATAATATATAGGGAATAGAAAAATCTCTAGAGAAATCATATCAAAGCTCAAAGAAATAGAAAATCTAAATAGAGAGATACACATTAAAGAAATATGTTTTTAAATCATTTCCACAAGAAAGAAATGACAATCTTGAACAAACTCTATTGGAGAACAGAAATGGAAGTAACACATCCCCAAAATTTTTTGAGACCACCATGATGATGCATCCAAAACTTGTCAGTGACATTTCAAGAAATAAAATTAATGTGATTAATTCTGATACCTGAGATGTGTTGAGGCATAGATTAAATGTCATCAGTAATCTAAATTAGATCTTTAATTAAATTCATTTTAGATCTAGTTACATGATGTAGAAAAGGGGGAAGGATGGGTAAAAATGTTTAGAGGAACACACACTCTAATGGGGGGAGGGAGAGAAAGAGAGAGAGAGAGACTTTAGTCATTTTAGGACAGTGAACCCCACTGAGAACATTACAAACTATTTCTTTGAAAAACTGGCTTGTGAGCTAGGAAAAAAAAAAAAATAAGTAAAAGTTAGCCAGATGCTGAAAGCTATAGACAAAAAGCATTGTAGACCAGGTAATGACATGTTCCAAAGTGTGAAAGTGCGAACTGTTTAGGGAAAACCACATGTTTTGGTAAAGTTGATGAATGTCCACAAGATGATATTTATCTCCTAAGAATTAGCTCATGCATCACTTTTCAAAACACCTTTTTTAAAACAATGTCGTATGTTCAGGAAACACAAAGGAGTTCACCAACTATTATGCATGATATATATATCACAACAGGAGATAAGTTTGGAAGTATAGGCAAGGTCTGAATCACGCAGGACAACTGCACAAGGATTTTATTTAGGATAAGGAGCTGCTGACACAATTTAAACATGAGTGTAACATGATCATATTTGTAATATAGAAAGAGCAGTCTGGGAGCAGTAGACTGAATGAATAATAAGGGGAAAATCCTGAAAGTGAAACCATCGGGGAGACTCTTGCTGAAATTCATGAAAATAATGATGAGAACTGGTTAAGGTTAAGAGCATAGTGATGGAGATGGGAAGTGCTGTTCTATTAATGTTTAAGAAATAGAATGAATAGATTCAGTGATCATATGTTAGTAAGGTGATGTAAGAATTAAAAAAAAAAATCAGTTTTGCCCTTTGGAAACCCATAAAACCATCACAGGATAGTTTTCAACAAAATATTTTTTACATTGGATGACAGCATGAGACCATCTTTAAACAGTTCTTTGAAAAAAATTCAAAAATGATATCCAAATACTAGTGGGACTAAATGCTCCCGAAATATTTTAGTAGAGCAATCCGTAATGACCATGTACCACCTATGACAACCAATTAATAAACATCATTAACAAATTAATATTCTTTCTGAAAACTGGTAGGATTTGATGCCAACTCAATAAAACAGAGACTTTGTAATCCATAATTTATACCTAATTAGTGTTTAATCTTTTTTTCAATCCTGTGATTTAATTACAAATGTTTAGTTCAGCAAAATGAAAATCTTTTTTTGTCATTATTGTTCAGTTAAAATCAAGGTTTCCTGATAGATATAGATTACCAATACAGGTTTATCCTTTTATAATTACTCTAAAGATTAGGTCAGCAAACAGAAGTCACTAATAGATCTTAAGTAAGAACAATGACAAAGGTTTCTAAAATTTATTATTTTTGTTAATCTGCCCATCAGAAGTCAAGGTTCATTTGTTTCATAAATGTGTTTCTCACTTCTCCTAGGAAATATAAACTTGTTGAATTAAATATGCTATGGTATTACTACATATATTTAATACAGTTTGAAAAATTCTAACTATATTTGTCTCTAATTATCCAAAGCCTTTATATATTTGATAAAGTGATACAGATAATACTGATACTGATCAATACTGATATTTTTCCATGATTTCTTCTTCAATAACAAAGAATACTTCTGAAATTACATGAATTGATCAAATAATAAAATACATATATTCTACATGTTTATCTACAGAAAGATCTTTTTGAAATTATAAAATTTAGAATACTTAAAATTGGTAGAACTGACTAGAAAGTTCAAATAACAGAAATTTTAAAAAGGAATGTGCCCCCACCCAAATTTAGCATTTAGGCAATGTATTAGATCTTTTCAAGTAAACTAGAGTATAGTCATATTTCAGAAATAGTGATTATTTTTTTTTTAAAGATTTTATTTATTTATTTGAGAGAGAGAGAATGAGAGACAGAGAGCACGAGAGGGGAGAGGGTCAGTGGGAGAAGCAGACTCCCCGCCGAGCAGGGAGCCCGATGTGGGACTCGATCCCGGGACTCCAGGATCATGACCTGAGCCGAAGGCAGTCGGTTAACCAACTGAGCCACCCAGGCGCCCATAGTGATTAACAGACAATAGGCAAAATACTCACTAACCAGATGACACACAACTATAAATAGATATACATATGTGCCCACATACACATCAAATATTACCTATTGAACACCGATGTATATGTGGTATTTTCCCTACCTTTTAGCCTAAGCTGCCCTGAGCAAACATTTCTTGCCTAAAAATTTGTTTTGATGTTTCAGGTAGCAGTTAACCCACTGAACTTTTATCAGAAACTGGGCAGTTCTGTAAGCTTCGTAGAAAATGCAGAGTGGCTTGATAGTTTGGTCCACTGATAATACCGGTGGTCACTACTTAAACCACTTCCTTCAGAACCAGGGTTATCTTCAAACTACATAAAATGAATAACAGGAAAAGAGGAGTCAAGAAAATATGGGGGATTGAGCAGTTCTAACTTGTCAATTCATTTGGCATCCTTTATTCATGTCCATATTATTTAAACATAACTATGAAACTTCTTATAACAGAAAGCAATCAAAATCTATTAGTTTTGCTACATATCATCTAAGAAATCAAATAAATGTGAATAATTGAGATGTTGATGAAATATTCAGACATATTTCAGATTGAAATATCAGAGGCTGAGAATGGCAGGTACATACCTGAGAGATACCAGGAGATGAAAAAGAAGCTAAATTGCAATTTGGAGACAGGTATATGGTTTTTACATATTAGATATAGGATACGTGTCTATACATATAGATACAAATTCAAATACCAGTGTTGTAATATTAACGCCTCTGCCAAATTTCAGTGGTTGCAGTTGCATTAGAGAGAGTTCTTTGGAAAGCAAGAAATAAAAAAATCCAATTGATAGTGGCTTAATTAAAGATTACTATTTTCCTGGGGTGCCTGAGTAGCTCAGTTGGTTAAGCATCTGACTCTTTGTTTCAGCTCAGGTCATGAACTCAGGGTCCTGGAATCTAGCCCCATGTTGGGTTCAGCACTCCGCATGGAGTCTGTTGGAGATTCTTTCTCCCTCTCCCTCTGTCCCTCCCCCTGCCTGCGCTCTAATTAAATAAATGAACAAGTAAATACTTTTAAAAAAATCATTATTTCCCAATATCAAAAAGTTTGTGTATTTGTGGCCAGTGATGTTGATTCAGATATTCAACAGTGTCTTTGCAAATGACTTCAGATTATATTACTTGTATTTGCAAGATGTATGTATGTTACAGTCTAGGCCTCACTAAGGATTTAAGGCAGGAATAAAAGATATTTACAGAAAGTGATGCTACCATGTCTATTTCACTTACTAGAAAGGCAATAGTTTTTCCAAGATAATCCCCTTCTTACTAAAAGACTTACCTTTAGCCTGTTATTGGCTAGAAGTAGATTACATGGTTACTCCTAGCAGCAAAGAATAAAAGAAAAAGAACATCAGATCGGCTTAGAACAATCCTGATCCATTGTCAGGTGTGAGCTTGTTGTTCCCCAAACATGTCAAATTCTACTGGCAAAAATCAAGAAAAATGAACAGGCCACTAAAAATTTCCTTTTCTTTTCTTCTTTCTTTTTCTTTTTTCTAAAAGATTTTATTTATTTGTCAGAGAGAGAGAGCGCACAAGCAGGGGGAGTAGCAGGTAGAAGGAGAAGCAGGTTCCCCACTGAGCAAGGAGCCCAATGCGGGACTCAATCCCAGGACCCTGGGATCATGACCTGAGCTGAAGGCAGTTGCCAATGGACTGAGCCACTCAGGTGTCCCTAAAAATTTCTTTGATTAGTGATCTACTGCAACAAAATTTGATGCTAGGTATTATGTATCTTAAATATCAAGATAATAAACATTGTATTTTTTTAAATATTTTATTTATTTACTTGAGATAGAGAATGAGAGAGAGAAAGCACATGAGAGAGGGGAGGGTCAGAGGGAGAAGCAGACTCCCTGCTGAGCAGGGAGCCCAATGCGGGACTCGATCCCGGGACTCCAGGATCATGACCTGAGCGGAAGGCAGTTGCTTAACCAACTGAGCCACCCAGACGCCCTAAACATTGTATTTTTTAAGTAAAATACTTTTCCAAAATTCCTTTAATATTTGTAGAATAAAGTAAAAAAATCTAAATAAAACATATTTCCACTATTTCTTGTACTGTAAAAATCCATATGTCACTTTTTATTTTTAATTTAGCACACTCAATGATACAAAGTTCACTCTTTGGAAAATTTTATTAAAGGCTAGTGGGGGTGAAATAGTGAATATGAAGTTTTTGTGAGTGTTACTTTTCAAAGAACAAACTAGAGAGAAATTATTTCTGTTGATTTTTCATAAAAATTTTCTTAATGAATCTAGAAACAAATATCATTTGGAAATTTTTAGGAGTATCATGCCTTAGTTAATATCACTCATGTTTTTACCCCATTTGCCATCATTTCACTTAAATGCAATGATAGTATAGATAAGTTAACAAGGATAGGACTGGAAAAAAAATAGCCTGCCTATTTTTAAATACATGGCCATAAGACAGATTCCTATTTAAGAATTCAAATTATAGTGCTTAAGCTAATATAATTCTCATATCCCTCTAGAACAAGTTGAGTGAATTAATTAATTGATGAGACGACCTCTGGCATACGCATGAGAGTAACATAGAAACAGTTGCTTAATTGTCAGACACAGGGGCATTAATACAGTTATGCCAGGACCATAGAACCAGCCATAACCACTTGGAAAACGGGCTAAATACTTAACTGTGGTTAACCGAGTCCTATGCATGCCTTGACAACAACCACTTCTCATCATGAACTGTCTCAAACTAAATTTTCATTTGGTTTACTTTTCTTTTTTATTTTCTCTTTGGTACTTCAGATCATCAATCTCTTCTGGGATTATTCTGGTTTAGTGAAACTTGACACAAAGTTTTTTTAAAGTTTTTATTTAATTCCAGTTAGTTAACATGTGGTCTAGTATTAATTTCAGATGTACAATTTAGTGATTCAACACCTCCATACAACACCTAGTGCTCATCACAAGTGCCCTCCTCAATCCCCATCACCTATTTCACCCATCCCCCCACCCACCTCCCCTCCGGGAACCATCAGTTTGTTCTCTCTAGTTAATAGTCCACTTGGTGTGCCCCCTCTCTCTCTCTCCATTTTTTCCCTTTGCTTGTTTGTTTGGTTTCTTGAATTTCACACGAGTGAAATCATATGGGATTTGTCTTTCTCTGTCTGACGTATTTCTCTTAGCATTATGCTTTCTAGCTCCATCCACATGAGTTGTGTTTTTGTTTCTTTTTTCACTACTCAAATCTGGACTGTTCCTTTCTTTTTTCTTCTATTCTCATTAATCTCTGTCTCTCTCATTCTTTCTCTTTCTCACTCCACACTTAAGTTTTGTCCTTTTCCATTAAAAAAAATCATTTTATTTTTCCCAACATGTGGTTTTAAAATGCTAGTGGCCCCTAAAAAAACTGCATTCTAGTTCTGGTGGAATCTGTAAGTCTCTGGTGTATGAATTTGTAGATTATCAGTTTATGGTTCCTACCTTTACAGTATAATGCTTTGCATATGCACATAGAGAGCAGAAATCAACCTACAAGAGTTATCTAGGGATTATATGGAAGTTTTTAAAATGATATTCATAAGTGATTGTGTTAAAATTATCTTCCAGGGGAAAAGCAAATTATAACATTCATTTTCCAGTTATTTCCTGTACTTTCAAGCATGACAGTGTAAAATTGTTCAACTAGTATTGGTTTTATAGGTGATCCAGTTTTATTCCATTGGAGACATGCTGAATTTAAAATATTAAGTAGTAAAAAACAGTAAAGTACTGAATTCATCTAGTTTGCTAATACTGAGGCAAGGCTCTACTGGATAGATGTGGAGAAAAGATGAGATTCATTTACCCAAGTAGTACCTATAAGGAAAGCTGTGATGGTTGAATTATGAGGAAAAAAAATAGGTTACTTTCTTTTTCAGTCTACATCCACATTAAATTAATTAAACATATTATAGAACATTTAAGGGAATATAATTTGATTATTGGGTTGAAGCATGACTAATAAAACTATATAAACTTAGAGTAATTGCTAATTAGGATATTCAATAGATTATTTTTATTTCTAATGCAAATGATTGGATTCTAATCTCTTCACAAGCAGAAGTTTAGATCCAGAAGAAATATTTGCGGTCAACTAGGAAACATGTTCATTTATTAAATGAGGTCATTAAAGTTCACGAGTATTAATTTCACAGGGATTCATGACTAAATGGTGGCCAGGCTGCAACAATAATTTATATACTGGTGTTTCCAGAACTTGAAGTTTTCCCCATGATGTTTTAGAAAAAAAATCCTTATTTATAAAATAACTGAGATAGCATATCTTGTTTTGCATATCAGAAAGATATTATTATTACTGTAATTTACAGCATTAATCCCATCTGAAATAAAAAGTTTTGTTGTAAGCACTGAAATAAATATAATACTCGCTAGTTTATTTACACACACACATACACACACACAGAAAGGGTGACCAGAAAACACCAACCTGGTCAACTGGTACAAAGCTGGGTTGTAAGTCTAATTCAGAAACTTAAAAGAAGTCCTACAAAAATTTAAGCAGTGTGTGGGGGGGGGGGGCGCAGGGATGAGATAGATGTAAAAATGTTAAGAAATGAGCATCTCAGCACCTAGCTATATTTGGATATTATGGATAAACAGAAAGTTAAAGTTGGCTTTCAATAAATGAACCAAGGGGCGCCTGGATGGCTCAGTCGTTAAGCGTTTGCCTTCGGCTCAGGTCATGATCCCAGGGTCCTGGGATCGAGCCCCGCATTGGGCTCCCTGCTCTGTGGGAAGCCTGCTTCTCCCTCTCTCACTCCCCCTGCTTGTGTTCCCTCTCTCGCTGTGTCTCTCTCTGTCAAATAAATAAATAAAATCTTTAAAAATAAATAAGTAAATAAATAAATGAACCAAGATGGTGAAAGAAGGAGAATAATTTTTGAAGACAAATGACAAGATTAAATCTATTGATTCTGAGGGACTTATAGCATCCATATGATCAGCCTGTTGATGGATTTTAATCTTTGGATAGCACAACAGAGATATGATTTGTCTTTGTACATACACTTTGTTGTGATCGGTATTTCACAAGAGTCAATATACAGGGACCCTACATAGTCATGTGAAAAAAACAAAAGAAAGAATCTGAGAAACACCAAATAGATGGAAACTAAGAAAACAGGACAGGAAGCTGAGAATGAAGAGACAAAGAGAAGAAAACAATGTTTTAAGGGATGATGTTCCACAATTGTCAGCAGGCAGGAAAATATGAAGAATGTTAAGAAATGAGATAAAGCCTCCTACTAGTTCGAAAATTATAAAAATTGACATGGTAGCTTGAAGCTATTGTAGTTTTTGTTTTTTATCATTATTTATAACACTGGATATTTAGGGATTTTGAATATGAGTCCTTGAATCCTACTCTTGTAGGAAGTCCCCATATTCTGGTTATTTTAAGCCACATACTTGCATATCAATCAGGCTACTATGTGTGTTACCTGAAAAAGATTAGTGTTGAAGAAACTGTATTTTCCTCACACTACAGTGTTCGAAACTCAAAAAAATGATAACTTTGGTTTTTATTTCAATATTTGTACAATGGCAATTACATAGCTAGTTTTATATTAAGTTATTCAGATTAGAGGAAATGCTTTCATGTTCAGAATATGTGTTTAATTATCTGAAATCCTGAACTGCATGCATAACACTTTCTAAATATGGTAGCATATGGAGAACTTGTTCATAAAAACTGCATTTACAATGAACAATATTTTTCTTTGTTTTAAATGATAGATACTAAAACGTTTACTAATAGCATTGTGAACTATGTTAACCTTTCTCAATGACAAAGTAAAACAGGCACTTGTGCTTTTGTATAAGTAAATGTATAAAAGAGCCCCTTTCTTCTTTGAAGAGTATCTGAACCAAACCAAAGTGGCTTTCCTGAACCGTTGACAGCTACCAATATATTTCAATAAATTAAGAATTCTTGCTAACTTTGACAAAAAAACTAACCATAATTTATAAATTTGATTTTCACTGCTCATAATGTAGTTTCAATGCTTATACTTTAAATCACAGATAGTGAGAAAATTATAAGATATTTTACATCTCTGTCACATGTCCCATCTATATAGAAAAATAACATTTTTTAAAGAAATTATATTTATTTATTTGACACAGAGAGACACAGCGAGAGAGGGAAGACAAGCAGGGGAAGTGGGAGAGGGAGAAGCAGGCTTCCCGCTGAGCAGGGAGCCCGACGTGGGGCTCGATATCAGGATCCTGGGATCATGACCTGAGCCAAAGGCAGACACCTAACGACTGAGCCACCCAGGTACCCTAAAATTTTAATTAGGTGTAAATAATTTACCAGGAAAAGGAGTAAGTCCATAGAATCAGTTCTTATTTCTCTTAAAGTCTCAAAGCTATCAATTAATAGATTTCCAAAATAAGAGTTCCTTGAAATATTTGATTAAAAGTTTAAATCTAATCAACATTATGCACTGAAAATCTTGTTTTTCCAAGAATTTGAGATCTTTCCTACAGACAAGTATACTAAGTGATTCTTTGATAATATAATACAAACAATTCCTTGATAATTGTAATGGTTAATTTTATGTGTCACCTGGGCCACTCGGCGCCCAGATCTTTGGTTAAATATTATTCTGGTTATGTTCATGAGGGTATTTCTTGATAAGATTAACATCTGTGTTTGCAAATTGAGTAAAAAGGTTTTGGGGGTTTGGGAGTTTGTGTGTGGGAACTCGGGGGTAGGAGACATTCATCTGATCCGTTGAAGGCCTAAATTGAACAAAAAGACTAAGAATTTGCTGTTTCTGACTGTCTTCCAGCTGGGACATTGGTCTTCTCCTGCCTTTGGACTAGAACTCGGATTGGAATTTACACTATCAGTTTTCCTGGTTCTCAGGCCTTCTGATTTGGACAGGAACTATATACTATTGCTTCACATGGTCTACAGCCTTGCAGACTGCAGATCTTGGGACTTCTCAGCTTTTACAACTGAGTGAGCCTACTTCTTATAAGAAATATCTTTGTACACATCTATTTATCTTTCTAATATGTCTGTATAATATCTATCTATAGTCAACTGTTCTGTCTCTCTGAAGAATTCAGACTAATACAGAGTTTGGTACTGAGACTGAGTCTAGAGGAACAGAATTTTAAGGGTGAGTTTTCTGAATTGGTTTTAAAGTTTCTAGAACTGACTCTCTAGTCTGGTTACAGATGTGAAAACTCTATTTCCCATAGAAAAGAGAGCATTGATAGTCCATGCCATAGATCAGGCAATAGAGATACACAAAATATCTCCATTGGATACTCCTAATCAATTGCTTATAAGAAGCAAGGAATAGGTGAGACTGCATATTGTAGTTTTGGACATTTTTGGAAAACTAACAAATATAGCGAGGTTGATGGTTGTTTCTAATATCACTGGAAAAAGTGGTGAAAGAAAATGATAAAATATATGCAGTACATATATCTTTTAGAGGAAGTATTTCTAGAATATATAAAGAACTTTTATTATTTTTAAGAAGAAGGCAAACGTGTTTTTTAAGATTTATTTTTTTGAGGGAGAGAGAGGCAAGGGGTAGAGGGAGAGGGACAAGCAGACTCCCTGCTGAGCAGGGCGTGTGACGCGGGGCTTGGTCCCAGGACCCCAGGATCATGACCTGAGCTGAAGGCAGCCCCTTAACTGACTGAGCCACCCAGGTACCCTGAAGGTAGACATTTTTTAATTTGCCAAATTTTAAAACTGAAAATTCACAGAGGCGGCTATACAGATAGAAAATAAGCACATGAAAATATGTTCAATATCATCAATACTTGAGGAAATACAAATTAAACTGCAAAGAATTACTACATTCATCTGATAAAATGGTTAAAATTTAAAAAGACTGCCCATAGCAAATGCTGCCATAGGTGTAAAACAACAGCTGGTGGGAATATATAGCGATATAACCATTTTGGAAAACTGTTAGGCAGTTTTACAAAAAAGTTAAATATGTACTCGTCATATGACTCAATCATTATACTCTTGAGCAATTAGCAAAGGAAAATAAATCCATATGTGTATAACCTGCACATGAAATCCATAGCTTTATTTTTAGTAGACACAATCTTAAAAAAAAAAGTTGTTCAAGAGGTGAAAGATGAACAATCTATATACTATTCTACATAAAAGAATACTATTTTTTACTCCAAAAAAATACATGAAATACTGATATCACAAAATGGATGAACCTCAAAATAATTATGCTGAATTAAGGAAGCCAGATAATTAATCAAAATTACAGGAATCAATTTATATAAATTCTAGAAACCTGAAACTAATCAGTATGGACAGAAAGGATGGTTGCTTGGGGATGAGAGATGGAAGGAGTGAAGGACAGATTACAAGAATGCATGAACAAATATTTAGGAGTATTGGATGTCTTGATGATTTTGATTTTGATAGTGGTTTCATGGGTATTTGCATATGTCAAACTCACTAAATTTCAACATTAAATATATGTGATTTATTATACAGCAATTACATACCAGTAAAGCTCTTAAACAGTTATTTTTTCAGTGAGTCCTTCTTATGCCACTATATGTAAAATTTCACTTACCTTCTTGACATTTCTAGTCCCCTTTATTGTGTTTATTTATAGTACCTTAATATTTATCACTATCTAAAAACATGTAATTTATTATTTCAACTTGCTTACAACTAGGCATATATTCTTATCTGTTTTGTCTACTGATTTATTTCTACTGACTAGAAAATTCCTCACCCAGAGTAAATGCAAACTAAATATTTGTTGAATGAATAAATAAGTGACTGAACAAGAGGTATCAAAAATTGATGGTATTAATTATATGTCACACTGGGGTCAACAGATGGATGGAGTTGGGTTGTTAGCAGTATTACGATGGAAACCTAAGAGGATACCCCAAAGATATATGCTTGAATAATTATTGGAGACATTAAATTATTGACAATGATAATATCTAAATTTAGACCAGAGGGCTGAGTTACTAGGTAAGGTGGGGGAAGCAACATGTGAAGGGAAAGAAATCAAGACACTGAGAGGCCAGAGTTTTGGAAGTATTTTCATTGTTTTTGATATCAAATTTAAGAAAAATTTAGTTGGAAAGAATTATACTATGCCAAGAGCTAATTTACTTCAAAGGAATAAAGTAAATTCTGTGATGACAGATTTCCGCAACAAGTAGATACATCAGTGGATAAGCTGATATCATGAGATTCAGAGTTTTCTGGCTTTGGGAAGAAGAAACATCTGCAAACAAAATGCAGCTGCTACAAGCAACCTACTCGAATTTAGGTAGCAGGAGAAGAAAGAGTCACATCCTGAGAAAGCTGTGAGGGAAACGGTGTCTAAAGAAATAAACCCGAACACAGTGAAAGGGAGAAAGCAAAGGGATCATTCTGAAAAGAGGTTAAGGGTATAGGAGATTTGGTTGATGACTGACTTTGAAGACTATTTACAGAGCTCTGTTCAGATTTAAGGGAAATTTATAAGGGAAACTGAAGGCACAACAGGATTGAACAAATTCTACAAGCCCATGAAAGACATCACTGTAGGAGAGGGCTAACAGGAGCTTTGGCCTTCAATAGAGGAATGAGCCAGGTCAAACACCATCCCTGCAAGGTCACAAACAGGGGATCATATATACCCTGATCTCACTTTTCATACATTCTGATTTTCAGATGGTGGCTTCTAATGACAAAATCCAAACGGAAAAACTAGGGAACAAAAGATCATGGTTCTTGCATTATAGAAAAGTCAGCCTCCTGAGGCAGGTAACAATGCAGAAAGGTAGAGAGTGAATTTGGAGGAGCAAGTGATGACTTTGTAGTACAGAATCTTCCTCTGTTCCTCAATGATAGGACTCAAATTTAAAAAGAAGTTAATTCTCCCTGAATTGTTTCAAAAATCAAAGGATTAAGTTCCCTGATCTGTTAAGCTGTCTTGGAAAACCATGAGTAAAGAACAATATTTGCCTTACTAAAGATGTTGTATGACATTATAGGAACAAAACTATTTGGGGACTATTTAAGAACACATGTTATATGCCACAATAATAGAATAGAGACCTCAGAGATAGACCATATATATATATGAAAACTAGATGTATGATAAATTTATAATGTCTACTCAGTGAGGAAGAGATGGAATGTGTCTTACACAGTGCTTAAAAAATTGCTCACCCATCGTGGAAAAATTAATGTTAACCCTGATAAACTTTCAGTTCCTGCTTCATTTGCAGGAAGCTTGAAAATGATGTCGTCCTCTCATTTATAACATAAAAAGCCAGACAATGCACAAAACACAACTCTTCTTAAATCCATGAGAAAGCTGAGATCATAGGACAACTAACTAACCTGAAATTTAAGGAAAGATAGGTGATTCAAAAGAAAGATGATGAGTATGACCTGGGGTAGATGCTGACATCCAGACAGCATGGAAGTCAATAAGAGAATTCAACTAAAATTTATGATGAATTTCTCAAAACCAAGTGTGGGCTAGACTAACATTATGGAAATCCTGGAAGTCAGAGACACAGACTGAACTTGTACCCATTTTTAGTCTCTTCACCACGCACTTAGTTTTCATGAGCGATTGGGAGTTGAACGGAGTCCTAAGAAAGTCTCTGTCATGGTGTCCTCCCGGGAAGTAAATAATAGCTGTACAATGAAAAAGCATAAAGCCCCATTTGGGCTCTCTCCTATGTTCCCTATGGACAAAATCTCCTAGCTACTTGTGAAAGGGCAATAAACTTGGAAAGCCGCACTCCTGATACTGAGGGCCACAGTTCCTGCAAGAAGCTGAAACCAAAACACTACCACAGAGATCAGCATTCCTCTCCTTTCACTCCATACCAACTCCAGGCTGACAAGTATAAAGAAACAATTAACAGTAGTTTATTGTTAGGGAAGTTAGGAAAGAGATGTTCTCTGAGGAGGAATTACAAAGGGAAGACCTAAAGCTGAGGGCAGAGCAAACATTAAGAACAATTCACTGACTAGCCAGCCCCTATACACATTACAAGGGAACTCTAGAAATATTTAAAGCCTGTGGTGCTGAGGGTTGTAATAGCAACAACAAAATCTAAATGCTGCTGAAATCCTAACTTAATTGACTAAAACCTCAGATGGCAATATATATAAAGGCGGATAAGGCCAACAAGTGGGCTATGACAACACAGGAATTTTTATGTATTCTAGAAGACATATAGACATTTGCATCCATGTAACATTATGGTCTACCTCTGAGAAAAATGTCTCACAATGGTCCATAAAAAGAATGTTCACTGATTGTTTGTGGTAACGGGGAGTTGAGAAAAACTGGTTTCCATCAGCAGGGCAATTGATAAAGGAAAGTGGGTTCATTGACCCCATGGAATATGTACTTGTTAAGAGCAAAATAGGTGTCTATAAAGATTGGTGTTTAAATCTTAAATGTATAGTGCTGTAAGATAAAGGAAAAAGATGTCGACAGCAGGATAAAAATTTTTAAATAAAATTACATGCACATAAATTAAATATAAAAACTAAATGTTTAATGAGGACATATATCAGTAAAATGACACCCACTCACAAAGGCCATTAGAATGGATGATCATATGTGGGTATGGGAATAGAAAATTAAGAATAAAGTGGATACACAGAAAAATATACAAATAAAATAGGAGTGGACCTTTTTTGAGGACTGATGTCAATTCATTGCTATCAGTACAGGAGAATAATTAAAGTATTTGACCTTCAGTTAAATGATCATAGAAACACAATAAAACCTGTAGTGGTCACTAAACGCATGGGGTTTTCTCTAGTTTGATTACAGAAAAATATGTAGAAGGACCCAGGACATCTGTGTGTGTGTGTGTGTGTGTGTGTGTGTGTGTGTGTGTGTGGTTTAAAGAAGATATAACAGTCATCTACTGTTTATAGTTTTTTTCCTTAATTGACATCTAATATCATTTATTTACCTTCAAAGACATTTAAATAGATGGTATTTCTCAACTGTGACACAAATTCAACTTTAATAAGATTCATATTTACAGAGAAGAAATAATCAGACAACAGAAGTAGTGTTTTCAAATTTTTTCCTGACTCTGGAAGCCCTAGAGAATGAATCACAATCTTCTCTCATTGAGAGCAGTAAAGTGACAAATCTGATGAGTGTTACAATGAGAGTTTAAATACTAGAACTGATGAAAAGATCTTCCTTTGAAGGCACTCATAGAGAGTTTCATAGTCTCCTGGCTTACTCAAACAAAATAGTGACATTTGGGACTGGGCAGTCCTAAATATTAGACTCAATGTTCATTTACATATCAGTGTGCAGATGCATGTTGTTTCCCAAATAAGAAGCAGCACTTAGTACCATTATCCAAATATTATCCGCAGAGGAAGATGTGGAGCATGAATGCCTGGATATGCCAAACAAAGTCCCAGAATATTTATCTTGAATTTTGGTTGAGGGAAAAATGGACTTTTCTTTAATGATTTATTTATTTATTTTGAGAAAGAGAGAAAGAAAGAGAGGGAGAGAGCACGGGGAAGGAGGGGCAGAAGGAGAGGGAGAAATCTCAAGCAAACTCCACGCTGAGCACAGAGCTGATGCGGGGCTCTATCTCACAACCCTGAGACCATGACCTGAGCCAAAATCAAGAGTCTGATGCTTAACCAACTGAACCACCCAGGAACCTCTGGGAAAAAATGGACTCTTCTGTCAGGTACTGATTTTGGTCATCCCATCATCCAATCATCTGTTGTCACATACGGCTAAGTCCCTTTCACTGCTTCACCAGTAGCCATATGTACTAGGTTAAATTTAAATTAATTAAATTAAATAAAATTTAAAAGTCAATTCTCCAGCCACACTAACTACATTTCAAATACTCAGGAGTCACGTGCGGCTAGTAGCTACCAAACTGACAGTGCAACTTTAGATCATTTCCATCATCACAGAAACAACATTGTTGTAAAGCATACACAAAAATAACTGGTTGCTAAAATGAGAAAGAACAACCTACTCATTTCAAAAAGTATCTGTCATGCTGATAATATAAAGAAATATTCTAAGAATCTGTGGTCTATAAATTTTTGTGTTAGTGTCTGACATGGAAACAGCCATCCAAAACAAGGGTGGGTTACACAGATGCAAATAGCACATGCAATTCATTGTTAGAAAACTAATCAAAGGAAGATGAAATGTGCTCAAGAGACATAAGCATACAGAATGGGGAAGCTTGTATGATATAATATATGTACATATATATATATTATATATATATGTATGTGTGTATAGCTTTATGTATTCAAATAAAAATCTTCAAATATATTTCCTAAAAATATTAGTAACACCATGTAGTAAATCTTAGGTAACACTAAAAACAAATAAAACTTCCGTCAACATTACAAAAAGCTTTCAAAAACAAATTTTATTTAAAAAGTACCATTATCAAACTTTTCCCACTTTGATGAAAGTTTTAATGTTACCGATTTTCCAATATACTTATGTACATAGTTAAGACTTCAATGCAAGACTGTTATTATGTATATGTCACCTTTTCTGGTTTCCTTTCTGAGCCTCATCTGTAAGAAAATTTGATCACAAAGGCAACCTCCTACAAAAGACCCCTGCAAATTGTTTCATTGTTATTGCTTTCATAGAAATGACATGCAAATAGTTTTAGATTTTTGGTTGACTCACATTTTCTTGCTATGTTACATATAAAAAAGTCAATAAATAGTTGAAACCATTTTTATTTTATTTTGATTTTTTTTACAATTTATTGGTTCTAAAGGGAGTTGGTTGGCATCCAGAAAAAAAAATACTATTGAATTAACATTTAGTCAAATAATAATAAAAGAATATTGAAGTCAGTGGTTGAACTTATAACAATGACTAACTAAATACACAGAAGATAATTTTAAGTATAGAGAAATTATAAATATTATCAAGATTAAGAAATATGCTAAAAGCAAAGAGGGACTAAAATAATTAGAAAACAATGTGCCAATTAAAGCATGAAATTGCTTACAATTGTCTAGATTTTGTTTGGTAGATCTTATGTGGGATCTGCCCATGTCATGGAATTATTTTCTTGATCCAAAGTTCTTGGGTAAAGCCTGGTCTCTTTCTGTGCCAGTTTTCTATTTATTGTCTCTCAGCTCCAAATTCATTGTGTTTTTTTGCTACATGAAGTGGGGTCTGTGTCTCTGAAACAGTTTTCCTTTGCCAGCAAAATGTTAAGTTTTGTTAGTAGAGATTACTAGAAAGACATAGCAAGAAGGGTTTTCCCTCCTTTTTCCAATGCACTCACTTGGCTGGCTCCTGCAGCACACACAGCTTCCCTACCACCTAACTCCTGCAGCGTGGGTGGCTTCTATGGCATCCAACACCTTCAGTACATGGTGCTCAGCAGTACCCAGAAACCAACAGCTTCCCTTGGGATGCGCCCTCCCAAGGTAGTTTTGTAGCAGAGTATCTCTAGTTTTCTCTAGCACCCTGAGAGCAAGTTCTGGAGAATAGATTCCCAGTTAGTTCAGCCAGCAAGCATCAGAACTTCTTTGCTCCTCAGAGCCACCACCCAGCCCTCTCCAACAATTTCTGGATCTGAGCTCTGTTCTATATCCTTTATAGTTATTTTTATTAGCTATTCCCACATTACTCAAATCCCCTGCTATAGTTAATAATTCTTTATATTGACCTTTCTCTGTTCAAATTATTGTGTGGTTTCTTTCTCCTGACCAAACTATGACTGATATACCACCTAAAGCCATTTATTTCTGGAGGGTTATTAAGATTCTTAGTTTTACATTTCCTGATATAATGGCAGTTCGTGTCTTATATCTTTTCAGCTAGGACACATTTAGCCATGGATCAATACTCTGAAGATTAAGTGCTGCTTTTGTGTTCAAAAGTATTTAATAGGGTCTTTTCCAACATGATTCTAAGGCATTTTCCTGTTCTGGTGTATTTTCAGAAGATGAATTCTTTAGTCTTAAGTCCTTTAGAGCCGGACTGCAAGAATGTGGAGAATGGAAGTTTGTACCTGTTGATGATAAAACCAGATATGCTGCGTGAGTCTTACGCATAATTTGTGAGGTTTCCTGAGAAAAGTTAAGAGCCTAAAATCAGGAGTGCAGCAGCCAGTCGTACGGGTGACATGTGTCAAACCTGAGAGTGAAAGTCATGAGCCCTGCAGAGTATGGGCCTCATGGACATGAAGACCAGAGACAGCAGTCTTGGCCAAGAAGCCCAAGAGCATCAGCTAATGTTGTTAACATAATTTAAAAATGCAACTGGCTCTTTTTTCTTTTCCGAGGTACTTTTTTTAAAACAGATTTTATTCATTTATTTGACAGAGAGAGAGAGAGAGAGAGAGAGAGAGAGAGTGCAAGCAGGGGGAGTGGCAAAAGGGAGAAGCAGACTCCCCGCTGAGCAGGAAGCCCAACATGAGGGTTGGGTGTCCCTCTTTTCCTAAGTATTAAGGATGATAGAAACAATGAAGTCTCTTAGTAAGTGGTAAGACTTTACAAATTTCCCCCTTAAAAGTCCCAGTAAGATGAATGTCTCTCTATCCTTGGAGACTTAGGTTGAAACTACCCCAGTCAAAAAAAAAAAAAAAAAAAAAAATCAAGTCAGACCCAGAGCTCTCCAGAAAAGAACTTCATTAGCTTGGGGGGCACCTGGGTGGCTCAGCTGTTAAGCATCTGCCTTTGGCTCAGGTTATGATCCCAGGGTCCTCTCTGCTTAGCGGGAAGCCTGCTTCTCCCTCTCCCACTCCCCCTGTTTGTGTTTCCTCTTTCGCTGTCTCTCTCTCTGTCAAATAAATAAAATCTTAAAAAGAAAAGAACTTCATTAGCTTGAAAATAAGAAAGGAAAAAAAAACTTATTTTCAAAACCCATAGCAGGTTGGTTGATATATATTTGGAAGTGTTCAAAGGGACACTGAGGTTCAGATGACTTTATTTTCCACCTTTACACTATTTTGGGGATAATCATTGTGACAGATGATACATATACCAAGAGACATTACTAACCCTAATGCTGAATTATGTTCCTTTCAAAATTTCCATGTTGAAGTTTTAACCTCCAGTACGTCTGAAATGTGACCTTATCTGAAGAGAGGGTTTTCGTGGAGGTAATCAAGTTACAATGAGGCCATTAGGGTAGGCCCTAATACAATAAGAGTAATGTCTGTATAAAAAGGGGAAATCTGGACACAGAGAAAGAAGATGGTGTGAAGATTCAGGAGAAAATGGCCATTTAAAAGCAAAGGAGAAAGGCTTGGAACAGATGCTTCCCTCAGCAGGAGGAATAAACCCTGCCAACACCTTGATCTTAGATTTCTAGCCTCCAGAATTGCAAAACAATAAATTTTTGCTGTTGAAGCCACCCAGGCTGTGGTACTTTGTTATGGAAGTCCTAACAAACTAATACACCATGTATGGCTTTCTAATTTGCTATACATACTGTGATCAATAAATGATACATTATATTGCTTTGCATATTTTAAATACTATAAAAATGGTATCATGCTTCCATTTACTTTTCTCTTGTTAATCACATGAGAGATATATCTTGGAATATTGTTTAGGCACATATGTTTTCAATACTATTTAGAATTTTTCTTTATTTTCATTGCACTACCTCCCCCACTTTCTTGTATGTTGAGACTGTGGGCATAGTTCTGCAAATGAGGCACAGTCCAGCTGCATTAGCATAAAAGCAATTTGCTTATAGGAATTTACAGGAATTGGACTTGACCTCCACTTAGAAAACCTGGGGAAGTTGATACTGTGCGTAAGTCTTCCTACTGGAGTGAGGGGTACTCATACTTTCAACACAAATTGTTTGTAGACATAGCCTCTTAGGCAGTCCAGGGTCAGGCAGTTTGGGTGGGTTGGGGGGGCAGTTCCTGAACCCAGGTTAACCCATTGATAGGTAGACAGGGAAAGAATTCTCTATGGACTTAAAACAGACAATCCCGTTTATCTTTCCACATGCTTATAAATAGAAAGGTATTTTGACCTGAATGTCTCCTAAAATTATGAATATTATTTAGGGGCACCTGGGTGGTTCAGTCATTAGGCATCTGCCTTCGGCTCAGGTCGTGATCCCGGGAACCTGGGATCGAGCCCCGCATCGGGCTCCCTGCTCAGCGGGAAGCCTGCTTCTCCCTCTCCCACTCCCCCTGCTTGTGTTCCCTCTCTCGCTGTCTCTCTCTGTCAAATAAATAAATAAAATCTTTAAAGAAAAAGAAAAAATTATGAATATTATTTAAAGTTTAAGAGCATTGTCTTGTTGACTGTACAGGGTAAAGCTTTCTCATGATACAGTGTAAACATTGGTTACTTCTACATCTCGTATTCTCTCAGGAGAATTACCTTGTTCTATTCTGATTTTCTTCTTCATGCATTTCCAATGCAGATATGATCTTTGTTTTTCTTTTCATTGAGAACTTTTATTTTCATTACTCTTCTCACTTAGTTATCTTCAGTGTTCTATATTATCTTTCATTTTTATTTCTGCAATTTTTAATTCTTTTTTTCTGATTTCCATTATATTTTGTCACCTTTTTTTTTCCATCTTTTATCTTCCCTGTGTTCTTGTCAGAGGGGTTTGTGCTTTCTTTTCATAGTGTGAAATAGTCCAATGATTGTTTTATTCATGATATAATACTGTCTCAGTTTTCGTCCATTTATCTTGAGTACTCTTCAGCTGTTTGTTTTGCATTTTAAAATAATATCTCCATATTGATGGTATTATTTTTTCCTTTTTAAAATAATTCTCCTTGAAGCAGGAGAAATTTACTCAGATTATGCATTCACAACCTTCTTGGATAGGGGTGAAGTAAAAACTGGTTTTCAAAAGGCTAGTGTTTTCCTTTTGTGTTACACTTTTGTTTCTAAGAGAGTGTTTATATTTTATTTCTCCCTAAACAACTGAGACAGGAGCTGAACATTTTTACCCAGTAGAAAGTTTTCGTACTCTCTCTCCCTTCCCTACTGCCCCCAAATGCAGTGCCATGGAGACTTGGCCACGTCTTGAAAATATAGCTTGCCTCAAATATTCTCATTTGGCCTATCCCAGTGCCTCTCAAATAAAATGTGAAGCACATCATTTAATCATTTTGCTGCCATGTAGACTTGGTCTAAGTATGGCTCAGAGCTTGTGATTTTGAATTTCTAACCATCTCCATAGTGATGCTGATACTTTGCTTCTCAGGCCACACGTACAGTAGCAGGAACTTAGCCTAGCCTAATTTTTGGCATCAACTGGTTCTACAAAAGACGCTGCAAAATGATTTTATACCCCTCTGTCCAAATATTTTGGAAATTATGTCTCACTACATGTAGCTTGCCTTTTTTAAGTTTACTTCTCCAGCTTTTTCTAAGAGCTGCATCCGTGGCATTTGCTCTCCATTTCCTTCAATGAACAACTGTTCTTTGGTTAGCTGTGTACCTTGTTTGTGCTTTAAACTAACTGCATGTATATTAAATGAGGAATTTGTGTTTTTATTCTCCTTTCTTATTTTGCACGATTTCTAGGGAGAATAAGAAAATGCCTAAATTACATCTTGTCTTAAAATCTGAATTCTTTTTCATAGTTTTATAACTGAACTTTATTATAGTCAGAAGAGGTTACCTATATTGTTTAAATTTTTTAAATAATTGAAACTTACCTTAAAGTCTGGTTAATAGACAACCATACATTCTTAATTATTAGGTTGACTTTTTAAACTACATGTTCAGGGCGCCTGGGTGGCTCAGTTGGTTAAACGACTGCCTTCGGCTCAGGTCATGATCCTGGAGTCCAGGGATCGAGTCCCACATCAGGCTCCCTGCTCAGCAGGGAGTCTGCTTCTCCTCCTGACCCTCTTCCCTCTCGTGCTCTCTATCTCTCATTCACCCTCTCTCAAATAAATAAATAAAAAATATTTAAAAAAATAAATTACATGTTCAAAATTTTATGTCCATATTGATTTTTATTTGCTTGAGCTATAAATTTTTTTGAGCTATTAAATCTTGAGCAAAGTTCGATAAAATCTTCCAAAATAATGAGAGAGTTTTCAATACCCACTTGTCATTTTACCAGTTTTGGTTTATATATATTGAGAATTTTCACATGAAAGCAGAAAATTATTTCGCTTAAATTTATTATGACTACTGTATTATTTGTGATTATCTATAGCATCTTATTTTTAACTTTCATGACTTACCTACATTTATTATTCCTAATTATAATCATATTATATATTTTTATAGCATTTTGTAGAATATACATTATATTTTTATTATTTTAGTGCTCACCCCTAATAGTCGAAAATAAATATTTGATGTAAGAAAGATAAAATAAATCACATATTTATCTTTCATTAATAGTACAAGTGCCATAAAATCCTTTAATTCCAATTGCCATTTGTATTAGTTTGCTACAGCTGCCAGAACGAGGTATCACAGACTGGGTGCCTAAAACAAAAATTTATTTTCTCACAGCTCTGGAAATGAGAAGTCTGAGGTCAAGGTATTGGCAAGTTTGGTTCCTTCTGAAGGTCACGAAGGAAGGATCCATTCTAGGCCTTTCTCCTTGGCTTGTAGATGGCTGTCTCCACCCTGCATTTTTACATCGTCTTCCTTATATATGTATCTGTGTCCAGACTTCCCCTTCTTATAAGGGTATCAGTCATACTGTATTCGGATGCATCCTAATGAGCTCATTTTAACTTAATTACCTCTGTAAAGACTGTCCCCAATTACAGTCACATTCATAGGTACTGGGGGTTAAGACTTCAAAATAGGAATTTTGACTGGGAACCAAATCAGCCCATAAGATCACCCTTACATATTTGCCTGTTATTTTTAACTAGAAAAATTAATTTTACACATTTTTAATAAAATATATATTGTATTTATTCAATGTAATCTCAGATTTAACTACTTGTTTATATATCTTTATCCTATCTTTGATATATTTTGTATCTGCTTCTAAGAAGTAATTTTTTTAAAAAAATCAATATCAATTATCTCATCAAATAGTATTTCTCCTTCGTTATTACTATTTTCTTCCACAAATCTGAATATATATATATTAGTCTACCTCATTCTAACCTCTGTGTATCTTTATTTCTCTTTAACATCTTTTACTCCTGTATTTTTGTGTTGCATTTGAGTACTTTCTAAAAATCTACCTTCTAGTTCACTGATTTATTTTCAACTATTTTTTTTTAAGATTTATTTATTTTAGATGGTGGGGAGGGGCAGAAGGAGATGGAGACAATCTCAAGCAGACTCCCCTCTGAGTGTGAAGCCTGACTCAGGGCTCAATCTCAGGACACTGAGATCATGACCTGAGCAAAAATCAAGAGTCAGACATTCAACCTACCGAGCCACCCAGGTGCCCCTTCAACTATGTATAATCACATGTTTAATTTTTAAAATGTTTTAAATAATTTTTATTGAGACATTATTTAAGTAAATAAATAAACAAACATTACCTATTTAGATTATACAAATTGTTGAGTTTTTAAAACTACTACAGCCCCAGAACAAGAAATACACAGAATGTTTCTCAATCAACATATAGAATATTTCTATCATCCAAATTTTTCCTCAGGTTTCTTTCCAAAAATCCCCCACTCCACTCTTGAACTCAGAAAACCACTGATCTTCCAGTTTGCATTTTCTATAATTTCACATACAAAGATTCAGACCACACTCACTCTTTTGTGTCTGTATTATTTAATATATTGTTTTTGAGATTTAGCCATGTTGATGTATATGTCAAGTTTGTTTCTTTTTATTGCTGATATGCCAAAGTTTATTTATTTACCTCTTGGTAAAAAGTAACACATGATAAGATGCATCATAACCTACTCATTAGGATGGTCAACATTAAAATAAAAAAAACTAATGATGCTAAAAGATGATGCAAATGTGGAGTTATTACAATTCTCATATACTAATGGTGAGAACAGAAAATTGCATAACCATTTTGGAGAAAAGTTTCTTATAAAATTTCTTAATTCTTATAAAATTAAGTGTAAGCCTATTACATGACTCAGGAAATGTCATTCCTAAGTATTTAACCAAGAGAAATTAAAACATGCTAATATATATGTAAAAATATACATGCATATAAACATATATCTTTGTATGAGAATATTTACAGGAGTATTTATTAGATAAAACCAGAATCAATTAGGTTTTTAATTTATTTTTAACTACCAGAAGTAGTATTTAATTTAATTTCAAAGTTTTCTTATTTTTTGATGCTATATTTTCATTACTCAGATTAAAAGTTGTGGCGTTTTTTTGTTTAATATAATTAATTTATTTTATCTTTACAATAATCCTCTTTGAAGTCCTTAGGTGTCTAACTGAGATATTTCATCATCTTGTTGATTCTCTTTCATGGTGGTTTGATTCCTTGCTAGTAGCGTAAGTTTTAAAAATGAGTATTAGTTTTCAGTTCTTTTTTTTTTAAGATTTTATTTATTTATTTGAGAGAGAGAGTAAGAGAGAGAGCACAAGCGGGGTGAGGGGCAGAGGGAGAGACAGATTCTCTGCTGAGCAGGGCTGGATCCTGGGACTCTGGAATCATGACCCAGGCCAAAGGCAGAAGTTCAACTGACTGATCCACACAGGCGCCCCTAGTTTTCAGTTCTGTTAAGGACAATACTGTAAGTTATGTCTGAAAATATCCTCCTTCTACTGTGTACCCTGTGGAAATATATTAGGCCACCTTATTCTAACAGTACCAATTTGCGTTAATGTCCAAATAATGCTGGTAATACTGATTTTATACAATACTTTGCTTGTGGCTAGAGTACTGATTTTAAATTCTCAGAAGACTTTCTTATATTTTAAACTCATAGCTCAAACTAGAAGAAAAATTTCCCTTTCTTCTTCCTCTTCCAGGGGCTAGAATAGTTTCTAGCCTTCATTTTTTTTCTCAGTATGTAGCACTTTGTCCCATTTTTATCAGGAGGAGGGATTATAATTTTCCCTCTTGGTTAGTTGTACCCAAGTATTTGTCTTTTATAACTTATGTGGTCAATAAAACCCAAGCTTCCAGGTCCCAAAATTTGGAGAATGCCCCAAGTGTACCCGCACTTTAGCATCAGCTTACTCTTTGATTTTCAGTTCACTCTTTATTTTTGGGATCTTGGATTTTGTCTTTAATTTTTGGTAAATTTACCCCTGGATTCAAAAGTTTGTTTATGTAAGCCAAGCATTTATTGTATTTAAAACATTGTTTGTAAAGGGATAGCTTTTCAAAATGTTTATTCCATATTTGCCAGAAAATGTGACTTTCTACTATTTTCTTAATACATATTTTGGTATATTATTTGTTCACAACTATATTCTCCTTCATTGTCCTTGCTATAGACAGAGTATGTTTTCCAGATGCATTAACTTTGGGTTTGGCCATACAATCTATTTTCACTAATGGGATATGAACAAACAGACAGGTTGTACTCTAAATCTCAGAAAACATTTTAAATACATTTGAGTGGTTGAGGTGCTCCATCTTGAAGCCTGGAATGAGATGATGTATACAAAGGCTGGAAGAGCTACAACTGACCCACACAGTCCTCCTAAATACAAGCAAGTAAGTAAATATTTGTTATTGTTAGCCATAAAATCAATTTGGGATTGTGTGTTGTCATAGCAAATGTAACTAATATGCTGAGGAGTCTGGCTTCATTTCATCCTGGTTCTTGTTTATCTCACTATTGATAAGACTGATACTTTGCTATGCTTTCTAGACTGCCTCCTTTCTTCTTCTTAAATAAGCAATAAAAATAAAAGAAGAAGAAAGAATATAAATTGATATATTGATAAAATAGTAATGTGGTAGTCATAAACTCAACTATATAAGTAATTGCATTAAATGTAAATTGAGTAAATTCTCTATGTAAAAGATTGATATTGTCAAACTTGATTAAAGAAAAGTTAAACATAACTAACTATATGCTGTTTTCAAGACATATTTTAAATATAATGATGTTACATAAAGAGAAAAAAGAAAGCACAAAAAGAGATATACCATGCAAACAATAAAGAAAGCTGATGTGGTAATACTAATTATCAGACAAAAAGATGTTAAAGCAAGTAGAATTATTAAAAATAAATATTGTATCCTCAGTATTATTGTAAATACTTTCCTTTGCACAGATCTTTTAAAGTTACTTGAATATTTTGTGATAATTAGTTTAATTAACACTAAGTTATAAAATGCACAGATCTATTAAGTAGAGCACAAGTAAACTGTAATATGTCATGTTATCCTGAAAGACACAAATTAGATTGTCAACTAACTCACACTGTGCAACTCTCTCTGTTTTCTCAAGATATCTCATATTACACATGAACTTCTGACAACAAGCCAAATAACTATATAGTGAAATTTGGTAATTACTAGCAAAACTTAATTCCTCTCAGAAACAAAACACTGAATTTAGGAAGTCAAACATAGTGATTTGATTTGGACAAGGTTGAAGAAGCTGGCAAATGAATCCATGTAGAATAGAAATCAGAACACTGGTTACCCTCCCAGGAGAAAGCCTGCAACAGGAAAGGGGCATGAGGGAGCTTTTGGGGGTTCTCATAAGAATTTGTTTCTTGATCTATTTGATTGCTAAACAGACGAAATTTCACTTTGTGAAAATTCATCAAGCTTTACAATTATGAGTTGTGCACTTTTCTGTATGTGTGCAATATTTCAAATTTTCAATAACTGAAAAACTGCTTATTTAAAATATTTTGAGGGAACAAAAAGTTCACAAAACAATACTTAAACTGCTAAACTTTACATATTTTCTATGCATTGTTACCAGTAAAATAAGCAAAATTTTGATTTATCTTTAATTATTGTTGGTCTTTTCATTATTTTAAGACAAATTATTAATAACATTTCTTTTTTTAAAAAGATTTTATTTATTTATTTGACAGAGAGAGTGAGAGAGCACAAGAAGGGGGAGTGGCACAGGGAGAGGGAGAAGCAGGCTCCCCGGTGATTAATAATATTTCTAAAGCATTTTTCAGTATCTGCAACTTTTGATATA
Organism: Zalophus californianus; assembly: GCF_009762305.2. Classification (NCBI taxonomy): domain Eukaryota; kingdom Metazoa; phylum Chordata; class Mammalia; order Carnivora; family Otariidae; genus Zalophus; species Zalophus californianus. The sequence continues at coordinate 88,690,311 of NC_045598.1, forward strand.
AGATGTTCTCATAAAGCTGGGGAAACACATAATATCTAGAAGGAAAAAAAATAAATGAGAGGGCAGAAACTGTTGTCTGGTACATAATTTTAAATTTTAAAACATAAATTTCATGAGGAAATTTTTCTCTGAATCAGACTGAATAGGAACAATTTTCTAGTGGAAGATTAAAAAAAAAAAAAGAAGAAGATAAATGGAATAAAAGCCAAACACCCAAAGGAGGTAAATACATTTTAAAAAATGAAAACAGAGCATTGGCATGACAGGATTAATGTCCACAGCTTCAGTCAAAAAGAAATATGGGAAAGAATTAACAATACATGAAGCATGAATATAAAGCACCCGAAACAAATGTTTGACAAGAGGGTAAATGGAACATGAAACACTCTGTCCTTAGCCTCAGAGATAGAGACAATAATTGAGAAGATTATGCTTTGTGATCCACTGTGATAAATTCTATTGACAGATACAATAGGATGGGCATGGAGCAGAAACAGAACTTCTGCTACTACAAGGATAATGAGAATTTCAGATATGGCATTTTAAATTCAATGACCAATTTAAACCTTAAAACCAGTTAGGTATGATTGAATTTATAGTACATAAGGCTAAAGAAAATCTAAAAGTATGGTTGCACTTAATAGTTTACAGAAGATATCTGCATACAGATCTGTTGAATATGTGGATCATAAACATTTTTCTTAAGAAATAATTGATGCAGATTTTAATTCTGACTGTAATTGATGGTTTAATAGTTGATGTTATATAATATTTTAATGAAAGGAGAAAACAGAAAATTATTTTGAATTATGGCTATTGTGAGAACATAATTTTTTATTTATCCAACTTTTTTCTTTTTCATAAGCCACTGTAAGTTTCAATCGATAGGCATATGTATAGGGAGATTAAAAATCTTACATGTATTTCAGCTTAAACGCACACCAATCTATAGAGACTCAGGACTGGAAGTATCTAGATGCAAGAATAATTATTTGAGCAAGTAAAAAAAAATGAAATTCATTTAAATGTGAAATGATTTTTAAATAGTTTAAGGCAAAGCAAAAATTCCCTAATGCTTAAATGCTTTAGTAAATAAATAGTACATTCAATCTAATTTCAACATATGTTCTAAGAGCAGGAATACAGAAATGAACAAAAGTAAAAACAGGAATGCAATGTAGTTCCTGAATGGAACATCATATAATGGTGAAAACATAAAAAAAACACAAATTACATTAAATTTGATAAACTCTTATTCAATCAGAGAAAGACATGTATCATATGACCTCACTGATATGAGGAATTCTTAATCTCAGGAAACAAACTGAGGGTTGCTGGAGTGGTGGGGGGTAGGAGGGATGGGGTGGCTGGGTGATAGACATTGGGTAGGGTATATGCTATGGGGACGTCTGTGAATTGTGTGGGACTGTTGAATCACAGACCTGTGCCTCTGAAACAAATAATACATTATAAGTTAAAAAAAAAAAAAGAAGAAGATAGCAGGAAGGGAAAAATGAAGAGGGGCAATCAGAGGGGGAGACAAACCATGAGAGACTATGGACTCTGAGAAACAAACTGAGGGTTCTAGAGGGGAGGAGGGTGGAGGGATGGGTTAGCCTGGTGATGGGTATTAAAGAGGGCACGTTCTGCATAGAGCACTGGATGTTATATGCAAACAATGAATAATGGAACACTACATCAAAAACCAATGATGTATGGTGATTAACATAACATAATACAAAATTTTGATAAACTCTTATGTTGTCAAGGGAGGAAAAGAAAGGTCACATATTCTGAGACATAAAGGGTAAAGTCTCAAATGAAGGTGTACTGCAGCAGGGAGTCTATTATAGCAGACGTTAGAGGGCAATACTGTGCGAAGCAGAGTGAAGGAAAAGGTGTAAAGTATAACAGTCATATTAAGATGGATGATAAGATGAGACTACAGCCTAAAATAGGCACTTACTATGATGGGATTCTTGCTTGTCAGGACAGTAACATTATCATTACAATGACATTAAAAATAACATTCCTGAAAAGTGGAGAAGTCCATACAAAATTTTTAGTTAAGAGCATATATTTTATGCTTTAAAGGGATTATGCCTAGGGGATCCTTGAAAATTTGGCTTGTAATATTTCCAGAGAACAGAGAGACTAAATATTATATGTTTAAAATTTATTATTATAAATCTTTAATACTTTATACTATGGAGTTATGTTTTATATTTATAATTATGCATAAATTAGAATATATATTATAAATAATCTGATTGATGTAATATTGTTGGTTAAATATTATTGAATATTTAATCCCTGCAAGAACAGTATGGTAGTACAGAAAGAACACATATCTCACCTGATGTGAGACACACTTATAATCTAAATCCATTCTCTGGGAATGCCCTTCTTACTAACTTAGAGCTTTGTTTATTTCTCATGTAAGTCTTTCCAGGCATTTTATACATCTTTTAATTACCACCTACCGTGTATCTGGAATAATTTAAGCTCTTGGAATAAAATGGTCAGGCAGAAAGGGTCTCTGTCCTCAAAAAACTTACAGTAAAGTGTGATAATAAAGACAACATTCCAAGAATTCTCTAGCTGAGGGCCTTGGAGAATAAAAATAATTTCTTGGTGTTTGATAATGTCATCTATAGAGAGCTGCTGAAAAACAAGGAAGTCTGGTAGATCTAAACAGGTGTATTTGTGTGGACAGAAGAGGACAAATAATTGTTTCAAAGTGCATGTGTCAGGTACATGCTTTCCTTTGATTCTTGAAAATAGTCCCCAGGGCAAAAAAAAAAAAAGGACTGAATAAAAAATTTAAAAATGATATGTTAAGAAGACAAGGCTTATAACTTACATAGCTAATTAATTGCAAAGGAGAAGAAGACTCAAGCTTATTTTCAAATAGATCAAAATTCTTAGTTTATGTTTCAAAGAATTCACAAAGAAAATGGTACAATGAGGAAATACGTGGGATTTCCTTTGAGCATTTTACACCATGTCAATACATTTCATCCAAAGCACAGTATGCATTACACTATGCCCAATACTAAAGCCAGATAGGAGCTAACACCGCACTTTTTCAATGTATTGCCTGAGAATTACAATAATAACTTCATAAATCAGATACACTGGGGGGGCAGAGCAAGATGACAGAATAGTAGGAGACCTGGATTTCGTCTGGTCTCAGGAATTCAGCTGAATAGGGATCAAACCATTCTGAACACCTACAAACTCAACAGGAGATCGAAGAAAAGAATAGCAACAACTCTCTGAACAGAAAAGCGACCACTTTCTGGGAGGTAGGAGGTGCGGAGAAGTGAATCCGAGGTGATATTCGGGAGGATAGATGGCAGGGGAGGGGGCCTCCGTCGGCCGCTTCTGGCAAGTGATAGAGCCGCGGAGCACAAAATCGGAACTTTTAGAAGCCGGCTCCGCTGAGGGACGTTGCTCCAGTGGCTAAGCGGGGGGTGGAACCCTCGCGGGACAGTGTGGCCTCAGGACCCTCGGGGTCACAGAAAGACCCGGGGTTCCTGAGTGTGGCAGAGCTCCCAGGTATTGGAGCGGGGAAGCCAGCTGCAGAGACGGAGCCGAGGCGTGGGCTCTCAGCCCCAGGTTGCCATAAACCATGATCCACAGCCCAGTCGGGCCACTGCTCCTCCAGCAGGGACCCAACAAGTGGCAGAGCCGGGGAGACTCCCCTTCCTTCCCTGGGAGGAGCGGCGCGGGAGCGCACTGCAGGGATCTGCTGGGTTTGGAGACTCCACATGGGGTCAGGTGCCAGAGATACAAACGCTCAGTCACAGGCAGGGTGAGCACGGAGTGCGGCCGAAGACCGGGGAGACGGGAGTGACTGACTGCTTTTCTCTGGGGGCACACTGAGGAGTGGGGCCCCAAGTTCTCGGCTCCTCCGGGGGGAGATTGGGAGGCTGCCATTTTCACTCTCATCCTCAAAAGCTGTACGGAAAGCTTGCAGGGAACAAAAGCTCCCGAGAGCAAACCCGAGCAGATTATTTAGCCCAGACGGACAAGGGCGGGGCAATTCTGCCTCCATCAAAGACATTAGGGAACCACGGCAACAGGCCCCTCCCCCAGAAGATCAGCGAACAGCCCACCAAGACCAAGTTTACCGATCAATGAGAACGGGAGAACTCAAGCGCTAGGGGAATACTGCACATAGAATTCATGGCTTTTTTACCATGATTCATTAGTCTTTCAAAGTTAATTTTTTTAACTTTTTTTTAATTTTTCTTTTTCCCTTTTTCAACCAACATCTTATCAACCCTTTTTTTAAAAAAACATTTTTATTTTTCATTTTTAGAGTCATATTCTATCCCTTCATAGTTACCCTTATTTTTGGCATATATATATATATATATATATATATATGTTCTCTCTTTAAAATTTTGAGATACAGTTTCTTCTAACAGATAAAAATATACCCTAAATCTCTAGTGTATGGCTTTGTTCTAGTCTCCTGCCTAATCACATTCTCTCCCCTTTTTCTTTCTTTCATTCTTTTTTTTTAATCCTCTTCTTTCCTTTTTCAAGCACCTTATCAATTCCATTTTAAATTTTTTTATAATTTTCTTTACAGTCATATTCCATCCCTTCATTGTATCAACCCTTATTTTGTACATATATAAGTCTTTATTTCTTTAAAATTTTAGGAGGCACTTTCTTCTAACAGACCAAAATACACCCAAAATCTACTGTGTGGCACTGATCTATGTACTAGCATTATCATATTTGATCATATTCTGTTTTTTTCTTGTCTTGATCTGTTTTTGTTTGTTTTTATCTTTTTTTTTCTTTCCCTTCCTTTTCCCCTGGTTTCAGGTCTTTTCTCATTTGTTTAGAGTATATTTTGTGGGGACGTTGTTAACCTGTTAGCATTTTGTTCTCTCATTCATCTATTCTCCTCTGGACAAAATGACAAGACAAAAAAAATCACCTCAGCAAAAAGAACAAGAGGTAGTACTATCTGCCAGGGACCGACTCAATACGGACATTAGTACAATGTCGGACCTAGAGTTCAGAATCATGATTTTAAAGATACTAGCTGGACTTGAAAAAAGCATGGAAGTTATTAGAGAAACCCTTCCTGGAGAAATAAAAGAACTAAAATCTAACCAAGTCGAAATCAAAAAGGCTGTATATGAGGTGCAATCAAAAATGGGGGCACTAACTGCTAGGACAAGTGAGGCAGAAGAGAGAATCAGTGATATAGAAGACCAAATGATGGAAAATAAAGAAGCTGAGAAAAAGAGAGATAAACAACTACTGGATCACGGGGGCAGAATTCGAGAGATAAGTGATATGATAAGATGAAACAACATTAGAATAATTGGGATCCCAGAAGAAGAAGAAAGACAGAGAGGGGCAGAAGGTATATTGGAGCAAATTATAGCAGAGAACTTCGCTAATGTGGGGAAGGAAACAGGCATCAAAAGTCCATGAGGCACAGAGAACCTCTCTCAAAATCAATAAAAATAGGTCAACACCCCGACATCTAATAGTAAAACTTACGAGTCTCAGAGACAAAGAGAAAATCCTGAAAGCAGCTCGAGAGAAGAGATATGTAACCTACAATGGTAGAAACATTAGATTGGCAACAGACCTATCCACAGAGACCTGGCAGGCCAGAAAGGACTGGCATGATATCTTCAGAGCGCTAAACGAGAAAAATATGCAGCCAAGAATACTATATCCAGCTAGGCTGTCACTGAAAATAGAAGGAGAGATAAAAAGCTTCCAGGACAAACAAAAACTAAAGGAATTTGCAAACACGAAACCAGCCCTCCAAGAAATATTGAAAGGGGTCCTCTAAGCAAAGAGAGAGCCTAAAAGCAGCATAGACCAGAAAGGAACACAGGCAATATACAGTAACAGTCACCTTACAGGCAATACAATGGCACTAAATTCATATCTTTCAAAAAAGAAAGAAGAAGATTTAAAAAGAAAAAGAAAAAAGAAAAAAAAGGAGAGAATGTGATCAGGCAGGAGAATAGAACAAGGCCATACACTAGTGATTTAGGGTATATTTTGATCTGTTAGAAGAAATTGTATCTCAAAATTTTAAAGAGAGAACAACATATATATATGTCAAAAAAGGGTAACTACTATGAAGGGATAAAATATGACTCTAAAAATGAAAAATAAAAAGTTTTTTTTAAAGGGATTGATAAGATGTTGTTTGAAAAAGGGAAAAAGAAAAATTCAAAAAAAAAGTTAAAAAAATTAACTTTGAAAAACTAATGAATCAGGGTAAAAATGCCATGAATTCTATGTGCAGTATTCCCCTAGCGCTGGAGTTCTCCTGTTCTCTTTGATCAGTAAACTTGGTCTTGGTTTGCTGGCTGTTCGCGCTGATCTTCTGGGGGAGGGGCCTGTTGCCGTGGTTCCCAAATGTCTTTGCCGGAGGCGGAATTGCCCCGCCCTTGTGAGTCCGGGCTAAGCAATCTGCTCTGGTTTGCTCTCAGGAGCTTTTGTTCCCTGCAAGCTCTCGGTAGAGCTTTGGAGGAGCAGGGTGAAAATGGTGGCCTCCCAATCTCTGCCCGGAAGAGCTGAGAACTCAGGGCCCCGCTCCTCAGTGTGCCCCCAGAGAAAAGCAGTCACTCCCGTCTCCCCGGTCTTCGGCCGCACTCCGTGCTCACCCGGCCTGTGATCGAGCGTTTCTATGTCTGGCACCCGACCCCGGGTGGAGTCTCCAAACCCAGCAGATCCCTGCGGTGCACTTCCGCGCCGTTCCTCCCAGGGGAGGAACGGGAGTCTCCCCGGCTCTACCGCTTGTTGGGTCCCTGCTGGAGGAGCAGTAGCCTGACTGGGCCGCGGATCACAGTTTATGGCCACCCCAAGCTGAGAGCCTGCGCCTCAGCTCCGTCTCTGCAGCCGGCTTCCCCGCTCCGATACCTGGGAGCTCTGCCACACTCAGTCACCCCCGGTCTTTCTGTGACCCCGAGGGCCCTGAGACCACACTGTCCCGCGAGGGGTCCACCCCCCGCTTAGCCACTGGAGCGACGTCCCTCAGCGGAGCCGGCTTCTAAAAGTTCTGATTTTGTGCTCCGTGGCTCTATCACTTGCCAGAAGCGGCCGACGGAGGCCCCCTCCCCCGCCGTCTATCCTCCTGAATATTGCCTTGGATTCACTTCTCTGCACGTCCTACCTTCCAGAAAGTGGTGGCTTTCTGTTCAGAGTGTTGTTAGTATTCTTATCTTCGATCTCCTGTTGAGTTCGTAGGTGTTCAGAATGGTTTGATCCCTATTCAGCTGAATTCCTCAGACGAGACGAAATCCAGGTCTCCCACTCCTCCGTCATCTTGCTCCTATCACTAAATTCATATCTTTCAATAGTTATCCTGAATGTAAATGGGCTAAATGCCCCGATCAAAAGACACAGGTTATCAGATTGGATTAAAAAAAAAGACCCATCGATATGCTGTCTGCAAGAGACTCATTTTAGACCCAAAGACACCCACACATTGAAAGTGAGGGGATGGAAAACCACTTACCATGCTAATGGACACCAAAAAAAAAAGCTAGGGTGGCAATCCTTATATCAGACAAATTAGATTTTAAACCAAAGACTGTAATAAGAGATGAGGAAGGACACTATATCCTACTTAAAGGGTCTATCCAACAAGAAGATCTAACAACTGTAAATATCTATGCCCCTAACATGGGAGCAGCCAATTATATAAGGCAATTAATAACAAAAGCAAAGAAACACATTGACAACAATACAATAATAGTGGGGGACTTTAACATCCCCCTGACTGAAATGGACAGATCATCCAAGCCAAAGATCAACAAGGAAATAAAGACTTTAAATGACACACTGGACCAAATGGACTTCACAGACATATTCAGAACATTCCATCCCAAAGCAACGGAATACACATTCTTCTCTAGTGCCCATGGACAATTCTCCAGAATAGATCACATCCTAGGTCACAAATCGGGTCTCAACCAATACCTAAAGATTGGGATTATTCCCTGCATATTTTCAGACCACAATGCTTTGAAACTAGAACTCAATCACAAGAGGAAAGTCGGAAAGAACTCAAATACATGGAGGCTAAAGAGCATCCTACTAAAAAATGAATGGATCAACCAGGAAATTAAAGAATTAAAAAAGTTCATGGAAACCAATGAAAATGAAAACACAACTGTTCAGAATCTTTGGGATACAGCAAAGGCAGTCCTATGAGAAAAGTATATAGCAATACAAGCCTTTCTCAAGAAACAAGAAAGGTCTCAAATACACAACCTAACCCTACACTTAAAGGAGCTAGAGAAAAAACAGCAAATAAAGCCTAAACCCAGCAGGAGAAGAGAAATAATAAAGATCAGAGCAGAAATCAATGAAATAGAAACCAAAAGAACAATAGAACAGATCAACGAAACTAGGAGCTGGTTCTTTGAAAGAATTAACAAGATTAATAAACCCCTGGCCAGACTTATCAAAAAGAAAAGAGAAATGACCCAAATCAACAAAATCATGAATGAAAGAGGAGAGATCACAACCAACACCAAAGAAATACAAACAATTATAAGAACATATTATGACCAAATCTATGCCAGGAAATTAGATAACCTGGAAGAAATGGATGCATTCCTAGGGATGTATCAACTATCAAAAGTGAACCAGGAAGAAATAGAAAACCTGAACAGACCTATAACCACTAAGGAAATTGAAGCAGTCATCAAAAATCTCCCAACAAACAAAAGCCCAGGGCCAGATGGCTTCCCCGGGGAATGCTACCAAACATTTAAAGAAGAATTAATACCTATTCTCCTGAAACTGTTCCAAAAAAATAGAAATGGAAGGAAAACTTCCAAACTCATTTTATGAGACCCCCATTACCTTGATCCCAAAACCAGGCAAAGACCCCATCAAAAAGGAGAATTACAGGCCAATATCCTTGATGAACATGGATGCAAAAATTCTCACCAAAATACTAGCCAATAGGATCCAACAGTACATTAAAAGGATTATTCACCATGACCAAGTAGGATTTATCCCTGGGCTGCAAGGTTGGTTCAACATCCGCAAATCAATCAATGTAATATGATATATTAACAAAAGAAAGAGCAAGATTCATATGATCCTCTCAATAGATGCAGAAAAAGCATTTGACAAAGTACAGCATCCTTTCTTGATCAAAACTCTTCAGAGTATAGGGATAGAGGGTATAAACCTCAATATCATAAAAGCCATCTATGAAAAACCTACAGCGAATATCATTCTCAATGGGGAAAAGCTGAGAGCTTTTCCCCTAAGGTCAGGAACGCGGCAGGGATGTCCACTCTCACCACTGCTATTCAACATAGTATTAGAAGTCCTAGCCACAGCAATCAGACAACAAAAAGAAATCAAAGGCATCCAAATCAGCAAAAAGGAAGTCAAACTCTCACTCTTTGCAGATGACATGACATTTTATGTGGAAAACCCAAAAGACTCCACCCCAAAACTGCTAGAACTCATACAGGAATTCAGTAAAGTGGCAGGATATAAAATCAATGCACAGAAATCGTGGCATTCCTATACACCACCAACAACACAGAAGAGAGACAAATTAAGGAGTTGATCCCATTCACAACTGCACCCAAAACCACAAGAGACCTAGGAATAAATTTAACGAAAGAGGCAAAGGATCTGTACTCAGAAAACTATAAAATACTCATGAAAGAAATTGAGGAAGACACAAAAAATGCAAAAACATTCCATGCTCATGGATTGGAAGAACAAACATTGTGAAGATGTCAATGCTACCTAGAGCTATCTACACATTCAATGCAATCCCCATCAAAATACCACCCACTTTTTTCAAAGAAATGGAACAAATAATCGTAAAATTTGTATGGAACCATAAGAGACCCCAAATAGCCAGAGGAATCTTGAGAAAGAAAAGCAAAGCTGGTGGCACCACAATTCCGGACTTCCAGCTCTAATACAAAGCTGTCATCATCAAGACAGTATGGTACTGGCACAAAAACAGACACATAGATCAATGGAACAGAATAGAGAGCCCAGGAATGGACCCTCAACGCTATGGTCAACTAATCTTTGACTAAGCAGGAAAGAATGTCCAATGGAAAAAAGACAGTCTCTTCAACAAATGGTGTTGGGAAAATTGGACAGCCACATGCAGAAGACTGAAACTGGATCATTTCTTTACACCACACACAAAAATAGACTCCAAATGGTTGAAAGACCTAAATGTGAGACAGGAGTCCATCAAATTCCTAACGGAGAACACAGGCAGCAACCTCTTCGACCTCAGCCACGGCAACTTCTTCCTAGAAACATCACTAAAGGCAAGGGAAGCAAGGGCAAAAATGAACTATTGGGATTTCAACAAGATAAAAAGCTTTTGCACAGCAAAAGAAACAGTCAACAAAACCAAAAGACAACTGACAGAATGGGAGAAAATATTTGCAAATGACATATCAGACAAAGGGCTAGTATCCAAAATCTATAAAGAACTTATCAAACTCAACACCCAAAGAACAACTAATCCAATCAAGAAATGGGCAGAAGACATGAACAGACATTTTCCAAAGAAGACATCCAAATGGCCAACAGACACAAGAAAAAGTGCTCAACATCGCTCAGCATCAGGGAAATCCAAATCAAAACCTCAGTGAGATAGCACCTCACACCAGTCAGAATGGCTAAAATTAACAAGTCAGGAAACGACAGATGTTGGCGGGGATGTGGAGAAAGGGGAACCCTCCTACACTGTTGGTGGGAATGCAAGCTGGTGCAACCCCTCTGGAAAACAGTATGGAGGTTCCTCAAACAGTTGAAAATAGAGCTACCATATGATCCAGCAATTGCACTACTGGATATTTACCACAAAGATACAAATGTAGGGATCCGAAGTGGCATGTGCACCCCAATATGTATAGCAGCAATGTCCACAATAGTCAAACTGTGGAAAGAGCCAAGATGTCCATCGACAGATGGGATAAAGAAGAAGTGGTATATATACACAATGGAATAGTATGCAGCAATCAAAACGAATGATATCTTGCCATTTGCAACGAGGTGGACGGAACTGGAGGGTGTTATGCTGAGTGAAATAAGTCAATAAGACAAAGACATGTATCATATGACCTCACTTTTATGAGGAATTCTTAATCTCAGGAAACAAACTGAGCGTTGCTGGATTGGTGGGGGGGGTGGGAGGGATGGGGTGTCTCCGTGTTAGACACTGGAGAGGGTATGTGCTATGATGAGCGCTGTGAATTGTGCAAGACTATTGAATCACAGATCTATACCTCTGAACAAATAATGCAATATATGTTAAGAACAAAAAAAGAAGAAGAAGAAGACGGCAGGAGCGGAAGAATGAAGGGGAATAAATCAGAAGGGGAGACGAGCCATGAGATACGATGGACTCTGAAAAACAAACTGAGGGTTCTAGAGGGTACGGGGCTGGGGGAATGGGTTAGACTGGTGATGGGAATTAAAGAGGGCACGTTCTGTGTGGAGCACTGGGTGTTATGCACAAACAATGAATCATGGAACACTATATAAAAAACTAATGACGTATGGTGATTAACATAACAATACAAAATTTAAAGGAAAAAATCAGATACACTGGGATTTCTAAGAAGAGAACATTAAATTATGGTTTGTTGTATCTGAATTCCTAAAATACTAGCTTAGTAATGCATATGTGATGTATAAACAAACCTTTGTAAATGCTCCAGTTGGAGTTCAAATTCTAATATTCCTTCATGCCTTATACCCACATTTAAAACCAAGAATTGGCCACGAGTAAAATTATGAGTTTTAGTGACTCCATCCTGGATATCTGGATGGGGCGGGGGCGATTATATTGGGATACAGCTAGATCCGAAGCCAAGAGAGTAATGAGATAGAAACAAAAACCTGAGTTGGAAACTAGAATCATTTTAAGTAGGGAGAAAGAAGATGTTATGAATAGCTGTGAAGCACCCATATGATTTGTCCATCACTATTCCTGAGTAGCAGCACCGGGCTGCCTTTCTTCAAGCAATGTTACCTGTACAGGGGCAGTTATTATCCATTTGTAATGAAAGAAGGGAAGAGGGGCTTCATCCCTTTCTCATTTCTTCTTATCTAATAATGTTGAGTATAGACCCCTGTCTTGTTAGATGTGCTATACACAGGATAACCCATTTACAGGCAAACTTATTAGCTTTTCAGAATATTTTAATATTTATTTTCAATATACTCACTTCAGAGTTTACTGAAACAGGACTGCTATGGTTTGCTTGCCTGAAACATCACTCCCAAGGTGAGATGAAAAAATTTTGGTCTAATGTCACACAGCACTAGCTCACAAGGCATTTGAGTTGTTTGCTATGACAGTTATCTCATATAGTTAAGATCTGAATATATTGAGTAGTGACCTATTTCTTTTAAAAAAAGTAACAGAATTATCTATGTTTTCTTTCATTATCCCTCTAGAATTAGTGTTTTGAGCTGCAAAGGACACTGTCATTCCAAGTGACAAATGATATTATCTTCAAGCTCATCCTTGGTCTTTTATTTTGCAGATGATAGAAAAATATTCATGGTTATTTGTTGTAGCCACATCCTACCTTCTTTTTTCTCACCTTTGCACACAAACTTCAAGCTTTTCATTATTTCATCTTCAAAGAAAGCTATTCACTATAAGCCATCTGTACTGATGAAACTGTAATAACCTCTTCCTTAATTTTCATTATTTAGATGAAGTCCTTCTAAATGACGACTAGTAAATTGTGTTTTCCTGTTAATTCTTAATAACATGCCTATAGCCTGAACGAGAAAAACTTTCTTCATACATTTATGAAATTATTATTATTTTTATTAATCATAGGGCTTTAGAGATTAGAATCTAGCCTTGTTAAGTAAATTCTGCATATCGTGCTTTTGTAAAGGGTGCCATATCAGAAGATGATTCAAGATTTGTAATTTTCACCCTTCATTTTAATTACTCCTTTCCAGTATTGCAATAGTTACTTAAACTGACTTTTAAAAGGCCATTCAAGATGATCAGTGAGCACATAAATATTCTTTAATGATTTCCTATTTGTTTTGCATGCAATATTCTCCAATCTAAAGTGAGACTGACAGAAAAAGTATCTAAAGTATTTAGTGAAATGAATGATGATTTTTTAATTGATTCACTAAACAAGCACAATCAGATTATTAAAGGGAATTGTGTATTCTTGCTTCAAAGGTCTGTTATTTTATACTGCTTACCTCACAAATCAGGAAATCTATGATTAACAAGGTTCTTTTCTGTAACAGTCCGAATTCCTAGTATTGTAGGATTTCCATGTGCATTTATAGTTATATAACCCAAAATAGAGAAGGGAAGGAGAAAAAGTAATTTCCTTCAATATCTACTACATGTCAAGTTCCATACTGGTTTCTTTATACATGTTAATTTATTTAAACCCCAGCATGAAGGGACATTGTGAAATTGAGAGGTTCAGATTTTTGGTATCATCACGACCATCAAAAGATGTTTTAAAGACATTTTATTTTTCTCATGGCTTTAAATGTTTTACATTTGGAAAGGAATTTTGAAATAGTAACTACTTTATTCAAAATAAGAGTTAATGAGAACTGGATGAATAAACACCAAGAACTATTTATGTCCTGGTGATGCAAAAGTGAATGGGATACTCTTGTAGTTCTCTATTAATGAATGTCCTATTTTTTTAAGATTTTATTTATTTATTTGAGAGAGAGAGAATGAGAGATAAAGAGCACGAGAGGGAAGAGGGTCAGAGGGAGAAGCAGACTCCCTGCTGAGCAGGGACCCCCGATGTGGGACTCTATCCCGGGACTCCAGGATCATGACCTGAGCTGAAGGCAGTTGCTTAACCAACTGAGCCACCCAGGCGCCCAATGAATGTCCTATTTTAAAAGTGTAAATCATATTTTGGTGTGAGAGTGTGTATGGGGGGGGGAGAGAGAGAGAGAGAGAAAGAGAGGTATTAACAATTCTGTTGTTTTTTTTTTTTTTTAGATTTTATTTATTTATTTGAGAAAGAGTGTATGAGCTGGGGAGAGGGAAAAACAGACTCCCCGCCAAGCAGGGAGCCCGATGTGGGGCTCCATCTCAAGACCCTGGGATCATGACCTGAGCTGAAGGCAGGTACTCAACCGACAGCCACCCAGGCACCCCAGCAATTCTATGTTCTATGTATCCTTTTATATTCCATTCATAATTAGAGAAAATGAGATCTACTAAGCATATGTTATGGCAGATAATTATTATTTCACTCTCTTTCCTCTCTAATGACGACTTTTTTTGGCTCACCTTTAATTAGATTAAGTGAAGACTGACATATGAATTTGGTGGAGTGGTCCCTATATAATTTTAAAAATAAAGAGCCGGGGCGCCTGGGTGGCTCAGTCGTTAAGCGTCTGCCTTCGGCTCAGGTCGTGATCCCAGAGTCCTGGGATCGAGCCCCGCATCGGGCTCCCCGCTCCGCGGGAAGCCTGCTTCTCCCTCTAACCCTCCCCCTGCTTGTGTTCCCTCTCTCGCTGTGTCTCTCTCTGTCAAATAAATAAATAAAATCTTTTAATAAAAAAAAAATAAATAAAAAAAAATAAAAATAAAGAGCCAATTTTAGGACTGCTTATCAAATGGAAGTCGATTTTTCCACAGAGAATAGATAATTGTTTATGTTATATATACCATACAGTTTCCAGGATCACCTCTGAAAAGTAGCTGAGGCCTTTAAACTGTTCTGATTAATATGAGACAAGGTTGTGATTTCTATAGTTGCCCTCTAGAGGCCTGTTCTTGAAATTCTTTGACAGGTAATTTTACAGTTCTCTCACATTTATTACCCTACTTCAGAATAAGTTCCAAGTGTTTTTCATAGCGTGTGAGAAATGACATGTGTAGGGGAGAACTGAAAAAGCAGTTAGGAGAATGGAAGGATAATCCATGAGTAATAAACCAAACCTATTCATTTTGCCTCCAGCGAACAAGTAGATACCAGAGCCTCATGATGGTTATGGTAATAACTCCAGTCTCTGCACAGTTCAGCCAGCTCAGGTCCTTATCTTCTGCCCATTAACTCTTATCCCTTCTGGTGAAATACTGCTTTTTTTAAACTGTGACAGTTGATTGAGTTACCTATAGTAGCTGCCCCTGAAGTTCTCCCCTGTCTCCAGGCTCACATATTATCTTGAGCTGAATGACTTAAGAACTACCTAGTGGATATATTCCACTAAATATCAATGTAGTCCAGCAAAATATGAATTTTCTACTCCAAATCTCTAAACTATAACTGATTAACAATCTCCATCTAAGAGATAATTCTGTGAAGAAATGGGTGTTTTTTAATATGTTGACTTCCCTGATCACCTAATTCTAGGGCTTTGTTCTGATAGCTAACCCTTATACCTCCATCATTTTCATCTTCTCCTTCTATAATGAATAAATCCCACTACCATATAAAATAATATTTCCCATAAAAGAAACCTGACTTCACTATTTTCATTTAATTTCTATTTTACATCTTTACTATAACTTGAAACACACTTAATGAAAATAGTTGGCTTTAATGGAAAGCTTTATCACTTTTCTTCTGTGCTCCGCTAAGGGGCCTATCTGAGTTTTAACCCCAAACTAAAATCTTCCCCATGAACACCCAAAGGAGGCCTACAACAGGCCCTGTGAGTAGGCAAATCAGTGAATGTCAATTCACTGTCAAACTAAAGATAAAAAAATGTACTGAGGCTATAGATCCATGAGGTAATACCTAGCAATCTAATAAATGGAGCCCCAGAAAAAGGAAAATGAACAAATATTTCAAAAGTACCATCCCAAGGTCTTTCCAAATTTGATGAAAAGTAAAAATCCATACATCCAAGTCATTAAATAAACTCAAAGTGGAATAAATATAAAGAAATCAATAAGCAGACATATCAAAACCCAATTGCAAATAAAGCAGTGAGTAACAAGGATAAAATATTTAAAAAAAAAAGTCAGAAGAAAAATACACTCTATATAAACAGAACACAGATAAGGATGACAGAAAATTTTTCATCAGAAACTAAGCAAATGAGAAAATGAAGTTACTTTCTCAAGGTGGTAGAAAAAAATAAAACTGTCAACCTAGATTTCTATACCATGTTTTTTAAAAATAAGGGCAAAATGGAGACATTTTAAGACCAACCACGACACAAATAATATAATGGCTATAGTCTTAAAATCATTATCATCATCACTTATGAAACCATTTGCTGGAGAGGACAAAGAGCAACAGGAACTCTCATTCTTTGCAAAATTAGAGCTGTTTTAGAAGTCATTTGGTAGTTTCTGACAAACCTAAACACAGTTTAATATACGATTAGGATCTTAAGTGTTCATCCAAATTATTTGAAAATTATTTCCACACGAAAGTCAGAATGTAATTGTTTACTGCATCTTCATAATCACCCAAAACTGAAGAAAGCAAGAGCAACAAATAAATGAAGTATTATTGGATTTTATTCCAAACTATAATATAAGCATCCATGTATCCACATTGGTATAAATAAGTGAATAAATAAATTAAAGGGAGAGAATGTACAAGTTTTTTTATTAAAACAATTTCAAAATATTGAATTGTGGATTTCATACAATGATTTCATTCCATAGAGTACAGTACTGAAAGGAAGAAAGTACTATTTTTACAGTGGAGAAACCTGACATACATTACCTGAACTAAGTGATTAAAGTTAACATCAGTAGTGATATGTATTACTGTTAATATATGTTCTTGAAATGATGTGATGAGAATGGCATTTTATCTCTACAGTCTATCTTCCAGAAAGCCATTATCCTATTCGAATCATGAGAAAAACATCAGACAAATTGTAAATAAGGAGCATTCTACAAAATACATGATCAGTCCTTCTCAAAACTGTCAAGGTCATCAAAAACAATGAAAATCTGAGAAACTGTTACTGCTAAGAGATGCCAAGAGATGTAATGACTAAATTAATGTGGTATACTTGATAAGATCCAGGGACAGAAAAAGGATATTAAATAAATACTAAGGGTATCTGAGCAAACTATGGACTTCAGTTAATATTAATGTATTAATACTGCCTCATTAATTTGAACAAATTTGCCATAATATGTAAATTGTTAGTAATGTGACATACTGGGTTTTTGTTATATGGCAGCTGTCTGTATTACCTTAACAATTTTTCTGTATAAATCTAACACTATTTTAAAATAAAAAGTTATCAAAATAAGACAAGAAAATGAATATATATGCAAGCACTAAGAGAAACTGAAGAAAGCTGGAGTGGATAGATTATCAGATAAACCATTCAGAAGGAATATTACCAGGCATGCAGAGAAACATTTCAAAATGTTAAAAATACATTCACCAAGAGATTATAAAGATCTTGAATATATACTAACTTAATAGGAGAGCTTCAAAATACCTGAAGCAGAAAATTATAGAAGTGCAAGGAAAAATAACAAAACCTTCAAAAATAGTAATAGATTTTGATACCTCTCTCAGTAACTTACATAACAAGTAAACAAAAAAATCAGTAAGACTACAATGTGACCACAAAAACATGATTACTAAACCCGATCATACAACCCTCAAGTAGTAGGATGTACCTTATTTTGAGCTGCTTAAGAGATAGTTCATAAAGGAGACCATATTTATGGCCATAAAGCAAGATCTGATGAATTAAAAGCACTGAAATTAATCAGCGTTAAGTTCTTTAACCATACAGAATCAAAATATAAATAACAAAGGCATACAGAAAATTGCAAAATATTTAAAAAGTAACAAGACATTTTTAAGAAATCCATGTATTAATGTGTCATAATAAAAATAACTAATGAGGTTAGAAAATATATTGATTTGAATTAAGAAGAAAAGAGAATATATTAATATTATGTGTGGGGTGCCTGGGTGGCTTAGTTGATTAAACATCCGACTCAGTCTCAGCTCAGGTCTTGATCTCAGTGTCTTGAGTTCAAGCCCTGCGTTGGGCTCCATGTTGGGTGTGGAGCCTACTTAAAAAAAAAAAAATTTGTGGGACATAGTTAAAGCAGTACTTACAGGAAAATTTGTATCTTTAAATATTTATATTAGAGGGAAAATAAGGTCTCAATTCAATCAACTATGCATATACCTTAATAAGCTTGAAAGAAGAACAAATTAACTCCTAAGAAGCAGGAATAAGGAAACAGCAATGGCAAAGCTGGAGATAATTAAGAGAAAATCAAAATAGAAAAAGCAGAACCTGAGTTCACAAAGCTTATAAAATTGATAGCTATCTAGCTAGACTGATCTTTTAAAAAAGAAGAGAAAGAAACCCAAATTATCATTATCAGGCATGAAAGAAGAGAACAATATTCTAGATCCAATAGACATGAAAATGATGACAAAGGTATATTATGAATAATTCTAAAAATGAATGATTAGATGTAATATAAAAGTTCCTTAAAGTACCACACTATGAAAGTTTACTCAAGAAGAAATAGATAATCACAACTGCCCACATCAACTAAAGAAACAGACTTTATATGTAACCACCTACCCACTTAGAAAACCTCAAGCAGAGATCACTTCAATGGTCAATTCTACCAAATACTTGAGGAAGAAATACATCAATTTTTTTACAAGTTTTTACAAGTTATAGAACAGGAGGGAACATTTCCCAATGAATTTTAGGATGTGATCATTACCATGATAACAAAATCTTGTGAAGCTATTAAAAAAATGAATACTAAACATTGATACTCACTGTGGGCACAGATGCAAAAATTCTTAACTAAATAGTAAGAAATCAAATCTATCCATATGTATAAAAAAATAATCACCAGGTTTAAGTACAATTTATCCCAGAAATGCAAGATTGACATTTGGAAACCAATCTATGTAATTCAATTTATTAAAACAATAAAAAGAAAAATCTAAAAATCATATCAATGGATATTGTAAAGCACTTAAAAAATTCAACATCCATTCATGGTAAAGTCTTGACAAATTAGAAATGAATGAGCATTTCTAAAACTGGTAAAGGGAAAGTATGAAAAATCCACAGCTCATATCATTCTTAATAATGAAAAATTTAAAGTTTTTCTCCTAAGATTAGGAATAAGGCAATGTTTTTTACTATCTCTACTTTTATTTATCATTAGACTTAGTTTCTTTTTTTTACAGACTTTATTTACTTGAGAGAGAGAGAGCGGGCGAGCATAAGGGGGGGAGGAGCAGAGAGAGATGGAGACCCAGACTCCCCACTGAGTAGGAAGCCCAATGTGGGGCTGGATCCCAGAACCCTGGGATCATGACCTGAACTGAAGGCAGACTCTTAACCGACTGAGCCATCCAGGCACCCCCTAAACTCAGTTTCTAGTAAGTAAAAAAACCGAAAAAATAAATAAAAGCATACATATCATAAAGTAAGATGTATGTTTGTTTGCATATAACATGATCATGTAGAAAATGACAAGGTACCTTTAAAAAAGCTACCATAATAAATGAGTTTACAGGGGCTCCTAGCTGGCTCAGTCAGTGGAATATGCAACTCTTGATCCTGGGGTTAGGAGTTTGAGCCCCATGTTGAGTGTAGAGTTACTTAAAAATAAAACCTTTACAAAAATGAGTTTACGAGTTTATTGGACAGAAGGTCAATATTTAAAAAATAGATTGTTTTTCTAAATATTACCAATAAATTTAGAGTATTTAAATATCACACATATTGCATCAAACATAGAATACTGAAATTTAAAAATGTAAATATATATAAGGTTTAGATACTAAAAACTACTAGACATTGTTGAAGTAAATTTAATAAGATTCAAATAAATGGAAATTTCTCCATGATACTGTATTAAATATCTCAACATTTTTAAGATCTCAATTTCCCCAAAATTTACCTACAGTTTCCAAGAAATCCAAATCAAAATTCCAAAAGTGTGTTTTTTTTTTTTTTTAGAAATTGATAAGCTGATCCAAAAATATATAGAGAGGAGCAATGAACATGGAATAACTAAAATAGCAAAACAGTTTTAAAACAGAACAAAGGTGGAGAAGAACTGTTTTAAAGACTTACTATAAAGCCATAATATTCAAAAGTGTCATTAAAACCCATCAATGCATAAACTTTAGTGAATAAATTTTATTGTATGAAAAATATACCTCAATAAAGCTGCTTTAGTGCTTTACTGTTATATATATAATTATATACAATATTAAATAATGTGTTATAGCATAATATAAAACATATATTATATAGAATATTAAGTATACATAATATTAAAGCACGAAAACAGCTTTATCGAGGCATAATATAAAATACATGTTATATAGAATATTAAGTATATATAATATTAAAGCACTAAAACAGTTTTATTGAGGTATATTCTATTCCATTGGTGAACGTGTTACATATAATAAAATAATTAGGTATCATTATTAAATTATATAGCATACATACAATAACATATATTGTAAAACATTCAACAATGGAATAGAGTCCAGAAATAGACCGATCAATTGATTTTTGATAGCTGTTCCAAAGTAATTCATTGGGTACGGAATAATCTTAGAAAATTTGTCAATCTCAAAAAAAAAAAAAAGAAAATTTGTCAATCTCCAATATGATGGGTATTAGCAGATAGGTCCTTTTGGAGGTTATTAGATGGCCATGAAAGTGGAGCCCTCCTGATGAGATTAGAGATTAAGAGGAAGAAACCAGTTTTCTCTTTTTCTCTGTCCTGTGAGGATACAGGGAGAAGGTAGCTGTCTGTAAGGTAGGAAGAGGGCCTCACCAAGAACCGAATATGTCAGTACCCTGATGATGGACTTCCCAGCCTCCAGAACTATAAGAAATAAGTATGTGTGAAGCCACTCAGTTTAGGGTATTTGTTATAGCAGCCTGAGCTAAGATACTTACCTTGCACGCTAAATAAAAAAAAAAAAAGAAATTGAAATTGATTATAGACCTAAATGTAAAAACTAAATCTATAAAGATTCTAGAAGAAGAGCATAGAAGAAAACTGTGGCTTTGGTTAGGAGAATGATTCTTCAGGTGAAAAGAATATGAACCATATATAGAACAAATATACAGATAACAGCAAAAATTTAAAAATGTGCTCATACCATTGTTAAAAAAGTGAAAATGAAGATACAGCCTAGAAGAATAATTGGTATTTATTTATATTTATAAAATATTATACATATTTATGTTTATAAGGATTTATATCTAGATAATAAATAATTCTTACATCTCAACAATAATAATAAACCAATTTATAATATGTGTAAAAGCTCTGAGAGACATTTGAATCAAAAAATAAGATTCAATGGCCAATGAGCCCATTAAAAGTGGCTCATTATTATTAGTTGTTAGAAAATGCAAACTAAAATCAATGAGAGACCACCTCCCACTAGAATAGCTAAAATAAATACTAGAAGAGCTAAATTAAAAGGACAGAAAACCAATATTAACAAAGATGCCAATTATGGGCATAGAAATGCAAAATGGAGTAGCCACTTTAGAAAACAGTGTGTTGGTTTCTTACATAATTAAGCTACATTTCCTATGTCACTCAAAAATCTCCTCCTAGTTTACCCAAGAGAAAAGAAAACATAGGTCCATGCAGCGATTTGTATGCAAATGTTCATAGCAGCTATTTCATAATAGCTCAAAGCTGGAAACAATCTAAATGTCCATCAAATGGTGAATGGATAAGCGCACTGTTATATCCTTACAATGAAATACAACCTGATAAAAACTGAACTGCTGATGCAAACAACAACATAAATGAATCTTAAAAGCATTATGCTATATGAATAAAGGCAGACACAAATGACTACATACCGTTTTGTCCTGTTTATATAAAATTCTAGAAAAAGTAAAATTATCATGGCACAAAGCAAATCAGTTGTTGCTAGATGATGGGTTTGGGGGAGGGTCTTAATTGGAAAGGGACCATGAGGGAACTTTCAAAAGAGCAGGAAATGTTCTGCAGCTTGATTGTGACAGTGTTACAAAACCATATTCATTTGTCAAAACCCATCAAAGTATAAAATTTAGTAATTGAATTCTATCATATGAAAAATATATCTCAATGAAGTTTAAAATTTTAAGGATATGCTTAGCAAAGTGCTTACCTTATAGTAAATGTTCAACACATGGCCAGATAAAATAAGTTTTTGTTAGCAGGTTGCAATGGTCTCTTTACATAGAAGCAGAGCTCACTTAAATTTTAAATACTACAGAATGACATCAGGAGTCCAAGCTTTGGTAAAATTTGGCTTTAAAGGAGTTGAACAAAGAATAAGTTCACCCTCTTTCATAATAACTAAATATTCAACTGGGATTTTTTTTTTAAGAATTTATTTATTTATTTGACAGAGACAGAGATAGTGAGAGCAGGAACACAAGCAGTGGGGAGTGGGAGAGGGAGAAGCAGGCTGGGATTTAAGTCATCATGGACTGTTACATGAAAAACACAGTCCTTAATGAGTAATACATTTTACACATTGGAAAGAAATATTTTCATGCCTAAACTTTTTCCTGTGCTTTCACAGTTCTGACACAATGAAACTTTCCCAGTCTTTAAAAGCCTGCTGCAAACATTAAACTTACTTTTGCCAACTAACAACTGTGTAGGAAAGGCATGTTATAGCCAATGTAATCACCCTTCTCTTCAGTAGCATCAAAATATTTGGAATGCCATTTGCAGATTTTAGCAATTATGAAGTGAGTGTCGGATCCACGCCATTTCATTTTGAGCGGTTCCAGCTCCCTAAAATGGCACCACTTT
Source organism: Zalophus californianus (assembly GCF_009762305.2). NCBI lineage: Eukaryota > Metazoa > Chordata > Mammalia > Carnivora > Otariidae > Zalophus > Zalophus californianus. The sequence goes on from NC_045598.1 coordinate 88,713,118, forward strand.
AGAAAATGACATTATAACACCGTGGGTGAGTGAGAATGTTCTGTATCCTCTAACACCTGGGCATAATGGGGGGCAGACTTAATGGCCTGTTGCTATATTCCTTTCCCTTCACGGGTGGATTGTATTCATAACTACTTCTAGAGCTCTATTTTTGTTTCCTAATATTTTCTAGTAAACTTTTAAAATGACATGAAGTTTCCTCTGATTTGTCATGATTTCCTGAGGTCTACTTAGAAATTTACCAGAATTTTCACCAATCAGCATGAACACTATTTCAAAAACATTTTCAAATAGGAAACATCATGTATATATCATTTTGAAGTTTCTGCTCACCTTACAGAATTCGTAGGCTGAGAATTACGCTGTAGAATTCCTGTCATTGGCAAGTTTTTCTTAACTTTCATGCAGAGGGCAGGAATGAGGGCTCATCTGCCACTTCTGTGCTTTCAGAAAGGTTCTCCTAGGTGACATTTATTTCTGTGTCCTTTAGGAATTGACATGCTTCCTCTGAGTCTCAGTGACCCTGTATAGAATCCTATATTTATAGAAGTGAATAGAAAACCAGAGGGCAAAACCTTGTCAGGAAATTGTATCAGGAGTTAGGTATAAATCTCCTGCTGAATTAATAATTATATTAAACAATACATATTTGTCTACTGTTTATTATTTTAAAAATATTTTCAATATATTATCTCATTTGATTTTTATGAAAACTCTTACAGAACAAGTATTACTGTCTTCAGAGTAGATAGGAATGAGAGATTCAGGGTACTGTAGTCTCGGGCCATCAGGCTCCTAAGTAGTGCTGAAGGAAATAGAATCATATCACTTTATTACAAATCCATTAGTGTTTTACAATATTATAAAAATGAAATCTAGGTGGAGAAGTAGAGAAATCTCCTCCTCATGTTGTCAAATTGACAATGGAGCCTGGTTTCAACAGTTAGAATAAAGGTAAAAATATATTGTCCTTGATCCAAGGAATTATCCTATGTTTTGATTGTACTGATTATTACCTGGGCATATACATTTGTCAAAACTCATCACAGCATATAATTAAAATGGATGTTTTTTATTATATGTAAATTATACTTCAATAAAGTTAATTACATATTACCTCTGAAAAATAGTGATATTTACATCTGCAGATTTTAATATTCTGCATTAGTTCATGTGATATAGTTGATATGTAAGCATATTATACTGATACACCTTACTGGCACATAAATCATGCAACCATTTTGGTAATTTAATATATGAATATTGAATTAAGTAATTATGCTTTTTGAATCAGTCACTTATTATATATATACATTTTAATATACTGGTTTGGGTTTTCTTTTAATATCTATGTTTATAAATACTCCAGTATGTTTTAAAAAATACAAATTCTATTATGTAAAAACTTCTAAGAGTATAATTTGCATTAATACTTTATATGTAAAATGTAGCTGATATTTATGAGAAAATGATTTAAATTATCTGCAGGAGGTTTACCAAATAATTTACTGTTTTTCAGAACAGGATTCTCAAATGCTAACTGCTTGTCTAATATTTATCCAATCAACTTGGGAGTTAAACATAACACGCCCCCTTCCAAAAAAAAAAAAACCTTTAGTTTAACTAGAAACGATTTCAAAAATATTCGGTGATAACCACAGTTAAGTTCGTTCTTCTTTCTTTTTCTCTCTCTCTTTCTTTCCCTCCCTCTCTTTTTTTTTCCCCAAAGGGTCAAGTACCTGCTCTCACTGTACAGAGAGCTGGCTCCCACGTGCTTGCACAACAGGAAGCGGGAAGAGGCGGGGGAGGGGGGAAGAACCCTGCTGCGCATGCGCATGACGTCAGCCGCTGCTGCGCACTCCATCTCCTGACCCAGAAAAAAGCCCTCACGAGAGAGCCAAGTCCTTTTCCTTGGACTGTGGGTTCAGAACGAGACCTGGGCCCCAGGAACTTGACCGAGTTCCGCCAGATCGGGGGCATTGTGGCTGACCGTGGCTCATTCTGAGCCATCTGAGGGCCGACATGCGGCTGTTCTTCACCTAACCGCTTCAAGCCGGCCTACAACCCCTGCACGGAGTCCAACATGTGTTAAGTGTGGTGTTCAGCTAACACCGAGGCCTAAAGAAGTGGGCGGAGCCCAGAGTTCCCAGGCTCTTCTGCCCAGATGCTTCTGTCCATGGGACTTCCGGACAAACTGTGCATCATTGCTTGGGGCGTCTCCCTGGAGTGTCTAATGATCAAATATGGCATGAACAATATCTGGGAGCTGGTGGACCGCAAGGTGAACTGCAGATGATGTGCGACAGTCCCCTGTGCCACCTGTACGCCAAACCGGATTTCAGGTATTGCTGGAATTTGTGGGGGATAGATGAAATATATATAGAGAGAGGGTGGAGGTTGCAGATGCAGAAAGAGAAAGAGGCATCTGTTGATTAAATTTTGTGATCTATTCCTCGTCTTTTCTATCCATCAGTGGATCAAGTCTTCACCAATACCCCTGTCTTTATTACTGTTGCTTTCAAGTAAACATTTAAGTTAAGATGTGTAAATCTTCTAAATTTGTTCTGCAGTTTCTAAATCATTTTTGTCCATTCAAGTTTCTCTGTATTTCCATATAAATTTTAGAGTCAGTTACAGATATCCTCAAAAATCCTGCTGGAGGGGCGGCGCCTGGGTGGCTCAGTAGGTTAAGGATCTGCCTTCCTCTCCGGTCATGATCTCCGGGTCCTGGGATAGAACCCCACATCGGGCTCCCTGCTCAGCAGGGAGTCAGCTTCTCCCGACTTCCTCTGCCCCTTCCCGCCCCCACCCCCGCTCCTGCTCTCTCTCAAATAAATAATAAATAAATAAATAAAATTAAAAAAAGTCCTGCTGGAATTTTAATTAGGATTGTACTTGAATCTACAGATCAAATTGGGAATAATTTATTTCTTAACAATATTAAGTCTTCCAGTCCAAGAACCTGGTATATCTCTTCTTAATTTATTTTATTAATTGGTTTCATCCTGTTTTATAGTTTTCAACATCTAGACCCTGAACATATTTTGTTAGATTTTTACCTACTATTTTAATTTTCTTTAGTGCTGTGGTAAATGATATTTATATTCTTAATTCCAATTGTTCATAGAAAGAAAATTGATATTTTTATGTTCACTTTGTATCCTAAGACTTGATAAACTCGTGTTTGTTACAGAAAATTTTTTGAGTTTTTCAGATTTTCCACATAGTCATTTCATCTGTGAATAGAAAACATTTTATTTCTACTTTTATATTATGTATACTTTTAATTTATTTGACTTGATCATTGCATTGGCTACCATATCTAGAGCAATATTGAATATGAGTCAAGTGAGAGTCTCCTTGCCTTGTTCCTGATCTTAGGGATAAACCATACAGGCCTTCACTCTTAAATATGGTGTTAAAAGTAGGTTATTATAGATGCCCTTGTCAGATGGAGAGATTCCCTTTTATTCCAGATTTACTGAGAGTTTATCATAAATTGATTTTTTTTCAAATGCTTTTCTCTCCATTTATTGATAGGATCTTGAGCTTTTTCTTGTTAGCTCTCTTAATATGGTGAATCACATTGATTGATACATAGATTGTTGTAGCTGCCTTGAATTGTTGGAATAAATTCCACTGTGTTTTGATGTATTGTCCTTTTTATTTATTGTTTGATTCCACTTGCAGATATTTTTATGGAGGACAGTTGAGTTTATGTTCATAATAAGTTATTTCTAAAGCTGCCAAACTTCTGCCAGAGCCAGAAGTGACCAAAGAATAAATTCAAATTTACCTGGTGGTTATAAGAAATTTGTGTCTTTCTAGGGAGATGCCTGTATTTTTACTTTTAAAAAATAAGTTTTTGTCTTGAATCTGCTTTATAGCATTATAATATGTTTTGTATTTACTGTGACTAGCAAAATGAATGGTGATTGGAAAGGATGTTGTTTATTTAATGTAAGTATTAAGAAGAGGCTTTCTTTATAACTTGCAGGCACACTCGGGATCTTTGCCCCAGTTTTAAAGAGTGACAGCAAAAGCACCTTTATCTGACATTTAGGATGATTAAATTTTGAAAAATCACTTGGCATATTCAGCATGACTCCACAGGGTGCTCTAGCTTTATAAGGCAATGGATCATGTTAGCTTAACTTATATTTAAGATTCGCTGGCCTGATATTATTATGTTAGGCAGTATTGCTGAAATGGAAACATAAAATTTTGCTGCCATGAGATCAAGTTTGTGCCTGCCCTACACTATAAATTAGTTCCATAAAGTTTTAAAATGCAGTGTTTATTCTGGTTCTAGTAGTATTGTGAAATAGCAAACTGTGCTTAAATATATAAAATTAAGCCTCCTCTTTGTGAAACATTTTTTTTCCATTCATGTATCATTGAAATTCAGGAGTAAAGGTTATTTAACCACTAAGAAGGTTTATGTGAAGCTGAAAGAAAAAATGAATTGTGTTGAGAGTTCATTTTTAAAGGCAGCATATCCTTCTGGCCCATAATGCCTAATTTTTATGAGCCTACATATATATTGGCTACTACTGCAATAATAATAAATGTAATGAGACATGCAAAGATGACTTTAGAATAATACAGTGTTCATAAAAACTGTACCATCTATGACATCCTACTTTGAAAATATATATGTTCAAGCAGAAATATTAAATAAAATGGAAAAATGAGTCTAAGTCAATTTTAAAAGCACAGAATTGGTTTGTTACATGTGTTAAGTAACCATTTGGAGAAAAAATTCACAAATAGCATGTGACAAAAAAAATCAGTTAACATTGGAAAATAATTGGAAAAATATGGATGAGGCAAAGTATCATTTTCGCAAAAAAGAGAAAGTAGACAAAATAATTTATATAGCTCATTTGGTTTTTATGTCCCTCAATATTAAAAATGTCAGGAAATAGTGTTTCTTTTAAACAAAGTGTAAATGTATTGGAAGAGTGGATCATGACCTGGTAGCGATAAAATGATCTTAATGTTAGCAACTTATAGAATAATGTTGAACATATACAATTTGACAAAATTTATAACCACTTAATTATTTGTTTACCAATTATGTAAATTCTGTGGAAGTTTTTTATTTGCATATTTGCAAGCATTTACTTCATTTTTTTTGCCAATGTAGGACAAATTAAGTAAAATGGTAGCTTTCTTTTTTATCTTAAATATTATACGATTGTAAGAGGGGAAAAAGGTAGTAAAACGGGCTTTTGGTATTTTGTATAAAAGTGACTGTAACAACTTCTAAGTTTTTATATATGAGATAACTTATGTGACTAAAATTATCTTTTTAATGCATTTATTGAACTAGACTTATCTGCTGCAAAATAATATAGGCTATATACAATTTCAGTATGGCAAAGTGATTAAGAAATTTTAATTTTATCCAGTTCTTCCCTAAAATAAATTTTTAATTTTTTAATTGAAGTGTAATTAGCATACAGTGCTATACTACTTTCAAGTGTACAGCATAATGATTCATCAATTCTATACATTACTCAGTGCTCAATAAGTGTAGTCACCAACTGGCACTAAACAATGTTACTATAATCTTATTGACTATGTTGATTAAATGTACTAGTGAGATAAAATAGCATCATATATGAAGTACTTGGAAAAGGGAATTTTATATTATTTATTTGACAATTCTATAAATCTGTGAACACTAAGCATTATGAAATAAATTGATAACTACAATATATATTGATAGATTATAAGTATCACAGGTCAAATAAAAGGGAATTCTCTACAGATGATGATCTATTTGTCCCACATTTTTGTAACCATGCTCAAATCTTAGTGTACAAAAAAAAAAATGAGGTGAGTCTTTTAAGTTGTTCAAACTTAAACTTGTGATGTTCATTTTTAAATTTTTAAGAAAATTTGAAAAATATTCCAAAATTGGTCAATAAACTGAAATTGAAAAATATTCAGCCTATTAAATTAAGGAACATGTAAAAACATTAACTGATCATATCTCTTTCATTAAGATATTAATTAATCATAATTAATTATGTAGGAAATTGTATTGCAATCATAATTATTAGCAAGCATTTGTGTTGGGTACATTTATGTATTGGTAGAAATTTAGTCAATCTACTATGTAATTTGGAAATTATTCTTTTTTTTTTTTTAAACACTTTATTTGAGAGAGAGAGACAGAGATAGTGGAGAGAGAGCACAAAGGGGGAGGAGACAGAGGAACAGGCTCCCCCCTGAGCAGGGAGGGAGCCCAGGGACAAGGGGCTCGATCCCAGGACCCTGGGATCATGATCTGAGCCCAAGGCAGACACTTAACTGACTGAGCCACCCAGGCCCCCCCATAATTTGGAAATTATTCTAATTATTACTCTAAGATTTAGGGGTGCTAAACTGATTTTATGAGAATCTATAGATAAAGAGTAACATTTTATGTTACTGTACCTGGTCATCAGGCACTACTGCAACACACACTTGCTGGCCAGAGTGTTCTGATAGCAAAAGTTTCATCCTAAGATTTATCATCAATGTGAAGAAACAAACATATACAGTGTTAATGTTTTAATGATGGTGAAATGTTAATATTTTAATTCATCCGTTTACATTTTTTTGAAATAAATGCTGTCAATTTTTTCTTCCATATTCAATTTAAACTTTTTCAGTGTTTACTGTAGTTACATATACAGTCAGTATAAATAAGGTCATTTTTATATTTAGTATAAAGTATAGTGACTTTCATGTCTTCTTAAAATGTCATATAATTTTATTTGGATTTCCTTAAGGGGATACTTTATATGTGTTTATGAAAATTGTTTTCTACAATCACACAATACCCACTATGTGGGCTATTAGGCGGAATAAAGCAGGAAGATGTTGATTTCCTTCCATTGTCATAATGGAGCATTACTTTACAGGCTTACCAAACTATTATTAATTATGTAGGAGAATGCACTTGTGTTGATCTCTGTTACTTAGTATGTGATTAGTACCCAGATATTATGGTGTTATATGTTAACTTGTGGATTTCTGTGATAGTTTCAGTGCTATATTTTTAATGCTTTGTAAGACACTAACCAGTTTTGTGTCTATTAATATATTTAATTTAGCATTCCTTTGGGTGATTATAAGAATTTCCAGTTCTCAAATTATTTTTTGAACCAACTTTAATACTGGCTCCCTAATTGATTTATATTTTGAATAAAACATTGTTTTATAGTTGTATGAGGACCATGTTTTTAAATTTTGAAAATTGTATTTTATAGATCCCATATGTACTGATTCCACCAATTTGATAAGTAGAAAATCTGTGAGCTTTTGAAAATTTTATTTTGGTACAATTTTCACTAGATCGTGACAAAAGGCAGAGTATGATGACACTTACTTTTAGATTTCTTCTGGAGGCTGACTCAGTCATTATCACAAAGTGTTTATGAGGTTAATTTCCTCTAGTAATTTCACACATTTGGTTCTTTATAAGGTACTTCATTTATGCTTTAGAATTTTACATTTGAAATATGTTCAGAAAGACATGAATTGTGCTATATCTCTACAACTTCAGGCAGACATTTATACAAGCTCTCAAAAGCTTAAAAGAGCTTATTTGTCTTCTTGAAAACAATCTTTTCAAAATACATAACTTTGCTGTTACATATATGAAAAATGGAATAGAAAAGAATTGGCTCCATTTAGAGAAAGTAGTATTCCCATAGAACACTGAATACCTAATTGTGATAATGCATTAATCTATCTGTGATTATGTTGAAAATATTGAAAGCAGTCTCCCCCAACAGATGTGTTTCTTATCCCAATAGCTCATTTGCAGACTAAACTTAGAAATTTCAGCCATTCCTGGTGAAGCTTTTTCCAGTCATCTGGTTTGTGTGTTTTACCATTCTTACTCTAAAACACATATGAGGGAAGAAAAGATGGTGGAGGAGTAGGGAACCCTATTTCAACTGGTCCCCGGAATTGAGCTGCATATCTACCAGACCACTCTGAGCACCCACGAAATCAGCCTGAGATGTAAGAAGATCTGGATCTCTACAAACAGAATAGCGCAGGCGGTTGGTTTCGAGGTACGAAGCGGGAAGCCGTGATTCCGTGGGTAGATATTGGAGGATAAACAGAAGGGGGAGGGAGCCTGGCCGTGGGGATCCTACACCATGGGTGAGCGACAGCCTCGCGTGCTGGGGATGGGGCACAGACTCGCAGACCAGTAGCAGCAGAGAAAGGACTTTAGGGCAGCCCCCGGGGCGGAACCCGGAGTGGTGGGGTTGCGTGTGCGAACTGGGAGCAGCTGGCGGTTTTAGAAGCACAAAGGGCAGAGACATGCCCCGACCTGGAGGCAGGACTGGCGGTGCTGTGGAGGGGCGCACGACCCAGGCCACTGCAGTTTATAGCAGCACGGACAGAAATGGAGACAGTGTGGCCTGAAGAACAGACTGCAATCTCTCTGCTCTGAGGCAGAGGGTTGAAAATGATCTCTTCTGCTCTGACTCTCGGAAGAAATGGGGAAAGCCGCCAGGGAAAGCCACCAGAGAACAAAAGCCCAAAAAACAATTCCCACTGAGCCCATCCCCTGCCACAGGGGGGCAGGGAAAGTCTGCCCAAACGGTTGCCTGAATAACAGCATGGCAGGCCCCTCCCCCAGAAGACAGGCTGGGAAAACAAGAGGCCAGCAACCCTAAGGTCCCTAGAAAACAGGTGCATCTTGCTTGGGTTCTGGTCAATAATTTGGACTCTATACATTCCTTCAACCACCTATCAACAGAATGACTAGGAGGAGGAACCCCCAAAATAGAAAAGATTCAGAGATTATGACTTATGCTGCAGATTTACAAATGGATGCAGATATAACCAAGATGTTGGAGATGGAATTCAGGCTAGCAATTGTGAAGACAATAGCTAGAATGGAGAAATCAATTAATGGCAGCATAGTCTCTAATAGAGGGCAGAAATGAAAGCTGATTTGGCAGAACTCAAAAATGCTATCAATGAGATCCAATCCAATCTAGATAATCTAACAGCTAGGGTAAGTGAGATGAACAAATAAGCCACGTGGAAGACAATATAATAGATAAAATAACAAATAAGCCACCTGGAAGACAATATAATAGATAAAAAGGGAAAAGAGGAGGCCAGGAAAAAAATAAGAAGAACAAATAAGCCACCTGGAAGACAATATAATAGATAAAAAGGGAAAAGAGGAGGCCAGGAAAAAAGAACTCAGAATCCATGAAAATAGAATCAGAGAAATAAGTGACACCATGAAGCAGTCCAATGTTAGAATAATTGGAATCCCGGAGGGAGTGGAGAGAGAGAGAGGACTAGAAGATGTATTTGAGCAAATCATAGCTGAGAACTTCTCTAATCTGGGGAATGAAACAAACATTTGCATCCTAGAGGTAGAGAGGACCCCTCCCAAGATCAAGGAAAAACAGGCCAACACCCCGGCATGTAATAGTAAAACTTGCAAATCTTAGGACCAAGGAAACCATCTTAAGGGCAGTTAGGGGGGAAGAGATTCCTTATGTACAGAGGGAGGAACATCAGAATAATGTCAGACCTATCCACAGAGACCTGGCAAGCCAGAAAGGCCTGGCAAGACATATTCAGGGTACTAAACGAGAAGAACATGCAGCCAAGAATACTTTATCTGGCAAGGCTGTCATTTAGAATGGATGGAGAGGTGCAGAGCTTCCAAGACTGGCAGAAACTGAAAGAATATGTGACCACTAAGCCGGCCCTGCAAGAAATATTAAGGGCGGTTCTATAAAAGGAGAAAGACCCCAAGAGTAATATACAACAGAAATTTACAGGGACAATCTATAAAAACAAGGTCTTCACAGGCAACATGATGACAATTCATATCTTTCAATAATCACTCTCAATGTGAATGGCCTAAATGCTCCCATAAAGTGGCACAGGGTTGCAGATTGGATAAAAAGACAGGACCCATCCATATGCTGTCTATAAGAGACTCATTTTGAACCTAAAGATATATCCAGACTGAAAGTGGAGGGATGGAGATCCATCTTCCATCCCAGCGGACTTCAAAAGAAAGCTGGGGTAGCAATTCTTTTATCAGACAAATTAGATTTTAAACTAAAGACTGTAGTTAGAGACACAGAAGGACACTATATCATTCTTAAAGGGTCTGTCCAACAAGAAGATCTAACAGTTGTAAACATCTATGCCCCCAACATGGGAGCAGCCATCTACATAAGCCAACTGTTAACCAAAATAAAGAGTCATATTGATAACAATACGTTAATTGTAGGAGACCTCAATACTCCACTCTCAGCAATGGACAGATCATCTAAGCAGAAAATCAACAAGGAAACAAGAGCTTTGAATGATATACTGGACCAGATGGACCTCATAGATAAATACAGAACATTCCACCCTAAAACAACAGAATACTCATTCTTCTCGAGCGCACATGGAACTTTCTCCAGAATAGACAACATACTCCGTCACAAATCAGGTCTCAACTAATACCAAAAGATTGAGATTATTTCCTGCATATTCTCAGACCACAATGCTTTAAAACTGGAACTCAATCACAAGAAAAAATTTGGAAGAAATTCGAACACTTGGAAGCTAAAGACCACTCTACTCAAGAATATTTGGGTCAACCAGGAAATCAAAGAAGAACTTAAACAATTCATGGAAATCAATGAGAACGAAAACACATTGGTCCAAAACTTATGGGATACTGCAGAGGTGGTCCTAAGGGGGAATACACAGCCATCCAAGCCTCACTCAAAAAAATAGAAAAATCCTGAATTCACCAACTAACTCTACACCTTAAAGAACTAGAGGAAAAGCAACAAATGATGCCTAAGCCACGCATTAGAAGAGAAATAATTAAAATTAAAGCAAAGATCAATGAATTAGAAACCAGGAACACAGTAGATCAGATCAACGAAACTAGAAGTTGGTTCTTTGAAAGAATTAGTAAGATCGATAAACCACAGGCCAGACTTATCCAAAAGAAAAGAGAAAGGACGCAAATTAATAAAATTATGAATGAAAGGGGAGAGATCACGACTAACACCAAGGAATAGAAAAATTATTAGAAATTATTATCAACAACTATATGCCAATAAACTGAGCAATGTGGATGAAATGGAGGCCTTCCTTGAAACCTATAAGCTGCCAGGACTGAAACAGGAAGAAATTGACAACCTGAATAGGCCAATAACCAGTAATGAGATTGAAGCAGTGATGAAAAACCTCCCAAAAAAACAACAGTCCAGGGCCTGATGGATTCCCTGGGGAATTCTACCAAACATTCAAAGAAGAAATAATACCTATTCTACTGGAGCTGTTTCAAAAAATAGAAACAGAGGGAAAACTTCCTAACTCATTCTATGAGGCCAGCATTACCTTAATCCCCACACCAGGCAAAGACGCCATCAGAAAGGAGAATTTCATACCGATATCCCTGATGAATATGGATTCCAAAATCCTCAACAAAATCCTAGCTAGTAGGATCCAACAATACATTAAAGGGACCATCCACCACGACCAAGTGGGATTTATCCCTGGGATGCAAGGGTGGTTCAACATTCGTAAATCAATCAAAGTGATAGAACACATTAATAAGAGGAGGGAGAAGGACCATATGGTCCTGTCAATTGATGCAGAAAAAGCATCTGACAAAATACAACATCCTTTTCTAATTAAAACTCTTCAGAGTATAGGGATAGAGGGAACATTCCTTAAGTTCATAAAATCCATCTATGAAAAACCCACAGCGAATATCATCCTCAATGGGGAAAAGCTGAGAGCCTTTCCCTTAAGATCAGGAACATGTCAAGGATGCCCACTCTCGCCACTGTTGTTCAACATAGCACTAGAAGTCCTAGCAACAGCAATCAGACAACAAAAAGAAATAAAAGGTATTCAAATTGGCAAAGAAGTCAAACTCTCTCTTTTCACAGACGACATGATACTTTATGTGGAAAACCCAAAAGACTCCACTCCCAAATTACTGGAACTCATACAGCAATTCAGTAATGTAGCAGAATACAAAATCAATGCACACAAATCAGTTGTTTTCTTATACAGTAACAACGCAACTGTAGAAAGAGAAATTAGAGAAATGATTCCATTTACAATAGCACCAAAAACCATAAGATACCTTGGAATAAACCTAACCAAAGAGGTAAAGATCTATACTCTAGGAACTACAGAACACTCATGAAAGAAATCGAAGAAGACACAAAAAGATGGAAAAATACTCCATGCTCATGGATCGGAAGAATAAACATTGTTAAGATGTCTATGCTACCCAGAACAATCTATACCTTCAATGCCATCCCGATCAAAATTCCAATGACATTTTTCAAAGTGCTGGAACAAACAATCCTAAAATTTGTATGGAATCAGAAAAGACCCCGAATGGCCAAGGAAATGTTGAAAAAGAAAAACAAAGCTGGGGGCATCATGTTGCCCGATTTCAAGCTATATTACAAAGCAGTGATCACCAAGACAGCATGGTACTGGTGCAAAAACAGACATATAGACCAATGGAACAGAATAGAGAGCCCAGATATGGACCCTCAACTCTATGGTCAAATAATCTTTGACAAAGCAGGAAAAAACAAGCAATGGAAAAAAGACAGCCTCTTCAGTAAATGGTGCTGGGAAAATTGGATAGCCACATGCAGAAGAATGAAACTCGACCATTCTCTAACACCATACACAAAGATAAACTCAAAATGGATGAAAGACCTCAGTGTGAGAAAGGAATCCATCAAAATCCTAGAGGAGAACATAGGCAGTAACCTCTTTGACATTGGCCACAGCAACTTCTTTCAAGATACATCTCCAAAAGCTAGTGAGAGAAAAGCAAAAATGAACTTTCGGGACTTCATCAAGATAAAAAGTTTCTGCACAGCAAAGCAAATAGTCAACAAAACAAAGAGGCAACCCACAGAATGGGAGAAGATATTTGCAAATGACACTACAGATAAAGGGCTGGTATCCAAGATCTATAAAGAACTTCTCAAACTCAACACCCAAAAAACAAGTAAGTCAAAAAATGGGCAGAAGATCTGAAAAGACACTTCTCGAAGAAGACATACAAATGGCTAACAGACACATGAAAAAGTGTTCATCATCATTAGCCATCAGGGAAATTCAAATCAAAACCACACTGAGATACCACCTTACACCAGTTAGAATGGCAAAAATGGACAGGGAAAGAAACAACAAATGTTGGAGAGGTTGTGGAGAAAGGGGAACCCTCTTCCACTGTTGGTGGGAATGCAAGTTGATACAGCCACTTTGGAAAACAGTGTGGAGGTTCCTCAAAAAGTTAAAAATAGAACTACCCTATGACCCAGCAATTGCAGTCCTGGGTATTTACCCCAAAGGCACAGATGTAGTGAAAAGAAGGGTCATATGCACCCCAGTGTTCATAGCAGGATTGTCTGCAATAGCCAAACTGTGGAAAGAGCTGAGATGCCCTTCAACAGATGAATGGGTAAAGAAGATGTGGTCCGTATATACAATGGAATAGTACACAGCCATCAGAAAGGATGAATACCCAACTTTTACATCAACATGGATGGGACTGGAGGAGATTATGCTAAGTGAAATACGTCAAGCAGAGAAAGTCAATTATCATATGGTTTCACTTATTTGTGAACATAAGGAACAGCATGGAGGACATTAGGGGAAGGAAGGGAAAAATGAAGGAGGGGAAATCGGAGGGAGAGATGAACCATGAGAGACTATGGACTCTGAGAAACAGGGCTTTAGAGGGGAAGGGGATGGGGGGATTGGTTAGCCCGGTGATGGGTATTAAGGAAGGCATGTACTGCATGGAGCACTGGGTGTTATACGAAAACAATAGATCGTGGATCACTACATCAAAAACTAATGATGTATTGTATGGTGATTAACATAACACAATAAAATTAAAAATAAATAAATAAAACATGTATTTCTAGAGGCTAGAGATAAGATTAGAAACTTTTAGCAACCTAAATATGATTTTGTTGCAAATTCTCAAATGTGTTATGTTGGCTAAGGATTTAGATTTCTACTGCAAATAATCACTAATTTGTAAAGTTCGAAAATGTCCAATTTTTTTTGTCTTTTTTTATGAAGCTCCAGAGCTCTTTGCATCACTTTATAGTTGATATTACTTGGCAGTTTGATAATCATATATTTCTGAATGTTAACTAACAAGATATATGAGATTTTTAGTCATCTACCATGCTATTGTACCTTCTAGATCTTTAATATTTGAGCCTTAATAGACAAAAATATCCTCCAGGAATGTTTAATTTACATCATTATCAAGGCTGATTATGTCACTCATAGTGTTAAAATTGATAAATGAGGTTTTTGTACTTCCTCCTATCACTTCATTTTAAGACACATGATTAAAAATGATCTTTTAAGCCTTTCCCACAGATTCCATGTTTTAAAAAAACGTGTCTAATTTCTTTTGTTTTATATATTGAATCACGAATGGAGATAGTGATTTGGGGTTTACAGCACTAGTTGAATTGTAATATTTTTGACATTTGTAGAAGTGATTTTGTTTTGTTTTGTTTTGTTTTTACACAAACCCTATGACCTCTAGATTGTATAAGTGAATCAGACATAAAAATTCTGCATTTCCCATTATTTCTATCAAGGTAACAATTGCTACATGTATTGAGAACTATTAATATCTCTAGCCTTTTTTGAAAATTTCTGATCATCTGTTACAGAGAAATAACTTCAAGAATTATAAGCAAGGATTCTAGGTATATGGCCAGTAGTGTGTTTTCTAGTTTATTTTACCTCTAAGTTTTAGAGGTATTAAAGACAGCAAGCAAAGGTAAAATATATATTTTGGACACTGCTTTATGATATAATAAACAATTAAGTATATATTACCTGACCGAGGAACCTGTATTTTGAGTGAACAACAGTTGTCCATCCTTAAAAACTTTACAGAGTATCACTTACCATGTACATGACCTTGGAAAAAAATCTCATTTCCTTTATCTCTGAAATCGGAATAATAATTGTACTTTCTTCAGTGAGTTATATTGAGAGTAGAATATTTGAAAACATAAATTGGATAAGAACAATTTGTAGAGCAAAATACTGGATAAGAATATTGCAATATAAGGGATGCCTGGGTGGCTCAGTCAGTTAAGCGTCTGGCTTTCGCTCAGGTCATGATCCCAGGGTCTTAGGATCCAGTCCCACTTCAGGCTCCTTGCTCAGCAGGATGTTTGCTTCTCCCTGTTCCTGAGGCTCCCCCTGCTTGTTCATTCTCTCTCTCTCTCACTCTCTATCTCTGGCAAATAAATCTTAAAAAATAGAATATTGCAATATGAAATATGACTATATTTTCATAGCACTTTAAGAACAATTACCTTTTTTTTAAAGATTTTATTTATTTATTTGACAGAGAGAGACAAAGCAAGAGAAGGAACACAAGCAGGGGGAGTGGGAGAGGGAGAAGCATGCTTCCAACTGAGCGGGGAGCCTGATGCAGGGCTCCATCCCAGGACCCTGGGATCATGCATGACCTGAGCCGAGGGCAGATGCTTAACGACTGAGCCACCCAGGTGCCCCAGAACAATTATCTTCATATATGGTACCTTACATGTATATAATCAGTATAGTCCTGACTGGAAGATAAAATAACTCTTATTTAGACTTTATAAAGAAGGAAATTAAGACTGAAATACTCTTAAAATACTATTAAATGCCCAGACCACTGATAAATTGATACTTACAAGACCTCAAATTTAGAACTTCTGATTACAAATGCAAAATTCTTTTCATTACACCAAAATAAAAGAACTCAAGCCCTTTGAGTGAGAAAAAGTGACATATAACCCCTCCCAACACACACACACACACCCCACCAGGAATCTCTTTTTTCCCCCACCAATTCTAGAAGGCATTCGCTTTTTTAGAACCTCAGCAAATCTGAGAATCATTAGACATATGAGTGGATACTTCAAAAAATAAATATTCAGATAAACTAAAAAAAATAGTAAATCTGAGCTGTAAGCTTTTTAACCCACAAAATATATAAAATGGACATGAGAGTATTGAAAGCAGAACCATCAGTGGCAGCCTGAGCTGCTCAATGATGGATCAATTGCAGTCAATTACAGATCTGCCTGCGTGGCCTGGAGCAATGCATAAACAATACACATAATGGATAGACCAGTCACAGAGAGAAAATTCTTAAATTTCCATCTCCCACCTGGCAGCAAAGAATCCCATAATTTTTTTCTAAAACTGCTGATGATTTTTCTAGCATAAGCAATGTGTTCAAAGACCTGAGTTGCATGGTTTTTTTCAGAATTTGAAATGATATCTCACAATTTTTATGTTAGTAGTAGAATCATATTGCACAAAGGGATACATGTGGAAAAGAAAAACAAAGATATGTACTGTTTTACATTATTTGAATGATTAATATTGAACTGATGAAATTATATAAATTACAGTCTTTATTACAAAGCAAAAGCTCACTTAAACAACTGCTTGCTTATCATGACTTGACTCAAGAATATTCCTTTGCTCCATCTACCAATCTGAAATTGCAGTTTTAAAACATTTACTAGATCAGATTCATTTCTCCACTTGGAATCCTAAAACACTTAAGCTCAGACAGACCTCACAGTAATACTATGTATCATTTATTCTAACTTTCCCTTTCTGAAATATAGCAAAGACTGGTGAGATGGTTGTATTGGTCAGCGTTCAGCTAGAGAAACAACATATAGGATACATACACATAAATATGTGTATATGTGCATGTTTATACACACAAGTATACATACACACACATATATATAATAAATATGTATTCTTTCCAGAATTGGTGGGGGAATAAGAGACTCGTGGTGTGTGTGTATGGCAGGGGGTACATACTTATTTTACGGAACTGGCTTATGTAATTGTGGGTACTGGCTGAGCAAATCTAAAATCCATGAGGTGAGCCAGGAAGGAAAGGGAAGATCATGAGCAGAGTGGAACCTCACATGCACAGGCTGAAGCTTGTTGTCCATAGGCTAAAATCTCTTAGGAAGGGTCTATGTTCTCTTTTGGAGGTCTTCTAATTGATTAAGTCAGACCTTTAGATTCACTTAAAATCAACTGATTAGGGACTTCAGTCCCATCTACCAAACCACTTCACAGCTGTACCTGGTAATATTTAATTGAATAATGGGAGACATTGTGTCTTGTTACAAAAGTTGCTACTTTCCTTCTGTCCTCCATCTTTTTAAGGAGAATATCACTTGTAGCCACCTCAATCAGAAGCATACTAGAAAGGGAATTCTGGGGACTGCAACTCAGCTTAGCCAAATTGACATATTTAAAAGCCATTCTGGTGGCATTCTTCCTTACTTCTATAATTCTAAAACATTTAGCCTTGATAACAGGTTTTTTGGTGGTGCTTTGGGAAGTTCAGTAATTTGGAGGTTACACCAAGATTCATTTGGGAGTCCCTCGCTTTGGCAACCCAAGACTCAACTCAAAAGCAGTGTTATCCAGTGAGTCAGCTTGGGACTCGGGTTTGTTCAACTATAAAAATGGCTAAGTTTCTCATTCTGTTCAGAATTCTGTTTTCATTGAAATTAGATAAAATTTGAGACTTTATTTATTGTATCTAAAAAAGTAAAATTTCTTTTAAGAATCCTTTGGTCATCTGATCTTACTTGAAAAACTTTCATCCTGGGGCGCCTGGGTGGTTCAGTCGTTAAGCGTCTGCCTTCGGCTCAGGTCATGATCCCAGGGTCCTGGGATCAAGCCCCACGTTGGGCTCCCTGCTCCGCGGGAAGCCTGCTTCTCCCTCTCCCACTCCCCCTTCTTGTGTTCCCTCTCTCACTGTCTCTTTCTCTGTCAAATAAATAAATAAAATCTTAAAAAAAAAACAAACTTTCATCCTTGGTGGAAATGATCTTGTTGCTGTCAACACTACCAATTGTCAGTCTTTATCAGCTTTGTAGTGTTAAGTCTATAAAACATTCATAGGGAAAAGGCTAATTATAGGCCTTGATAAATGTGTTCCTGCAGCTGGTTCTTGGGTCCGAGGAGAACAGGAACTTTTGGACAGATGTTGCCTCAGATCATTTATAAAAACTTATTAGAATTTTTCTTAGGTTGTCTTGCTTTGTCTCTGAGACTTTTGTTCTGTGAGAAACTCCTCTTCAAACCTTCTATATACTAGGAGTCTTTGACTGTGAGGTTGGGATTAGATGCCCAAGAAACAAGTTGCTTAAGAAATTTTTAGACTGACCTTTGCCAGACTTAATGAGTTTTTCTTGGTTTAAACAGAACTGCATGCCCTCTTCTAGCCAAACTATTTAAACTACCATGTCATTCATTGAATCCCTCTAAATAGCATAATTTCATCAAAGATAATTTAGAATTACTGTGGTCACTCTGAGGAAGTTTTGAGGTAATTTATTTTTATATGAGAGTTTCCATAAAATATAAACTAAGTAAATTCCAAAATATTCAAAGGTGTGTATTTTTTAATTGGTGTGAGGAAGCTAAACTGTTTTCCAAACTGGTTGTAACATCTTACATTCCCTCCAACAAGGTATGAAGTTTCTTTGCCAAAATTTAAGATTGTACTTTTTGTTAAAAACCATCCAGTGAGTGTGACATGGTTTTTCATTACAGTTTTAATTTTCATTTTTCTCAAGTGTATTTTGTCTGTTTTTAATTGGTGTTTGTCTAATATATAAAAATGCAGTTGACTTTATGGTCTTATGTCCTGAAACTATATTTAACTCATTTATTTACTTTGAGTAATATCTTTGCGAATGCCACTTTCATCACTGTTGGATCTGCTGGATTATATGGCTAAAGTGGCAGATCCGCTTGCCCTGCCCTCTAGACCTGTTGCAGAGGATTCTGTTCAGGGCCTCACACAAAAAAGCAGCTTTTCGGTTTACTTGGCAAATGGACTGGAGTAGCACAATGAAGTGAAGGATATGTTGTCTCCAAAATCTAGTGAAGCCCACTAGACATTGTGCCTCTGTTTTGGTTTTTGGAGGAGACAGATGCAACAACTTCACCTATAACTTAGAAGGGGTATCTTGATGCGCTTCACACTTGACATGCTGGACTCTTAGAAATTTCACTGAGGTGTAAGCCTTCTAAATTTTTGTCAGGTTTATTTACCACCCTCTGCCATGCAAATGTTTACCAGTAAGTCTTGAGTATTTGCGATTTCTTGCTGTCTAGGTTCTATAAGCATGATGTTGTCAAAGCGTGATGTTATCAAAATAATTGACCAGTGTAATGTGTTGTGGAAGAGAAATGTGATCACGATCCCTGCAAACTAAATTATGACCTAGGGCTGGAGAGTGGATATACCTTTGATACAGAACAGCAAAGGTGTACTGCTGACTTTGCCAGTTAACACGAACTGCTCCTGGTGGTTTCTTTTAACAGATACTGAGGAAAAAGTAGTTGCCAGATCAATGATCACGTACCTGGTACTAGGGAGGTGTCATGGAGCCACATCTGATTCAGTAACTTTAATTGGAGTCACTATCAGGTAAGTTTATAAGAATCTGCTGTCATTTTCCAAGGTCCATCTATTTTCTTCACAGGCCAAAAGGCTAATTAAATGAAGAAGTGGTAGAGATCATCACTCCTGCATCCTTCAGTTCCTTGGTGGCATTAGCCTCTCAAATCCCTCCAGGAATGAGGTATTAGCTTTTAGTTTACTGTTTTCCTAGGTAGAGGCAGTGACATTTTGAGTCTCCTGGAATTGGTGTCCATTCAGAGATGGTGATCAATAGACCCCAAAAGTTCTGCTTATTTCCTTTTATTCAAATGCACCGTTGCCCTGGTAAAAGACTATAGGTCCCTCTGGGGAAGGCTTGGTGAAAGATTAACAGTGTACATTTTGGTAGTGCACTGAGATCTTTTCTCAAGGGAACCCAGCTTACTCTTCATTCAAGGGGTTCTTGTCTTAAACTGGCTCAAGTCTGGGAATTGATTGAGGGTCTGTGACTCTTTTGTTGTAATTCAGGTTAGCCTTTTGTACATTTAACCTAGAACTTTTCTGCTTATATAAATTAATTCAGAATTAATAGGCTTCCTATCTATATCACTTGTAGGAATGCCATGATAAACTAACCAGTGCTGTAGGCCCCTGAGAGACAGACTATCTGATTGCCATTGTGGCTCTGCTGGCCATCACGGTAACCATGTCCACCTTGCCGTTGGTCGTTGAGTGCTACCACTTGACCCCTGCTATCCAGAATCCAGTTATTCCTGTTGCATTTAGGTTCCTAGTTTAGTGACTGCAGTGCCCACCTTAAGATATGGCCAGAGAGAAATATGATCATGGACATTTTCAAGGATTGTAGGGCTCCCCTCAAAAATTTATTTCTCACAGTGATAATGAAAGGTATGTCTCCTGGACCCTCTTAGTAGGTATTAAATGACAAATCCACTTTAACTTTCCAATTCCTTCTAAGCCTTTGAATATTTCCTGTGCATTAAACAAAGATTGGTGAGGCATTTTTAATTCACTAACCATAGACCACCTTTCAGTCCATGTTTTAGGGGACCAATCAACCAGTTCTTACTCTTTCTAACTCTCTGATTTGCAACAGTGAGCCCATCTCAATAAGTTCAGCCTTATCCAACTTTCTCTTCCTTCCACAATCATCTCACCCCCTTAGTATCCATTCCTACATGTTCCCCAGATTTCTGTTTGTATAAATTAGAAAACTCAAGTTTATTGCAGCATTATTTACAATAGCCAAATTATGGAAGCAGCCCAAATGTCCATTGATTGATGCATGGATAAAGAAGGTGTTATATAATCACACACACACTTACACAAATACATACACACACACACACACACACACACACACACACACACACACACACACACACACACACACACACACACTGGAATATTAGCCATAAAAAAGAATGAAATTTTGCCACTTGTGGCAACAGGGATGGATCTAGAGAGTATAATGCTAGGTGAAATAAGTCAGTCAGAGAAGGAAAAATACCATATGATTTCATTCATAGGTAGAATTTAAGAAACAAAACAAATGAACAAAGGGAAAAAAAGAGACAAACCAAAAAACAGACTCTTAACTATAAACTGATGGTTACCAGAGGGGAGGTGGGTGGGGGAAATGCGTGAAATAGGTGAAGGGGATTAAGAGTAAGCTCATCTTGATGAGCACTGAGTAATGTATGGAATAGTTGAAATCACTATATTGTACACCTGAAACTAATATAACACTTTATGTTAACTATACTGGAATTAAAATAAAAAGAAAGAAAGAAAAAATAGCAAGCAAACAAGCTCAAGTAGTTCTTTTGGAGTAGAGTGCATTTCACTCCAGTTACAGGTCTAGAAGCAAAGAGGGGTGGTAAAGATTGGTCTAAGGAGAATCAGCATTGTCTTAAAGGGCAACTACATCAGGGAGGCCATTAAAATTGCTTTAGCCTAAGAATTGATAATTCCCTCTGGCTAGGGTGGAAGGGCTGATACCACTGAGTGTGGTGAGGAGGATGCTGTGGGTAGAGAGGCCAATGTCTTTTCAGAAAGAGAAGCCTCTGCTGGGGATGGGGAGAGTACTTCCGCTAGGCATAGAGGCTGCGTTCGACGTAGGTGGGGAGACCTCTTCTACTGGGAAAGAAGACTCATTGGAATTCAGGGGCTCAGTGTTCTCGGTTTCATCAGGCTCTTCTCACATGGTCCCATCCCAGTGCACTCTATCCCATTCTTTTCCAATCAGTGCTTTCACTTTAACAATAGAAACCTCCTAGAAAGCTCAGAGTTAAGCATTATAATTAAGCCTAGGACGGGATTCCAGGTTTGATTTTCAGAAATCTTTGCTCAGGTGCTCTAAGACATATGTTATCCTTCAGGACACACATAGGTGCCTTCAAGTAATTTATAAAGCCCTTGAGGTGGGAATTTCAATCCCTTAACTCATCCTTTTTTTCCCTTCTCTTTTTCACTGCTTTGTCCATTGGTAGGAGCAACCATTAACCTCATAATATTGGTTTGTTTTCCAAAAATGTTCAAAAAATGTATATATACTTATCCAGAAATTGGCTTGTTATAAACAAGTAGATCGTTAGGAGTAATCAGTGAAGACATTTGCCTGTCTCTTTTGCAGGTTCATACCATGAACGGTCAGTGCCCTCTTTACTACTGGAAATTGCCATTAACATCTTTGAGCAGATTAGGGAGCTAGTTCTAGACACCCCAGGCCAATTCAGAAAACTCATCCTTAAAATTCTATTTCTTCACAGAGGACTTTTAGGGAAATAAAAATATTCTGTATGATATAATCTTGATATTTGGAGAATAACCTTACTGCCTACTCTGGCTTCTGCATGGAACATGTGCAGGGATCCCTGGGGGGGTGGGGGAGGGTGGATGGTCGGGGGGGTGGGTAGCAGCTGCTGAAATTAACTGAGATTAATCCACTTTACCTTCCAGGCCTTCTCTTGAAGGCTGCAAGGCTTAATAGACTCCAGAGCTCCAAAATAATTGCATCAATAGATTATGCCAGTGCAGTTGTTTGTGTGGGGGAGAGATTCCTAATGCTTTATATTCCACCATCTTTGCAGAGTCCTGCAGTCCTCCATTGTTTTTGCTTCCACTTAAATAATTTTGAGTAAGTTTAAATGTATCAAAAAAGCAGAAATTTTTCCCCATTATACTTCTCCTCATTAATTGCTCAAACTTATTTAAATTTCTGTGTTCTTGCAAATATTTTTATTCTGATCATTTAAGTATTTATATGGTTTTCACTTTCTGGAACTAGTATAAAATAAAACCAAAGTTTTACAACTAATTAGATTTTTGCTTTAAAATGGGATGCTCCAGTAGAGATTTTCTGAGTGTTTAGCATTCAAATAAGGCAAATATTAGTTTTCCTCAGAAAGTTTGGCATTGAGGTTTCCTTAGTAATATGCCATTCATTCAGAAAATATTGAAATATTCATGGTTGGTAATTAAATGGTAAATGAATTTAAAGAAATTAAATGCTTTTATCAGATCAGTATTTTTTAAGCCCATAAACTGATGAGGAAAAGCATTACCAAAGACTTTTCTTTTTCTTAATTTCCAACTTTCTCCTTTATAGAATGTATTCAAATCAATGTAGCCTTGGGCCTCTTATTTGTTATTCAACTCCAAAGGCCTGGTAAATAATTTCATGTAGATATCTAAAATAAAACCCATTCTCTAAGTATATAAACTTTCTTTTCTAAGTATCCTCTCTGTGACAGTGGTACCACCAGTTATCACTTAAACCTGTGGAGAAAGCAAGGTAAAATGCCAATACCATGGGCTTTGAAGTTAGGAGATCGGTTTCAAATTCTGACAAAGTGTGACTTTAGAGAGCCTGTAACAATTCACAACCAGTTTTCTCATATGTTAAATGACTTCTGCCATGTAGCTTGAATTGTTACTATAAAGCTTATTTGAAAGTACATTAAAGCATACAGAACCTCAATTATATATTAGTTTTTTTTTTTCTGCTTTCTCTTCTTGGTAAAATTTTATTTGCACATTCTTTTTCTTTCATCCCCTGTATGGAGTTATTCATTTACCCGATCCAATTTGATTCTCCTCTAAGGGAATATTCTATTTACACTTTCTTTTATTTATTTATTTATTTATTTATTTGAGAGAGAGAATGAGAGAGAGAGAGAGCATGAGAGGGGGGAGGGTCAGAGGGTCAGGGAGAAGCAGACTCCCTGCCGAGCAGGGAGCCCAATGCGGGACTCGATCCCGGGATTCCAGGATCATGACCTGAGCCAAAGGCAGTCGCTTAACTGACTGAGCCACCCAGGCGCCCGTATTTACACCTTCTTATTTTATTCCTGTTTCTCACACCCAAATTGAAGCCCTCAACACCTCATACCTATCTTCCCCTAGAATCATGTTATATTTGAATATTCTTCCCTAGATATTTTCATAGACTTTGCCTTGTCATTGAAGTTTCAGGTCAGCCTTCTAGAACTTCTAGCAGAGCTTTTCAAAAAATCCCCACATGCCCTAACTCACTTTCTATCATTCATTCTGTTTTGTTTACTTCATAACATTTACAACGGAAATTGTCCTCTCTTTATTCATTTACTGTTTGTCTTCACTGTTAGAGCATAGGTTTTGCAAAGCCATGGCCTCGTCTGTGTTGTTCACTACTGTAAACTGAGCAGAAAAAAACTGTTAGTAAAATAGAGAAGACATTAGATTTTCTGTCTATGGACAATTACTTTCTGACTGCTTTCATAGGCAGAATATTTCCATATCTTTTTTTTTTAAGATTTTATTTATTTATTCATGAGAGACAGAGAGAGAGAGGCAGAGGGAGAAGCAGGCTCCCAAGGAGCAGGGAGCCCGATGCGGGACTCGATCCCAGCACCCTGGGATCATGACCTGAGCCGAAGGCAGACGCTTAACCATCTGAGCCACCCAGGCGCTCAGAATATTTCCATATCTTAAAAATCTATTGATTTTTATGTGTCATTATCTTAAAGCCTTCCCACGTTTTTATGAATACACTTGAATGTTGGAAGTACGATACCATAGTTTTACCAATTTATTCATCACAATCTCTGCACATCTACCTTCTGACCTGGCCAAGTAAGTCTTTTCCAGCCCCGGAGATATATTCTCTTTGTGTTTGCTATTACAGGGAATATATTTAACTGCCTTTCTTGATTTAGAAAAACTCCACAAACTTAGATATTAAATTGCATCACTTCTATGAATGATTCTTCAGGTGTTTCTATTGTCATTCATTTCTGTTTTTGAAATCTCCTATGGTTTTTATTTGTAATGCACAGTTTTGACAATTTAGTATAATCCTTTCACAGGTCACTGGTTGTCTTGGGGATATCCAGTCCTCCCCACAAAGCCTACAATCTCATTTTCCTTCCATTCCATGCCTTACGCTTCCTGTACCTCGGTGTTTCTCTTTATGCTATTTCTTCTGTTTGAAAATTATTTCTCTCTGCTTCTCTCCATGTGAAACTACTACTCAGCCTTCAAAGTAGACCTCATATTTTAACTGCTCCAGAGTTAGAATTAAGCTCTCCTTTTTCTAAATCTAAATTACCTCTTTTCTATAATTTATAAACCTAATACTAGAGTGATTTTTTTTTTAGCTCTTCCCATTGACAGTGTGAGTTCTTGATGGCAGATAAATGCCACATACTCTGCTTAACACAAGGGCTATCACGTAATGATTCCATAAGAACAACCAGTTTTGAGATCAAACTCTGTGCCAAAAAAGTTTCTAAGGACTATATAAGGCCATATATCTTTTTTAATCTCCATAATAACTCTATGTGAAAGGACCTGTATTATGCCCATTTTATCTATAAATGAAACAAATCTATGAGGAAGAGTTTGATATTATTCTGATAATATAATGAGTAAAGTGATTTACCCAAGGTCCCATAGCTAGGAAGTGATGGAGTTAGGTTTTTTCTAATTAAGACTCTGACTCCATTTTGGTGCTCTATTAACTGACATCATTCAGCCCCCAACCCTCTCTTGATCCACATCTGGACAACTCAGTAAAAAAGCCCAGGTGCTCTGTCTTTTGGCAATAGTGGCAGGTTCAAGAAGAGTTCTCTGCCCATTGAAATCCTCACCCTACCTTCACACCCTGACTAAAAATAACCAAAGCCTCTGACCCCCTCCAGCTTAAAACATTTGACACAGGCTTGGATGCCTGCCTTCCTCTCTTGAGAAAGCTACATAATGTGAGTTATAACCTCTTTGGTGTATGTGTAACCGTGGCATTATTAGTCTCGAAATCTGAACCAGTTTGGGATGGGGAGTTGATCCTGCCCACCATGGTGTAACCACCAAAACAATTTTGAACTGGTTTTCTGAGTACAGTTTTCAAGCTCTTCACTGTAACACTGTATTACTTCTCAGATAATGTTAAATACTTATTTGTCACATGAGCTAATTTATGAATTCCTTGAGGATGAGGGATTTTTTCTTAACAGTTTTTTATTTATCCATTAATTATTGAAATGAGTATATATTTTTGGCATAATAAAATAATGTAGAGAAATGGAATAGTCAGGAACAGAAGATATGCAAGATTTGAGGACTATTATTAAGTATTATATGTACATTTAAGAAATCATATAAATTCTGTTCATTAATTACAACAACATAAAATGTAGGATTCACAAAAGATAAAAAATTGAATGAACCTTCAAATCAGCCAACAAGTAGTTTTTAATTTTATCTGATGCCAAATTATCAGGAGCCAGTTGCCTAAAATAGTTCGTATTTCATGCATTTTAATTGATTCCTCATATCAGTTTAATGACCAGACTTTTATCTTTATTTAATGTAATTATTTAAAAATTGAAGAAATATCTCAAAAAGGATTTTAATCTGTTTGTCATGACAAAATAGCACACAAATTATCTGTATTAATACTTATAAAAGCTTACTGGAATGGCAAATTTGATTTAAAAAAAAGATTTCCAAAAGCCTACTTGAGTCAATTCAAATACCAAACACCTTGGAGGTGAAGCATGAGTTTTTAAAAATATGTATCTTAGGGGTGCCTGGGTGGCTCGGTTGGTTAAGCATCTTCCTTCAGCTTAGGTCATGATCCCAGGGTCCTGGGATGAAGCCCTGCATCTGGCTCCCTGCTCAGTGAGGAGTCTCCTTCTTCCTCTCCCTCTGCCCCTCCCCCCTCCACGCCTGCTTTGTATCTCACTTTCTCTCTCTCACATAAATAAATAAAATATTAAAAAAATAAAAATAAAAATATATAGGGCGCCTGGGTGGCTCAGATGGTTGGGCATCTGCCTTCGGCTCAGGTCATGATCCCAGGGTCCTGGGATCGAATCCCGCGTCGGGCTCCCTGCTGCTTGGGAGCCGCTTCTCCCTCTGCCTCTCTCTCTCTCTCTCTGTCTTTCATGAATAAATAAATAAAAAAATAAAAATAAAAATATATATTTTATTTTAGTTAACTGGCATTCTTTAAGTAAAATTTCTAGGCCATCATTTTTAGCACTTTTTTATCTCTTGGGTCTCCCATATAAAAATCTTGCAAATACTAGTTATTTATGGAAATATTATCAATTCATTTAAATTATGTGCTGAAGTATATTTTATATGTTGTATCTATGTTTTAATTTGAAGTTAAAGTAGAAATTGCCATTGGGTCAATTCATAATTTACCCATACTTAGGAAAAATGTGTAGACAAAATCTTGAGGACATAGAATACTCCTCATTTGTAGTTTTAGTCCAGTCTGTCGTAAGGCTTTGTCCAGAGATCCTCCCACCTTGGCTTCTCTTTTTCCTTCATACCCTGCTTTTCCTCCCTTTGTAATTATTTGACAAATATTAAGGATATACTATGTGCCTGGCATTCTGATAAATAACAGGAAGTATACAGTTGTTAAGACTGGCTCTGAAACAAATTAACCAGGATCTGGTTGGTGTGCTGGATATTCAAACAAATGAATACAAAGGCAACTTAAAATGAAGTACATTACTTATGGTAAAATGATAAAAGAAAAAAAAAAGGGTTGAAGTAAGGAAGTATCAGATTGGTAATACAGCTTTCCCAAGAGAAGTAGAAGGAGTCTTACTAACCAGTATCTCTGTTCAGTTTGGTGGACATTAATATTCACCATGCTCAGCATCTCAGAAGGATGAGAGGTAAGATATGATTCAGATTTCCTTTCAGGAACCTATATCCAGATATTCTATCCAGAAATGATAAAAAAGATTTCAAATATGGATAATGATTACATTTTGTGAAATTCTGTAGACAGATAATTTTTTTCCATCACATGTAGATCCATTAATCACAATATCAGTCCTACTTTATTTTTTAAAAAATTTTCATTAAAGAAACTGTGCAAAAAAGCCTGAAATCAGATCATCCTCTGTCTGGGTTTTATTGTCAGAGGATATGGCATAACAAAAGGCTGAAGGAATCAATAGCTCAAACTTTTAGAGGCAACTGAAAATATGGTATGAAAATCAAGTGGACTAGACCCAAAGCATAAGTAGATGAGGAAAAACAGAAAGGCAAATCAGATCACAAGTTAAAAATTGGATACAACTTCTATGCCCCACAACATTCTTTAAAATACTTCTTTATTGGCTGTTTACTTTAAAATGAATGATTTGTAAAGTTCTGTTGTTGAAGATTTTTGGCAGTCTTTGTTACTGTAAAGGTCAGTACTTTATTTACTTTGGGGGAATAATTTTTTTTTGTAATATATCATACCACTGGTGAATGGTTAAATCAGGTACTTGGTTAGCAATTTACAAAAGTTTTTTTTGGCTATCCATTAATTTTACAAGTTGATGTGTTGTCCATGTTGCATTTTCAAATGATTAACTGCCGAAACACCTGGTGGTTCTTTATGAAGTCCTTTCTCATCCAAACCTAAGGAATAACTCTGGAGACTCAAAGTCTAAATTTTTAATTAGAAGTTTCTCTTGCAAGGCCCAATAAATTTTGAGGTTCATCAGTCGTAACTACCATCACACTGATAATGGTGGTTTAGTCTCTTTAGTAAATTTTATATAATTTTCAGTAGTTTTTCCTAGATGTGAAATGCAATGATATCCAAAGCCATCACCTAGAACTAATGTCTTATTACAAGGCACTCATTGAAAGGCACAGATTGAACTTCTAGTGTTTATGTAGAGCTCTCTTTTAAGTCTTAAGGACAAACCCACCTTATGGGCTTCTTGTTTTGTTTTGTTCTGGCATTGAGTCCAAATCAGCAGTTACACTATTGTAACAGCCACCTAAATCTCCATAAATAATAGGCATTTACCTTTGCTTATCTATCTGTATTGAGTTTGGAGTGAACCTACATGCCAAAGTTCATCAAATGACATTGGACCTGTCTTTTGCAGTTTTTATCTGTGAATGCTAGATTTCTGTTTGTGCATTAATTAGATGGTTTTTTCCCTACATTATCTTTCCAGTACGTGTGTGTGTGTGTGTGTGTGTGTGTGTGTGTGTGTGTCAGATTTGAGTACCTGGATATATGTTAATTATTTTTACTTTGTTGTTATCAAATATTACAAATGGAGATGGTCTCACTTGTACTCTGTTAATACGGACCCCGTTCTTATTGGGGGTACAACGTAGAGGTGATAGGAAATGAGATTGTGAGAACTATTACTGGGCGTATTAGTTTGCTAGGTTTGCTGTAACAAAGTCCCATAGAGTGGTTGGTATAAAAAGCAGAAATTTATTGTTTTCACATTTCTGGAGGCTTGGAATGTCCAAGATGAGATGTTAGCAGGGTTGGTTCCTTCTGAGGGCAGTGAGGGAGACTGTTTAGTCCCTCTCACATGCCATCTGATGATTTGCTAGCAACCTTTGGTGCTCCTTCACTTGTAGAAGCAGCACTTTGCCTTTACCTCCATGTGGCATTCTCCTGTGTATATCCTTGTACATATTTTCCTTTCTTATATAGACACCAGTCATAATGGATTAGGAGCCCCGCCTGTTCCACCATGACCTCTTCTTAACTGTTTACACTGGCAACCCCCCAGTTTCCAAATAAAGCGTCATTCTGAGTCCTGTGGACTTCAACATGTGAATATTTGAGGGACACAATTCAACTCATAACACTGGGACTGCAGAAAAAAAAATATGTAACAATGACATGTTTGTTTTTTAGTAAAACATGCTTTTTAAATTTTTTTTAAAGTAATTGAAGGAATTCTGTGAATAGCAGAGCAGTCTGAGGATAGAAATAAGTTTGCCAGAAGAACTCCTTTCATTTTCATTCAGTAAAAATACCACTTATTCTAGACTACTTTACATTTCAAGTCCTCGATGGGAACCATAGTCCAATCTTCCTGAGATGTTGGCTTCACATGAAAAATGGGAATCCAGTTTTTGTTATTGTTTTTTATTTTGATGGTTAATTTTATGTGTCAACTTGACTGCATTCGCTTCACAGGACATGAGACCTCACCAAACTAACTGCAATATTTCTCATGTGAAGTCTAACATTTATGTTAGAAATGTTAGAAATGACTTATTCAATTTCATGTAAAGGAATGCCCAGGTATCTCTAATTAAACATTATTTCTGGTTGCGTCTGTGAGGTTGTTTCCAAAAAAGAGTAGCATTTGAATTTGTGGACTGACTAAGGCATTTGGCCCTCCCCAGTGTTGGTAGATCTCATCTAATCTGTTGAGGATATTTAGGAACTTTGTAATTCTGCCCTGTGTGAACTCTAATAAGAAATGCTGCTTTCTGAGCAGGCAATTATAAAGTTTTATCTCTGATAAATCAGCAATTAATTTTGCATGAGGCACAGTAGTTTTTGTTGAGGTAAAAAAAAAATCTCTATTTAAAAAAAATTGCTCCATTTTTTTATTTTATTTTTTATTTTTTTTATTTTTCTTTTTTTATTGTTATGTTAATCACCATATATTACATAATTTGTTTTGGTGTACTGTTCCATGATTCATTGTTCATAACACCCAGTGCTCCATGCAGAATGTGCCCTCCTCAATACCCATCACCAGGCTAACCCATCCCCCCACCCCCCTCCCCGCCAGAAACCTCAGTTTGTTTTTTAGAGTCCATCAACTCTCCTGGTTCGTCTCCCCCTCTGACTTACTCCCCTTCATTCTTCCTCTCCTGCTATCTTCTTCTTTTTCTTTTTTCTTAAAATATGTTGCGTTATTTGTTTCAGAAGTACAGATCTGTGATTTAACAGTCTTAATCCACAGCGCTCACCGTAGCACATATCTTCCCCAATGTCCATCACCCAGCCACCCCATCCCTCCCACCCCCGACCACTCCAGCAACCCTCAGTTTGTTCCTGAGATTAAGAATTCCTCATATCAGTGAGGTCATATGATACATGTCTTTCTCTGATTGACTTATTTCACTCAGCATAACACCCTCCAGTTCCATCCACGTCGTTGCAAATGGCAAGATCTCCTTCCTTTTGATGGCTGCATAATATTCCATTGTGTATATATACCACATCTTCTTTATCCATTCATCTGTCGATGGACATCTTGGCTCTTTCCACAGTTTGGCTATTGTGGACATTGCTGCTATAAACATTGGGGTGCACGTACCCCTTCGGGTCCCTACATTTGTATCTTTGGGGTAAATACCCAGCAGTGCAATTGCTGGATCGAATGGTAGCTCTAATTTCAACTGTTTGAGGAACCTCCATACTGTTTTCCAGAGGGGTTGCACCAGCTTGCATTCCCACCAACAGTGTAGGAGGGTTCCCCTTTCTCCACATCCCCGCCAACATCTGTCGTTCCCTGACTTGTTAATTTTAGCCATTCTGACGGGTGTGAGGTGGTATCTCATTGAGGTTTTGATTTGGATTTCCCTGATGCCGAGCGATGTTGAGCACTTTTTCATGTGCCTGTTGGCCATTTGGATGTCTTCTTTGGAAAAATGTCTGTTCATGTCTTCTGCCCATTTCTTGATTGGATTATTTGTTCTTTGGGTGTTGAGTTTGATAAGTTCTTTATAGATTTTGGATACTAGCCCTTTATCTGATATGTCATTTGCAAATATTTTCTCCCATTCTGTCGGTTGTCTTTTGGTTTTGTGGACTGTTTCTTTTGCTGTGCAAAAGCTTTTTATCTTGATGAAATCCCAATAGTTCATTTTTGCCCTGGCTTCCTTTGCCTTTGCTGATGTTTCTAGGAAGAAGTTGCTGCGGCTGAGGTCGAAGAGGTTGCTGCCTGTGTTCTCCTTTAGGATTTGGATAGACTCCTGTCTCATGTTTAGGTCTTTCAACCATTTGGAGTCTATTTTTGTGTGTGGTGTAAGGAAATGGTCCAGTTTCATTCTTCTGCATGTGGCTGTCCAATTTTCCCAACACCATTTGTTGAAGAGACTGTCATTTTTCCACTGGACATTCTTTCCTGCTTTGTCAAAGATAAGTTGACCATAGAGTTGAGGGTCCCTTCTGGGCTCTGGATTCTGTTCCATTGATCTATGTGTCTGTTTTTGTGCCAGTACCATACTGTCTTGATGATGACAGCTTTGTAATAGAGCTGGAAGTCCGGAATTGTGATGCCGCCAGCTTTGCTTTTCTTTTTCAATATTCCTCTGGCTATTCGGGGTCTCTTCTGGTTCCATACAAATTTTAGGATTATTTGTTCCATTTCTTTGAAAAAAGTGGATGGTATTTTGATGGGGATTGCATTGAATGTGTACATTGCTCTAGGTAGCATTGACATCTTCACAATGTCGGTTCTTCCAATCCATGAGCATGGAACGTTTTTCCATTTCTTTGTGTCTTCCTCAATTTCTTTCCTGAGTATTTTATAGTTTTCTGAGTACAGATCCTTTGCCTCTTTGGTTAAATTTATTCCTAGGTATCTTATGGTTTTGGGTGTAATTGTGAATGGGATCGACTCCTTGATTTGTCTCTCTTCTGTCTTGTTGTTGGTGTATAGGAATGCCACTGATTTCTGTGCATTGATTTTATAGCCTGCTACTTGACTGAATTCCTGTATGAGTTCTAGCAGTTTTGGGGTGGAGTCTTTTGGGTTTTCCACATACAGTATCATATCATCTGCAAAGAGTGAGAGTTTGACTTCCTCTTTGCCGATTTGGATGCCTTTGATTTCTTTTTGTTGTCTGATTGCTGTGGCTAGGACTTCTAATACTATGTTGAATAGCAGTGGTGAGAGTGGACATCCCTGCCGCGTTCCTGACCTTAGGGGAAAAGCTCTCAGCTTTTCCCTATTGAGAATGATATTCGCTGTAGGTTTTTCATAGATGGCTTTTATGATATTGAGGTATGTACCCTCTATCCCTATACTCTGAAGAGTTTTGATCAAGAAAGGATGCCGTACTTTGTCAAATGCTTTTTCTGCATCTATTGAGAGGATCATATGATTCTTGTTCTTTCTTTTGTTAATGTATTGTATCACGTTGATTGATTTGCGGATGTTGAACCAGCCTTGCAGCCCAGGGATAAATCCCACTTGGTCGTGGTGAATAATCCTTTTAATGTACTGTTGGATCCTATTGGCTAGTATTTTGGTGAGAATTTTTGCATCCATGTTCATCAAGGATATTGGTCTGTAATTCTCCTTTTTGATGGGATCTTTGCCTGGTTTTGGGATCAAGGTAATGGTGGCCTCATAAAATGAATTTGGAAGTTTTCCTTCCATTTCTATTTTTTGGAACAGTTTCAGGAGAATAGGTATGTATTCTTCTTTAAATGTCTGATAGAATTCCCCTGGGAAGCCATCTGGCCCTGGGCTTTTGTTTGTTGGGAGATTTTAATGACTGCTTCAATTTCCTTAGTGGTTATAGCTCTGTTCAGGTTTTCTATTTCTTCCTGGTTCAGTTTTGGTAGTTGATACATCTCTAGGAATGCACCCATTTCTTCCAGGTTATCTAATTTGCTGGCATAGAGTTGCTCATAATATGTTCTTATAATTGTTTGTATTTCTTTGGTGTTGGTTGTGATCTCTCCTCTTTCATGCATGATTTTGTTGATTTGGGTCATTTCTCTTTTCTTTTTGATCAGTCTGGCCAGGGGTTTATCAATCTTGTTAATTCTTTCAAAGAACCAGCTCCTCGTTTCGTTGATCTGTTCTACTGTTCTTTTGGTTTCTATTTCATTGATTTCTGCTCTGATCTTTATGATTTCTCTTCTCCTGCTGGGTTTAGGCTTTATTTGCTGTTCTTTCTCCAGCTCCTTTAGGTGTAGGGTTAGATTGTGTATTTGAGACCTTTCTTGTTTCTTGAGAAAGGCTTGTATTGCTATATACTTTCCTCTCAGGACTGCCTTTGCTGTATCCCAAAGATTTTGAACAGTTGTGTTTTCATTTTCATTGGTTTCCATGAATTTTTTTAATTCTTCTTTAATTTCCTGGTTGACCCATTCATTCTTTAGTAGGATGCTCTTTAGCCTCCATGTATTTGAGTTCTTTCCGACTTTCCTCTTGTGATTGAGTTCTAGTTTCAAAGCATTGTGGTCTGAAAATATGCAGGGAATGATCCTAAGCTTTTGGTACCGGTTGAGACCTGATTTGTGACCTAGGATGTGATCAATTCTGGAGAATGTTCCATGGGCACTAGAGAAGAATGTGTATTCTGTTGCTTTGGGATGGAATGTTCTGAATATGTCTGTGAAGTCCATTTGGTCCAGTGTGTCATTTAAAGTCTTTATATCCTTGTTGATATTTGCTTAGATGATCTGTCCATTTCAGTCAGGGGGGTGTTAAAGTCCCCCACTATTATTGTATTGTTGTCAATGTGTTTCTTTGCTTTTGTTATTAATTGCCTTATATAATTGGCTGCTCCCATGTTCGGGGCATAGATATTTACAATTGTTAGATCTTCTTGTTGGATAGACCCTTTAAGTAGGATATAGTGTCCTTCCTCATCTCTTATTACAGTCTTTGTTTTAAAATCTAGTTTGTCTGATATAAGGATTGCCACCCCAGCTTTCTTTTGGTGTCCATTAGCATGGTAAATGGTTTTCCACCCCCTCACTTTCAATCTGGGGGTGTCTTTGGGTCTAAAATGAGTCTCTTGCAGACAGCATATGGATGGGTCTTGTTTTTTAACCCAATCTGATAGCTTGTATCTTTTGATTGGGGCATTGAGCCCATTTCCATTCAGGGTAACTATTGAAAGGTATGAATTTAGTGCCATTGTATTGCCTGTAAGGTGACTGTTACTGTATGTTGTCTGTGTTCCTTTCTGATCTTTGCTGCTTTTAGGCTCTCTCTTTGCTTAGAGGACACCTTTCAATATTTCTTGGAGGGCTGGTTTCAT
This sequence comes from Zalophus californianus, assembly GCF_009762305.2. Lineage (NCBI taxonomy): Eukaryota > Metazoa > Chordata > Mammalia > Carnivora > Otariidae > Zalophus > Zalophus californianus. The sequence goes on from NC_045598.1 coordinate 88,747,928, forward strand.
GTTTGCAAATTCCTTTAGTTTTTGTTTGTTCTGGAAGCTTTTTATCTCTCCTTCTATTTTCAGTGACAGCCTAGCTGGATATAGTATTCTTGGCTGCATATTTTTCTCGTTTAGTGCTCTGAAGATATCTTGCCAGTCCTTTCTGGCCTGCCAGGTCTCTGTGGATAGGTCTGTTGCCAATCTAATATTTTTACCATTGTAGGTTACATATCTCTTCTCCCGAGCTGCTTTCAGGATTTTCTCTTTGTCTCTGAGACTCGTAAGTTTTACTATTAGATGCCGGGGTGTTGACCTATTTTTATTGATTTTGAGAGGGGTTCTCTGTGCCTCCTGGATTTTGATGCCTGTTTCCTTCCTCACATTAGGGAAGTTCTCTGCTATTATTTGCTCCAATATACCTTCTGCCCCTCTCTCTCTTTCTTCTTCTTCTGGGATCCCAATTATTCTAATGTTGTTTCGTCTTATCGAATCACTTATCTCTCGAATTCTGCCTTCATGGTCCTGTAGTTGTTTCTCCCTCTTTTTCTCAGCCTCTTTACTTTCCATCATTTGGTCTTCTATATCACTGATTCTCTCTTCTGCCTCATTTATCCTAGCAGTTAGTGCCCCCATTTTTGATTGCACCTCATCAATAGCCTTTTTGATTTCGACTTGGTTAGATTTTAGTTCTTTTATTTCTCCAGAAAGGGTTTCTCTAATAACTTCCACGCTTTTTTCAAGCCTAGCTAGTATCTTTAAAGTCATGATTCTGAACTCTAGGTCCGACATCGTACTAATGTCCGTATTGAGTAGGTCCCTGGCTGACGGTACTACCTCTTGTTCTTTTTGCTGAGGTGATTTTTTTCGTCTTGTCATTTTGTCCAGAGGAGAATAGATGAATGAGAGAACAAAATGCTAACAGGTTTACAAAGTCCCCAGCAAATATACTGTATACAAATCAGAAAAGAACTGAAACCAGGGGAAAAGAAAGGGAAAGAAAGAAAAAAGAAATAGAGAAAAAAAAAGTAAAAACAAAAACAGAACAATACAAAAAAAGCAGAATGTGATCAAATATGATCAGGCTAGTGCATAGATCAGTGCCACACACTAGATTTTGGGAGTATTTTGGTCTGTTAGAAAAAAGTGCCTCCTAAAATTTTAAAGGAAGAAAGACATATATGTACAAAATAAGGGTTGATACAATGAAGGGATAGAAGATGACTGTAAAGATGAAAATTATAAAAGATTTTATGAAAGGACTTGATAAGATAAGAAGTTGTTTGAAAAAAGAAAGAAGATTTAAAAAAAAAAAAAAGAAGGGAGAGAATGTGATCAGACAGGAGACTAGAACAGAGCCATACACTAGTGATTTAGGGTATATTTTTATCTGTTAGAAGAAACTGTATCTCAAAATTTTAAAGAGAGAACAACTCATATATATATGCCAAAAATAAGGCTAACTACTATGAAGGGATAAAATATGACTCTAAAAATGAAAAATAAAAAATGTGTTTTTTTTTAAAGAGATTGATAAGATGTTGGTTGAAAAAGGGAAAAAGAAAAAGAAAAAAAAAACAGTTAACAAAAATTAACTTTGATGAACTAATGAATCATGGTAAAAAAAAGCCATGAAGTCTATGTGCAGTATTCCCCTAGCGCTGCAGTTCTCCCGTTCTCATTGATGGGTAAACTTGGTCTTGGCTTGGTGGCTGTTCGTGCTGTTCTTCTGCGGGGGGGGGGGGGGGCCTGTTGCTGTGGTTTCCAAATGTCTTTGTCGGAGGCTGAATTGCCCCGCCCTTGTCGGTCCGGGCTAAGCAAGCTGCTCGGGTTTGATCTCAGGAGCTTTTGTTCCCTGCAAGCTCTCCGTACAGCCTTGGAGGACCAGGGCAAAATGGTGGCCTCCCAATCTCCGCCCCGAGGAGCTGAGAACTCGGGGCCCTGCTCCTAGATGCGCCCCCAGAGAAAAGCAGTCACTCCCTTGTCCCTGGTCTCCGGCAGCACTCCGTGCTCACCCAGCCTGTGACGGAGCATTTGTATCTGTGGCACCCGACCCCGTGTGGAGTCCCCAACCCCAGCAGATCCCTGCGGTGCGTTCCCGTGCCGCTCCTCCCGCGGGAGGAAGGGGAGTCTCCCTGGCTCTGCCGCCTGTTGGGTCCCTGCTGCAAGAGCAGTGGCCCGACTGGGCCGCGGATCACAGTTTTTGGCCACCCCGAGCTGAGAGCCCGCGCCTTGGCTCCGTCTCTGCAGCCGGCTTCCCCGCTCCGATACCTGGGAGCTCTGGCGCACTCAGGCACCCCCGGTCTTTCTGTGACCCCAAGGGTCCTGAGACCCCACTGTCCCGCGAGGGTTCTACCCCGCTTAGCCACTGGAGCGACGTCCCTCAGCGGAGCCGGCTTCTAAAAGTTCCGATTTTGTGCTCCGCGGCTCTATCACTTGCCAGAAGTCGCCGGCGGAGGCCCCTCCCCCGCCGTCTATCCTCCCAAATATCGCCTCGGATTCGCTTCTCCGCACGTCCTACCTTCCAGAAAGTGGTCGCTTCTCTGTTCAGATAGTTGTTGCTACTCTCCTCTTTGATCTCCTGTTGAGTTCGTAGGTGTTCAGAATGGTTTGATCCCTATTCAGCTAAATTCCTGAGACCAGACGAAATCTAGGTCTCCTACTCCTCCGCCATCCTGCTCTGCCCCCCCTCCATTTTTTTAAAGCAAGGTAGAGACTATACCCAATTTAATTTATTAAAAAAACCTCTTCAGACTTTAGGAACAGAACCAAAATAGTTCATTATCACACAATTACTCCATCATAAGTTTTGTTTTTTCTGGAAAAAGCTAGAGCTCACTATCTGCAATATTGTATTAGTCCCCCAAATAGTCTATTTTTTGTTTTGGTTTTGGGGTTTTTTGGCCTTTGGGTTTTTTTGGGGGGTAATAAGTCATTTTTGTCTGCAAAATGAGCTAACTCCTAGATTGTAACACTCAGTGGCCTATGAGCTGACAACAGGTGCTATACATGTTAGACTTCACATGAGAAATATTGCAGTTAGTTTGGTGAGGTCTCATGTCCTGTGAAGGGAAGAACTGTAACAAAGCCAAAGTATCAGTTTTGCAATGCTCTCAAGTTTCTGAAGACCCTAGCAAGTCATCTATATTTTGAATACTTACAGATCTTTCTGGTGAGACAGATTTCTCTGAGTTTTTCTATAAATGTCAAGAAAAAAAGCATAGAAAAGTCCCAGAACCCTTGAGGAATACTTTGACGTAAATACTGGATTCCTTCCTAAGCAAAAGTAAGTAATAATTTAGATCCTTCCTCCAGTGAAACGGAAAGAAAGAAAAAGCCAGAACATAGATGAGTTATAGAGAAATACTGTGTAGACAATGGTACCCAAGTCAAAAGTGAGAATAGTTTACCCATTTGGGAACTATAGAGGTTAATGGTAAAATTTTGTACAAATCTGCGTAGTTGTTAATCACCTTATCAAATTTACCTTCCTCCTTTATCGGAATTACAGTGTTATAGGTGAGTGCATTGTTTAAATTATTCTTTTTTTCTTATTACTTTATAACCATTTTATTTCCTCTAATTGAGATATTGACAAAAGATATTATTTTACATATGGCTATGGATTATTCTTTGGGGAAATTATTTTTATGGTTCTGTATCTCAGATTGAATGAATGTCACCATTCCCTAGGACCCAAAGTGATGCACTGATTTGTTCAGATCAGTGTTTTCCCAGAAAGGTATGAGAATTCCTCTCTGCCATATCTCAAAGCGACATAGCTTGGGGTGTTTTTCCGGAATGGTATGAGACTGCTAGTCTCCATCCTAACCCTTTACTTTCAGAAGGCACATAGTTGACCAATTCAGGTGTCTTTTCCCCGAGGAGCACCACCTACTATCTGGAATACGGGGTATGGTAGCCTTTATGTTACATAGCAGGTATCTCCATTAGATTCACAGGAAAAGAGAAATAAGAACACACGTTTCTCAGCAAGAGGACCTATCTGTATGGTAAAAGCAGAGGAAAAGGAAGAGGTAGAAGACTGCCCTGAAATAAACCAGCAACCTGTATTGATCCATCTCCAAATGGAAAGCGAGAAATTTCTGAGGAAGTTTCAGAATAAGTAGAACAAATATCACGAGTTCCTACCTCTGAGATTCACTAAATCTTTCCATTTTAAGACACTTACCAATTACTCCCTAACCTTCTGGGCTTTCTTGATTTCCTTGTTCCTGATTCCTGTGCCCCTAGAGTCTCTTTCTGCAACCCCCTTTTCAGTATCCTGGCTTTTTTGCAATAATGACATACAGTCTCCTTTCTTCCTTTCTTCACTTTGTAGCTTAGCCAGAGTGAAGATTATTCCCTTTAGTAAAGAGTTCTAACTAAGCAGCCAACATAGCACTCTTTAATTTCTCTTCCTCTCTGTTTTTTTTTAAAGATTTTATTTATTTATTTGACAGAGAGAGACACAGCGAGAGAGGGAACACAAGCAGGGAGAGTAGGAGAGGGAGAAGTGCTTCCCGTGGAGCGGGGAGCCCGATGTGGGGACTCAATCCCAGGACCCTGAGATCATGACCTGAACCGAAGGCAGACGCTTAACAACTGAGCCACCCAGGCGCCCTGTCTTCCTCTTTTTTTTCTTGATTGTCCCCAAACCAAGTAGTTGCCATTAAAATTCGAATAATAGTATGTCCTTGCCACCTTTTTCTTGATTTTGGGTAGTTGGCAAAAGAGCCAGAAAAAGGTAGCCAGGACTAGAGGGCAGATTTTATCTGCCCTTGGGTCCCTGCCAGTGAGTTCTAAAGAAGCCTCAATAATCTGCTGATGCAAATCAGTGAGGAACCCACCTATTGCCTAGGTACACAGCTGCAGTTTCTTCCAGCTCACCTTTATTTAGTAAAAAAGGCTTCAAGTAATGCCTTTAGCAATCCCTTATAGTGAATCTCTAACTCTCATAGTTTTCCAATAGTTGTGAGAGATGGTGGAAAGTCAGCTTCCCTTATTGCTTGATGTGGTAATCTTCTGGACCGCAGTGCACTTGGTGCAATAAATGAGCAAAATCACTGGTTGTAGAATTGCATGCAGTAGCCGGTGCACTCCTCCATTTATGGGGCTATAAAACTGAAAGCATGCTACAGAGTACTTTTACAAATTTCTAGGGCACAGGGAAGAGAAGCCTTTAAATGAGTAATAATATCAACTGGCAAGAAAGGTGTGGCTTACCACAGAGGCCTGGATAGTTTCTCAATGCCATTAGTTTCACTGGTGACCTGAATAGAAAGAGCTGATTTTCCTCATACTGAGACAAGAAAAATTTAAACTACTGTATATAGCAATTTAGTTTCTCTTCCTGTATTGATGTTTGTCCGCTTAACACCTCACCTCATTTGTTTCCTTCTTTGAGGGGACTAGTGCAGCTTTTCTCCATCCTGCTGCCTTCATATGTGGACAGAATCTTTTACTCAAGTTTTCACAGATCAGATCTCTTTAGCAAGTCTGCTTTCTTAGCTATCTGGTGTGTTGCTGATAATGAACTCTTGGAGGTGGAATTTGGTCTAGACTAGGAGACACATAAATCTGTGTCATCAAAGAGAGAAGGTAATTCATTACTGACTGAAGATACTAAGTTCTCATTCCTTTTTGAAGAGAAAACCCTCATTGGTTTTTGAAGAGAAAACCAACAATGAAGAGAACTACCCATCCAAAAAATCATCATCTCTCCCTTTCCTTCACTGGTTCATTCCAGGCAAGGAGGAGTAAAGACATACAAGGGACATAGAGGAAACAGGGACAGCAGAAAAATCCTCCATAGACCTATCACTCCAAGTGTTAGGATTAGCATATGGAAATTTAGACTATAAGCTTCTAAATACTGGAAGATAAAGAAGAATTTTATGTTTGTATAATGAAAACAGGGCTTGGGACGCCTGGCTAGCTTAAGTAGGTAGAGCATGTGACTTCTGATCTTTGGGGTATAAGTTCGAGCCCCACGTTGGATGCAGATATTACTTAAAAAATAAAATCGTTTTAAAAAAAGCTTAAAAAATAGTGCTTGAGTTGTCTGAACTTTAAATAAATGTTAAAATATATTTAAAATGAGTATTAATACTGTATTTATGCAAAATGGAACTAAAACTTGGAAGTTGTTATCCTTTTACACAAGAAGAAATTAGTTGGCCTGTTGTTTTCAAGCATAGTCATAAAACACATGAACTTGGGGCGCCCAGGTGGCTCAGTGGTTAAGCGTCTGCCTTCGGCTCAGGTCATGATCCTAGGGTTCTGGGATCGAGCCCAGCATCAGGCTCCTTGCTCAGTGGAGAGCCTGCTTCTCCCTCTCCCACTCTCCCTGCTTGTGTTCCCTCTCTCGCTGTGTCTCTCTCTGACAAATAAATAAATAAAAATCTTTAAAAAAATAAATAAAACACATGAACTTTACTTTGTAAATAAAAAGGAACCTTCAATTTCTTCTACTCTGGAGGAAAGCTATCTTCACTTCTAAATAAATTCACAAAACAGTCTGATTTGTGTTGGGAGAAATTGTTTTGAAATACAGCTAAGATTTCATTGGAAAGTTAAAAGGATAGTGTTTTTCAGCTTAGAAATTAAACAGTGATTTTTTGTTTGGCAGTACTTTATAAAGATTAAAATGTGATCGAGATGAATGGGAAATATATATGTTTATTGTCAAACTTTTCTGTAAGGAAAAAAAAAACTATAACCTGTACAGCAAAGTGAAATTTATTTTAATTAAGGTTGTAACATATTGCACTCTGTTTGGTTTATTGGAAATACAATGCTCAGGGAAAGTGATTTTTCATAGCACAGTCCAGGGTTCTTTATTTCAACAGCCAAAGGAATTATAAAATGAATAAAAAGGGAAAAGACTGAATAATCCAACATTAAATCTGTTTGTTTTGACCCAAATGATAAGAACTCTTTTTAAATGAAATCAGATCACTTGACAATCATATTGGGTCTCAAAATGTTCCTGAGAAAGTGGGGAACCCTTCCTAGACTATACAGTGCATGTGATCTCTAAGTTAGTTTGACTCAGAATGTGACTCTCATATGTTCAAAACCGGAAATCTTTTATTAGAGGAGGAATAGTTGAACATTTATCAGTTTCAAAAACAGTATTGAGCACAGTATTCAGAAGTAATCTGTTTATTTAGAGCCACATGCAGTGTGCTCCTGAATTAAGAACAAAAGCAAATTCATCCAGTATTACTTTTATCTTACTTTTACCTCAAGAGAAATAATTAAAGGTAGTTGATTTGTTGCAAAATTTAACAAAATTGAACAAAAATTTAACAAAACCTAAATTCTGATACTACACATGATTCCTATGCTTATCTATGCAAGGGCCTTAGATATAAAGATATTGAGTGAAGAGAGTGGAAATGGGGGTCACAAACTATTGAAATAAAAACACTTTCTGGAAAATACGTACCTGTGCAAAAAGGTCTGCATTTATTGAAGATCTACCATATATCAGGCTGTGATCTAAATGTTCGCAAGAGAATTCAGAAGTCTTTCAGACAAAATGTGATTCTTCTAAAATAACAGTTGCCTATATTAGAATGACATTTGAGCAGAATTGTGCTTTTACAATTTTTCCTCTTATATCTATTTGTTTTAGTACAGAGTTTTTCTTTTGGTAAGTATACCAATGAATAATTCTAGTAAAGGTAATTTGTTGTACAAATATAAAACTCTATTTGAAGGGATTTATTGCTCAACAGGTTTTCTTCATAGCAGAACGAATCGTACAAACTGTCTAACTATAATTAGATAAAGTGCCTAAATAATTTAACCAGTTGGGTAAGGGATAAGCCAAGGATTGCTGAACTGATCTACTTCTTTAATTATTGAAGATAGTGTCCCTGTACAAAATTCAGATTTCATTGTACTGAATTTTAGCATTAATAATACATAATGCTAAAGAAACCACACACTATCTTTTTTCTAAATAAGGAGTCTGTTTCAATAAGTGAGATCTGTGGTTTTATGCTGGGAGCTTTTTTGTTTGATTATTATGTTGCTGTTTGATTGTTTCTTCTCCTTATTTAAATATTTAATGAAAGTTTTATCCAGCTTGTGCTCTGAGGCTTTGAAGCAAAGGGCATAATTTAAAATATCTAAGAAGTAAATAAATGTCAGAATACTGAAAAAATATGGTATATGCAAAATATATTAAAAGCCCTGTTTTAATAATAGAATAAATTCTGCTTTTCTCTTGAGATAATGTGTAAAAAATGAGATTCAATAAGCTATAAAATCTTTTAAAAATATGGGTGTCCAATGCTAATTTTTGTATGTCTGTTGCAGTGTCTTGCACAAAATAGTGCAGAATGATCAAGTATAGATCCTACTACAGATGCCTTTAATAGGGGAGCCTCAGTGGCTCAGTCCTTAAGGTCTGCCTTCGGCTCAGGTCATGATCCCAGGGTCCTGGGATCTAGCCCTACATCCCTGCTCAGCGGGAAGCCTGCTTCTCTCTCTCTCCCACTCCCCTTGCTTGTGTTCCCTCTCTCACTGTCTCTCTCTCTCAAATAAATAAAATCTTAAAAAAAAAAGATGCCTTTAATAAAGTACTAGATACCTTTTTAATATTTTTCCAATGTAAATACTGAATCATGAGGAATTTTTTTTTTAGATCTTTATTTATTTATTTATTTATTTATTTGAGAGTGTGTGAGCACAAGTGTGGGGAGGGGCTGAGGGAGAGGAGAGAGAGAATCTGAAGCAGACTCCTTGCCCTGAGATTATGATCTGAGCTAAAATCAAAAGTTGGACGCTTAACTGACTGAGCCACCCAGGGTTTGAACAAGAGGAATTTTCAAGAATAAGTAGGATAGTCATAAAGAAGATGTGGTATATATACACAATGGAATATTATGCAGCCATCAAAAGGAATGAGATCTTGCCATGTGCAACGACGTGGATGGAACTGGAGGGTGTTATGCTGAGTGAACTAAGTCAATCAGAGAAAGACATGTATCACATGACCTCACTGATATGAGGAATTCTTAATCTCAGGAAACAAACTGAGGGTTGCTGGAGTGGTGGGGGGGTGAGAGGGATGGGGTGGCTGGGTGATGGACATTGGGTAGGGTATGTGCTACGGTGAGCGCTGTGAATTGTGCAAGACTGTTGAATCACAGATCTGTACTTCTGAAACAAATAACGCAACATATTTTAAGAAAAAAGAAAAAGAAGACGATAACAGGAGAGGAAGAAAAGGGGAGTATGTCAGAGGGGGAGACGAACCAGGAGAGATGATGGACTCTGAAAAACAAACTGAGGGTTCTAGAGGGGAGGGGGGTAGGGGGATGGGTTAGCCTGGTGATGGGTATTGAGGAGGGCACGTTCTGCATGGAGCACTGGGTGTTATGAACAAACAATGAATCATGGAACACTGCACCAAAAACTAATGATGTAATATATGGTGATTAACATAACAATAAAAAAATTAAAAAAAAAAGAATAAGTAGGATAGTCAAAGTATTTTTATTACAAATAGTTCTCAAGGTTTTATTAATATCTATATATGTATTTATACTAAATAAATATGATGACCATTTTACACTGTGTAGTAAGATATTATAGAATTAGGATGATTTGACTGTTGATAGTCTTTAAAAGCATTTTAGGAATAGTGCATGGAGAATGAGTATAGAAAAGGTTATATTTAAAAAGGAAACATTTGCTGGGACACCTGGGTGGCTCAGTCATTGAGCGTCTGCCTTTGGCTCAGGTCATGATCCCAGGGTCCTGGGATTGAGCCCCACATGGGGCTCCCTTCTCCGCGGGAAGCCTGCTTCTCCCTCTCCCACTCCCCCTGCTTGTGTTCCCTCTCTCGCTGTGTCTCTCTCTGTCAAATAAATAAATCAAATCTTTAAAAAAATAAAATTTAAAAAAATGAAACATTTGCTACTTTAAATATAACCCTTAAAGTGAGAGGGATTTGAAGATGGCAGTAATTATATATATAAATATACATATAATAAATACAAAATATACATTTTTGTTTGTTTGGTCTGAGAGTGAGAAGGAGGAAAAAACAATCAGAGATCTAAGTATAGAAAGGCACATATTGAAATGAGAGCTCCACATATTTTGAGAATTTTAAAAACTAGTCACTAAAACTGAAGAGGAACTTGAGCTAGCCTGTCAATGTTTCCTTGACTATGTATTTTATATTTGAGAAAAACTTGGGGAAACTCAAGATAGAGAGAAATCAAAGTTTATAAGATCACATTTCCTCTGAATGTAGTCCTAACATTTTCAGTCTTTAGTACTCTGGCTGAGCAATGGTTCTATTCTCCTCTAACAGTGTTCAGTTGATTAAGATGGGATTAGTTATTCAACATAAAAATACTGATTCACTGGGGTGCCTGGGTGGCTCAGTTGGTTGAATGTCTGACTCTTGGTTTCGGCTCAGGTCATGATCTCTGGGTCCTGGGATTGAGCCCAGTGTCAGGCTCCCCACTCAGCAGGGAGTGTGCTTGAGATTGTGTGTCCCTCTGCCCTCTTGCTCACACACTCTCTCTCTAAAATAAAGAAATAAATATTAAAAAACAAAATACTGACTCACTGCAGTCACTGAAGATTAGATTACTAGAGAATATCTTAAAAGTTAAAATTTTAGGGCCCCTGGGTGGCTCAGATGGTTAAGCGTCTGTCTTTGGTTCAGGTCATGATTCCAGGGTCCTGGGATCGAGTCCCACATCGGGCTCCCTGCTTCTTGAGAGCCTTTGCTTCTCCCTCTGCTTCTCTCTCTCTCTCTCTCCCTCTCTCTCTCTTCCTCTGTCTCTCATGAATAAATAAATCTTTAAAAAAAAGTTAAAATTTTAGTCTGGCATATTTTCTTTAATTTCCTTTATTGTCTTTAGGAAATACCCACATAACTACTAAAATAATAATTACTAATGATATATTTTACAGTCCCTTCTCAAACCCAAATCAGAGGTATTTTGAACAGCTACCTATGCAACAAGTGATCCTGTCACTAGATATTACTTAATTCTGCAGCACAAGCACTAGATTGGTACCAGATGCCATGACTGAACAATGGCATTCTGTAATGTATAACTAATATTTTTTACTTGCAGTGTATGTATGTATGTATTATGTTATTAGAATTAGACTAACTCTATGGATACTCTCCCAGACAAATTAACAAAAAATATGTAAAGAGAATTTTTCATACTTTTGTCAGGCATTGCCTAGAGACATTCAGTTCCATTCATAGATCATTCAAAATTTGTAGATGCAGATTAATAATTCTTGTTATTTCAGAGGGAAAAATGTAATTTTCTTACCTATATTTATGTACATAATCCTGTGTGGGCTCCACTAAATAAATATTTTGACCTAAAAATCTCAATAATTTTATTTTTAAATTCATGCATATAATTCTGTACTTAATATTATATATATTGCAAGATGTGTATAGAATTATATTTTTAAATGAAGAGATAAAATAAAAATATAATTTTTATATTTTAATTCTGTGAATGGGTATTTTTGAACCACATGAGGTATTCTCACTCTAAATTGAACACTTCTGTTATAAATTAGGAGATAAATGCTGCAACATTAAATATATTTTAAATTTTCCTAATTATTTAAACAAATATTTTGCCATATTTAATTCAAAACCTTTGTATGTCCCATAATTTCTCTGAATTTTTGGCATAGAAACCACATATTTTTTTTAATACTAAATTTTTTCCTTATACTTGGAGTTGATTCGTTATCCAGGAAGATACTCATTTGGGATCTTTATATTTGAAAGAGGATGGTTGTAGGACCATTGAGGAAAGGCTAAATTCCTGAATTTTGGCTGAGTAAAACTTTCTAGAAGTATCTTCTTTCATAAATACAATACAAACTGCTATTTTACATTTAAGTGCAATTGAATTCAGCAAGTATTTTATGGTATTTTCTTGAATTGTTTGCAGTGTTGAAGACAAAGAGATGGGTATGGTTTGGTCCCTACAAGTAAGTATCTTTTAGTCTAGTGGCTGACAATTTCTATGCCAGTTTTTATAAGTTTTTCAGACAAATAGATCAGTAGATGTTACTGTTTATGCAACTCTTTCGTGATCTGTCCTCACTGAACCACCTTTATTTTAACTCCACCAAATACTTAATAATTGGTCAGAAGTCCTCTATCTAAATAATCCAAGCCCTATTGCTCTTCTTAGAGCAAGGCATATTACAGTGAAGCTCCATTGCTAGAATTTAAATTCAGTCTTACATTGTGTGGAAATAACAGTCATAAACATTTCTGGTGATCTTAATTATGTTCTCTCTTAAAAATTCAAGTCAGTTCAATTTTGCTATATGACTATCCTTTAAACAGTTGAAGACTAAGTATATCTTGTTTTTCTTTTTAATCCATTTCAAAATCTTACTAGCTTTACTTACTTTCAAATTATATGATACATCTTGAAATCTGAGGACTCCAAAAATGAGTCTTTCCTTATTCCTAATTTCAATTCTAAAAATTGGAGTAATAAAAACAGAGTAAATAGGGAAGCCTTAAGAACGTCTCTTTTATGGGTGCCTGGCTGGCTCAGTTGGAGGAGCACGCGACTCTTGATCTCGGGGTTGTGAGTTCAAGCCTACATGTTGGGTGTAGAGATTACTAAAAAATAAATAAACTTTGAAAATAAGTCTCCTTTGTTACTAATATTAGAGGTAAGTTAGATAGCATAGTCTACCTTAAGAATCAAGTCCATCCACTGGCTGAACTCTGGTGAAATTACCTCAGCAGGCTTTGGCAAAGGAAATCTGGGGAAGGCCAACATACAGTGGCAGTTCAATATCAAATGAGACAAAAATTATAAAGTGTTTGGAACTGAATGAGAATATAGTACACACGTTGACCAGATGGCCTATTTTCAGTATTTATGAAAATGAACAACCTTCCTGCTGCCTCCAAGGTGAATTTTGGGGCAACTTTAAGAGAAGTTGAAATTGGGGGATGGGCTAGTAAGAATGTATTGTGAAACTGCAATTCAGAAAAAATGAGTAAAGCTTCTCACAGAAATAGCTGTAGTGTTGGTGCATGCTGAGAACTTTATTATATAATACAAGAGTTCAGTTAAATGGGATGTATGACAGTAGTGACTGGAAGACAGTGCTAGTTGAATAGAGTAGAGCTGTGCTAGCTGGTAGCCTTTTAGAAAAGGGGAATGGAAGAGGGGACTGTGTTTGCTGACATTTCCAACTGTGTATCTCAACACATGTGCATCTTTGGGAACTAATACAATAACACATTAATTTACTACCTGGTAAGACCAAATCCAGAACTCAGAACAGCTGTCTGTCTTCAAAATTGGTGCATTGATATGTACTCATAATATTATTTTGACAAGTCATCTAAACAGACAATATGTTTAAAAATGTACTGTGTTAAGAAAAAGTTGCTATATATAAAATCTCTTTATAGGCGATGCTCACAAAATTACAGTCTGTATGTTTATCTTTATGAACAACCCCTCCTAATCTGAAACGATAATACATGTTGATAGGAATCTGGCCCTTGGGAATGAGTCAGCCCAGAGTTCTAATTCTGGTTTGGTCATAAACCATGTAATCTTGGAGGAGAATGTTGAGTTCCTCAGGCTCACTGCCCCTCATTTCATAGTCTGTTGTCAGAGTTGACTGCTATAATGTATATAAAGCATGTTTAGCACAGTGCCTGGTAAGCACACAGTGAAATGTTATTTTGAAAGCTTTAGATGGTTATTGTAATGAAATCAAGGTAGAGTGCACATTAGAAAGTAGACTATAAACTGCAAGGATTTTATTTTATTGCCCTCTATCACTCACAGTACACTGCACCTCAAAACACAAAATTATAAATGGTTAGAAAATAGTAAATCACATGGATTGTATTATATAATGTTAATAAAACCTAAGAAAATAGAAAAACTCAGTTTTGGGCTTTTTAAATATACACAAGTATTTTTTTGAAGTACACCAAATAAAATGGAGCCTAACAAAAATGTTGTATTTTCTTATTCTTAATACTGTGACAGCTATTTCAATACAAATAAATATAGTACAATCATAAGCTAAATAGATATAGTTAGCATTGTTTTTCTGCCCTAATAGAGGTGAGTATATAAGATGAAATAAGGAAGAAAAGCCATAGAAGTTGACAGCAAATGTTTGCATATACCTTTTAAATTTTTTATTGTTAGCACTTTGGAATCCAGCTGTTACTGTATTCTGTGAAAAATCAACTTTGCTTTCTCATATAAACTAATATTCAGTAGATATCCATATATCATGCTACTATCCCTCTGAAAAAATTAGATTATAAATATACCAGCGGCTAAACCAAAGCTTATGATATTTATTCTCTTTTCACTTAGACTGCTATAGATGTGACAACTATATAAAGCCTACATATACTTAGAATTTATTCAAATTTAAAAAAAATGGAAGCTTAACATGCATGTTACCCGCTTATGCAGTTGTATTCTCTACTATAGCAGGAAAAAAATTCAAGCTGAATAAAAGCATCTTTTCAAAGAATGTTGTGTATATGTGTACATGTATGTGTGTCTGTGTGTGGTTTTGTATATGGAATGGGAAAAGATTGATAATGCATTGATACATGGCTGCCCCATTTAAACATTCTCCCACAATTTGCTAACATAACTCAGTATTTCCTGCACACAGACCTTTATTCCAATCAGTCATTTTCCACATTTCTTGACATCCTGCTGTGAAAAGAATATATGAACAAAGCAAAATCTCTAGTAACCATGTCTGATAAAATAGTGTCAGAAAATGCTTTCACATATTTTCTGTCTATAAAAACTGCCCATGGGCATCATATTGCTTATTAACCACTGTTATAACTAAGAAAAAAAATTATGTCATATTTCTCTTTTATCCCAGTTCATTTATGTAACCCTTGGTTAGATAACCTGAGGAAGTTTTAATTCAACTCTGATTAGTCAAAGATTACAATAAAACCAGTTATCATCATATTAGTCTTGGCTTTCAGAATAAAGTGTTTCTGATGAGAGAACACTGTCTTCATCCCTTTTTCTTCATTAGCACCAAACTCCTTCATTTATGTAAATGTTATAGAAATGCCAACATCATATTCCTGCCTTCATTCTGGATTTGTTGCCAGCCTTTTTTGTCACAGTCCCATGTAGCAGAAAACTAAGGAGAAAATATATATCAAAGTAATCAGAATATATGCAGGCATGAGTATATGTGTGTATATACAACTTTTCATGAAAAACATTGGCTGCCTAAGACTTACACTTTCAGTGTTTCTCCTTCTCTTTATCAGTCATTTTTTCCCTTGGGGAATTTATTTCACTGCTCTTAATCTTACCTTTTCTTTGGTACTACCTCACATTTGTTCCTGTGTTGCACATTTAATACAGAATCCACATAGTTCACATCACAGCCATAGGTTCATCCATCTTTTCCTTTGGTCTTTTACACTCAGAAAGTTCTCCTCTTGTGTTGCTTTGTCTGAATTCATCACTTACACCATGAAGTTTTAGAAACATGCAGTAAGAACAAGAATAGGTAATTATATTCTGTCCTTGAGAAATAGCCTTTACGGTATTAGATATATTAATATTTCATGGATATACTTCAGACTGATTTTTTTCATATTTGTTTAAGCAGCATAAAAAAGCAAACAAATTGGACTATAGTGGTAGAGAGGTTTTTCTTTAGAATATGACTTTTTTAAATTTTGCTTTGTTTCTTTGGGTATATGAAATTACTATGAACATTTATTCAAATTGGGTTTATTCTTTAACTGCTCGTATGTTACCCAAGCCTGGGGTATCAGGTACTATGTTAAAAAATACCTTTTTTTGGCACAAGAATTTATTTCAAGGCTGGAACTTCTGTTTATGCATAAAACCTCTTTTTTAATTTTTATGCATTTGAGAGAGAAAGAGATAGCGCGAGAGAGCAGAAGTGGGGAGGACAGGGAGGAGAAGCAGGGAGCCCAAAGCGACAAGGGGCTAGATTCCAGGATCCTCGGGGCTCAGTCCCAGGATCCTAGGATCATGACCTGAGCTGAAGGCAGATGCTTAACCCACTGAGCCACCCAGGTGCCCTTGCATAAAACCTCTTTAATTTTTTCTTCCTTGTCTGTTCCAAAGAAGTGCTATATCTACCCAACAACATTGGACATATGTCACACAACTTGGCTTTTTTCAAAGCTGAGGGTCTCACAAATGACACATTGAACTCCAGATACTGCAACCACAGGCAAGGACAGCCTGGTTCTCTGACCCATAGCCAGGTTCATAATATCCTGGGATTCATGCTCTTGGGTAGTGTGTGTGTGTGTGTGTGTGTGTGTGTGTGTGTGTGTGTAGGTGTGTGTGTGTGTACAAGGGGAGATTTTAAAATCTATTCACAGTGACTTCCTGGCTCTTGTACCATCATTAAGGATGAGATTGATCTCAGAACCTAATGAAGTAACTGGAGTAATAATCTGTCTTTTGAATGTCCTTACATTTTGATGTCTTTCAAAGTTCTAACTTTTGGCCTTAAAGTGTTGTCAATCTATATATGCTTCTTTGGTGATCTTATCCCACCAGGTCCACATATGAAAATGTCATTTGTGTTAGTGACTCACAAATCAGTCCCTCCAAACTGCACTATTGAATGCTACATGATAAAAGATAACTTCTGTTAAGTAACCACTGTATACTAGGCACTGTCCTAACAACTTTTATATTTTTACTCATTTAGCCCTCAAAAGAAATAGATGAGATAGGTAGTATTTTTACCTCTTTAGAAAGGGACATTTGGGCATATATGTTACATATGTGTGACCTGACAAAATTCTCAATCCCTTTTAACCTACATTTAGTTAGAAATGTTTTAGAGACAGTGTATTAAGTCAAAGAAATACCTTAAAATAGAAGTATTTCCAATACAATGGAATTTTGACATGGGATGTTTCTAAGTGTGTTCCAATATTTATGTCATATGAATGACTTCTTACTCTGTCAACGTGTTACAGAGACAAATCAAACAAAAGCAGGAACTTGAAACCAAAGATATTTCCATAGAGATATAGAACTCATATGTATTCCAGGTTTCATTCATTTGTTATGTGTCATTAGAGAAGCAAAATTAAGATAGTGATTCTCTTCCTTAATCCCTCCACTCAGAGATAATACTGGTGTTAACTTCCTCTGTATCTTTTCACTCTGTTTTAACATATGTTCTTATGCATACATAACACATGCACATACAAATATTTACATTATATTTAATAGCTGCATATAATTCAATGGTAGAAATATGCTCTAGTATATTCAGTTATTTAGATTTAGACTTAAATCAGTTTTTGGTGAATAACAAATGCACCACAAATTAATGACTTAAAATAATAGCCATTTATTATTTGGCATAGGTAAGTTAGTCATACGGTTCTGCTGATTCAGACAAGGATTGATTCACATCGGGTAGGCTTGCTCATGTATCTCTGGTGACCTGATGGGTTGTCTCTGGACTAGCTGGTCTGGAACAACTTCAGGTGAAAAATGCAGCTTTGTTCCACGTGGTCTTTAATCCTTCAACATAGTACGTAGGGCTTGTTCTCATGGTTGTGACAGAGATTGAAGAGAGCAAGTGATCGATCTCAAGCAAGTTTTCAAAGAGAGGGTAGAGAATCAAGAGTGATGACAGAAACATTCAGCTGCTCTCTTGGACCTCTACTTTCATGAAGTTTGCTGCTGTCACATTAGCAAAAGCAAGCCAGATAGAAAAGCACAGACTTAGTATCCAAAGCATTGTGGGCGGGGGGAGAGAAGACCCTCCCAAAGAGAATGAAATATTGCACACATTGATGAAATAAATTCACACCAAGTTTATTTTTTATTGTTTCATGTTTTCCTAAAATAAACAATACCAAAAAGAACATCTTTTAGCTAATCATTTTTGTATTTATTGTTGGACTCAATTTTACTTTTAGCTCTGGAAGATTGCAGTGCTGATCATCTTTTCTGTATTGATTTTGTCAAATCACAAATGACAAATTCTAACAGATATGGAATGAACTTTAAAACAAAACAAAACAGCAAACAAAAATAGCACATTGTTGCTTGCTCTGAGTCATGAGATGTTAAGATGTTAAAAAGTACTACAAACAGGATGTGATTTTTTTTTTTTTTACCTGTAGCCACAGGACACCAAAAAACAGCTTCAGAAACATTAAGAATCAATGATGTGTGAAATGTTGACATTTTCAGTTTTTTGGTTCACACTGTTACATTGTTTGGAAGATGATTGCCTTCAGGATAGAATCCCCATCATTTTATGTCAAACTTGAAAAATACTAGTTCAATAGTGGATATTGTCCTTGCAAAATACATCCAACTGCCTATTCAGACAGTCAGCACCTCTGAACTTAAAAATGCTTTTACCCTACCTTACCAAGAATTCTAACAGCTGTATATTCATATTATCTTGGAGAATTTATAAGAAAATTTGTCCTTGAGAGCATGAATGAGTAGAATAATTCAAGCCCCCCCAGTTCAATATGTATAACCTTTGCTCTTTTCATTAAATCTGCTTCTGGAAATTAATAGAAACCTTTGCTGTAGATTACTTTTCACTTTCCATGGGTATGCTTTGTCATGCTACAGCATGAGCAACATGTGTATTATAAAGTATGGCTTTGATGTAGTGAAGATTTAAAATCTCCTACAAATTAGGGGCGCCTGGGTGGCTCAGATGGTTAAGCTGAGCCTTTGGCTCAGGGCATGATCCCAGGGTCCTGGGATTGAGCCCCGCATCAGGCTCCCTGCTCCGCGGGAAGCCTGCTTCTCCCCCTCCCTCTGCCACTCCCCTTGCTTGTGTTCCCTCTCTTGCTATGTCTCTCTCTGTCAAATAAATAAATAAAATCTAAAAAAAACTCCCACAAATTAAACAACAACAAAAACTCATGAGTATCTAAATAAGGTGATACATATGAAATTACTTTTTTTTTAAAGATTTTATTTATTTATTAGACAGCGAGAGAGGGAACACAAGCAGGGGGAGCGGCAGGCAGAGGGAGATGCAGGCTTCCCTCTTAGCAGGGAGCACGATGCGGGGCTTGATCCCAGGACCCTGGGATCATGACCTGAGCCAAACAAAGGCAGACGCTTAATGACTGAGCCACCCAGGCACCCCACTTTTTTATATATAAAATAATAAGTAACCAAACACATGATCCTCACAAGTAGGTGGATTTAAAACAAGAGCTAGAATAGTCCATCTCTGTTTATAGGAATCACTTGAAAGTTTTAGTCAAATTTGTCCTATAAGCATGCACTAACACGAATGTATATATAGTATGTAATTAAAGGTAGATGATTCTTTATCTTTATTAGCTTTACAAAAACAAACTGGCCAGTATATCAACAGTTTGCATGAGTTGAGTATTATTTTTTTTACTTTGTTTTATTTTCTTATTATGTTAATCACTACATATTACATCATTAGTTTTTGATGTAGTGTTCCATGATTCATTGTGCATAACACCCAGTGCTCCATGCAGTACGTGCCCTCTTTAATACCCATCACCAGGCTAACCCATCCCCCCACCCTCCTCCCCTCTAGAACCCTCAGTTTGTTTTTCAGAGTCCATCTTCTCTCATGGTTCGTCTCCCCCTCTGACTTACTCCCCTTCATTCTTCCCCTCCTGCTATCTTCTTCTTTTTCTTTTTTCTTAACATATGTTGCATTATTTGTTTCAGAAGTACAGGTCTGTGTTTCAACAGTCTTGCACAATTCACAGCACTCACCATAGCACATACCCTCCCCAGTGTCTATCACCCAGCCACCCCATCCCTCCCACCCCCACCACTCCAGCAACCCTCAGTTTGTTTCCTGAGATTAAGAATTCCTCATATCAGGGAGATCATATGATACATGTCTTTCTCTGATTGACTTATTTCGCTTAGCATAATACCCTTTGGTTCCATCCACATCATTACAAATGGCAAGATTTTGTTTTTTTTTTTTTCTTTTGATGGCTGCATAATATTCTATTGTGAGTGTATACACACACACACACACACACACATATATATATGACTGTATATATATATATGACTGTATATATATATATACACCACATCTTTATCCATTCATCTGTTGATGGACATCTTGGCTCTTTCCATAGTTTGGTTGTTGTGGACATTCCTGCTATAAACACTGGGGTGCACATACCCCTTCAGATCACTACATTTGTATCTTTGGGGTAAATACCCAGTAGTGCAATTGCTGGGTCGTAGGGTAGCTCTATTTTCAACTTTTTGAGGAACCTCCATACTGTTTTCCAGAGTGGCTGCACCAGCTTGCATTCCCACCAACAGTGTAAGAGGGTTCCCCTTTCTCCGCATCCTTGCCAACATCTGTCGTTTCCTGACTTGTTAACTTTAGCCATTCTGACTTGTGTGAAGTGGTATCTCACTGAGGTTTTGATTTGGATTTCCCTGATACTGAGCGATGTTGAGCACTTTTTCATGTGTCTGTTGGCCATAATGGCCAATAAACTTTCCTTTTAGTACTTTACATCCCATAAGTTTTGGTATAATTGTTTGTTTTAGTCTGTATCAAGGTCTTTTTTTTAAAGATTTATTTATTTGAGGGGCGCCTGGGTGGCTCAGTTGGTTAAGCTGGTTAAGTGTCTGCCTTTAGCTCAGGTCATGATCTCTGGGTCCTGGGATCAGGCCCCACATCTGGCTCTCTGCTCAGAAGGGAGTCAGCTTCTCCCTCTCACTCTCTGTAGATGTTTCTACGGTTGCTCTTGCTTTTAAATAACTTGTTGAGTAAGTACACTAGCAAATAATTTAATTTTATACCTTTTTAATATGGATAGTGTCCTTAGTCACTGTATTATTTTATTCCTAATACTAAATACATGTTTATTTTATATATACAGGATTACCTTGTTTAATAAGTATCCATAAGCATATATCTTTTTCTTTCATCTGATTATAAACCAATATAATATCATAGGTTTTATATTCCACATAAAGTGCTGGGCATATTTGTTAAATCATGTTAATTCATTTGATGCCCCCTTAACCTAGCAGTAGATGAGTGGCACTGCATAAAGCCAGAAGAAAAAACATTGTCTCTGCCACTGGATATATCAGTGATTTTTTAAAGTACAAAACAAGTTAAGTAAATTAAATTTCTCTACTTTACATGGAGATTCTCCACTTAACAATATGAATTTGCCCTCGTTTGCTTTACCATTGAATTTACCTATGCAAAAGACTCCCAATTTTTAAGTAATACTTGTACTGTATAAAGTTATGAGTCTGTTTTCAAATTCAGACATTTGTCTAAAGAGATGACTGCGGTAGATAACTGCAAGGTTTTTATTAGAGACAGGAGGAGGAAGGATTGAAGATAAGAGAGTTTAGTCACAATTATTGCAGATATTTCAGTGGACTGGCACTCCATGTAAATTTCAAGTTCATTAGGATCAAGTTGCAGCAGCAAACTAGGAAATACATAGAATTCCAAACAATAATCCTAACAAAGCTGAGTGATGCTACTTAATGCCAAGCATTGACCAAAACTTTTCCAATCATTCTGAGTAATTTTAGTATAGAATATTGTCACATGTTACTGCTTACCAACCATAACAGTTAATTCATAGAGTGCTGCCATATGCTATCTTGTACCTGAATTAGGTACAGCATGCCCCCAAACTACCTGTTCTCATAACAGTCTTTAAAAGTTATTTTAAGCTTGAACTCCTATGCACATGTTGACAAAATAATAACTGTACTCTGATGGTGAATCATGTTGGAAATTGTTTATCTCATTGAACTTAGAAAAAGATCATAATTTCTGTTCAGTAAAAAGAGAATGTTAAGAATGTGGAATCACATGCCAGGTGGATATAATAATAAATTTGACAACTAGAATTACTATAATAAAATGGATAGATTTTATTGGCAGGGCAAGACTCTTGTACAAATATATAAATCATAAATGCCAGAAAATACCTTATATATAATGATATGCATGTAAATTTCTCAAAGCATTTCATTGTCTTCCATGATCTTGTCTAGTACTCACAAATGTTAAATTAATTGTTTTAAGTCAGACTTTTAATGAAATTACAGTGTTATGTATCCTTATCTAAGAATACTCAGTCTCTGAGTAATCAAAGAATAGCTATGAAATTCCTTGTATAAAATTGGCCAGTGAAGACAAAGCTTATCTTTCCATCTATAATTGTGTTATTGAGTATTTGAGAGCTCTCTGGGCTTTTATTTTCGTTTTAAAACTTTCCCCTAGGAAATGGGTTAGATCTAGAGAATCAGATCTAAAGTGGTATCTTTTTTGAGCAGTGGGAAGGTTAATCTTGGGTTTTAGTTCAGCTCTGGCATGTAAAGAGCTTGGAAGTAGCCACTCAAGATTTTACAAGAAGACAAATTTGGACGGTTTGAAAATCCTTGATTTACCTTGGATCTGTCAGAGAACTGATGTTTCAGGGAACACTGCAACCCATGAATATGTAGACATAGTAGCACCCAGAGAATCTGAAATGAACTGTACTTACCTAGAGCAGAAGCCCCTGAAGCCATCAAGTGAGACGAATATTTAAATGGTATTTTGATGAGTTACTGGTGGCTAGGGAATCACCTGGTGATCACAGTCTTAGAGGGGTATCTACACTTTCATTGGCTTATTACCTTCAGGAGCCCCATCAGGTTCTCGTGAGGATCCAAGAAGTAGCCCCTTACAACACTGGCGGGGGGAGCAGAGTAATCATCATGTGATATACCCAGAGCCTTTGTCATCACCAAGACTTTGTCTGCACTCCTGCTAGCCTTGGTCTTTCACCTAAGTGGGATGGGGAGTAGGGCATAATCAACTAGTCTAGGGCTACAAAGAAACAGTGTGTATGTATATGTATATGTATATGTATATGTATATGTATATGTATATGTATATGTATATGTATATGTATTTATACATGGGTTAGTATACCACACTTATTTTCTTGCTTTGTCAGTTGAGAAAACCTAGAATCAAAGATTTCAGTAGCAACAAGCGCACATCGTTTCCAAATCTTAGCAGCCGGGAAAGGGAGGAAGGAGCAGGTGGGTAAAAAAAATCATTAAAAAAAAAAAATTCAATGGAAAAAAAACTTGCGAAGATCAGTGTCTCAAGACACAGGTACTAACTAACATTTAATCAGAAATTTTTAGAATGTTTACTCTCTCCCACATATTACTACAGTACTAATATAACTACAGTAAAACAGCTGGGAAAGAGCTTCAAGAAAAGGCTTGTCAGAGCAAAGTACTTAGGGAAGTACAAAGTCAAGAAAGGAGACAAAAATGAGGACACTAGAGAAATTTGAAACCTCAGGCCCTTACAGCTCTACCAAATATTAAAGCCTGTTTCCTAATCCAGATTACATAATTCTTACACTGAAGGCGTATTTACCTTAGTATATTTTATCGTACTGTTGTCTGTTTGTCTTTTAATTACATGGTATTGCAGAAAACAAGGATAAAACACAGTGTGAAAAAACAAAGCATTCATCGGAACATTGACTCAAATGTAATACAGATTTAGGAAACAAACTGATTAGTATGTTAAGATCTCTAATGGAAAAAGTAGACAATAACATGCAAGGGCAGAACTGTAGTGTAAGAAGGGAAATGAAAACTCTATAAAGAGGAAATGCTAGAAATAAAAAATAATGTAACAGAAATGAAGAATACCTTCAGTGGACTCATTTGTAGATTAACACAGTCAAGGAAAGAAATGAAATGAAAGGGGAGTTTTACTACTAGTCCCATTGCCGGCAATGGATAAAAAAGGAATACTATGAAAAATTCTGTAGTTATAAATTGATAAAACTTAGATGAAATTATAAATATAATATATATCATATATGTATAATATATATGAGATAATATATATACACATATACAGTTTTTGAATCAGTAATTGATAAGCTTCCAAAAAAGAAAATACCAGGTGTAGCAGGCCCAGATGATATCACTGGTGAATTCTACCAAATATTTAAAGGAAAAATAATTTCAGTTCTCCATTATCTCTTCCATTAAATAGAAGAAGGAAAAGGACTTAGCATCTTATTCTTTGAGGTTAGCATTCTAATATAAAAGCAGATAAAAAGATTACCAGAAAGGAAAACTGTAGACCAGTATCTTTCATGAATATAGACACAGAAATCTTCAGCAGAATGTTAGCAAATCAAATCCAACAATGCATAAAATAAATTATACATCACAATCAAATGTATCCATATTTTGAAGGTCTATTCAAAATTTGAAAATCAATCAGTGCAATCCACCATATCAAATAACTAAAAAAAAAGTTCTGTGATCATATCAAGTGATGCAGAAAAAGTATTTGACAACAAACAAAAACACCTATTCATTAGTAAAGAAAAAAATTTAAATAAGAAAAAAATCTCTTATCAACTGGGAATAGAAAGGAGATTTTTAACTTCATGAAAAACGTCTACAAAATCTACAGCCTAAGATCATACTTACTGGTGAGACACTGGACACTTCAGAAGACAATTTGTCATTTTTTTTTTCAAAGCTGAAATAGTCTTACCATATGATCCTACATTTTGATCCCTAAGTATTAAACAACTGTTTTGAAACCTCATGCATAAGCAGGCTTCTCTCTTTGGCAAGGTTGGTTACAGATAAGGAAGGGGAGGCACCTAGACGATCCATACAGCAATATATTAGAATTGGAGACATCTGTGTGAGTTCCTGTATATTAATATAGATACAAATATTTACATATAGAAATATTGATAGATATGTATCTATACATAGGTTAGTATACCACACTTATTTTCTTGCTTTGTCAGTGAGAAAACTTAGAATCAAAGATTTTAGTAGCAACAAGCACACATCATTTCCAAATCTTAGTTTCTAATACCATTTTTCAATAAAAAGGACCACTACTGCTAGCCTTGATTAATGAAATGATTAATTGTAGGACCAGGATATGAAATATACTTGATGATCTTGAAGCAGTGCACAGTGCCAGAAAGCAAAGAAGTGTTCAAAAGCAAATACACAAAGAAAACTATCTCAGACAATTCACCTGTGCATGACTTCCCAATAATTTATGAAGATACTCCACCCTTAAGAAAGTGAAGCATAACTCCTCACTTTTCAAATGTGAATTTTGCATAGTGACACAAAACAATATGCCCATGCATTTATAGCTGAATGTTGCCTGAAATAGGATGGACCCAGCTGGTGTGTTTTAACTTTGGAGGTTTAGTTCTATATGATTTACATCCTAGGACCAGCAAGCTACCCTGGCATGTTCTTCCCATAGAAATAGCTGAAGTGCAGGGGATCAAGTAGAAACACAGAAGGCCTGTAAAGTGTCACACTGTCACTTAAAGCTCATGCTGTTGGTTTAAGTAAGCCTCATAATGGAATTCAAATAAGAAGTGGGAAAAGAGAACCCTTGGTGAGAAGATGTTTAAAGTTAACATTCCTGAAGATGTGTCCATGAAGTGGCGAGATGAAATGGGCCAACAATACAGAGCTATGGGTAAAAACTAATTATATACTATTTCCCTCTTGTAATAAATAATAAGAAAACAAGTCAACACATAAGCAAATTTAGATATTGGCTAACATGGATCCAAAAAAACGGGGATCCCTGAGAAAAGGAAACATATTATGAGCCTCACGATCATCATTGGTGTTTGCTAAGAGGCACATCCCCAATAGAACTTGAACAGGAGAAAACAAGCCCCACAGAATGGTCTCTGTGAACTGAGGAGTTAGGGATTACAGTTTAGTAAAGCCAAGGCAACTGGAATTTGTTGAGCACAGCAGGAAATAGAAGGGATCTAGCGAGACAGTTTCAGAAATCTGTACAAGGTTCCCGTCACTCTATCAAGGGATAGTGAACTGTGCATGCACATGAGGCTGGGCAAGGAATTACTGGGGAGCTGTATACTATTAGCTATATGCTGTAAGTTGTGATATAGTGGTTGAAAAAAATCTTAAGAACCTTTACACACACACACGCACACACACGCTCTGTCTCCGTAGGTCTACATGTATTAACATTAATTCTACCAAACATTTAAGGAAAACATCAGACCAATCCTGTTAAAACTCTATCAGATAATAGATGAGAAAGGAACATTTCTCAACTTCTCTTATGAGCACTTTGCTTATATAATAATCAAACAGACAAAAGTACAAGAAAAAGCTACAGATCGATAAGCCTCAGGAGCACTGACCCAAAAATCTTTAACAGTGGATTAGTCAGAATGAATCCAGGAACAGAGAAAAATCATCCTAGTTTAGGACCAAGTGGAGTTTATCCCAGTAATGCAAGGCTGGTATAAAATTGAGCAGCAAGCAATGTTATTCATCACATTAACAGAGTAAAAGAGACCAAGCATAGGATCACCTGAAGAAAAATTATTTGAATAATCCAGCATCCATTCATGTATGATTCTTCCTTTTTTTGTTTTTTGAAGATCTCACTGCTTTTACAAGAGCATCTTATTAATTACATTTGTTATCAAACCCCTACCTGATCATATGTAATTATTTATATAGTCTTTATAATACTTTTACTGTAATGTTGAGTATTTTTTATGTTTCATGCCCTTTAATTTTTGCTTCCTAGAAGCCTTTTTATACTCGAATTCTAACTTACTCTAATTATTTGTTGGAAGTCTTAATATTGTTTATAAACACCTTTTACATACACTGTATTCCACATACTTTCTTCTGGTTCATATCTTTTCTTTTTTGTTCTCAATTTCATTGTAGTTAGTCTATGTGTGTGTGGTGTGTGTACTACCATTTTGTTTTTTAGATAGTCATTTGTTATTGAATACTGCTAATGAATTTAAAAAGTTTACTATTTCTGACCAATTTCCAAAAAGTATTTCTATAAGCACTTGTCAGATATCTATTTTGTTTTCTATGTGGATTGAAAATTTACATTTACTCTTTAATCTGAGAATACAGATAATTTAGTTTTGTAACAGTGAACAGTAAACATTCCTAAAATTAAACCCAACCAGGTTATTATGTATTATCTCTCTGAAGTCCACTTGCTCTTATTTGGTTTAGAATTTTCCTGTATATATTATTGAGTAATATTAGAAAATGATCTTAATCTTTCTTTTTTTGGTTTTGTTATCAAGACTCCATTGGCTCAAAATTTATAGGAAACTGATCCTCTTTTTTTAGTCTGGAAAAAAGACATGTAATTTGGAAGTAATCTGGTTTCTGAGGGTTTTTGCACAAGATCTTAGACAAACAACCTGTTTGGCATCATGTTTGAGAATATTTAGCTTTTTAAATATTTTGCATAGTTAGATTGCTCATTTTACAACATTTTCAAATCAATTTTATAACATTATGTTACCATAAATATGTATTTGTTATTTCTAACAATATTTTGTGAGAATGTGTGTTATATTCTTATTATTTTAACTTCTTTGTTTCATTTAATATTTAACATTTCATTTAACATTTAACATCTTTGTTTCATTAATTTTTGTTACGTAAATTATATGCTTACTGATATTTTTGATGTACTTGATCAATCTAAGGAAATATGTTAAAAATTTAAAGTTGTTGGAATTGCCAGTTTATTCTTGAAGCATTACCACATTTTGCTACATATATTTAATGATTTAATATTGAGTATGCATATTTAAGTATTTCTTATTTTTCTTTTGAATTGGAGCTTTATGAATAGGTTGTGACCACTTTTATCTTTTTTAAAGAAATTTTATGTATTTGAGAGAGAGCGAGTGAGCGTGGATGCAGGATCGGGGGGAGGGGCAGAGGGAGAGAGAAAAGCAGACTCCCTGTTAAGCAGGAAGCCCTACTGAGGCTGGATCCCAGGACACTGAGATCATGACCTGAGCTGAAGGCAGATGCTTAACTGACTGAGCCACCCAGGCCCCCAATCTCTAATAATATTTTTGCCTTAAATTTTTTGTCTGCTATTATTATGGCCCTACCAGCATTCTAGTTGAGAACATATGTCTGCCATATTGTTTTGATTATTTTATTTGTTTGTAACCCTATGTTATTGTGCTCATTAGTAATTATTTTAATTGACTTTTTTTATACTTTTTTTCTCCTGTGCATTCTATCTCACAATTTCTCTCTTCTTTTGCTTTATTATTTATTTATTTAAAGTAATTTTATTTCTTTGGGAGAGACACAGAGTAAGAGAGAGAGAGCACAAGCAGGGTGAGGGGCAGAGAGAGAAGCAGACACCCGTATGAGCGGAGAGCCCCATGTGGGGCTCGATCCCGACACTCTGGGATCATGACCTGAGCCGAAGGCAGATGCTTAACCGACTGAGCCACCCAGGCACCCCTGCTTTATATTTCAATGTATTGATTTTTTACTTCTATCCATTACTTCTCTCAACTGCTTTGGAAGTTATACACCCCAATGTAAGTAATTTTAGTGGTGATCATGGAATATAACTAATCTAACCCAAATCTCTCAACTTGTAAAAAAATAACTTAAAATAGTTCATGGAATTAAATATAAAACATAAAACTATAAAACTTACAGAAAGAATACATAAAATCTTTGGCATCTATGATTAAGTAAATTCAGAGACCAAACACCAAAGCACCAATTTTAAACGAGAAAAGAAAAAGATAAATTGGACATTATAGTATTACAAAATTTGTTCTACAAAAGACACTGAAAGGGATGAAAAGACAGTCTACAGAGAGGGAGGAAATATTTTCAAATCAGATATCTAGTAAAGAACTAGTGTCTAGAACACATAAAGGACACTAAAAACTCAAGAGTAAAAAATAATCTTACTAGAAAGTGGGAATGTGTGTATAGATATGTATACATAAACACACATATTTGTGTCTAGTGTATAGTTTTTTTTATTAACATATAATGTATTATTGTTTCAGGGGTACAGGTCTGTGATTCATCAGTCTTACACAATTCACAGTGCTCACCATAGCACATACCCTCCCCAATGTCCATCACGAGCCACCCCATCCCTCCCACCCCCCACCACTCCAGCAACCCTCAGTTTGTTTCCTGAGATTAAGAGTCTCTTATGGTTTGTATCCCTCTCTGGTTTCATCTTGTTTCATTTTTCCCTCCCTTCCCTTGTGATTCTCTGTCTTGTTTCTCAAATTCCTCCTATCAGTGAAATCATACAATACTTGTCTTTCTCTGTTGATTTATTTCACTTAGCATAATGCCCTCTAGTTCCATCCAAGTCGTTGCAAATGGCAAGATTTCATATTTTTTGATGGTTGCATAACATTTCATTGTATGTATATATACCACATCTTCTTTATCCATTCATCTGTTGATGGACATTTAGGCTCTTTCTATAGTTTGGCTATCGTGGACATTGCTGTTATAAGGATTGGGGTGCATGTGGCCCTTCGGATCACTACATTTGCATCTTTGGGGTAAATACCCAGTAGTGCAATTGCTGGGTATTCAACTTTTTGAGGAACCTGCGTACTTTTCCAGAGTGGCTGCACCAGCTTGCATTCCCACCAACAGTGTAGGAGGGTTCCCCTTTCTCCGCTTCCTCGCCAACATCTGCGTTTCCTGACTTGTTCATTTTAGCCATTCTGACTGGCATAAGGTGGTATCTCATTGAGGTTTTGATTTGGATTTCCCTGATGCCGAGTGATGTTGAGCACTTTTTCATATGTCTGTTGGCCATTTGGATGTCCTCTTTGCAGAAATGTCTGTTCATGTCTTCTGCCCATTTCTTGATTGGATCATTTGTTCTTTGCATGTTGAGTTTGATAAGTTCTTTATAGATCTTAGGACTAGCCCTTTATCTGATATATCATTTGCAAATATCTTCTCCCATTCTGTCAGCTGTCTTTTGGTTTTGCTGACTGTTCCTTTGCTGTGCAAAAGCTTTTTATCTTGATGAAGTCCCAATAGTTCATTTTTGCCCTGGCTTCCCTTGCTTTTGGAGATATTTCTAGGAAGAAGTTGCTGCAGCTGAGGTCTAAGAGATTGCTGCCTGTGTTCTCCTCAAGGATTTTGATGGATTCCTGTCTTACATTTAAGTCATCCATTTTGAATCTATTTTTGTGTGTGGTATAAGGAAATGGTCCGGTTTCTTTTTTTTTTTTTTTTAAGATTTTATTTATTCATTTGAGAGAGAGAGAGACAGAGCACAAGGAGGGGGAAAGGCAGAGGGAGAGGGAGAAAGCCGACTCCCCGCTGAGCTGGAAGCCAGACATGGGGCTCAATCCCTGGACCTGACCAGAGCCAAAGGCAGACGCTTAACCATCTGAGCCACCCAGGCACCCAGGAAATGGTCCAGTTTCATTCTTCTGCATGTGGCTGTCCAATTTTCCAACACCATTTGTTGAAGAGACTGTCTTTTTTCCATTGGACATTCTTTCTTGCTTTGTCAAATATTAGTTGACCATAGAGTAGAGGGTCCATTTCTGGGCTCTCTATTCTGGTCCATTGATCTATGTGTCTGTTTTTGTGCCAGTACCATACTGTCTTGATGATGACAGCTTTGTAATAGGGCTTGAAGTCTGGAATTGTGATGCCACCAGCTTTGCTTTTCTTTGTCAACATTCCTCTGGGTATTTGGGGTTCTTTCTGGTTCCATACAAATTTTAGGATTATTTGTTCCATTTCTTTGAAAAAAGTGGATGGTATTTTGATAGGGATTGCATTAAATATGTAGATTACTCTTGGTAGCATAGACAATTTCATAGTACTTGTTCTTCTAATCCATGATCATGGAACGTTTTTCCATTTCTTTCATGAGAATTCTATAGTTGTCTGCCCACAGATTCTTTACCTATTTGGTTAGATTTATTCCTAGGGATCTTATGATTTTGGGTGCAATTGTAAATGGGATCAACTCCTTAATTTCTCTTTCTTCTGTCTTGTTGTTCGTGTATAGAAATGCAACTGATTTCTGTGCATTGATTTTATATCCTGGCACTTTACTGGATTCCTGTATGAGTTCTAGCAGTTTTGGGGTGGAGTCTTTTGGTTTTCCACATAAAGTATGTTATCATCTGCAAAAAGGGAGAGTTTCACTTCTTCCTTGCCTATTCAGATGCCTTTTATTTTTGTTTTCTGATTGCTGAGGCTAAGACTTCTAGTACTGTGTTGAATAACAGTGGTGGTAGTGGACATCCCTGTCGTGTTCCTGATCTTAGGGGAAAAGCTCTCAGTTTTCCCCATTGAATATGATATTCACTGTGGGTTTTTCATAGATGGCTTTTATGATATTGAGGTATGTACCCTCTGTCCCTACACTGTGAAGAGTTTTGATCACGAAAGGATGCTGTTCTTTGTCAAATGCTTTTTCTGTGTCTATTGAGAGGATCTCGATGGTTCTTGTTCTTTCTTTTATTAATGTATTGTATCACATTGATTGATTTGCAGATGTTGAACCGACCTTGCAGCCCAGGAATAAATCTCACTTGGTCGTGGTGAATTATCCTTTTAATGTACTGTTAGATCCTATTGGCTAGTATTTTGGTGAGAATTTTTTCATCCATGTTCATCAGGGATATTGGTCTGTAATTCTCCTTTTTGATGGTGTCTTCATCTGATTTTGGGATCAAGGTAATGCTGGACTCATTAAACGAGTTTGGAAGTTTTCCTTCTGTTTCTATTTTTTGGAACCATTTCAGAAGAATAGTTATTAATTCTTCTTTAAATGTTTGTCAGAATTCCCCTTGGAAGCCATCTGGCCCTGGGCTCTTGTTTGTTTTGATTACTGCTTCATTTTCCTTAGTGGTTATAGGTCTCTTCAGGTTTTCTATTTCTTCCTAGTTCAGTTTTGGTAGTTTATACATCTCTAGGAATGCATCCATTTCTTCCAGATTATCTTATTTGCTGGCATATATAGTTGCTCATATACGTTCTTATACTTGTTTGTATCTCTTTGGTGTTGGTTTTGATCTCTCCTCTTTCATTCATGATTTTATTTATTTGGGTCTTTTCCCTTTTCTTTTTGATAAGTCTGGCCAGGGGGTTATCAATCTTATTAAATCTTTCAAAGAATCAGCCCCTCATTCATTTATCTGTTCTGTTCTTCTGGTTTCTATTTCATTGATTTCTGCTCTGATCTTTATGATTTCTCTTCTCCTGCTGGGTTTAGGCTTTATTTGCTGTTCTTTCTCCAGCTTCTTTAGGTGTTAGGTTAGGTTGTGTATTTGAGACCTTTCTTGTTTCTTGAGAAAGGCTTGTATAGCTATATACTTTCCTCTGAGGATTATCTTTGCTGCATCCCAAAGATTTTGAACAGTTGTGTTTTCATTTTCATTGGTTTCCATGAATTTTTTTAATTCTTCTTTAATTTCCTGGTTGACCCATTCATTCTTTAGTAGGATGCTCTTTAGCCTCCATGTATTTGAGTTCTTTCCGACTTTCCTCTTGTGATTGAATTCTAGTTTCAAAGCATTGTGGTCTGAAAATATGCAGGGAATGTTCCCAATGTTTTGGTACCAGTTGAGACCTGATTTGTGACCCAGGATGTGATCTCTTCTGGAGAATGTTCCATGTGCACTCAAGAATAATGTGTATTCTGTTGCTATTGGATGGAATGTTCTGAATATATTTGTGAAGTCCATCTGTTCCAGTATGTCATTTAAAGCCTTTATTTCCTTGTTGATCTTTTGCTTAGATGATCTGTCCATTTCAGTGAGGGGTTGTTAAAGTCCCCTACTATTATTGTATTATTGTCGATGTTTTTCTTTGATTTTGTTATTTATAGGTTTTTTACATTTTAAAAATTTACCCCTAAATATTCATATTTGTTGATGCTGTTTTATACAGCGTTATTTTAAATTTCAAGTCTCAGTGGTTTGTTGCCAGTATATCGGCATTCAGTTGGTATGCAATTGATTATTCAGTTTTGGTTTTGGCTCTTGCAGACTTCATAAACTCAGTCGTTAAGTCTGGTAGGTTTTTGATATCCTATCCTATTTTCCTCATATGTTGCATAATCTGCAAATAAAGATTTTCATTTCTTCATTTCAGATCTTAAAGCCTGTTATTTCTTTTCTTGGTTAGGTACTTGCTAGAACCTCTAATGAAATGCAGAATAGAGGTGCTGGAAAGGAACACCCTTGTTTTGATTCTGATGTTAGGGAGAAAATATTCTATTATTCATCCTTAAGTGTGTTTTTACCTGCAGGCCTTTCATAGGTGACGTTTATCAGGTTAGGTAGTGATCTTCAAATATTATTTTGCTGAGACTTTTATAAAGAATGAATGTTGGATACTGTGGAATGCTTATTTATATATATGGAGATAAATAAATAATTTTTCTCTTTTAGATTCCTATATGGTGAATTAGTGTAATTTTCTAGTGTTAAAACACTCTCACACTATTGGAATAAACGCAGCTTACTCGTGATGTAGTATCATTTTTTAAAATATTCTGCTATGGGATTTATTAACATATTTAGAATTTTACATGTAACTTTATTTGAAATACTGATCTATATTTTTTTTCTTTGTGCTGTCATTTCTGGCTTTAGTATCAGATTATTACTGGCCTTGTAGAAAGAATGTGAAAATATTGCTTCATTTTCAATCTTCTGGAAACTTTAGGTGAATTATTATTTGTTCTTAAAATTTTTGACAGAATTCTTCAGCATAACCAGCTGGGCCTAGAGTTTTCTTAGTGGGAAGGGTTTTAACTAATAATTTAACTTCTTTAATGAGTGTAATCTGTTCAGATGATCTGTTTCTTGTGTCTCTCAAGAAGTTGATTCATTTCAGTTTTTGGTTGTCAATTTTTTTGCATGAAAAATTTGTAGCATTCCCTTTTTGGCATTTTTCGTATCTGTGGATAAGTAGTGGTTTCACTTTCATCATTTCCCATGTTGGTAATTTGTGCCTTCTCTCTCTCTTTTTTTTTCCTCATTAGTTTATATAGAGGTTTTTGAATTCTGATCCTACGAAAAATTATATATATTTTTTAAATTAAATATAATTGATTACAGTATCTTTTTAGTTTCAGGTGTTCATAATAGTGATTTGTTATTTTTACACACTATGAAATAATGATCATGACAAGTCTAGTTACCATCTGTCACCACCTGAAGTTATTACATTATTGACTGTGTTCCATATGCTGTACATTATATCCCCATGACTTACTTATTTTATACCTATAAGTTTGTACCTCCTAATCCTCTTCACCTATTTCGTCTTCTTCCCCTCCAACCCCTCTCCACTCTGGTAGCAAACAGTTTGTTTTTGGTATCTCTGAGTCTGTTTCATTTTGTTTGTTCATTGTTTTTATTTTTCACATTCCACATATAAGTGATGTCATATGGTCTTTTCTTTGTCATTTGTCTTTCTCTGCCTGTCTTATTTCACTCAGCAGAACACCTTCTGGGTCTGTCCATGTTGTTGCAGATGTCAATATCTCATTCTTTTTTATGGCTAAGTAATATTCCAGTGTGTGTGTGTGTGTGTGTGTGTGTGTGTGTGTGTGTGTGTGTGTACGTACCACTTCTTCTTTAATCATTTATCTATTGATGAACACTTACGTTGCTTCCATATGTTGGCTATTGTAAATAATGCTGCAATGAACAGAGGGGTGTACTGATGTTTTCATTTTCTTGAGATAAATACCCAGAAGTGAAATAGCTGGATCATATGGCAGTTCTATTTTTAATTTTTTGAGGAACCTCCATACTGTTTTCCACAGCAGCTGTACTAGTTTACATTCCCACCAACAGTGCATGAGGGTTTCTTTTTCTTCACATCTTCTCCCACACTTATTTCTTGTCTTTTTGATAACAGCCAGTCTGACATGTGTCAGGTTTGTTTTTGTTGTTGTTGTTTTGTTTTGTTGGTGCAGCTGTAAGTGGGATCGTTTTCTTAATTTCCCTTTCTGATAGTTCATTATTAGTGTATAAGGACACAGCCAATTTCTGTATGTTAATTTTGTATCCTGCAACTTTTTTAAAAAAAAATTTATTTATTTGTCAGAGAAAGAGAGAGCACAAGCAGGGGAGCTGCAGGCAGAGGGAGAAGCAGGCTCTCCGCTCAGCAGAGAGCCCGATGCGGGGCTCGATCCCAGGATCCTGGGATCATGACCCGAGCCGAAGGTAGACACTTAACCGACTGAGCCACCCAGGTGTCTCTGTATCCTGCAACTTTAATGAATTCATTTATTCTAATAGTTTTTTGGTGAAGTCATTAGGGTTTTGTATATATAGCATCTTGTCATCTGCAAATAGTGACATTTTTACTTCTTTCTTTCCAATTCGGATGCTTTTTCTTTCTTTTTCCTGTAATTGCTGTGACTAGAATTTTGACTACTTTGTTGAATAAAAGTGGTGAAAGTGTACATCCTTGTCTTATTCCTGATCAGAAATCACCTTTTGATTTCATTGATTTTTCTATTACTTCTATTACATCTGATTTCATTTTCTTCTTTCTTAGAACATAACATTTTCTGTAGGGAAGGTCTGATGGTGATGATATCTTCAGCTTTGTGTGTTAGAAAAAGTCTTTACTTCACCTTCCCTTTTGAAATAAATTTTTGCTGGGAACAGATTTCTACATTGACTTTTTTCCCCCCCAGTACTTTATATATATTGTTCAACTGTCATACTGCTTACATTTTTCTTTTCCTGACAGGAAATCTACTGTCAGCCTTATTACCTGTGTATAAGGTGTCTTTTTTTTTTCTCCCCTAAGTGCTTTCAAAATGTTTTTATCACTGGATTTAAGCAAGTTGACTAGATATGCCTTGATATAATTTCCTCTTCCTCCTACTCCTTCTTTTGTATGTGCTTTTGGTCCCTTGTAAACTTTTGAATCTCTAATTTCATGGTTTTCATCAAATTTAGAAATCTTTTTCTTTCGAGTTTCCCCTCTCCTCTTCTTTGAGGTTTAAAAGGCCACATATATTAGACTTTTTAAATTGTCCTATAGCTTTCTTCTTCCATGTTTGTCATTATTTTAAAAAATTCATCTTTCTCTCGGTTTCATTTTGTGTACTTTTTTATTATTATGTCTTCAATTTCACTAATCTTTCCTTCTGAAGTGACTAATTTGTCAGTAATCCTGCCCAGTGTATTTTATCATCACAGACATTGAGTTGTCATTATTAGAATTTAAGTCTTTTTAATTTTCTTTCTTTTGGAACACCTGAAATGGAATATAAAAACAATTTTAACATCCTGGTCTGATAATTTTAATTCTGGATACTTTAACTGATGAGTTTTTCTTATGTTATGGATCATATGTTCCTGATTTTTTGCATACCTTGTAATATTTGATTCAGTGCCAGACATTGTAGGGTATTTTTTTGTTTTTGGTTTGTTTTGTTTGAATCTAGGTATTTTTCTTTCCTTTTTTTTTTAAGATGTTATTTATTTATTTGACAGAGAGAGCAAGAGAGAGCAGGCAGAGGGAGAGGGAGAAGCAGGTCCCTAACTGAGCAGGAAGACTGATGGGGGGCTCCATTGCAGGCCCCTGAGATCGTGACCCAAGCCAAAGGCAGACGCCACCCAGGCTCCCATATTTTATTTTCTTATAAACATTCTTAATCTTTATCTTGAGATGTAATTGAGCCACTTAGAAATAGTTTAATCCTGTGGGTCTTATTTTTAAAATTTATTGGGCCATACTAAAATAATGCTCAATCTAGAATTCATTACTCTATAATACAGAGGCCAGACCTTCTGTGAACTCTACCCAATGTCTTGTAAATTTTGAGTTTTTCCAGTCTGGCTAGTGTGAATAGTCACTATTCTGAGCCTTATGTAAATTTTGATGAGTACTACATTTGAACAGTACTATATCTGATCCATTTAGATGCCTCTCTACTTGGCCCCAAGTAGTTTTCTCATATATATGTGTTGATACATATTTAGTTGAATTCTTGAGGGTACCCTCTGCAGATCTCCCGAATTTACTTGCTGTGCACCCCTTTATTCTCCACTATTCTGTCTTGCAATCAGTAGCAACCTTGATCTGCCTGGATACTCAATTCTTTATCCTCAACT
Organism: Zalophus californianus; assembly: GCF_009762305.2. NCBI lineage: Eukaryota > Metazoa > Chordata > Mammalia > Carnivora > Otariidae > Zalophus > Zalophus californianus. The sequence continues at coordinate 88,784,973 of NC_045598.1, forward strand.
TAAGGAGTCTTCCAGGCTTGTGTGGCTTTACCATCTCTGGGTCATCCTGGAAACTCTTCTGATGCATTAAGTTGATAGGGCTCAATACATTGTTTCATATCCCCTCAAACTCACTTTCCTTTATTGTTTCAAATTCAGTGTCCCAGAAACTGCTGTTGCACTTATTTTTCCATTTTTGGTTGTTGACTAAAATGAGAGGGTAAATATGGCCCCTTTTGCTTCATTCTCACCAGAAATAGAAGTTTTCCACCAAAGGAATTTCTAAAAGGCATATTTCTTATATTAAAGAAAGAATGGTGAAGTAATTCTGTTTTTGGTCAGAATGAAGTAGTTTCAGTGGATATAAAACTCTATGTTGACATCCATATCTAATAACATGCCAAAAATATTATTTCAATTTCTTTTCATTCTCATGCTGCTCTTGTAAAGTAAGCTGTTAGTTTGTTATTCTTTAAGTAATCTACGTCCTCTCCTTGGCTGCTTTTACAATATTCCATTACCTAAATATTCTGATTTTGATTTTATTGGTCTAATTTGTAGTCCTTTGAATTTATGCTATTTAGTGTTTCTAAATAAAGTCTTTGGGAGAGTTGTAGAAAATTACAGTATCTTTGTGAGGACTGAAAAAATGGCACTAATATTTGGCAAGGGAAAAACAATGTAACAACAGCAATATTATTTGAGTGTGGATAGAAAAAAAAAATTAATGTCCCATCCTCTTCCCTACCAGTGGGGAAAAGGTGTAAATGAAGAAAGGCATTGAAAAGAAAGAATGAACTAAAAGAGAGTATAATATATCTGGCCTGCCCCTAAGGAAGGTTAAGTTTCTTTCTTCTCCTTTCAATGAAGTCTCTGTATTGCCTTTGATATTAAATCATAGTTGCCTTTTAATAAAAGTTTTATATTAAATTCTCTCTCTGCTGAGCACTTTTTAAATGACAAAAGCAAATTGCAGCATATACTCTCTAGATAGGTGATGTCTTTATTTGGGGAAAAAAAGTAATTTTTGTAATAATGGTTGTCTAGCCACTGTTCACCAGGTTAAAACAGAAAAGCTTTACAGTGCACTTTATCTTACTGCCTAGTGCTGCCTAGTTTCTTTTATGGCAGCTCTTGGGTCTTAATTATCTCTGAAGTCCTCAAAACCCCTAGTACAAATTATAGCCCATTTTGAGTGCTTATGTATATTTGTTACAAGATTGGACAAATGAAGCACACTTTGGCTTAGACCTGAAAAATGAAAGATAAATATTCAAAATAAAAGCATTTCTATGTCCAAGTTTTCAAAGGCAAATCAGGAAAGGAGTTAGGGGACCACTAAAATTTATTCCCATTGTACTAGTTAACTTCAGGTATTATTCCTCACATTGATGGACTACTTTGGGAAAACCTAACTTTTTAGGAAATGTTCATGATTATTTTAAATCATTTTTACAATCTGCATTTAATTCTTAAGCATAAGAAAAGGAGTTAATAACATCCTTTGAAAGTTTTCACAAATGTCTAATGTTAATTATATATGGAACTAAATTTTTTCTCTGATATTATAGTTTTTTTTTTTTTTTAATTTATTTATTTGACAGAGAGAGAGCACAAGCAGAGGGAGCTGGAGAGGGAGAAGCAACTCCCCACCAAGCAAGGAGCCCAATGCAGGACTCGATCCTAGGACCCGGGATCATGACCTGAGCCGAAGGCAGATGCTCAACCGACTGAGCCCCCCAGGTACCCCAATCTTACAGTATTTTTAAAGATAAAATAAGGGCACCTGAGTGGCCCAGTCGGTTGTGTCCAACTCTTGATTTCAGCTCAGGTCTTGATCTCAGGATTGTGAGTTTGAGCCCCATGTTGGGTTCCATGCTGGATGTGGAGGAAAAAAAAGATGAAATCAAATATATTAAATATGGAAAACTCTATATGCTGTTGGTTTTTTTGGGATCTGCATTTAAAAGTACACTAGAAAGATACTTGGAAGGCCAGTGCATTGAAATGTTTCTTTTTTTTAATTAATTGATTGACTTATTTTTTTATGTAGTGTTCCATGATTCATTGTTTGAGTATAACACCCAGTGCTCCATACAATATGTGCCCTCCTTAATACCCATCACCGGCTAACCCATCCCCCCCTAATTATAGGACTAAAGATTTGGAAAGAACCTAAAAGGTTGATTACATTTACTTTCCATTTATAAGTAAAATGCTTAAATTATTTGCTCATCTTCTTATTTTTAATTACCCCTGGACACTAATCTTAAAACAAACATGGAAACTTTTTCTGGGATAAATAACCTGACTTTAGAAAACATTTCTCCATGTGTATCTGATATGCATGGCCTCCTTTATGCTATAACAGTTGTTTTTTTCTCTGACAACTATTGTTTTCAGAGTAATAGCCCCCAGATCATATGTCAACTTCTGTCATTTGATTAAAGAAAAAAAATTAAATAGTGTATATAATTCTTGAGCATAAGAACTTTAAAATTATGGATTTCATAATTCAGGGATTGCTACTTGTCAGTCACCATTTTGAGTGCTTTAAATTTATTTAATATTCACAGTGATGTAAAGTTTGCATTATTAATCACTTTTCTTCATATCAGAAATCTCTGGAAGGGCACCTGTGGGGCTTAGTAGTTTGAGCATCCGACTCTTGATTTCAGCTCAGGGCATAAACTCAAGGTCATGAGATAGGCCCCGAGTAGGGTTCTGAGCTTATGGAGTCTGCTCGTCTCTTTCCCTCTCCACGCTTGCACATGCTCTCTCTCTCAAATAAATAAATACATAAATTAAATATTAAAAAAATACCCTCTGGAGTCCATACTAACTCTACACCTATAATAACCTCAATATGAGTTTGAGGTGCCTTCTGTTGGGTAGAAAAAAAACAAAACTTTTCTTCTAGTTTCTTAGATTCAGTTCTGGGACAAGCAAATTAAACTGACAAAAGACAGATTAACGTGAGGGATAAAAAGTTTATTTTGTATACATATGGAGCCAACAAAGAAGTGACTGGTTGGTTAAATATTTAAAGTTGAAAGCTTATATAACCTAAATTAGTAGAGGAAAGGAGTGGGGAGAGAAGGCTACAATGGGAAAAATAAATAGATTTCTTTAGGAAAGAGGAATGAGTTTTTAGGAGAACAGATGGGAGATAAAGTTTCTGACAGTATTTGTCTATACAGGTATGTATAGTCTTTCTGTCTCCTTTGGGACCATAAATTCCCCTAGAAAGAGGATTTATGTGCTCTCACTTCACTGAAGTTGCTACTGTTAGTCAGATATGGGAAATTTTCATAAGACTTTTTTTCTCCATCTGTTGAATCTCAAATGTCTTCAGATTAAAATAATCTTTATGCAAACTCTGGGGTTCCAAGTGGGTCCCTACACTTCTATGTATTTACAATACAGAAGGGACAATATTGTTCATTATATAACTTGAATACTCACATTTGGTGCAGAAAATTTTGATGTGGTATATTCCCTGTGCATTCCATGAGGAGCAATTTATACTTCCATTTTTCTATTTAATATAACACAATTAGTAACCTGCATTCAGTATCACCTGTAGGGGCAGAATTCTTTTTCCTATTCTAGGGTATTTAAATATCTAATGACCTGTTTTACAGATTTTATATTTTTAACTAAATATAAAGTCAAGTCAAGTCATGGATTGTTGCTCAACTCTTGGGATTCAGACCAGTGGGGGCGTTTATGACATAGGGAGGCAAGAAGCTATGTAATGTTTTGTAGTTTTTTAAAATACCCTATAAATACAGTGAAGAAATATCCTAGTTTTCTCATAAATTGAGATAAGTATCAATTTATTTCTGCTGCACTGAGGTCCCATAAGTGTCCTTGTTTGGATGACAAACTGGGCAGTTATGTTCCCTGTAAACCCACTTCTGATAGTGTAGTTATTATCCTACTGACCCTTATATGGAAGAGAAAAATACTGGGAGACCAGTGCGTGTTTCCTTAGCTGTAGCAGATATCCTGAAGTGAAAATGTGCAGTAAAATGGGAAAGTAAAAATAGAAGTATGAAAACATTAACAAAAATAAAGAAAGGCAGACGCTTAATGACTGAGCCAGCCAGACACCCCAAAAAAGACATTTTAATACACTGCCAATCATGTCATATCTATAATCACCAAAAGAAAAATAAAATTCACTTCTCAGCAATTTGCTTATTGTATGCTGAAGTCATAAATAAGGTCTCATTGGTTCTTCTGAAGAAAGATTTAATTGAATTTAAAGTATATTGAAATGATCTGTTTATTCTGACAGTATCTTTATTCACTAAAAATAAATTTGGGGAATTATTTTGTTAGCAATTGACATAAAATATGAGTAACTACACAACACTTTCTCTGCAAAATGATTATTGAATATTACCTCTTATAAGATTAAATGATTAATACAGCATATTTATTGATTGAGATAATCAATTAAACTGGTTTAATCTATCAGCTATTTTCCTATTGCTTATCAACATTATTAAACATAATTTCTGGTATTGCCATACTCAGACAATTTTAAAAATACCATGCTTATACTAGCAATATTATGATTAATAAAAATGATTTTAAAAATATCTTTCACTTTAATTATTACAATATCACTTGGCTTAATTTTCAGAGTCAAGGCTAGTTAATTAAAACTACTTTAAATTCTAACAAAAACTACAAATTTAATCATTTTATTCATCATTGTCAAATAATCTACAGTATTTTAATAACACATTTATTCAGTCCTTTAGATGAAATCATTATAGTTAAGGTTAGAGTTTGCTTTAATTTTTTTCTTTTAAAAATATGAAGAAATTTAATTTACCTGTATATTTCAAACAAAACTTACATTAAAATTAATTGCTTTTGAAAGACTCAAATATTCTTGTCATTGTATTTGCAAATTACTAAATGTATTTGTATTTTTAACGCCAGACTTTGTTTCCTTTTATAAAATGATGTATACACAGTGTGAAATTTTGGAAACATGAAATTATAAACTGAAATTAAAATGCCCTATAATGCCACCATTCATAAATGACTACTATTAATATTTTATATTTCATTCCATTGTTTTTCCATTTGCTGATGGTATGTTTTATATGTAGACTGTTATTTAAAGAGTTTTCTGTGATCACATCTTCCTTCCTTCAGAAGTCTTCAGTCCCTCTAATCTTGCTTACTTAGGATCAAGGTCATTGACAATAAGGTGGTGTGTCTGCACCATTTTTCCTTTGGTTCCATTGAGCCTGCCACTTATTAAACTTGAACCTAATGTCATTTCCTACTTTGACTTGCCCACTTATGAACCCAAATCAAATTACCCTAAATAAGATTATTTCATAACTAGGGCAGCACAGAATACAGCTATCCAAATGACTTTTGGGATACTTGGAGACATTGGTGGTGACAATGCAGGAGTGATACTATTGTCATTTAGTGTGTAGATCCAGTGAAGCTAAACATCTTGTAATGCTCTGGACATTTCCAGCCCCAAAGACAAACCCTTACCCATTGTGAAACAGAAAGATTTTAAGATTTTAAAGATTTTAAGATTTACTTTAAGAAGAGTGTTTATACTTTTTTTTTTCTTTAAGATTTTATTTATTTATTTGACAGACAGTGAGAGAGGAAACACAAGCAGGGGGTAGTGGGAGAGGGAGAAGCAGGCTTCCCGCTGAGCAGAGAGCCCAATGCGGGGCTTGATCCCAGGACCCTGGGATCATCACCTGAGCCAAAGGCAGCTGCTTAACAGCTGAGCCACCCAGGCGCCCCAAGAGTGTTTGTACTTTTAAGAAAAAAAATCTTAAGATTTTTAAGATATTAAAAAATGTATGCTGGGTCATAGGGTAGCTCTATTTTTAACTTTTTGAGGAATCTTTATACTGTTTTCCACAGTGGCTGCACCAGTTTGCATTCCCAGCAACAGTGCAAACAGATGAACATAGGGGAAGAGAAGGAAAAATAAAATAAGATGAAAATTGAGAGAGAGGCAAGCCATAAGGGACGCTGAACTCTAAGAAACAAACTGAGGGTGGCTGGGGTGGGGAGTTGGGATGGGAAGGGGGCATTAAGGAGGGCCCTTGGTGTAATGAGCACTGGGTGCTATATGCAACAATGAATCACTAAATTCTGCCCCCAAAACTAATATAGTATATGTTAACTATATTGAATTTAAATAAAGAATTAAATATATATGCTTAAGATATGAGAATGTATGTGTAGGCTGTAAGAATCTTTCCTCTTCTGAGTAGTATTACAAATTATTTTTCTCAGTAAATTTCACCCTCCATGGATTAGCCCTATTAACCTATATACATAATATATATATTATAATGTATATATGTGTATATATATATACACGTATATATATATTTGTACAGTGGAAAAATACAGGTTAAAATTAATCAGTGGAAAGGGCACATAGGCAACATTTAAGAGAAACCAGGCACAATCTTCCAGCTGTCTTCTAGTGGAGTTGCAAGGGTATACTTAATTTGACCAGTATTAATGTGTGACTAGACTGCATCAAGTGTTGTTAATCAGGGAAGCTCACCCAAGCTTTGTTGTCCATGGTTTGTATTGGAGGTCAGCTCAGCTGACTTAGATTCCTGTCCACCAGAGCAAAAATGAGCATACACTATAAATCATACTGTTAGCACAAACTATCTGATCAAACTGGTCTCTCATGACCTAAGTCCTTAGAAATACACACTTATAAGGTAAAATATTCCAAAGGCTTCCATGAGATGATTAACTAGTTCTTTTTTGTGAATGTACAGAGTTCAAACCACCTGGGGTTGTTGAGTTAACCCTTTCCTGCACAAAGGGGAGCAAGTAAAATAGAAGCTACTGTTGAAAAAAATGAAGCTTTGATGTTTCCAAAGATGGTCAGGCTTTAAGTAAGATAATCCTCACCTTGCATGGTTCTGATATGCACACATTTCAGTTACCATGGTTTAGATAAAATAACACCCATCCTCCAACAACATAGTTCAATTTTTAATTGCCACAAAGTATTAAATGTAATCACATAAAGTACAATCTTACTGCTAGTTCTGAGTCCACATTTCTGTATGAAAACAACAGATGTGCTTCATGATCAGTGACCAGTCACGTGACTTCTTGTGACCCAGTTTACAGACAGATGGCAAAATGTATAGTTGTGTTACCTCCTTGTCTTCCAGTGATAAACCTAGTACACATTCCAAAAATGGAAATACATATATGAAATGTATATATTGTATGTATATATGTGCATACATATGGATGACATACATAATAGTATATATGCCATTTAAAATACTTTAAAGATATTATGCATATGCATATAACATAGGTAGATATCATCCATGAATTAACTAACCCTGGGAATGTTGACAGTGCCACCATTCAGGAGACTTTAAATATGTTGCCCTGGGGAACTTAGTGAAGGTGAACCTATAAGTGGTATGGTAAAAGAGTGAAGATGACCAGAGAAAGTGAAAATTACAAAAAACTTCATATTTAAAAAACCTCAGATCAGGTTTTGATCTCTGGGTCCTGGGATCAAGCCCCCCCCCTTCCTAGAGGCTCTGTGCTCAGCGGGGAGTCTGCTTGTCCTTCTCCCTCCCCCGCTGCCTGTCTTCCCACTCTATCTCTTTCTCTAAAATAAATGAATAAAATCTTAAAAAAAAAAGTGCAAAGGATAATTATGTGACATGATAGTGATAGAGATATTAGCTAACACTAGAATGGTAAGCTTATTGCAACATATAGATCTATTAAATCAGCTCCTTGTACACCTTAAACTTACACAATGTTATATGTCAATTATATCTCAACAAAAAATTTAAACAGTGCAAAGGACAAAATGTCTAAGATCCAAACTTAGAAAAGAGTCTGAAAATTCAAGGTATAGAAAAGATGCTTGCTTAGTATATGTATACAGCAAGAAGAAGGCAATCACTCTTTGAACTGTTCTTGATACACTTTTTTTACGAAGAAATAAAACATTTTAATCCTCTGTGTTTTCAATGTTTTAAATTACAGTGTGCTAAATAAATATTAGTTTTAGTAAATTTTTCATTTCCTTATATGTTTATAATCAACAGTATGAGAGTTTATAATGTTTTAACAAAAGGTTGTTAAGGGTAATGTAACATTAGGAATTTTTTTCCATTGAATGTTAAGATTACTCTGTATAGTTTGGGGTGCCTGAGCAGTTCAGTCGGTTGGGCAGCTGACTTGATTTCAGCTCAGGCATGATCTCAGGGTCATGGGATCCAACCCTGTGTAGGGCTCCGCACTCTGCTTGGAATTCTCTCTCTCCCTACCCCTCTGCCTCCCCCCCACCCCGCTTGTGCTCCAGCATGCTCTCTCTCTCTCTAAAATAAATAAATAAAATCTTGAAAAAAAGATTACACTGTATAGTTTCAGTGTTCATAGTCATTTTTATGATCCCACACTGCCATACAAAGTGAAAGCTGCGTGTATTTAACAAAAATCATAAAATTCTAATTGATTATTTGTTTTCATCCATTTTTGCCTTCAGAAATTTCCCTTTGGCAAATTTTTCCCTTATGGATTTCTGAAAGGCCTGCGACTTGCGTATTTTATATAATGAGCCCCAGATCACAAAATTCAAAACAAAATAAAAATAATCAATTGAGCATAATGTATTTGAAATGAATGAGCAGTTAAGACTGAAAGAAGATATGAGATCATTGAATTTAAAAAAAATGTAAATGTACCATCCTGGACTTTTTTTTTAAAGATTTTTTATTTATTTGACAGAGAGAGACACAGCGAGAGAGGGAACACAAGCAGGGGGAGTGGGAGAGGGAGAAGCAGGTTTCCCGCTGAGCAGGGAACCCGATGCGGGGTTGATCCCAGGACTCTGGGATCATGACCTGAGCCGAAGGCAGACGCTTAACAACTGAACCACTCAGGCGCCCCATCTGATCTTTTTTTTTTTTAAGATTTTATTTATTTTTAGAGAAAGCTAGAGAGTGTGAGTGGGGGGAGGGGCAAAGGGAGAGGGAGAGTGGAGAGAGAATCCCAAGCAGACTCATGTTGAGCAAGGAGCCTGACATGGGCTAGGTCCTATGACCCTGAGATCATGACCTGAGTCGAAAGCAGACATTTAACGACTGAGCCACCCAGACGCACCCCATCCTGGACTTCTAAAATGTTTTATCCCACTGAAGCAAATACATACCTGAAAAGATCAAACAATTTAGCTTTATTTATATACCCCAGTTCCCTAGTTGCTGGATACTGACATACGCTTTCCTACCGCTTCACACATTCCCTGAGTTTTTCCTCAATTATATTTTTGTTAAATTCTGCACTGTTTCTTACCTACGATTTTAAGCATTAGTCTTATTTGTAGCAATTTGAGTAATTTTATCTAGTAGGGAATTTATACGTATCTCAATATAACTTATTTAAATATGATAGAACACTTCCATAGTGCACCAGTTCTATTGTTCCTCATGCCAAAGGGAAATTCACCGGCTGTAGGTGAATGTTGGGGCTTTAGAATATAAGCCCTTAATGTTTTCTCTAGCTGAACACATTATTTTTATAGAATCATATGTATGTTCAAGCTGTTTCAGCAAAGATGAAAGACAGTGGATACTGTATGGATTTTTAGGTGCACTCAAAACCTTGGGTCAAACTATAACTGATTGACCCACTTACAAATCAAAATTGAGGCTTTGACTACCCTTCTTTGCTGCAATGGACTGTATTGATAGATTTCTAATAAATTTAAAAAAATGTACTCTTTAATATTGTGTTCCCACTTTTACTTTAAAAAAATTGCAAGACTATAACTCTTGCAGTTACTATTATTTTTTTTTAAAGATTTTATTTATTTTTGTGAGAGAGAGAGAGCAGAGGGAGGGGCAGAGGGAGAAGCAGACTCCCTGCTGAGCACGGAGCCTGATTGAGGATTCCATCCCAGGACTCTAAAATCATGACCTGAGCCATCCCAGGACCCCGAGATCATGACCTAAGCCAAAGGCAAACTCTTAACCGAGTCACCCAGGTGCCCGTGAGTATTATTTTAGTCAAATTCAGTATAATTGTGATGCTTTGCAATAAATATGTAAATATATATCTTTTGATAGGAAGAAAAAAAGAAAATGACTTCCTTATATTCATTCACTTAGGTGTATTATTTGGTAGTTCTCCAACATTAGTTTTTTTCCTTTAATTTCAAGCAATAATTATTAGGATTTTTTTATATTCTCATTAGTTCATGATATATTTTCCAAAAACTTGTCTTTAACAGTGATTTCCATCTACTAATTATCATTATGCTGCTCTTTATGCTTATAGTTTGCTTTGCCACGTGTAAGAAACATTTACTTAGATCATTCTGATATACAATTAAGGGAAGAGCAAATTGAGCTTGATTGAAAACATAGTGTAGGAATTGATTTTTATTTCTCCCCCTTCACTCTGATGGTTGTAGTTTTAAAGACTTCTGCATTACAGGAGTAGAATTTAGTGATTCATCACTTACATGTAACACCCAATGTTCATCACACATAGGCATTTTGTTTCCATATATATTTTCATTGTAACATTTTTTGTCATCTTGTTCTCTCCCTGTTTAAAAAGAATTTTAGGATGTAAGCAGCTTGAATTCCACTACTGTTGCTAGGAAAGAAGAAGGCATACTGAGACACAACATTTCTCTTTTTTGGAATTTAAAGTTTGAGTACAAAAGCTTGAATATGAAACATGTCTTCACTGTAATCTCTTTGGTAGGATGAAATTTATATCCTCAGTATAACTTCAGTATGTCACTGAGCAAACCCTGAGCCTTATTTCTATATTCTTTTAGCTGGAAAAAAAGTAAAAACCAAAACCAAAAAAACTTGTTAAGGTGAGAAAGATTTTTGAACTACTTACTCTTTTAAGTTATTCATTAGGACCTTACTGATATGTTTTGTGGTGCTAACATTCTAAAGTCAACAGATTTAGCTGAATCCAAAAGAAAAACTATTAAGACTTCAAAGACCTTTTTATTTGGACTTCTAAATATTGTAATTAATTGAACGAATAGAAATTGCCTATTTCTACTTAATTTCTTTGTGTATTCAGCCACTGTAAACTAAGAGTGTCCGTGTTTGTGCATATGTGTCTAGATCTAGAAGTTTATGAAAATTATTACATAAATGATTTAATATTTCTGTTTTTTGTTACTTTTATTTACTTCAAGTATATAATGTTATTTGCATGTGGACACACATATTTATGTAAATTTGCATTTTACTATATATTTGGAAAGACAAAAAATAAATCATAATTAAAAATACTAAGTATATGCAAATTATAAAGTCAATATGTACTGGATGATGAAATTATTTTATTCAGGCTGTTGAAATAGAACATTAATGACGAATATCTCAAATAAAAGGAAGGAGGCTTGCAAGTTTATAGAGCTAGCTACAAGGGTGTCATTCATGATTCTCAGAGGACTTTTAGGGAGGAATGGAAGATAGTGTTACCTGTCTTATTTCCAGTCATCGTATTTATCTTTTCTAAATACATAAATGCCATCGTTATTGTGTGAAACACTGAATATATCTAAAATCAACTAGTTTTTATACAAATACTGCATTCTTTTCTCTTAAGCATAGGCTCCTAGAAATTTTTGTAATTTATTCTAAAGAATTATACAAATTTATATCCCATATGTAAAATATTAGTATAAAACACAATGTCTTTTAAAGCCTTTTCAGTACTAATCAGATGAGTGAAGCACAAAGACATTAAAATAGTAAATGATGCACACTAATACAGTAAACATATTTTTTAGGCCATATAAGAAATGTGAAGGTCAAAAATCATTTCAAGCAGTAAGATCTACACATTCAATTAATAGAGTGTGATGTTGAGCAGTATGAGAATCACTGCTTTTATAAGACAGAAAAGATTGAAAAATCAAAATGTCTACCCATAAACCCTTATCAGTTTATACATCTAACTCAGCATTAAGGAAATATTTAATAATTTTACATTCATATATATAGTATGGGATGAGTTTTTCTCTTTGCCTATTTCTGCACACCATTTCTGAATATATATTAGACAAATAACAATAGATGGTAGAAATTATTGGCTAATATATTTTAAAGGATAAAAGACTAGAAAATATAGATTTATGATGTATCTTGAAAATAGCAATTTACTAGGGGATTGGAAATTTATGGGAACATTCATTGAAAAAAATTCATTAAATTGTTTAACTACATTAAGTATTTAATAGGTGTAAGGCAGTGTGCATGAGTTTTCATTATACGATTCCAATTTCTTGAACTCACTGCCCATGAAGCCTGAGATGGCATGCAAAGGAATATTGATAAGTGCTGAAATTAAAGATAAAATTAAGATGGTCATTGGATAAAGATAAAATATATCTATGTATGGCTATTTAAAGATTTTTATTGAGAGAGATTTTAAAGATGTTTACTTATATGCATGGAACTAAAAATATATAAATGCATTTATGTGATACAGTCTGAATACTAATAAATAACAAGTAAAACTTGAAAAATATATGAACTTGAAATAAGTTATGCTTCTAATCTCTAGGAAACATTATTACTTTATTTTTAATTTCTTCCCAATTTTGTACATTTTTACCTTGACAGTTATGAGCCCCGTCCAACTAGAGTTAATTTCAAAATAATAAAATATAATACTTTTTTACTTCAAGTTTTGGTAAATTTTAAGATCAAATTTACACATATGTTTACTTCAGTGAAATACTTTTGATTTTTCTCTCTAGATTTTTTTTTGTGTATTCATTTATTTATTCAACTACCTTTCACTTAATGCCTACAATTTTTAACTTAGAATGCAGTTATGAATGAAACCAGTATAGATGCCCTGGCAATATGAAGCTTCCAATCTCATAGGAAAGTTACATATCATACAAAAAAAAAAAGTAAAGGTGATTATTATAAAGGATGCCTTTTGGTATTCTGTGGGAGTATTTAATAAAAGAATCCAAATTAGTCTTTGCCCTGAGGCAGGCACACTTATAAGGGAACTATAAGAGTAGGTAATATCTTTTCAGGCACAGGAAAACTGGTCCAAGTTTGAAGTAATCATGGCGATTAAAGGAACTGAATGAAGATGGGTCAGTATAGCTAATGTATTGAATTTGTCAGCATTCTCCAGAGAAGTAGTACCAATAGGATACACACGGTTTGGGTGGCAGTGAAGTCCCCCAGTCTGCCATCTGCATGCTAGAAAATAAGGAAAGCCAATAGTAAAATTCAATCTGAGTCTGAAGGCCTGAGAGCCCATGGTGTATGTGCCAGAGTATGAAGGCCCAAGAATCAGGAGCTCTGATGTCCCAGGGCAGGAAAAAATGTCCATCCCTGTTCAAGAAGAAAAATAAATTTCTCCTTTTTGTTTTCTACTGGTCTTCTAATGGATTGAATGAGGAGACATTCACTCAGTCTACCGAATCAAATGCTAATTGTTTCCAGAAACACCCTCACAGACACATCCATAAATACAGTTTTACCAGATACCTGAGTCTCCCTGACTTGGCCAGTCACCATGTTGGCACATAAAACTTCACAGCCAAGGAGATAGAACTGTAAAAGGAATCAAGAGAGGCAGGCAGAAAGTAAACCTGGCAAAGCATTGTTGGCTGGATTTTGGATCTGTTCAAATACCAACAGGAAGTCACTGAATTGTTTTATACATTAGAACCAGACTTACATTTGATAAAGGTGATCATAACTGAAGGATAAATCATAAAGAACAAGAGTTGATGTGAAAGATCAATTAAGAGAATATTACAGTCATCCACACGAAAAATGATGGTCACTACACAGTGAGGAACAATATAGTGGATGGGTTTCAGTGAGTTATATGGAGTAGAAAATATTGGATTTGTAAAATTGATAGGAAAGGAGAGAAAGAATCAAGAATAATTCCAGGTTTGGGATTAAGGGAACTGGGTAAACCATGGTATAATTTCCTGATTTAGGCAGCACAGAAAGAATACTATGTTTGGGGGGGAAAATGGTGTTAAATAGGAAATGCCTATGAGACATTAAAGGTGGATGTTAATGAGAGTTATATGTCCAGGCCCTGGATTGATATTAGCTGGAGATATAAATATGATGGCTTTTTCATATATATTATATTTTTGGCCATGAGAGTAGATTCAGATTGAAAAGAAAAAAAAATAAAAGAGCAAGTATAAATCCCAGAAAGCCTCTAATAAGGAATGTATTGATAAGGAGGAGCTGAAAAAAAATACTAACAAGGAATGGCTAAAGAAATAATAGGAAAAACTGAAATGGTATTTTACGGTATTACAAAATCCAAGAGAAGGAATACTTCTAGAGAGATAGTCCTAGTCCTATAGGTGTGAGGTGTGAGGGCACAGCAGATTACAATTAATGTATATCCACTGCCTTACTGATACGGAGTTGTTAACAATATTTGAGGGAAATTGTGGAACAGTTTTCCACGTAGCCTCTCTTGGTATGAGATTAGGAATAGCTGGCTGATGAGCATTTAGAAATAGCATGTGTAAGAAACTTACAGGAAAGTTTCTTCTTTTAGCCCCATAGAGGAACTGTCTACTTAAATCTGGAAAACAGTTATCAGATACTAATACCACATTCATCTTTCTTTCATTCTCTCTCTCTATATATATACATATATATATGAAGTATAATGTATATGGTATAGTATATATGATGGTAAAGATTTCTCTGATATTTTAGAATTGTCCTATGCCTTTAAAAAGCATTTTTTTTGCTTATTTTTCAGAGTTACTTGGTATATTTACCAGTACTGTTTTATATTCAGTTTGATAGAATCATATAAAGACATCCCTTTATAAAAATTTTTAAATGCTTTTTTTTTAAAGATTTTATTTATTTATTTGACAGAGAGATAGCAAGAGCAGGGACACAAGCAGGGGGAGAGGGAGAAGCAGGCTTTCCCCGACATGGGACTCGATCCCAGGACCCTGGGATCATGACCTGAGCCACAGGCAGACGCTTAACGACTGAAACCACCCAGGCGCCCTAAATGCTTTATTTTTTTAATAAGAGTTTTAGGTTTACAATAAAATCAAGAGGATGGTGCAGAGATTTCCCATATACTCCCTGCCCACACATGTATAGCCTCTCCCCTTATCAATATCACTCACTAGTATGGTACATTTATCACAATTGGTGAACCTACAGTGATACATCATCACTCTGAATTTAAAGTTTACCTTAAGGTTCACTCTTGTACATTCTGTGAATTTGGACAAATGTATGATGACATATATTCATCATTATCTTATCATATATAGTATTTTCAGTGCCCTGAAAATCCCCTATGCTCTGCCTGTTTATTTCTACCCCAACACTTCTGACAACCCATTGCTGATCTTTTTATTGCCTCCATAGTTGTGTTTTCCAGAATGTCATATAGTTAGAATCATAAAATATGTAGCCTTCTCAGATTTGCTTCTTTCACATAGAAATATGCATTTGAGATTTCTCCATGTCTTTTCATGGCTTGATAACTGATTTCTTTTTAACTCTGTATAGTATTTTATTTTCTGCATGGTAATACAGTTCATTAATCCATTTATCTACTGAAGGGTATCTTGGCTGCTTCCATGTTTTGGCATTATGGATAAAGCTGCTTTACACACCAATTTTGATAAACATCAACATGTTTTACAGACATCAGGTTTTTGTGTAGACATGTCTGTAAAACATCAACATGTTTTACAGACATCAGGTTTTGTGTAGACATGTTGGATAAATACCAAGGAGCATTATTGCTGGATAACATGGTAAGAGTATGTTTAGTTTTGTCAAAACCATCATATTGTTTTACAAAATGGATATACCATTTTTCATTTCCACCAGCAGTATATGAGAATTCTTATTTCTCCTCATCCTTGCCAGCCTTTGGCAGTCAATGTTCTGGATTTTAGCCATTCTAACAGGTGTGTAGTGTTATCTCATTGTTTTAATTTTCATTGCCCTGGTAACATATGATGTTGAGCATCTTCTCTTATGCTTATTTTCCATCTTTGAATCTTCTTTGGCAAAGTATCTCTTAAGATCTTTGTCCCAATTATTAATCAGGTTGTTGTTTTCCTGTTACTGAGTTTTAAGAAGTATTTGTATGTATTTTTTAATAAATACAGAAATCAGATATGTCTTTTGCAAATATTTTCTCCCAGGTTGTAGCTTGTCTTTGAATTCTGTTGATGTTGTCTTTCACAGAGCAGAAGTTTTTAATTTTAATGATATCTAGCTTATCGATTATTTCTTTCATGGATCATGTTTTTGGTATTGTATCTAAAAAGGTTTTACCATATTCAAGGTCATCTAGATTTTCTCTTATGGTATCTTCTAGGTGTTTTATAATTTCACATTATATATAGTGAGGTCTGTGACCCATTTTGAGTTAATTTTTGCAAATGGTATATGATCTATGTCTAGATTCATGTTTTTTCATGCAGATATCCAGTCATTCCAGTACCATTTATAGAAAAGACTGCCTTTGCACTTTGTATTGGCTTTGCTCCTTTTTCAAAGATCAGCTGACTATATTTATGTGGGTCTATATCTGGGCTGCTATACTGTTCCATTTATCTACTTGTATATGTTTTTGCCAATACCACACTGTCTTGATTACTAGGGTTATAGTAAGTCTTGAAGTCTGGCAGCATCAGTCCTCCAACTTTGTTTTTCAGTATTCTGTTGGCTGTTAAGAATCTTTACCTCTCCACTTAAACTTTAGAATTAATTTGTCCATATCCATAAAGTAACTTGCTGGGATTTTGGTTTAGATTGCATACAATCCATAGATCAAGTTGGGAAGAATTGACATCTTTACAATATTCAGTCTTCCTATCCATGGCCTGGAATATTTTTCCATTCATTTAATGCTTTTTTATTTTGTTCATCAGACTTTTGCAGTTTTCTTCATATAGTTCTTATGCATGTTTTTAGACATATCTAAATATTTCATTTTTGGGGTGTGTTAGTGTAAATGGTATTGTGTTTTTCTTTTCAAGTCCACTTGTTCATTGTTGATATATAGGAAATCAATTGATCTTGCTATAATCGTTTATTAGTTCCTGAAGGTATTTTTGTTGATTCATTTGGATTTTCTGTGTAGACAATCATGTCATCTGTGAACAAAGACAGTGTTATGGCTTTCTCCCCACTCTGTACACATTTGTTTTCTTTTCTTTTTTTATTGCATTAGCAAGGACTTTCAGTATGATGTTGAAAAGCAGTGGTGAGAGAGGACATCCTTGCTTTGTACCAGATCTTTGTAGGAAAGCTTCAAGTTTTTTACCATTAAGAATGATGTTAGCTGTAGGTTTTTACAGATAGTCTTTATCAAGTTGAGAAAGTTTCCCCCTCTATTACTAGTTTCCTGAGTTTTTATTATAAATGGGTGATGGATTTTGTCAAATGTTTTTTCTGTATTTATTGATATGATTGTGTGACTTTTTTTGGTCTTTGATGTGATGTATTACATTAATTGATTTTTGAACGTTGTACGCATATCACATACCTAGATTAAATCTTATCTGATTGTATATAATTTTTAAATTTTTTTTGAATTCAATTCACTAATATTTTGTTGAGGATTTTTGCATATATGTTCATGAGATATATTGCTCTCTATTTTTCTTTTCTTATAATTTCTTTGTCTGTTTTTGTATTGGGTAATAGTGGCCTTGAAGAATGAGTTAGGAAATATTCCCTCTCCTTCTGTCCTCTGAAAGGGATGATTATAGAGGATTAGTAAAATTTCTTCCTACAGTGTTTGGTAGAATTAACCAGTGAATCTTTTTTTTTTTAAGATTTTATTTATTTATTCATGAGAGACAGAGGGAGAGAGAGAGAAGCAGAGGGAGAAGCAGGCTCCCAAGGAGCAGGGAGCCCGATGCGGGACTCGATCGCAGGACCCTGGGATCATGACCTGAGCCGAAGGTAGACGCTTAACCATCTGAGCCACTCAGGCGCCCCCAGTGAATCTAATTGTACAAAATTTTCACAGTATAATCTTCAATTCCAGGTCAAAGGTGGAATGGAGGAAAAATCACTAAAATAAATTTTCAGTTCAGAGATTCAGTAGCTTTTGGATGTCAAGAATCTCTAATATTTATAAAAAGGAAAACACTGGAGATATGTATAAACAGTCATGTAAAGCAGTCATTATATACCTTTTGTCTATCTCGAGCCATTTCTCAACTTTGAACACCTATTCTAGGAATAAACTAGTGAATACATTCAACATCATCCTTTTTTTAACTGAATATTAAATAAACTGTGAAGAAAATGAATGTACCCCCATTTAAATCACTCTACCAGATTCTAGAAGCATAAAGCAGGTTAAGAAGGATGGTGGAAGTAGCTGAATAAACAAATCACTTAAACCTTCCTTGGTATTTGCATTTCCCTGATGTAAACTCTAGTCAGTAACCCATTGGGAATTGATTGATAGCCAGTATTAAATTGTGAATTACTCATCTGTAAATTGGGTATTCATTTCATCAGTAAATTTGTATACTAATTTATCTAAATTCACAATCACAAATGCCTATTTAGAATTCTTTCTTCTGTGCAAGAGACTGTAATTAGAAGTACAACATATGGTCACATAATTCAAACATCTAAGAGTTATAACCATTTTTTTAATTTTCCTCACAACCATCTACTACAAATTTCTATAAATTTTCCTTCTTTAACATATCCACTGTCACTATTTTTTCCTTTAGTCCTTTTTTGATAGGCTTTCATCTTTCACCTGAATGATTGCAATCATTGCATTAAATACTCCTATTTCCAGTACCATATTCACCAAGACACTCTAAAATATCAATTTATTATATTACTACTATAAACTGTTATGATGCCTCTTTTGTACCAAGTGCCAGAAGACAAATGGTTACTTTCTACTGTTCCATGAAAGATCTTTAGTCTGCTTCTAAAATTTATCTGTTCTTGTACAAATAGGCATTTGGTTGGTTTCTAGGTTTCAGCTATTACAAACACTTTTAACATGAATAGCTTTAAAATTTTTTGTTGTGTGATTATGAATGTCTCTGTTGAATTTACATAAATATGAGATAAGTGGGTCAGAGACTGTACATATTCAACTTTTCAAGATAATGCTCAATTTTTCAAGATAATGCCTGTTTTTTCCCCAGTGTTTCTAGAAATTTCTACTTTCAAATATCAGTATATTACAATCTCCCATTGTCTTTTATTTGCCAGTTTTTGGTACTATGAAACTGTAAATTTCACCAACATAGTGAATGCAAAACTGTATCTATTATAATAATATTTTGCATTTCCTCTATGACAATTAAGGTTGAACATGTTTTATTTTAAGGTTTTATTTATTTGAGAGAGACAGAGAGAGATCATGAGCAGGGGTAGGGGGAGGGCACAGAGGGAGAAGGCAAGCAGACTCCCCACTGAGCAGGGAGCCCAAAACTGGGCTTGATCCTAGTACTCTGAGATCATGACCTGATCTGAAGGCAGACCTTTAACTGACTGAGCCACCCAGGCGCCTCTGTTTTTTAAATGGTAATTTCTACCTGTATTTAATTCATATTTTAAAATCTGGGTCTTGCTAGGGTTTCCAAAATCATATGATTAAAGTAATTGTCATGGTTTAATCTCACACTGTTTGTTTAGATTCCAAAACAGTTAAACAAAATGAATTCATGTCTACTCTGTGTAATTAATTTCTAAACCATTAGGGATAAGACAAAAGTTACATAATGTTTTTATGTTAGCATTTCATGATTTTTTTCTTTATGGGTTTGTATACATATGCAGTGGTATATTTGACTATAAAAATGAGGATTTTAAAGGGCTTCCAAGGATATAGTTATGCATTCAATGTGTTAAGTACCCTTGTTAGTGGTTTTAGTAGCTTTATTCTTTCAAGTTCAAAAATCATTTTTAAAAAAGTCATTGAGGGGCACCTGGGTGGCTCAGTTGGTTAAGCAACTGCCTTTGGCTCAGGTCATGATCCCACAGTCCTGGGATCAGCCCCAAGTCGGCCTCCCTGCTCAGCGGGTAACCTGCTTCTCCTTCCCCCTCTGCCTGCCGCTGCCCCTGCTTGTGCTCTCTCTCTCTCTTTGTCAAATAAATGAAAAAATAAAAAGTCATTGATTTGCCAATCAGAACATAAAAGTGGAGATTTTTCAGGAATAAATTTTAAAATAATTAAAATTATTTTACTCCACCCTACATAAGTGCTATGATTTCTAAAGAAATCAAGGAAATGGACCACAGGTTCAGTCCATCAACCAAGTACCTGGAAAGATTATTGCTACTGAAACAATAGTCTAGAAAATACAGAGAAGAAAATCTAAAGGCGGTAGTCTAGACCTGCAACATGTTATCAAGAATATGCAGAATAAAAGGCACAGAAATGTAGGAATATTTGAAAGGGTTATTACTTTTATGTTGTTCAAAGTGGTTCTCTCAACTAAGACAACATTTTATATTCTGGTCATATATGATGCAGATTTCCCTTATGAAGTCTTTGAAACACTCTAAACTTGAACAGATTTAGGGCGCCTGAGTGGCTCAGCTGGTTAAGTGTCTGCCTCAGCTCAGGTCATGACCCCAGGATTCTGAGATCAAGTCCCGCATCCAGCTCCCTGCTCATAGGGGAGCCTGCTTCTCTCTTCTGTCTGCCCTCAACCCCCACTCGTGCGCGTGAGCGTGCACTCGCTCTCTCTCGCAAAAATAAATAAAAATACTTAAAAAAAACTTGAACAGATTTATGGATATACACTACTTCAATGTTTGTAATGCTATCAAATCTTACCATTTCCTTTAGTTATCTGCACTCACTTTAAAAGACAAAAATCACACTGATGTAAACTGATGTGAAATTACATTGTAATACTGCATAATAAAATGACTCCTTCTAGATTTTAAACTTCATGACATCAGAACTAGTGTCTGCTTGTTTATTATTCTGTTTTCATTGTTTTTCTTAGTAACTGCCACATATTAAAAAACTTAACATGCATATGTTGAAAGAATAAAAAAAGTATTACCTATAATGATATCAGATTACATTTGTATATGATAAGAATAAAAATGGAAACATTTTAAAAATAGAACATTTTTTTAAAGACTTTATATATTATTTATTTGACAGAGAGACATAGCAAGAGAGGGAACACAAGCAGGGGGAGTGGGAGAGGGAGAAGCAGGCCTCCCATGGAGCAGGGAGCCCAATGCAGGACTTGATCCCAGGACCCTGGGATCATGACCTGAGCCAAAGGCAGACACTTAATGACTGAGCCACCCAGGTGCCCCCGAAATAGAACATTTTTATCTAAAGCAACTCTAGTGTGTATATAGTCTGATTTTTTTGCTTTGTAGTAAACAAAATGGCTTTATTAATGGCATAAGTAATTGTGAAGGAAATTGTGAATGACTACATATTTGCCAGTGGGAAGAGAATATTCTTTAAATATCAACCATATCTGGAAATAATTGGTTTGATTTAGTTTTAAATTATTCATTTTGTAATGCAGGATGTAAGCATGCCTCTATAGGCATATCTCAGAGAGAAAGATGCATCCATTTTAGTTTACATCTGATCTTTACCTTTGTTCTTCAAATTAAGTCCTTCCAAGAAAAACTAAATAAGAAAGTCTCTTAGGGTTAATGGAATAACCCAAAACACAGACCCAAAGCAATTGCATCTTCAAAGCTATTGTTTGCTGAAAACCATTACTCGTTGCCATGGAAATTATCCTTATAAAATCCATATGCAGAGATAAAGTAGTAAAAGCAATTTAACTACAAATAGTGTAGAATAATGTATAGAAGAAAATTAAAAATTGAATTATGACAAAAATTTAACCAAAGAAGATGGTTTTATGTTTTTTGTCAGTTTGCAGTGATCATATTATTTTTGCACTAGAAAGAGTTCAAAAAAGTGAAATAAGTTTAGGACGATTTTGTAAGTTCACTGATGTCTTCCAAAGTTAGAGACTTATAGGAGAAAATGTTCATCACATGATTTATATTTACAGTTTGTTCTAGAGAAATAGATGAAGTATTTTTAGTTAATACGCAGTCAAGTTGATTTTCAGAAAGTAAAATATGTATGTAAATTTCAGTAGAGTATAATTTATACCATTAGGAAATGCTGTATACCATAAATTATTTAATTTCACAGAATTTAACTTACCCCTGCCCACCAGCAAGAAAAAAAAAATAATGCTTTCAATCAAACCCAAGGCTAAAAGAATAAAAATAAATTTTGCTAAAGGGAAACATAGGTATACCCATATCAGTGATCCTTAAACTTTAGCATGGAAAGTAATGACATAGGGCGTTGGTTAAAACACTGATTTCTGGTCTACATCCTCAGAGCTTCTAACTCAGTACCTTTGGAGTGGGGTTCAGAAATTTGCATTTATAACAAGTTTCCAGGTGTTACTTCTACTGCTGGTCCAGGGGCCACACTTAGAGAATCACTGATCTAGATCCTTCCCTGAGGAATGTATACATATATGTCCCATCTTGCTTATGCATTCATTCATCTATGGACACTTGAGTTGCTTCCATGCTGTGGCTATTGTGAATAATGCTGCTGTGAACATGGGAGTACAAATATCTCTTCAATACCTGCCTTTTAATTCTTTTGGGTATATATCCCAAAGTGGAATTGCTATATCATATGGTAATTCTGTTTTGAATTTTTTGATAAATTGTCATATTATTTTTCCACAATGGCTATACCATTTCACATTCCCACCAGCAG
Source organism: Zalophus californianus (assembly GCF_009762305.2). Lineage (NCBI taxonomy): Eukaryota > Metazoa > Chordata > Mammalia > Carnivora > Otariidae > Zalophus > Zalophus californianus. The sequence goes on from NC_045598.1 coordinate 88,807,788, forward strand.
TGCACAAGGGTTTCTATTTATCCACCTCTTTGCCAATACTTGTTCTTGATAGGAACAACACTAATGGATGTGAGGTGGTATGTTATTTTAGTTTTGATTTGCATTTCCCTAATTATTTGTGTTGTTGAAAATCTTTTCATGTGCTCATTGACCATTTGTATACCTTCTTTGGAAAAATGTCTCCAAATCTTTTGATCATGTTTTATTTGGGTTGTTGTTTTTGAGTTTTATGAGTTCCTTATATTCTGGATATTAATCCTTTATGAAATATAAGATTTGAAAGTATTTTCTCTCATTCTGTGGATTACCTTTTTACTTTGTGGATAGTGTCTTTTGATGCACAAATTTTTAAAATTTTCATGAAGCTCATTTTTGTTCCTAGTGAAATGCATTTAGTATCATATCCAATAAATCATCATCAAATCCAGTGCCATGAGGCTTTTGTCCTTTGTTTCTTCTAAAAGTTCAGGTCTTTATAGGTCTTGTATTTAGGTCTTTAACCCATTTTGAGTTAATTTTTTATATGGTAATATAAAGTATTTACTATTTCATAAAATACAGATAACTAAAATTCATGCTAAGTGAATTATTTTCTTTTAAGGATATATTCTTTAATTTTTTTTTCTGAATCTACACTATTCACATAACGAATATAGTCCAGTCAGTATTATCTGTTATTACCCCTGTGTGATAATGAAAATAGAGAAAGGGTTAAGAGGTATTTCTCCCTGTAATACTGTGTTAGGATTGCGTGTAGGCTAGGAAGGAATTGTAAGTCATTTTAAAGTCTCCTTCAAAACTGAGAGTCACCCATTTAGAATATTGACCTGATTGAAGGTCACTGTTAAAACATATGGTTATTGAGCCAGCAACTTCCAGAAATAATAGGATTTCAATAAATAAGTACATTAACTTAGGAGAGGAAAACTAATTTGGCATACACAGATTTGTTTAAAAGAGTAGAGATGTTTAGGAGAAGAGCACTAGATATACAGACTGGACAATGGGAGGATGTCCAAATGTATTGAAACATTTAAAAGAACTAAAAAATGTGCCCTATGTTTCATAGCTCGTTGTCACTCCCATTTTGAAGAACATGTAAAGTTTAATGGGTATTAAGAATAAGGAATTTAATTGGTATTAAGAATAAGGAATAACCTTAGCAGATTTTATCTTACTCATGATCAGTAAAAATACATGCAGCAAATTGTCACATAAGGAAATAGAAGATTGTCATATAATAAAAAAAAGAAAGCTTAGCAAGAATTTGGTGAAGGGTCCAGAAAGACTGGTCTTTCTAAACTTTGTTCAAACTTCTGCTTAAAACATTTAATTGGTTCCCATTGCTCTTCAGGTAAAGATCGAGATTTTTTTTTAATTTAATTTTATTATGTTAGTCACCATACAGTACATCAGTAGTTTTTGATGTAGTGTTCCATGATTCATTGTTTTTGTTTAACACCCAGTGCTCCATGCAGTTCATAGCAGCAGTGTCTGCAATAGCCAAACTGTGGAAAGAGCCGAAATGCCCTTCAACAGACGAATGGATACTGAAGATGTGGTACATATATACAATGGAATATTACTCAGCCATCAGAAAGTATGAATACCCAACTTTTACATCAACATGGATGGGACTGGAGGAGATTATGCTAAGGGAAATAAGTCAAGCAGTCAATTATCATATGGTTTCACTTATTTGTGGAACATAAGGAATTGAATGGAGGACATTAGGAGAAGGAAGGGGGGGCACCTGGGTGGCTCAGTAGGTTAAGCGTCTGCGTCATGATCACAGGGTCCTGGGTTTGAGCCCCATATCGGGCTCCCTGCTCAGTGGAGAGCCTGCTTCTCCCTCCCCCTCTGCCTGCTACTCCCCTGCTTGTGTTCTCTCTCTTTCTTTCTCCCAAATAAATAAATAAAATCTTAAAAAAATAATTAAAAAAAAAAGAGAAGGAAGGGAAAAGTGAAGGGGGGAAATCGGAGGGGGAGATGAACCATGAGAGACTATGGAATCCGAGAAACAAACTGAAGATCCAGATTTTTAATACAGACCTGTCCCCTACTTGGCTAGACTATCTACTTCTAGAATATTGTTTCTCATTAGTTTCACTTGTTTTCCAAGTTTTATTCATGTAATCTTTTATTTTTTTACTGTTCCAAACCCACTCCTGCATAAGGCATTTGTACAAAGTATGTGAAAAGCAACCTCATATGAATATCTCCCTTAATTAACTTGGCTGATTTTCAGCTCAGGTGCCATTTTATCAAATGGCCTTGCTTTATTTATCAGATTGCATTGATTTACATCACACTATCTCACATTTGTCTGATTCTCCTCTTCAGCAGTTATCAGAGTAGGAAGTTATATATTCATATGATTATTGAATTAATGCCTTCTTCCATTATACTTCAAGTTTTGTGAGAGTAGGAACCGTGTCTGATTTTCTCAGTGTATCTCCACCTCTTAATGTACTAAATTGTACATGTTAGAGTTTTGTAAATAATTGCTGAGTAAACAAGTGAATCTCAAAAATATTTATGGTAAAAAAAAGATTTCATCTTCCTGATAGCCCCCCCCCATTTATTCTAATGCCCCTTTCCAATAATATTCACAAAAAGAGACATTATATTTTGTGGTTGCACTTTAGAATGTTACTCAAATTAAATCATAGATGAATGATATTCCTGCGAGTTAAACAACTTGATGTAGCTTAGTGAGCAGTATGTAAACTACCAAGAATATTAAATGATAGTTTGTATTGACATAAAAAGGTATAAATGAAAGGAAAGCTGGGTTAATTACATATTTTCAGAGAATAGGAATTCTAACACACAAAACAAATTCCACATAAGATACTAATATTTAACAGCTAACTCTTCTGTTTCCATGCAATGTTTGGGGGGTGGTAAGAAAGAAAATGGATCTCCTAGACTAACTCATCATTAGGTTTGTAGTTTTTAAAACATGATGCAAATTATATCAAGCATCTGAAATATTTACATGATTATATTATACTTCTTTGGATTAACTTAAAATCAGTTCTCTAGTTACTGGTACAAAAGCCAGTTTAAGAGCTACTGAGAAGATTCAAATAAGAAACAGTCATTTGCCAAATCCTCTGATACCAAGAGTCACAAACATAATTATGTGCCTGGTTTTCATCTCTCATCTAACCCCCAGTGAACATTTACTTTGAAGGAACCAGTAATAAATGCAAAGAAAGGACAGAATCCATACGGTGAGAATAAAAGATACACATCTGTCTCTAAGACTTCTCATATGCGTATATCCAAGCAATTACACAGACTGAGCAACTGAGAATTGAGTTTACAGTCTCATTGCAAATTTTTAAAGAACTCCATACTTCAGTCCTTTCATTTTTGTGTGACTTAATCTATGTTCATGTTTGAACCTGTCCTCTGAATTCTTCAGAGCTGATTTATTTTTCTAATGTCATATGTGCCTCAGGCAGCATCCAGCTATCAGGTCTCTGCACACCTAGGAGCTAATTGGTGGAACTGCTTTCCATAAAATATTCATAACAGGAACTATTTTAAAGTTAATTTCAAAACTATTTCTCTTTCCATTTTTATCTCAAATATTGCCACTGAAATTTTATGTGATATCTCTACTTACAGACAAACCCAAAGGTATTGTGAGTGATGAACTTTCCATAGAAAATAGATGGTGTGACTTTACAGTCAGTGGCTCACTGTTCTGTATTGCAGCTTGGCTTTATTGAAAGTCGACAGGAACCACTAATCACAGAAAACACTATAAGAACTTATACATTCATTTTCTTGAAAGCACTTTGATGTTTTCAAGTAAAATGTTTTATTTTCTGTAAGTCCTTTGCTCTTGAAAAAAAAAGAAAACAATTTAATACTGTATACAAAAAAAACTAACATTTATTTTCTTTCATTTTGTTTTATTTGTATTTCTCAGTAATTATATAATTTTATATTTCTAGAAAATTATTCCACAAATATAACATGGAATTTCAAGGACCCTGAAGTTCACTTACTAATAATTTCTTTCATTTGAGGAAGTATAGGAAGCTCATACCTACTTCCTAGTTCCAGCAGAATTTACTTAACATTTAAATGCTCAATTATTTCATCAACAGAATTAGAAAAATAATACATCATAGTATGAATAGGATGATTAAATTGGGTAATATATTTAAAATTCCTTCAAAAATTAAAGTTTTGATAAATACTACCAGTTCTATCTTTAGTTGTTGTTTGTTTTAATGAATGTAATGATTTTGTGTGGGTCTGTACCAGAATGACTTTACTGCAAGAAAGAATCATATTATGAAAGATCTGTTCAAGTGTTAGTGTTCACTGCTATCTATAAAAGTAAAAATGATTAATGATACTTAATATACATGCATTCCATACATTTGGTGTCCTAAATATCACTGAAAGACTTCTGGGCTAAGAAAATTGTAAAGCGTGCTCTCTTAATGAAAGTAGAATTTTTTTATTTTCTTCCTTTTTTTTAAGATTTTATTTATTTATTTGACAGAGAGAGAGACAGCAAAAGAGGGAACGCTAGCAGGGGAAGTGGGAGAGGGAGAAGCAGGCTTCCTGCTGAGCAGGGAGCCCAATGCAGGGCTCGATGCTAGCACCCTGGGATCATGACCTGAGCTGAAGGCATACGCTTAATGACTGAGCCACCCAGGCACCCCTAGAATTCTATTTTCAAAGAAAGTAAACAGGGAGAATAAATATAACTATGGTGAAAAATAACTTGTAAAGCTGAATATTAATATTGTTCCTAATAGGCAGCTATTTAAGTATTGAAAGTTGATGTTTTATGCCACACTAATAATAATATCAACCAATAATGTTTCCTGGATGTTTTCATGCTATTATTTCTTGCATCTTATATAAAGGAACATATGGACCATAAATAGATTTATGAAATTATGCTGTCTCTGAAGAGATTATGGAACACAAATTAAATATACCAACTCTCCATAAAACTGATTCAACTGAACTAAAGATCTTTAAATTGTGGGATTATTGATAGACTATAATTAGAATTATCAATTTGGCTTTAGATATATAAATTTCACAATTCGAATGGGCATGCTACTGATAATAATATTGTGTTTATATTCTGTCATCTTTAACAATGTTGCAGTGTAGATGATTTCTTATATATGATGTTGATGCATGTTAAAATTTGAGATTTATTGCTTTAAATGTGCAATATATTTATGTATTTTATATTTACTCATTTATTTAACTTTTTGTAGATCTTAATTCTTCTTATACCTCCTTCAGTCCATGTGGAATCATTTTTATTCAGCCTGCAGAACTTCTTGTACTATTTTGGTAGTGTTGCTCTACTGGTGACTAATTTTTTTAGTTGTGTGTGTGTGAGAGAGAGAGAGAGTGGGGTGGAGGAGAGAGAAGGAGAGAATGAATATCTTTACTTTGCCTTTAATTTTGAGTGATATTTTTAGCTGGGTATAAAATTCTATTGAAGGTTTGATAAGGGGGTGGGTGATAAAGGGGTGAGGTTCAATCCAGTTCCTAAATTGAATGCTTTAGATGAGAAAGCAATCAGTGATAGCATGCTCAGTTTAGAAGTTTAAACAATTTCTGATTTGGATCATTTTATTCCTATAAGTATGATTTTTTAATCATTGAGACTATCTTAATTCAATATGTTTTTCTAAATTAATATGGAGAAGAGTTTGAGGATATCAAAAATCTATAAAATAAAGACAACGGAAGTACTTACTAAACCAAGTAGAAGGAATAAAAATAAAGCCAAGGAATTCAGAAATTCATTTCATTGATGGAAGAAAAACTGACTCTTCAAGAACTAGAATAATTAATATTCATTCATGTCATCATTGCAAAACATTGCAAAACAAAATAAAGCAAAGTATTAAAGCACATTAAGTTTGCTAAAATAAAATCAAATTGACATTATATCCATTTGCAATGCAAAATAAAAGTATACAGTGAAGCAAACTCTGAAGAAATTGTAGGAGAAAAAAACAGACTGTGACATTAGCATTCTATACCATGAAATTATTATTTACTGCAAAAGCAACCGGAAGTATATCCATTCAGTTGACCAAATTGACATTACATAATTATGATTTTGCCCTCATCTTGAGATTCTATTCTGTCCTCATACACTGATTCTTGAAGCAGAATTTTTCACCTAGAATATCCCTTGTAACAACACATGGTGATGGACATGGAAATGCACTGCCCAGATCTTCATTTAAAGAACTTATTACCCCAGCTGTCAACAGACAGCCTTTAGCTTTGAGCTCCACCAGGATATATATATTTGTCTGCAGAGACTCATATATAAAGGTTATGTTAACCTGAGCAGCTCACATCCAATGACTAATTGAGGTGGGAACACAAAGGCCTTGCTATTTTGGCCCAATGTGGGACTTCTCCGATGAGCTATATATGCTCCAGATCTCCTCTATATGACTGATCAAGGCTTTCTTGAGCCTGCATCAGAGTTCAGCTTTTTCCTTTGCCCAATACTGTTTCTTCGCCATAAATATTGTGTATGCCAAATTCCCATTTTAGTATTTACTTCTGAAAATCATAACTTGTGGGACATAGGACTGACCCACTGTGACATTACAGAAACCAGAATACGAAAAGGAGGGGACCTTGTCACCATGCATGCTTGGTATTACAATTTTCCACATATTCTACTTACATTAAAAGGAAATGAGGCTATATTTTATCTACTTTATCATTAAACTTGGTTATGAATTTCTTGAAGAACAAGCAACCTATGTTGGTCTAGTATGACCATATAAAATGAAATATTGCAACATTATTAGATACTGGTTATTGAAATTTTCAATCTGTTAATTCAGATGCATATTAAAGAAGGATATTTGAATACTAAATAAGTGAAAAGAATAAGAAAAGCAGAATCTAAGTACATTTGCTTTTAATACACATTGAATCAAGAGATATAATTTTTTGTTTGAGGAAGAATAAAAAAAAATTCTAGCACTGGTTATGAGAGCTTACATTTTTAACTAACCCGTGGAAAGTGGCTAGAGCTTGAGGAACATAGCACTAGAGATGTCACAGACCTGGGACCTGAAGCAGTTCAGAAGTGGTGAATAATAGTTCTTCAAGTCTACAATAAAAAATGGCCTCCAATAAAACTACATTGCAAAAAATGGGAAAGAAACAATGGAAAGAGTAAAAAATAGAAGAGGGAGAATTTGTAGTGGAAACAGTACTAGACTGACATGTAGTGAATGGGAAGGTGGAGTATTTCCTGAAGTGGAAGGGATTTACAGATGATGACAACACTTGGGAACCTGGAGAAAATTTAGATTGTCCAGAGTTAATTGAAACATTTCTTTTCTTTCCTTTTTTTTTTTAAGATTTATTTATTTGAGAGAGAGAGAGAACATAGGCAGGAGGGGCAGAGGGAAAATGAGAAAGAATTTCAAGTAGACTCTGCACTGAGCTTGGAGGCCATGGAGGGGCTCAATCTCACCACCCTGAGACCAGGACCTGAGCTGAAACCAAGAGTCAAATGTTCAGCCTACTACTGTACCACCTAGGCACCCTGAAGCATTTCTTAATTCTCAAAAAGCTGGTAAAGAAAAAGATGGTACAAAAAGACAATCTTTATCTGATAGTGAATCTGATGATAGCAAATCAAAGAAGAAAAGAGATGCTGCTGATAAACCAAGAGGCTTTGTTAGAGGTCTTGATCCTAAATGAGTAATTGGCGCCACAGATAACAGTGGAGAATTAATGTGTCATATGAAAATGAAAAGATTCAGATGAGGCCGACTTGGTGCTGGCAAAAGAGGCAAATATGAAGTGTCCTCAAACTGTAATTGCCTTTTATGAAGAGAGATTAACATGGCATTCTTGTCCAGAAGATGAAACTCAGTAATTGTTTGCATTGCTTTTCATATGTATTTATATTTATATATAAATATAAATATTTATATATTGTAAATCTGGATCTTAGTTTCTTTTTTTTTAATTTTTTTATTGTTATGTTAATCACCATATATTACATAATTTGTTTTGGTGTAGTGTTACATGATTCATTGTTTGTTCATAACACCCAGTGCTCCATGCAGAATGTGCCCTCTTTAATACCCATCACCAGGCTACCCCATCCCCCTACCCTCCTCCCCTCTAGAAACCTCAGTTTGTTTTTCAGAGTCCATCATCTCTCCTGGTTCGTCTCCCCCTCTGACTTACTCCCCTTCATTCTTCCTCTCCTGCTATCTTCTTCTTTTTCTTTTTTTTTTCTCAAAATATGTTGCGTTATTTGTTTCAGAAGTACAGATCTGTGTCTTAGTTTCTTATTAGTGTGAAGAAGTATTCTAATGAAAATCATGTTTGATATGTTCGGTTTGAAGTAGTATTGGGGGAGTTTTGCAGTCTTTTGCCTATATAACACTGGTTACTTTGAACAAATAAAGCTTTCTGTAGTTGCCTCCCTTTATCAGAAAGAAATATTTGAGACCATGGTATATTACTCTCCTTCATTAGAGAATACCTTTTCTAAATGTTTGGGGAAATCTTCATAGTCATTACTCAATCAGAGTTTGTGATTAACTCCTATAGGCCTAAGGACTATTCTTTTTTGTTTGTTTATTTGGGTTTTTATGTGTGTGTGTGTATACATAAAAATATATATATATCAATTGTTTTCTTTTTTTTCTTTCCTTTCCTTTCCTTTTTATTTATTTTTTTTAACATTCACCAAAACAAAAACAGCCTTTTATAACCATGGATAAATCCATGATTCTGGGATGCCATCATTTTCAGCCATCTAAGAAATAAGTCACATAAAGTTAAATTGAAATTTTTCCTGAAGCCTTAACTTTTCAAATTTTATAGTTAATTGGACAATTTAAATTGGACAGTTTAAAAGCAACCATATCAGAATCCATACCCATATCTACAGTCATTTATTTTTTTTTAAAGATTTCATTTTATTTTAGAGAATGAGAGTGCAAGCAGAGAGTGGGGCAGAGGAAGAGGGAGAGATTCACAAGCCGACTCTGTGCTGAGTGCCGAGCCCCATGTGGGGCTCAGTGCCATGACCCTGAGATCATGACCTGAGCCGAAACTGAGTCAGATGCTTAACCGACTGAACCACCCAGGTGCCTCCATATCTACAGTCATTTAAATGCAAGTTTATGTGCAAGATCCCTGAAAGAATTTTATCACTACCAACAACCTCCCCACCTAAATGAGAAAACTAGACAAGTCCCGGTGTATTTTAATTAGGTAAGCAAAACTTAGTTAAGTGGACATTTAAAGTTTCCTTCTAGTGAACCATTCCTTTACAAGAAGTTGAAATCCCGGTACTCTATTGACTAAAAGGTCATGATCATGGAATGTCTAAGACTTCATACAGGTGACCTAATCATAATCAGATAGTTAGAGATGTTCGCAATTTTGGACCTACTGGAATAAATTGGTGAACAAACTTCTGTAATCTTTTGTATGTTTTTTCTTTACCTCAACTCATCCCTTACATGTAGGCTCAATCTTGTCAGTATTTGAGTTACTGGTTCAGCAGAAACCAGGAAAAACATTAACTTTGTAGTATCAGAAAGTTATCCAACTGCATATTGTTTTCTTTATTGTAAATACTGTTGGTCAATAAGTTTTATTCCTTTAAAAAAACAAAAATTAAAAAAATATTACTAACCCATGGAGAATTACTGATGCTCTTCCTCAGCCTCAAGATTATTATTCCCCATCTGTCTCCCTCTCAATAAGTAGTACATATAATCATCCTAATTTAACTTATTCTAATTCTCTACAAAATGTTTATAAATACTTGATATTGTCTTATTTACTTATTAATGCACTTGTTACAGAACATACACTCAGGACCTTTATATCATCTGCATCACTTTGTCTTCACATAGTGAGAAAAAAAAAAAGACATTCCTTAGCACCCAGTGCATCCTTCAGCACACTAAAGACAAAGAGATTCAAACACAGGCCAACAGAAAACTAAAGAGGAAGCACAAATGAAAATATACATATTAAAAGATGCTCAATTTTATTGGTAATTAGGAAAATTACTTAATTGTAAATATTAAGCCATGGAAGCAGCAAGTATTAACAAAAGCATGCCTCAGTGGGAATTGTAGTCTGGTGATGTGAATATAAATTGACACATCTCATTGGGAAGCAGTTGGCATTATCTTGCACATTGAGCCTGCGCTTACTCCATGATCCCAAGATCAACCTTTTTTGGCCTATAGACTAAATAAATCCTTGTATATTTGCTACAGGAGACATGTAAAATCATGCCATGGAAATAATATATTTAATTACAGTAGTGAAAGGAACTCAGATGCTCATCAATCAACAAAAGTATGGACACTTTAGGAATATTCGTACCATTACCTAACAGCTATGAAAATAGATGACAATTATATGCATAAGCAAGGATAATTCTGACAAACATAACATAGAGTGAAAAAAATGAAAACCACAGAAGAATACACACCGTGTTACTCAATTAATATACACTGTTCAAAAACTGTACTAAATTAAACAAGGTATGTTTAGGGATATATCCATTTGCAATGAACTATAAATGAAATTTAGGAAGAGATAAACAGAACGTTAAGGACAGTGGTTATTTCAAGCATTAAAAAGCGATAATGCAATAGAGAGGGAGGCCACAGAGGGCCCCACATTTGTTAGCTATGTATGCTTCTTAAGCTGGGTGGATTGTTCATAAGAGGACATTTTATAATTCTCTTAATATACATAATTTAAAAATAAAATCAGTGTATGTTCTATATACATATAGAGAGGTTTAATTCACACAAAAAGAAATACAAATGGCAACAAACATGCGAAAATATTAAAGATTGTGAATAAATATTCTTCCTTGAGACATTTTGATTTATTTAGTGAAAAAAATCTTAAAGTAATTTATAAATTTGGGGTCCAAATTTTTGTATCTACACTACAAGTTTGCAGAAATAAATATTTCTGAAACCATGCTTATGAGAAATGGAAAGCAACCTACATTCATGTAATAAAATGTTATTCCATCCTTGATAGAAAATAGAATTCATCTTTATATTATATTATTAAAACTAAAAACTAGACTGCAGAGCAGCCTCTAATAATGATACATATTTATAGTGAAACACTGAGACAAAATTCTGAACTTATTAGTAAACATTCTAATGAGGAAAAAAAACAGATGACAGAATAGACAAAGATCAGAATAAAACAGAAAGAGTTGAGAAAGAATTTAAGCTAATAAAAAAGAACAGTGCTGGGGTACCTGGGTGACTCGGTCGGTTAATCGTCTGCCCTCAGCTCAGGTCATGATCCCAGGGTCCTGAGATCGAGCCCCACGTCGGGCTCCCTGCTCAGCAGGGAGTCTGCTTCTCCCTCTGCCCCTCACCCCACTCATGTTCTCTCTCTCTCTCTTTCTCTCTCTCTCTCTCACTTTCACTCTCTCTGTCTCTTTCTCAAATAAATAAATAAATGAAATCTTAAAAAAAAAAGTGCTATTCTCAGAAAGCTTCATAATGTAGGTAATCTCTTCATGTCCTCTTGGTGATTTTGTGGTGTCATCAGTCTTGACCTCTCAAGTGGTTTTGGGTGCTGTGGGGCGATCACAACAGAATTAGTGAATACCTTATTTTCATCCTTATAGAGGAAGACTGGAATGCAGTTTAAATTCATATGTCAAGGAGAAAGTATACTTACAGCCTTGATTATACCTGTCAACTCTCCATCCTACCACCACAATATTGACTGAAGAGAACTTTTTGGACATTACAAAGAGCATCATATTAATCTACTGTTTTGGTGACATCATATTAATCATACCAGAAAAACAAGATGGGCCAGTATTCTGGAGGTTTTAGTAGGATACATACTATCCAGAAGTTATTATATAACCCTATGTAATAACTGGAGATTTGGAGTCTTATGATCTGGAGCATTCTTGGATATCTAACCCAAAGTAAGGGGTATATTATTGCTTCTTGCAATTTCCACCACATAGAAGGAAATACAATGCTAGATGGGGCTCTTCGGGGTCTTGATTGTGTAATTCACACTTAGTAATATGACTTTGATACCTTTATCATGTGACACAGTAGGCAAGTAGCTTTGAGTGAGCCAAGAATATCGTTAAACACTATGTACTGGAGTATCTTTCATGGGAAAAATTGCTCTTTGGAGCTTGTAGTGAGCTCCAACACAAAAGTTTACAACATACAACCCTAGATTTCTAAAGAGAGGACAAGATATTTGTAAGAGGAAATTGTAGATCACTTGAAAAAACATATGTGGCATCTGACCATGGGACATCACGTGACCATATTTTTTTAAATTTTATTATGTTAATCACCATACATTACATCATTAGTTTTTGATGTAGTGTTCCATGATTCATTGTGTGCATATAACACCCAGTGCTCCATTCAGTACGTGCCCTCTTTAATACCCATCACCAGGCTAACCCATCCCCCCACCCCCCTCCCCTCTGGAACCCTCAGTTTGTTTCTCAGAGTCCACAGTCTCTCATGGTTCGTCTCCCCCTCCGATTTCCCCCCCTTCATTTTTCCCTTCCTACCATCTTCTTTTTTTCTTTTAAATATATAATGTATTATTTGTTTCAGAGGTACAGGTCTGTAATTCATCAGTCTTACACAAATCACAACACTCACCATAGCACATACCCTCCCCAGTGTCCATCACCCAGCCACCCCATCCCTCCCACCCCCCACCACTCCAGCAAACCTCAGTTTGTTTCCTGAGATTAAGAATTCCTCATATAGTGACCATATTCTTAATGAGTTAGGTTATGTTATACCTATGAGATCTTAAGGTTGAATAGTCCCAGAAGCAATACATCATGAGATATGAAGGTATGAAGTGATATATCCAAAATAAACCGCATGAACAAGTGTCCAGATTTCTACATCATCTGTCAGTGTTTCACTTGTGCTTCTCCCTAAGTTTTTATGCATGGTTACATGAGGGGTAATTTAAGACCAACTTATGTAAGAGAAAAAGTGCCAAATTGGATTCACAGAAGGGTCAACTGTATAAGTGGGTCCAAGCTGAAGACACACTTCTGTACTACAGCCCCACAACCCAAAGTCTCTGAAAGGAACATTCTTTCTATGAGCAGCACTTCAAGAACTTCATCCAGTCATACACTGTATGAAAAAAAGAAATGGCCCAAAGTACAACTCTTCTTAGTGCCAAATAGCTAGTTAGCCACAGGGTTGGAAGGGAAAAAATGGGAAGTTTGGGGATAAGAAGATTTGAGGAAGAAGCATGGAGATGCAGATACATAAACATTTTGGACTCAAATTGTAAAAATCTTTATACTACATATTTGTGTCACCAAGAGAGAGTTCCATTTTCTGTTTTCCTAAAATAACTATTTAATATTGTAAATATCCTTCTAAAGGCTGTTTCAACTACATTCCATAAGTTATATATTTATTTTATTTTCATTAATTTACATATATTTGGTTTTAACTTCCCTTGAGAAATCTCATTTGACAGCAGGTATATTTAAAAGTGGGTTGTTTAATTTTCATATACTTGGGAATTTTCCAGCTATCTTTCCTTAGTAATTTCTACCTTAATGCCATTATGGTCTGAGAAGATAGTTTGTAAGATTTCTACTCTTTTAAATTTTATGGTTTGTTTTATGGCTCAAAATATTGTCTCTTTTAGAGAAATACCCCCCCGTGCACTTGAAAAGGGTATGTGCTCTGCTTTTGTTGGGTACAGTGTTCTATAAATGTTTATTAGGTCTAGTTGGTTGATAGTCTTCTACATTTTTATTAATTTACTGTATATTCTATGTATTATTGAGAGAGGTGTGGATTTTTTTAGCTATAATTGTGGATATATTTTAGTTTGTCAGTTTTTATACTGTGTATTTTGAAGCTTTATTGTTGGTAACATACACATTTCAGATTGTTCTGTCTTCTTAGAATTATTAACCCATTTATTTATATAATGAATGGCATATTACATAATGTACTACTTTATTCTTAATACTCTGCCTGTTCAGAAGTCCTTTAGTCTGATGTTAATATAACTACTCCAGTTTTCTTGTGGTTGTTGATTGCTTGGTGTAGTTTAATCCATCTTTTTATTTAATCTGTGTCTTTATATTTAAAGTGGATTTACTGTACACAGCATACTCATGTATTGCTTTTACATTCTATTTGACTGGCTCTGTCCTTTCGTTGGTGAATTTAGATCCTTTATATTTAAAGTGATTATAAATTTATATTAAAATCTACGCTTTATAGATATTTTTTATTCTGTTTTCTCTTTGTTTCTTTTTTCTCCCTCTTCTGTCTTCTCTTATGTGAAGGATGTTTTATGATTTTTAAATCTTCTCTATCGAGTTCTTATTTTTATCTTTCTTAAGAAATGTTTTTAGTGATTGCAAGGGTTTAAAATATACATCTTTAAGTTACCAAGGTCCAAATTCAAATAATATTGTCCCATTTTATGTAGAGAGTAGTAACTTTACAACATTATATTCCTAATTACTCCCCTCATCCTTCATTCTGTTGTTCTCATTGTCTCTAATTTTGGATAGACATATTTACAGTACATACACTGTTGTCATGCATATATGTAATACATTGCTTCTACGTTTGCTTTAAGCAGTTTCTTTTAGAACAGTTAAAATAAGAAAATTTAACTTAATTTTACCTTTTAAGTTTATTTTCAGCACCCTTCACTCCTTTTTTTTGTAGACCCGTTTCAGTGTGTTATCATATTCTCTCAACCAGAAGAGTTTTCTTTAAAATTAATTGTTGTGATAGGTCTGCGGGCATGGATTCTTTAGGTGTTGGAGAATTTCTTTATTTTTTCTTCATTTTTGTAATAAAATGTCACAGCGTATATTATTGTAAGTGGACTTTTTTTAAAAGAACTTTTAAGAGGTCATACCTTTGTTTTCTGGCTTGCATGACTTTTACCAAAAATATCTGTAATAATTTTTATCTTCATTTCTCTCTATTGTAACTTTTTTTCCTTAATGCCTTCATTTCTTTTCTTTTTTTTTGTTATTGTTTTTAAAATTTCAACAGAACATGTCTCAGTCTAAGCCTATTGTTTGTTTGCTTCTTTGTGGTTATCCTTCTTGGTGTTTTTTTTGAGCTTCTTGTGTCTGTGCTCTCAGGTCTGACATTTATCTGGAGTTCATCTGAGCTGGAGACAAAGCTGACTTTCCAGGTGTTAGAGTAACTGATTAAAGCAACAAGACAAAATGGAAATAGCAACTAAGCCTTTAATCACTAACTCTGATAGTATACCCTGTTCCATTTTCCCCAGTGGAATAGTATGCCAGTTGAGGGTCAGGCGAATCAGCCCCGACACGGGGCTCTTCTCACTGTTGAGGGAGCTCTTAAAAAAAAAAAAAATGAATCCTGCAGTTCTCTGGACCCAGGCAGCAGCAGGAGGAATAGGGGAATGAGCCACGAGTGGAAAAAAGTAGAGTACTAAATTGTAGTGGAGAAAAATATCATCAAGTTTCCCTGATAAGACCCTTAAGTAGAGTTGCCTTGACGAGGAACGTAGATACACGTAAAAGCATGGACAGCCAGAGAGGCTGAGTGAGTCCTGACTTAAGTAGTGCGTTGGTTGTGCATCAAGTCTGGTGTGGGGAGAGCAGCTTTACCCTGTGAGGTTGCCAGGTAAAGTCTTTGTAAGGTCAGGCCTGAAAAGTCACACACATTTAGACAGAAGCTGGACTCAACATGAATTTTTGAAAATTTACAGCCATTATTTTTCCAAATATTTCTTCTCCCCCTTTACATCTGTCTGCTCCTGAAGTTGCAATTACACATATGCTAGAACACTTGATATAGTTCCACAGCTGTTTAATGTCCTGCTTTTTTCCCCTATACTGACATCTTTCTTTGTGTTTCAGCTTGGGTGATTTCTACTGAGTAATCATTGATTTCACTGATTTTTCCTTGGCTGTGTTGATTATGCTGATGCACAGGTTGAAGGCTTTCTTTATTTCCATTATGTGTTTTTTAATTTCTACAGTTTTCCTTTGATTCTCTAATTTCCATCTCTCTACTGAAATTACGCATGTGATCATGCATGTTATCCTCCTATTCCTTTAGAGCTTTGAATTTATTAATTATGGTTATCTTAAATTCTTTTTTTTAATATAATTTATTTATTTGACAGAGAGAAAGAAAGCGAAAGAGAGCACAAGCGGGAGGCGGGGCGGGAGAGGGAGAAGCAGACTCCCCACTGAGCAGGGAGCCCAATGCAGGACTTGATCCCAGGACCCTGGGATCATGACCCGAGCTGAAGGCATATGCCCAACCGACTGAGCCACCCAGGCACCCCTCTTAAATTCTTTATTAGTCAAATCTAGCATTTGTCTTATGTCTGAATCTGGTTATCATGATTACTCTCTCTCTTGAAAGTATTTTCCTTTTGTTTTGTTTTGTTCCTTTTTCATTTGTCTTTTAAGTGTCTTATAATTTTTTTGTTGTTGAAAACCAGACATGTTATGTAGAGCAGTCAACACTGAGGTAATGGTTTTATGCCTCAGAATAGTCACAAGTTTCCTTCTGCTAGGCTTTTAGTTCAGGAGATTTTATTAATTTTAATAACTCCAGTTTAGGAGTTGGGCTGCATTTGAGATTTGTGCTTCCATGGTGTCCCTCAATGCAACATGATCTTCTGGTTTACAGAGACCTTGTATTTAGGGTGTTCCGTGCCTTAACAGAGCAAAATTTGCTTGATTTCGCATTTTAGGTTTCCCTTTCTGCTGTTGACTCTGAGACAGTATTTTTATATGTTGTTCTGTCCTCTTGCAGCATGCTGTTGTCATTGTAATTAACCACCTGGCTTGGTGGTGTTGTGGGAGGAAGTGATGTCTGCTCTTCAGTATAGATTCTTGTCTCAGGCATGCATCATGTCCCTGGCTACTGGGAGTATGGCTTTCTTGGATCTACTTTTCCTTCCCTGCCTGGAGTTTTGGGCTCAGTGTTTGATTTTACCTCTCCCCAGCAGGGAGTTTTATCCCTCCCTCTTCCTTGCTGTCCCTCAGCTGAAATAAGTGTTCACCAACTAAAGCCAGCAGCATTAGTGTTTCTTGCACATACTGTGTTTTGTGTGCAGCTAGAGGGGAAGGATCAGTAGGAGTTACTTGTCCCTGCTGTATGGCTGCCGTTCCCCACGCCCCCGCCCTCCCCGTCTGCACCATAGTCACCATAGTCAGCACAGCTCACGGCTCCTGTTGATCTTTTTGGCGAACCGCAGGCAGGTTTTGTGGAGAAATAATGCAGACTGAGGGTACAAACTCTCCCCAGCTTCTGCAGCCCCCAAGGGTTTCACAGTTTCCGCAGCTTCTTACTGGTGTGCGATTGCATCTAGTTGAGTAAGTTTTAGCAGCTTCTCCTCTCCTGTAGGCAGTGTCTCTCCTTAGATTTTGGGTCAGTTTACTGATTTCTGATGAGTTCAAAAGTCATAAATTTGAAGTTAGTTCAACTCCTTTTCATTGTAAGAGTGATAGTTCCTTCTACCTTTTTATATTCTGGAGAGAAAACTAGAAGTACAATGGTTAATTTTAGGTCAATAAATATTTCTCTTGTTCCAGTGGGTGTATAGTATATTACATATACTACAGAATGAATTTGAATTAAGGTACTGGAGGCATTCACCAAGATATTTAATAAATGGTCATCACTTTCTTTTGGGAAAGAGCAATTCTTGAAGTGTCATTTGCATGACCAAAAATAATTGACAATTGAATAATTAAGAATTTAGAAAACATCAGTGGTTTTCTGTCAACAATTAAAGGGGTTATATCTGCATTCTGGGGCCATTATGAAGTAATTTGTGATATGTTATTTGATCCAGGATGTGATCAATGTTAATTACTTAGAGATAGCAATGTAAATTTGATCAATAATATTCTAATTTTGAGATTTCCCTACCTTTAATGAGTATAACTCTGATTGTCATTAGTAAATGAAACCTTGTTATATAAATTGCAGTATAATGATAATTAACTCAAAAAGTTTCAACTGTATTGCAAGATAATGATATTTTACTCAGAAAAGGTTCAAATGCATTAACCCCAACATTCAAGTAATATTAACCCATGTCAGGTGGAAATAGGTGTCAGAATTTCTTTCTAAAGCTCTGTACAGATCAGAGCATCATTCTGTCTTGGAAGCTATCTTCCTTATTCTCAGTTATTTTAGCATATTTTACCTAATTTCAAAGAACTCCTATGAAAATAATGAACACATATACTTCCATTCTCTTAATAATAAATATTCTGTATCACACATATCAATTTATAGCACTGCTTTTGTGTTGACTATAAATCTATAACTGATTTATTCTTTTGCAGAAGTTAAGCCTCTGTTAACTTCAGCCTGAAATATTAAATCATGTGACTAGATAGGTGAATAATGCATCATCATTTCTGAGATCAAGGAACTAATTAACAGGAGAAACGGGGGATAAAATAGGATTCAGTGGATTAATACCATAATGGAGGCATGGCCAATATAATTTAGATATGCCTAAAAAGGATTATTTAGCTCTGCCCTATAATGGCCAGAGAAGGACAAGGTGGAGAGGTAAAAGAGTAAGATTGCATAATACCCACAGTTTTTATAGGAAATGTCAAATGATAAGGGAGGTCCTTGACTTAGGGGACATAAATTGATACTAGTGTTTAGGAAAATATAGACCACTGCTTTGAACAAATGGCAGTCCAGTCACATGAAGTGTTCAAGGAGGTGTTCCATGGGCAACACAACAAAACAGTGCTAAGAAGTGAGTTATGTTCTTAACATCAATAATGGTGTTAGTCATGGAATTGCTTTGTTATTTTTCACAAATATATTCATCATGCTAAAATATAAAGTTATGTAATTATTGAATGATGAGAAGTACTTGATTAATACTGCTGTGGATGCAAAATAATGAACCCAACAAAACTGTCTATGTCCTAATCTCCAGAAACTATGACTACATTAGGCTATGTGGCAAAGGAGAATTAAGGTAGCAGATTAAAGTGAGGTTCTAATAAAATGACTTTAAAATAAGGAGATTATCTTGGATCATCCAGGTAGGACCAATCAGTGTAAATGCAAGTGTGCTTAGGGAGAAAGAGTGAGAAGAATCAGAATAAGACAAGGAGTGTGACGATGGAGATAAGTTTAAAGTGATACAATTTTGCTGGCTCTAAAGGTGGAGGATGAAGTCATGAGCAGATCCTCCCGTAGAACCTCCAGAAAGGAGCATAGCCCCACAGACACCTTGATTTTAGCATGGTGATATGCATCTCAGATTTCTGAGCTACATAACTGTAAGATAATAAATTTGCATTGTTTTAAGCCACTGAGTTTGTGGTTATTAGTTTTTTAATACAAAATATATACAACTAGTTTTGAAAACTAATATCATTTAACACATTTAAGGAATAAACTAACACAATCCCATTTAATAACAGATTCTCTTGAGGGGAGATAATGTCATAGAAATATTCTCTTAGTATGGGAAGATCCCATGGGAATGGAAGGCAACAAAAGCAACATAACCAAGAGGGAAATTGGTTGACTAACACGATAGAATTATCTAATGCTTGCAGTCTTTGGTAGTATTTAATTAATCATGGAATTCTTGGGACAGATTTCAATAAATATCTCTTAACTTGATCTCCAAAAAAACAAGTCATTCAGTTCTTGTACTTGGATTATTTCACACCTCAGAACCCAACGAAGTGAAGGCTAATGCTCTTAAGGAGATGCTCTGCAATATTTATTATGAATCTTTAATTTAACTCTCAAAGAGATCTGTGCCCAATTATTGGAGTAACTGTGCACTGGATAAAGAAAACTGCCCAGACCTTGTGGGAATTATTCAACAGCAGCCCTGAGTTAACAATTTCCTTATGAAAACAGTATTTTACATTGACTTGCCTTCATAGTGTCAGTTTTAAGGATTAGGAGGTACAGTTTTAATTCACATCTGCTTGACTATGTCTCCTACATCATCTGTTATTTTTTCCTATTTCCCAGCATATTGTTGGAATATATATCCTCAGAATTGAGAAAAAACACATTTTCCTCTTGAGTAAATGTTATTATGGTAAGAAATATCAAGTGGAACTTTCTGGAGTTTGATTACCAAAGTAATGAGTGAAAAGAAATGCCATATTTCAAATATTAATCTCATCGTGAAAGCCTTAAAAAATGTTGGAGTGATCTCACCTTAACGCTCTAGTTGGACACTGCTACAGACAGATGGGTTCAGTAGGAAAGCAATGGATTACCACATACTGAACCAAATATAATTTCTTACTGAAATAGATAAATACGTCTCTTAGCACTTTTTGTATACTTATTGTTATGCTGGGTGCTGCTCATCTCCATATAAGAAAAAAGAAACACAAAAATCAGCTATGTCACTTGGCTCTAAAGTTTCAGAGGATCCAATCCAGTGCTTGGAATAACTATAGTAGATTTATATAATTCCTGGAATTTGTGCCAGCCCCCTTGGGAGATTTGCTGCCATGGTGCCTAGGAGTTTTTAAGCATTGCAATGCTTTCTTCAGGTAGTAAAATTCTATTTTGAGAAGAGGCTCCAGTTATGTTGCTTGACACTTACAGGGACTAAATGCCTGACCATAAGACACTAGTTGACAATGAAACCCATGCTGCCCTTCATTAACTTATCCTTAGCCACGTATTAAACATGCTCATCAAAATGTTACTGTCTAATAGAAGTGATCTCTGTCAGTGCATGTTTAGCACATGCTGAAGGCCAGTGTAAGTTGCATGTCATCCACCTTACTAGTACACTTCTGCTGCTGCAGTAACATCCTTCTCTCAACCTGCATGTATGGCCTCATTGATATGTCTTTATTATTAGTTGCCTGAGAAGAATGGACACAAATTCTAGATGCCTCTGAGTTGTTTGCTGTTGCTCGCCAGAATCAGAATGCTTGAGCACAATAGTGCCAGTAAGGGGAAACACGGAAAGACAGTAATTCATCCAGCATTCTGCCCCAAACAACTGCATTGAAATCTACCTCTAGAAATAGGTATGCAGAAAATTAGGGGTTGTGGGTTTGGGGAGAGGAGAATAGGTTTTCTAAGTTGACTGTAAAGTAATTTGTTTAGATGAAGGAGATACAGCATTCTCAGACAAGACAGGAGGATCAGCTCTTATTTTCAAAGCATGGTCAGTGGGGCTTGGTTTTAATGCTGTATTTTTGAATCTATACTACAGGTTTTGGGTTCCCTTTCTTTTTTACTCTGTCCCTAAACTTTTATATAAGAGACCTGTTGAAAATGTAAATTTAGTGATACTTTAATTCAGTGATTAGCATAAAACAGCTTTGGGCTTGGCTGTCAACTACTTCAGCCCTGGAGACACTAGAAATAAAAATTATTTTACCACATGTTTAGAAATCCTTATCTGTCAGTCCATGCTTTGAACCAAAAAATTGAGATTCAAACTTGTCACATTATTTTATTTTTAAAGATTTTATTTATTTATTTGAGAGAGAGAGAGAATGAGAGCCAGAGAGCACGAGAGGGAAGAGAGTCAGAGGGAGAAGCAGACTCCCTGCTGAGCAGGGAGCCCGATGCGGGACTCGATCCTGAGATTCCAGGATCATGACCCGAGCCGAAGGCAGTCGCTTAACCAACTGAGCCACCCAGGCGCCCTGTCACATAATTTTAGAGGGCTCTCAGAAGTCTTAGAAACAGCCACTTGATCACATGACAATATATATAATTAACCAAAGAAGAAAATAAAAAATTAACATGTTTCACAAAACATTAAATATGAATGCCGATAAGCATGTGAAAATACTTATTTTCATTAGGAATCAGGAAAATCCAAATTAAAACTACAAAAATATTTTAAATGTCTGACAAGACTAAATGCTGGAAGAATGGGGAGTGTGGTACCCAGCCTCCAAGATGGCCCCCAACAAGCCATCTTGGTATTTCTTGGTATTATTGCCCTTTTGTAATGTTCTCCAAATTGATCCTAGGCTGACCTATGTGACCAATATAATATAGCAGAAGTAATTCATGTCTTTTGAGACTAGGTTTTCAAGGTCATTAAAGTTTCCACTTTGCTGATTGTTCATTCTGGCCACCATGCCATTCCCAGGACGTTCAGAAGGCCTACATGGAACTGAGGCACCAGGCTAGCATCCAGCACCAGTTAGCTTGCCATGTGACTAAACTGCTTTTGAAATGAATCTTCTCACCGCTGACAATCTTATGAAATTCCAGTTCCGATGACATTTGGTTGTGACCTAATGAGAGGCTCTGAGCACAACTGTCCATCTACTTAATACTTGACCCACAGAAACTGTGAGAGTTAATAAATTACTATTGTGATTTTAATTCATCAAATTTCAGAGAAATGTGTATGCAACAACCAATAACTAATAGGTAGAGCAATGACAACTTCCATATATCTGCTTTGAAAGGGTAAATTGGTACAGATACTTTGGGAAAAAAACTGCTGAATATTATCTAATAAAACTGAAAATACACATACCACATTGTATAGCAAATCCACTTATTCTTATATATACACCAGTGTCATGTCACAAAAACATTTATAGCAGCCTTGTTCATAATAGCAAAGCTGGACATAACCCAAATGTCTAATAACAATAGACGAATTCATAAGTAAATTGGAATATAATCATAGAATACTATATGGCAATGAAAATAACAAAATGCAACTGAGATGAAATTTCCAGAGCTAAGCGAGATTCAAAATAGTGTGATACAATATGATTTGATTTTATATAAATTTCAGGAATAGGGAAAGTTAACCATATTGTTTGGGGCGGCATACATAAGTAGCAAAGGTATAAAGGAAAGTAAGAAATTGATACAAAGGCATATTAATAGATACTTGACTATTTTTCAAAGAATTCTTCAAAGAAGAGGGAAGAGTTTTTCATTGAGAAGATGCATGGTGAGAGTGAGGGCTGCGTTTCTGGGGTCCTGACAGTGTTCTGGCTGTTAGCTCTTTTTACATAGTTACATAGGTGTTTGCTTTATAATTATTTATTAAACGAGACACATATGATGTATGTACTTTTCTGTATTTTATTTCACAATATAAGTGTATTTAAGAAACACTGTAGTACTCAGTATGTAGTAGATACTCTAAAAGTTACAAATATTAACCGTTAATTTTTTATCAACATTGTAAAAGTATTTTTATTAGCCCCATTTTACAGATTATGAAGTTCAGACACAGAGAACTTAGGTAAATGTCCAAAGTCATACCATTTGCAAGTAACAGAGTGAGAATTCAGACTCAGGCAATTTGGCTCGAGAGCTTTGTGCTTAGGAACTAACTGGCTTTGTTTGGTTGGTTGGCTGGTTGGTTGGTTGTCTTAAGTTTAATTGTTTCATTGGTTAGTTTTTGTTGATTCCTTTGATTTGGTTTAAATAGACAAGAGAGGAGAAGGATGTTTTTCTCTTTGTGTGAGAACTTAACTGTCATTTACTCCTTCTGTGTTTCTGTGGCATAATGAAGGGTTTGAACTAAATAAATAATTTCAAAACAAGCCCAGGTTGTGGGAAGACTGGTAGAAAGACAAAGGAAGATGTAAATGGATGGTGTACACAATTTGAAGAGCAGCGCCACTTTCATCTTTTTTGTATATGGTTCTTCTGTGTAAAATAATGCATATATAAAGTAAACATACTTTATATGTTAAAGCTTTAATATATTAGAAAATGGAGGCATTCCTTAGAATTCCTCCTAACGCTGACACATAGTGACAGAGATCTCCATTTTGCCATTGCCCAGAGATCTTCCCTAAACATTCATCCACATTGTTTTTATCACGTAGCATCTTCAGGCTCTGATAACTCCTGATACAATTGGTAATTTAATCCCAATAAAGCACATCTAGATGCTGACCTTGTCCTTAAAATTTAAGGGCATGTATTTTTAGAGGGGAAAGGTCTTCATTTACCAGAGTGATCTTTGTGCTAAGATGTGAACAAGGCATAGAATGTCAGTATATCTCAAGGAAAGTTTCAGAGCTTTTGAAAGCCACAAGAACTAATAGTAGATACGAGAATATAAATATAAATGGAGATGTCTTTATTTTGGAGAAACAGAGTTTTTTGTTTAGAAATAACATTTTAATTCATGGACAGTTCAGGAGTAAGTAAAATTATGACTTGTTAGAACAATTCACAGCTTAATACTAACCAAGTGTGCTGAGTGATTCATGTTTCATATAAATTTAATTATAAATAAGAGAGAGAGACTATGAATTGTGTAAGACTGTTGAATCACAGACCTGTACCTCTGAAACAAATAATACATTATATGTTTAAAAAAAAAAAGAAGATAGTAGGAAGGGAAAAATGAAGGGGTGGTGGAAATCAGAGGGGGAGATGAACCATGAGAGACTATGGACTCTGAGAAACAAACTGAGGGTTCTAGAGGGGAGGGGGGTGGGGGGATGGATTAGCCTGGTGATGAGTATTAAAGAGGGCACGCTCTGCGTGGAGCACTGGGTGTTATACGCAAACAATGAATCCTGGAAAACTACATCAAAAATTAATGATGTAATGTATGGTGATTAACATAACATAATAAAATTTAAAAAATATGAAATATTCAATTTCTATCACTAAGAAACAACAAGTGAGTGAAAGGGGATTCAAGTGGAAGAAAAAAAACAAGAAACAAACCAAAAAACCATTTCATGGCACAAATGGAAAAATGATATATGAATAAAGTCACTTTTGTGATTCAGAAATGTAGCGAGATATAGAATCAAGAGAAGTTCTGAGGATTGATAGTCAGAAAAACAACAACAAAAAAAACATTGCAACTTTCATAAACCTTTCTTATTGACAAATTTAAACAGTTTTTTCTTCTGCTGAAATTGTTCTAATCCAACAAGAGACAAGACTGGGAGGCTCAAGGGAAGGAAAGTAGCAAATGAAAATTTTTATATGAAATAAGGAAATAAAGGACTGATTTAGTTCTTGTGACAGCATGTCTGTTTTCAGCATAAATGAGAACTATTCGTATTTTAGTAGAGGCTATTCGTATCGAAAAAAATTTCTAAGAATTCATATAGCAGAAAAGTGCCTTTCAATCTCTTTTTATTGTAAATAGATAGACTGCTTAGTTTGTATTTGTGTAGCGACCCCCCACCTTTCTAGCCAGACACAGAAATTTGTCAGGAGAACAAAAGTATGTTTCTAGTTGACTTTCAACAAAGCTGTGGGGAAACTTTATCATAATATGCCTTTCTAATAAATATGCTGGACAAATGATTTTTAGAAGAAGGGAATTATTGACAGTTGCCTGCCCCACAATTCATACAGATATGGGCATATCTTGTCTTCCATTGATATAATTGGAGATTATTTATGTCTACAAATTTATAAGCTCTAGATAGTAATGATGAATTACATTTGGACTGGAGCATATATTATTTGAAATCAATAGCAGTTTTCTCAATGATAATAGACATTTCCATTAAAGTCATTGACTTGCACTTTTTGAAATATTTCTTCAAGGAAGGGGTGACTGATAATATTGTTATTCTGTAAGTCTGTGTGAAGTTATTGTGAATTTATAAAACTGGTGAGTCTATAAATCACTGTATAGTGGGGTCACTCTGGATAAATTAAATCTGCAAACTACTAAGAGAAAATAGATCTTAGTATTAGAATTCTTATAAATGGAGTGCAGTGGATTTCTGAGTTTCACAAATAAAAATAACTAAGAGGTTTATACCTTACACTTAATCAGTTGCTTTAAACATTTTAATGTATGTATAAAAGATATCATTGATTTTTCTATTTTGAATCAAGCAACTTTTACTTTAACAGAATAAATCTCTCTGTCTTAGGTAAAAGAAGTACATGCATGGATACTAAATTCAACGAATGGATTATAGAATTCATTAACTGATTTAAAATGTTTATTTTACAGATGTTTATCTTGCACGTATTTAGTTTGGGCACTTGGCATAACATGGGAAACAGAGCATTTGGAAGTATTAATTATTTGCTCATACCACTATCTTTATATTCATTCTTCTGAGCTTTAAGAGTCTTAGATGTTTCCTTATGGACTATAGACTGGGGAAATGAAATAGTATAGTTTGTTGTGTACAACTTTCTTATCATAAACCATGGTAGATGAATATAATAAGTGTGTTTTTCAGGGGCTCCTAGTTGGCTTGGTCTCTTAAGTGTCTGACTCTTGATTTTGGCTCAGGTCATGATCTCAGGGTCATGAGATTGAGCCCCACATAGGGCTCTATGCTTAGTGGGGAGTCTGCTTGAAGATTCTTTCCCTCCCTCTCCCTCTGCACATCCCCCACTGTGCATGCTCTCCCTCTCTCCAAAATAAATAAATAAATCTTTTTTAAAAATGTGTTTTTCAGGTGTAGAAAAGCATCAGCTGATTAATGACAGTCTTAGGAAAGTAAAACAAATCTTTAATAATAATAATGATATATTAAGTATTAAATACTAATATATTATTAATATTAGTATATTATTAACAATATTAATATGTTATTATTATTAATTTTTGTATCTTTGAAGTCTGTGCTCTTCAGAGCACCAGTGTGATCCTCTCTTTCCACTGGAATCACAAGGGTGGTGTGAAAGAAATCAGAGTTTATTCCAGGAGTCAAGACTTGAGAATTAATTTACCAGAAAAACCCTGAAAGCCTGTATAAAAGCACAGGTGGAATTTTTTTGTATTTTGTTTTTAGTTTTTTACTTAACAAAAACACATCACTTGTTCATTCATTCATCTCTTTATGCAAAAGCATAATTCATAAATCACTATATACCCAGTATCTTACTGGGTACTAGGGTAATATCCTATGTCTAATACTCTTCGTGCTACTACAAAGTTTATGAACTAGTGAGAGAAACCAACATTTCACACGTAATTATATAGCTGCTGGTTGCTATAGGTGGTCATAAATTGAGTGATAAGGGAAGGCTTGTCCCCAGTAGTAATATTTACAGTCGCAGTTGAAGGACACATAAGGTAGTAGCCAGGGAAAGAAGGAAGTAGTGAAAGAGGGAAGAGTTCTAAACTGAAAAAGTATCTTAGGCAATTTTCCTGAGTGGGATAAAAAATACCATGTATGGAGAATGGAAAAGTGATTCCGCTGTCTGTGAGGAGAGAGTGAAAACAAGAGTGACTGTTGCTAAGCCTTTGGAGGTAAATATAGGCATGGTCTTAGAGAAATATTAAGGATTTTTCTCTTTTCTCTAAATAACGAGAAGCCAACAAAGGCTTTGAAATAATAACTTGACATGTTCCAGTTTGCATTTAATAAGAACATTGGAATTGCTTTATTACAAATGGAGAGGAGATAAAAATGAATCTAAAAGACATGAATGATTTGCCCCACCCCCATCAACTCTGAATTCATCCCTACTCCTCTCCTCCTCGATCACCCCATACCAGCCACACTGATCTCCAGAGGTTTCTTCCAGCTTTCTTAGCATTTCCCACCTCAGGGCCTGTGCACTGGATTTTCTCCTTCCCTAAAATACTTAGAATATCCACATGTCTTGATCCTTCAACTCTTTTTGGTTTGTTACCCTATCAGAGTGGCTTTTTCCTACCTCAAAAATAACACCCCCACACTCCATCAACCTGGTATTTACTTATCTTCATTGATCTGCTTTATCTTTCATTGTAGCAGTTCTCACCATCATGCATGCTACTTATTTATCTTTTATTCTACGAAGTACTGAGCTTCATCAGGCAGGACCTTCATCAGCTCTATCCTATTGTTACACTCCTAGAACTAAGGGACTATACCTGGTAAATAGTAGGTGTTCAATAAATAATTTCTCAGTGAAGGAATGAATGAATACTAGAGTCTCTTTTAGGCACTGGGAAGCCAGTGATAAACAAGACGGTCATTACCGTCAAGACCTTTTATATTTTATTACATGGAGACTTGATGCTCAAATAACTACATAGACATATATTAGGATGTAACCAGGTTTTCTCCACCACAGGCCCTTATTTCTGCACTGCTTAAATGATTAATTTCAATAGTCTAATTCAGTCACTTATATTTTTATATGCTTCAAATTCAGAAGACACAACTGTGATGATTCCGGCTCTTGTAGTAAATGCTATTGAGTGGTAAAATCATTCATGTAAAACAATGTTAATAGTATATGATAAAGAGTAAGAGAAACATGTAAAAAAAGAAAAAGAATTCCATGATAGAACAGGAGAGTAAAGTAGTAATCTGTCTGAAGAGTTAGGGGAAAATTCCCAGAAACTGCTGTTAATAGTGATTCTTAACAGAGGAGTAAGATTTTACTGGGAGACACAGTGAGAAAGATGTTCCAGTAGAGGAAAGAAAATTGAACAAATGCAAAAATAAAAGTAGGAAGAATTAGGCCTCATAGGTTTATAGAAATTTGCTGTATTTGTGAGTTACTTATGGGAGTTAAGTCTGAAAAGTTAAATTAGGTCTGATAATAAAGGTCTTTATAGTTAAAAAATAATTTGAACTTTTGCCTGTTTTCAAGTAAGGCATCACAGCAATATTGCCTTTACTCTGACAACATGAATAGATTTTCATTTTAAGAAGATAAATCTAGTGGCATATTAGATTTGGATTAATAGAGTTAAGGAACAAAGCCTGAAACACAGTCAGTCCTTAAATAGAAGATTATGAAATTTTATGTCTGATGTT
Organism: Zalophus californianus; assembly: GCF_009762305.2. Classification (NCBI taxonomy): domain Eukaryota; kingdom Metazoa; phylum Chordata; class Mammalia; order Carnivora; family Otariidae; genus Zalophus; species Zalophus californianus. The sequence continues at coordinate 88,836,571 of NC_045598.1, forward strand.
GTAAGGGTGAAGAGAAAGACATGAAATAAAATACGTTGAAGAAAAATGAAATAATATGGTGATGTGATGGGGATAGAGAAAGTCAAATTCTAGTTTTGTCCTGAGTGACTAGGGAAATGGTGGCTATCTGGTAGATCTGAAAAATAAGGACAGAGGATCAGTTCAGCTAAAAGATGAGTTTTGGTTTAGACAGATTAATTTTGTCATATCTTCAGGACTCTTAGGTGGCAAAACATCAAGAATACAAAACTTGAGGAAAGGTATAAAAGTGATATATGATTTAAAATCATTGACGTGTTTGTGATTTGCTAACGTGATACAATATATTAATTCATCAAGGGAAAGTAAATTATTGAAAAAGAGAGGAAACCAATTTAGAACCCTGAGGAACATCAAAACCTGATGACTGAAAAGAGTGGTTTTTTTACAGCTTTATTCATAATTGCCAAAACTTTGAAGCAAGATGTACTGCAGTAAGTAAATGGGTGAACAAACTATGATACATCCTACAATGGAATATTACTGAGAGATAAAAAGCAATGAATTAATTAAGTCATCAAAGAGACATGGAGGAAACTATAATGAGAGAAGCCAGTCTGAAAGGGCTCAATATTATTTTCAACTATGTGACATTCTGGGAAAGGCAAAACTGTGGAAACAGTGAAAGATTAGCCATTTCCAGAAGTTAGTGGGGAGGAATGGAGGAGTGAATGGAACCCAGGGAGTTTTAGGGCAGTGAAACTCTTCTGCCTGATACTGTAATAGTAGATACAGATCCTTATATGTTTGTCAAATTCTATAGAATATACAACCAAAAAATGACACTTAATGTAAACTATGGACTTTAATAATAATATATCAATATTGACTTATTGTAAGTTTAATATTAATGCGAGATGTTAATAGTAGAGGAAACTGGGAGAGAGGGATGTTGTATGGGAACTTTGTACATCCCACTCAGTTTTTTTTTGTAAATCAAAAACTTCTCTAAAAAATAAAGCCTACTAATTAAAAAATAAACACATCAAATGTTGGCAAAGATATAGAACAACTTGGGAGGGAGGATAAAGAGAACTAGAAAATGAAACATAAAAAAGCTGTGATCAAATGAATATTGGGAGAAGGAAAAAAATCACATGGAAAACAAATGCTATGCTAATATCAAATAGGATAAAAACTGAAGAAGTGAACTTCATTTTGCTACTAGTGGCTCATCAATAATCTTAAGAATGAATTCCACAGGGAGAGGATTAAAAACTAGAATTCTGATTAAAAACTAGAATTCATAGGAACTGAATTGCAACTAGTACCTGGAGATTTAATTTTTTGCTGCAGTTTCTTCCTTTAATTCAACTTCCTCACTGGAGATAGTGCAAACTTTCTAAAGCATAGCTTCTGCTTATCATCCATCAGTGAATATTCACTATCTATCCAATGAAGCCCAATTTTTAGATGTATTAAGGTGCCTGCCTTCAATATATACTTCAATCTTTCTTCAAGAGCTTGCATAATATGGAAACTGTTTATTTTTAGTAAATGAGTGAGAAGAGATATATTTTAATTGAAGTTCTTCCTGTGTATATAGGTTCAGAATAGTACCATCTTTAAAATGTTGGACCAATCCCAATGCCTTGAGAAATAAATGGATAAGAATACATACTGAGGTGGTAAGCAACGGCAGTGATATGTTTTGCTTGATCCTATCAGAGAAAGCAGGGCCTTTATATAAGTGTCATCAGACAATACATGAAAAGGTTTTTAAGTTTCCAAATAATTATTTTTGACCCTGGGTATTTGAGGATGGTTATTTCTGTAGTGTCTAGGTACAGAAACCTAAACCTGTCATGAACTGAGAAAGTGCCAAAACAAATCAAGTATTTTCTTGGGTGTTCTGGAGCTTAAACTGGTGAAATGTTAAGATCTATAGGTATTGAGTCCAGGCTAGGGTTTGACATTGTTACATGTTTTGGCTGCAGGGGAACTTTTCTGTTTTAGAGGGGGCAGCAGTTCTTGATGGAACCCAACTTCCTCCTCTCACACTTGGGGCTATGGAGGTCAGTCACTGCCCTGCCTCTCCCAGGACATTATCTACCACTGATTGCACTGTTGTCCCCTTATCTGGACACAGTCCTCTCCCTTTCAGGTAGCCTCATATAGTCATTTCTAATCCACTTTGTGGTGAACTCATGATTTATCTCCCTACGAAAAATTGAACTGGGGTTAATTTCAAGTCTCTGAAAGTGGCTCTGATTCTATAATCTTGCACCACACAGAAAACAATCTGAGCGTTAGAAGGCTTTTCTCTTTTATTTTTTTTTAAAGATTTTATTTATTTATTTGACAGAGAGAGACACTGTGAGAGAGGGAACACAAGCAGGGGGAGTGGGAGAGGGAGAAGCAGGCTTCCTGCGGAGCAGAGAGCCTGATGTGGGGCTCGATTCCAGGACCTGAGATCATGACCTGAGCGGATGGCAGGCGCTTAATGACTGAGCCACCCAGGCGCCCCTGGCTTTTCTCTTTTAAAGTCAACTTAAGTGAACAGCCTAATAATTTTAAAAGAATTAGTAACTATCATTTATATAATTGAATGAGTATCAGTATTGCTTTTGAATTTAATTTTTTAAACAAAATTTTTCCTCATTGATGATTATCTTAGCTGAACTTGAAACCCTTTCAAATCTATGAGGCTGTCAAATAATGTATACAACTTAGTAGTCATGCCTTATTTGAAATACAGTTCCCCTCAACAATTTTAAGGAGGCAAAGAATGTGCAGTTTTGTTAATATGATAGTTCAAGTTTTGTCTTAACTGTTTAGCTCATCTATATCAAACAGCTCTTAATTCTAAAATACAGAGCTGCATCCTTAACTTGGATACTATCTCAGCACATCTGGTAATACATATTTGATCTAAGGAAGTTGATAATATCCAGAAAAGTATCTTGTACCCAATGGTTACAGAGGTATTACAAGTTTTACATTTTCCAAAATTAGATTGAACAGTATTCACCTTGTTACTTACTTAAAAAATCAAAGGCAATACATGCACCAGATAGGGACATCTCATCTTATCTTGAACAAACAGATAGTCCTCAGAAATACTTATATTTGCTTGGCTATCACACCGGATTTTAGAGCAACTGAAGACTGATTATTAAAGACAGATTTCACAGAACTTAAAACATGAGCAACTGAATTCATTATTGATATTCTTAGTTTCTTCATTTGATTTAATGTGCTTATAAACACATAATTGAACAAAACTGTTTCTATCTGTTTCCCTGCCCTCACCTCTACTCTGGCAGTAATGAGGCCAAAACAAAGTGACTATTAGAAATTCTGTACACAATATCCTTGTCTGTAAGGTAAGTTTTACAAGGCAAGAAATCAGTCCTTATCAACTAAATAATATTTCCTACAATTTGAATCTGTGAAAAATATTAACTATATATAGTCACTGTCTATCCAACACTATGGGAGAGAAATTTTATTTACTTAGCATTGCCACAGTTTTTTGCCTCAGTCTTTCATTCAAATTTAGTTTGAAAGTAAATATGCCATATTTTTATATAAGGAAAAGTATGATTTTTAATTGGTGACAAAGGAAAGAGTGTAAACATTTAGAAATTAAAGTGACATTGTCCACTTTTTCCTTTTCATACAGTGACAGCACACGATCTTTGCTAGTAATGCCTGAGTGTTTATTTTGTGCCAGGCACTCTTTTAAGTGAGTTGCAGGTATTAGCTAATGCAGTTCTCACAATTGTTCTAAGAAGTAAACGGCATCCTTTTCCCTGGTGTTATACATATGGAAACTATGGCACAACTTAAAATCATAAAATTCCTAGAAGAAAACATAGGTGGTAAACTCCTTGACATAGGTCTTTAGAATGATTTTTTGGATTTGACACCAAAAGCAAAGGCAACAAAAGCAAAACTAAACGAGTGGGACTACATCAAACTAAAAAGCTTCTGCACAACAAAGGAAACCATCAACAGAATGAAAAGGCAATCTATGGAATGGGAGAAAATGTTTGTAAATCATATATCTGATAAAGGACTAATATCCAAAAATATATAAAAAACTCCCACAATTTAATAGCAAAAACAATGATAATAAATAATAATCCCATGAAAAATGGGCAGAGGAACTGAATAGTCATTTTCCTAAAGAAGACCATCTAGAAGATGGACAGTAGGTACATGAAAAGATGCACAAACACAACTAATCACCAGGAAAATACAAGTCAAAACCACAATGAGATATTAGCTCATACCTGTTAGAATGGCTTTTATCAAAAGACAGGAGATAACAGGTATTGGTGAGAATGTGGAGGAAAGAAAACCCTGTGCACTGTTGGTGGGAATGTAAAGTTGTGCAGCCAATTAGAAAACTGTGGAGGTTTCTCAAAAAATTAAAAATAAGATTGCCTTACACAATTCACAGCGCTGTGAAAGACTATGAAATGGACTCTGAGAAACAAACTGAGGGTTCTAGAGGGGAGGGGGGTGAGGGGATGGGTTAGCCTGGTGATGGGTATTAAAGAGGCACGTTCTGCATGGAGCACTGGGTGTTATACGCAAACAACGAATCATGGAACACTACATCAAAAACTAATCATGTAATGTATGGTAATTAACATAACATAATAAAATAAAAAATATAGGATTGCCATACATTTTAGCAATCTCACTAAAGTGAGATTGGCACTTTATGAAATCCACAATCTTTCATTCTGGAAATGAAAACAGGATATCAAAGAGATGTCTGCTCTTTCAGCATTATTCACAATAGCCAGTATATGAAAACAATCTATGTGTCCATCAAGAGATGAATGGGTAAAGAAAATTATTCTACCGTGAGAAAGAAAGAAATGCCACTATTTGCAAAAACATAGATGGACCTTGAGGAAATAAGCCAGACAGAGAAAGACAAATACTGCATGGCATTATATATACAAGTGGAATCTAAAAAAAAAAAAAAAAAATCATAGACACAGAGTAGAAAAATAGTTGCCAGGACCTGGGGAGTAGGGGAAATAGGAAGAGGTTGGTAAAAGGGTGAAAACTTTCAGCAATAAAATGAAAGAAGTCACTACAGTGACTGTATTGTGTAACTGAAATTTGCCAAGAGAATAGAACTTAAATGTTCTTGCCAAAATAAGAAAAAAAATGATAGATATGTTAATTAACTAGATGAGGGGAATGCTTTCACAATGTAAACCTATATCAAATCACCATGATGTGTACTTTATCTTACAGTTTTATTTGTCAACTATACTCAAATAAAGCTGAAATAAAAAAAAATAAATTCTGGCACCGGGAAATTGGATAATTAAGTATGGTCTCTGAATTAGTGACAGAACAAGATATCAAAACAGATAAATATAGATACACAGTTCATTATATTTTTAACTACTATGTTATCCTAAAATTTAGCTTTCATATAGATTAAGTCAATCATATGGAAGAAATCAGTTGTATGGGTTTAAATATGTATTTTGATAATGTGCCAAACAGTAACAATAAAGTTTTATTACATGGCACTGCTGATCTGAGTTTTGTTTTGATGAATAAAAGGAAAGATCCCCTTAATTAAATAGTGCCATTTGAGTAGTTGCAAACTGGAATTACCAAAACGTCAAAAGGCTTATTTGGGTCTGTGTGCTCAGCTAATACAACAACCCAGGTGGATTCATAGAATGTAATGTATATTTATAGAATGTGATATAAATATTCCTCTAGCATCCTCAGAGATATTTGGGGAACTATGGAGTTCTGTGGCCTGCTGTATGGAATTCAGATATTTTTTTTCAGTTCACATAAAAGTATTCAGATTCTACTCCAATATTAAATAGAAAGATGATCTCCCAAAGTCTGGAAAATTTAAAAACATGTACAACAAAAATTCAAGTAGTGATTATGTGTACAATGCCTAAATATGTTTGCTTAAAAGTTTATAAAAATAATTGAGGGCAACCCTTAAAACAATTAAAAGATAGGAAGGAGGAAAAGTAAAAGTAAAAAAAAAATGATAGTTTTTTTAATGACAAATTAAAGATGACTTAAAATTATGGTAGGTGAAAGATGAAAATCAATGAAATAAAACATTAATGACATAAAAATGAAACTTTTTAAAAGAAAAAGATCTAAAATTGATTAGAACAGTTTAAAATACACAAATGTGTAAAAATAAAGACAAAAGATAACATGAAATGAAGAGTCCAAATGAGAAGGAAATAATGCAAAATGAGAAACATGGATATTAAAAATAAAATCTAAAGCAGCACAAACAATAGATATATTCAGTCATTGTTACATATAGATAGAAGATAAAAATGTTTTGATGTTATGTATTTTATGTACAAACAAAGCAATAACAAAAGTTCGCTGAAATCTAGCTCATGGATGAGAATATAATTGATCTTGATAGATTTCATAGCTTAGTGACGCTAATAAAACATAAAGGCAGAAAATAGGAAACACCTTCCAATTGTATCCGTATTTCAGCTTTACTTGTAAGTAAAAGGGGCAGAATTATGGGTACAGACCACAGCGCATGATCATAAATTCTGATATGCTGCCTATTTGGAATGCAAATTCAAAAGATTTGCTCACAACATGTGGTATGTGTTGTTTTGACAGAAACAGATGTAGAAAGGACGATGGATGTGAAAGTTTAAGGGTCATGAGGCTCCTCATAGATAGAGTTGAGGTAAGTGCAGGAGTCTCGTCAATCCAATGATTGATTAATGATTAATATGTTTTTGAAAATCAGTAGTAAGATTTGAATGGAATGCGGCAAGGTCACCCAGGGCTTGGACCTGACCAGTGTGTTAATCTTGTACTATAATGACATTGGCATCTAGGAATGATGGCTTAGAAAACTTTCTTATTGAATTTGCAAATGATATCAAGGCTGTAGAAGACAATTATTACATTAGAAAAGTGAATCTAGTCTTATATATAAAGACCTTGGAAATCTTTTGGTAAAAAGAGAAACTTTGAAGCAAAATTTAATAGAGGTAAATATAAAGTAATAAGTCTGGTGTTTTTAAAATAGTTGTACAATAAGACATAAAATGATGTAATTAAGGAGTTAATCTAAAAAAATCTGCCATCAATTGATTAAATGATATCTAACATCTTGTTTAGCTTTAAAAGTTATAAAATAGGGGCACCTGGGTGGCTCAGTCAGGTAAGCTTCTGCCTTCGGTTCAGGTCATGATCCTAGGGTCCTGGGTTTGAGCCCTGCATTGGGCTCCCTGCTCAGCGGGGAGCCTGCTTGTCCCTCTCCTCCCTGCTCGTGCTCTCTCTTGCTATCTCTGTCGCTATCTCTGTCTCTCTGTCTCTCAGATAAATATAATCTTAAAAATAAAATAAATTTAAAAAATAAAAATTGTAAAATAAAGTGACTTTAGTATTAAAACTAAAGAGATACTGTTAGAGTTAATTCATTTATTTTTATCTCAAATAATAATGCAATTACATACTGATTCATGAACTTTTGGCAATGGTTTGGCTAGATGGTCAGGGACTTGGTAGGAACATGATAGAAAATTGTTGATAAGGAAATTTGAGAAAGAGGAATGTTAGTAGACCTCTATGATTGGTCAAGAAACATGAAGATGATTGTGTCCTATGTATATGTTCACCAAAGGGTGACTTCAAGAGGACAGTTTTAATGATTAAGTCAATAGGATGACCCCTTTTATGGAAATCAGTCAGCCTTGTTTCCTAACCACTCTCATCATCAGTCAGTAAGCTGACAAAGTGTCCACTGTAGGGCAAGGATGAAGGTCATGCATGGGGTTTAACTTCCACTCATCAGTCGCAGCCTGGATATAGCCACTGTGAGTACCTAGTCTGCCAGGAGATCAACACTGAGTCCTTAGTATGGCACCATTCTTTAGAGTGATCAGCCAGCTACCCGGTGACGGTTTGAGTATATTGAACTGCTTCTGTCATGGAAGAGGCATAGTTTTGTTCTTACTGAGCTTGACATTTACTCTGTTTACAGATTAGCTTTCCTTTCACACAGTGCTTGAATTGGATATTATTTTTTCTTGCCTTCAGACTCAAACATTGGTTGTTCCTATGTCTTCAGCCTGCTGGCCTTTGGACCGGAACTGTACCATAACTCTCTTGGTTTTTCAGATTGTCCGTTGCAGGTTTGGGGATTTGTCCCCTTTCATAATCACATAAGCCAATTCTTTATAATTTCTCTCCCTAAACACACACACACACACACACACACACACACACACACACACACACACACACACATCCTTTTGGTTCTGTTCCTCTGGAGAATCCTGACTAATACAAGCATCTTCTCAGAACTCCACTTCTCTACATTATATGTGTTACTTTCCACAATAACTGTCATCATCCCTGGTTTATGCACAAAAAATTGTAGACAGTTGGGTGGATTTAGGATTGGAGCTTTCACAACAGGGCATGACAACAGGGCATGGGAACAGGGGAAATGATGGAAGAATGTTAGGTAGAGGTGAAGAGAAGTACAGATGAGCTAATGAAAGTGATACCTCACCAGTACAATTGCATTCAGAGATAGAAAACACTCTTCTTGATTCTCTTTCACCTAATCATCTACTCTCAGCCCTAACTTTCTTCTTTTTAATTGCTCTATAAAAGACACGTGCGTTCACGTTCCCTATGTTTTCACCATCTCTCATGTGCACAGTCTACTGGGACAATGCATTTAGGTCTGGCTTAAGAACTGTCAAATCCAATGAGCAAAGTTCAGTGTTCTTCCTACCAGTATTCCAGACCACTCAAAAACACTTTATCTTTTCAGAAACTCTGACTTTACTTTCAGTGAACCACCTTTCTCAATTCTACTCTTAGTTTGAAATATAGTTTTTAAAAACCTGTGTATTATTTATATATGTTACCTGAATGGTATTTTTTTTTTGTTTCAAGTTTTAAATTTTAGTTAGTTAACATATAGTGTAATATTGGTTTCAGGAGTAGAATTTACTGATTCATCACTTAAATACAACATCCAGTGCTCATCACAAGTGCCTTCTTTAATACCCATCACCCACTTAGCCCACCTCCCCACCAGGAACCCTCAGTTTGTTCTCTTTCAGTAAGAGTCTCTTATGGTTTGCCTCCCTCTCTCTCTCTTTTTTTTTTTTCTTCCTTTTCCCCTATGTTTATCTGTTTGGATGGTACTGAATTCATCTTTATGAGTTCCTCTGGAGTCTCAGTCTGTCTAATTTGGAATCGAAGTTTCTATTTCTAGAAATAACCTCAGAATATCTCTTACATGTACCAACAAATATTCACTAGATCTGAGCACAGGTAGTACTACAATTTTGAGACTTCTCACCCTGATGATTATAATAAAAAATAATGTTTGAAACTTTGATTTACCATAGCCAAAACCATCACCTAGCCTAACTGAAGGTGTGTCAGACCTCCACTTTTGCCCAGTAAATTCTGGGATAGTTTAGCTACTTCTTTTAATATTGAAAAGAGAACAATACCTATTCTTGGCTATCATAGTCAAGTATTCAGATTCCTAACACTGTACTGAGTCCATTTGTAAATCCTGGTATTTTTTACCTGTGCATACCTTTACCAAAGTAAGAGGAAAAAAGATAAGTTAAATGGTTGCTCCCATACTGTAATTTAGAACTACCAACCCCTTTGGATCCTAAATCCTTTGCTGTGTCTAAATATCATTAACAGACTTGTGAGTCGTATTGACCTTCCCTGAAATCTAAGTTCTTTGGTTGTTATGTGCTCCACTCCCTAACAAGTATTTGACATTTCTGTAAATATCTGAATATATACCATTAGAGAGGATTATGCTAACATCAGTGGTGATCAGTGTTTATCTATAAGTACTTTCAGATAATGACATTTCTAACTGTATTCTCTCACAACTCCTTCCCTGCATGAAATCATAAATAATAGAATTAGCAGAAAACATAATAGAGTGATTAGTTACTTACTTAATATCAATGCAGTTTCCAGGAGAAAAGAACATTTTAAAGGTCAACCAAAGATGGGGGGAAAGATCCATAGATTTGTTTACATAAAATAGAAACATTATGTTTAGGAAATAATTACACTCAAAGGCAACAAGAATTGGGGTGAATATCTGGAAACTGCTGAGTAGATAATGGTGGAGATTTTTAATGTGTATTTCACATAAAAAATAGAAACAAAGAGAAAAACGAGGAGATGGTTTATATCAATGGTATGCAAAGATACAAAAATTGAGACAGTGATTTTACAGAAAGATAAAATTTCAGCAATGTAGAAAGATTTGTGTGTGAGTTGTGTGTGTATATTTTTTATTAATTTCCAGTGCCTAGAAGGAAATATACAATGCTGTTGGGAGTATAAACTGAAGTTACGTTTTAAGGGACAATTTAGCATAATGTGTCAAACAGCTTTCAATGAATTATTCTAAGAAAATGATTGAAAATCTGTCCCCAAATTTATATATGTGTGTGTATATAAAAATAAATATATATACATATATTATAGCAAGGTGTAGAGAAACTGAAAAGAATAAAATTTTCAAATATAAGGGGATTGGTTAAATAAATTGTAACATGGAATAGACTTTGAAAGTGATTTTTTTTAAAGATTTTATTTATTTATTTGACAGAGAGCAAGACAGCGAGAGAGGGAACACAAGCAGGGGGAGTGGGAGAGGGAGAAGCAGGCTTCCCGCTGAGCAGGGAGCCCGATGTGGGGCTCGATCCCAGGACCCCGGGATCATGACCTGAGCCGAAGGCAGATGCTTAACAACTGAGCCACCCAGGCGCCCCTGAAAGTGATTTTTAAAATATAGTTAAAATGTATAAAATTTGGAAATGAATATTTTAAAGAAAGTTTCTAAACAGTTAAAATGCAGTCACAAGTTTGAAGGATGAAAAACATTTATATAAAAATACTGAAAGTTTAAACATCAAAATGTTAAAGGATACATTTGGTACTAGGATTTCAAGATGCTTAAGTGCTTGTGTGTATGTGTGTGTGTATGTGTAGAAAGAAAGGTAGATGAGAGATAGATGGTTGGATAGATAGATAGATGAGGGTAGGTGTGTGTAGTAATCCTAATAAATAATAAAAAGTTGATCACTTAAATAGGTTAACTTGAATATAAGTGTGCTTTGCTAGAAAATTCAGGTCAAAATTTTGGCCTACATTTTATAAATATCCAAGTAACTGCAAATATAAACAAACAAACAAACAAACAAAACAGGAATACGTAAAGCTTTTAAAACTTTGAAGAATTCAGAGAAGAGTTTAAAATTACCTTTCTATACTTGTGATTTTGCATAGGTGTTAGAATTATGTACAGGCATTCTCACAAACATTTCCCTATGATTATGAAAGAAAAGGTCATGTAAAATCTAATCATTTCATTTCTCACTTTCAGATTTCTTTCTGAGTTATTCTGATTGCATTAATATGCTCATATTAATAACTGGCCAATATTCTCTCTTGTCGAAGATTTATTTCTCGAGGATAGTGAAGATTTCCTATTGCAATAATTTCAGCACCTGTGAATGTCCTAAGGAGAACATAAACTGGAAAATTTTTAAGATTGGCATAAAGGGTAGAAAATAGATACCATGCAGAGGTTTTCACCTCAGGTATTCATCATGTGGCTCAAAGCATGAGTCAGTTCAATCTTCCCTCTGTGCTCAGGAGTCACCACCGTGGAGAGAGCTCTGCCCCCCCTCCCACCCCATCCCTACTTTGGTCTCATTTGGTGTTCTGGGAACTGATTGAATACAGCAGCATATTATTCAAGCTTAAAGTGTAATGCCCTATTTCCCTTTAGAAAATTCAGTGCTCACCTCTTCTTACCCTGTTTCCATGAAAACAGGGAAGAATAAAACTGTGTTAGTTTGTGATTATACCATGTTAAAATATGGAACTGACTTAGTGAAATGACCCGAGGAAATTAGTGGGCACTTCTTAAATACTGATCTTTAGAAGCTATGATGATTGGAAAAGTGCCTTCCTGAAAAGTCACTTAATTTTGTTTGTTTCCTCTATGCAAGGTCAATCTTATGTGTAGGCACAAAATACTGCTGCCTGTGGTGTGAAATAAGAAAGACCATGAAAAACGATTCTGCTCCCAATGTCTTTGGTTTGTAGACCTTCAGAAAAACTTACACAGTATGTATATTTGGGATTAATATTGATTACTAGTAAAATGCAAATATGATGCAAAGGATTATTAGCTCATTTAGCTTTATAAATTATAAGTGCCTAAATCCAAGTAAGCTAGTCAGGAGCCAGTTAAAACCTAAAGAAATGTAATTCCAAGGAAGTAAGATTATATATATATATATATATAATTAATATAATAATTTAATATTAATAATATATATTTAAAATTGGGAAAGTGAAACAGAGAACACCTAGGACGAAATATTCCTAATGCTCTACAGTTTCTCTTACTCTTGTTTCTTCTCCTCTGACTCATTCTTCCACTTCCTTTTACTCTCATCTTTCTTCATTCTACTCTTTCTAATGCTGCTTCATTCTTTAAGAATCCCTGTAATCCTCAATTATTTTACCTTTATATGATACCTTCAAAAGTTTCCACAGTCCTAGCCATTTTGAGGATACCATTTCTTTTCAAACTAATTGGAAGCCATTTGTTTTTCTTGTAACTCATAACTTAAGGTCAGAAAATTTAGTAAGATCTTCCTTTTTTTCAGTCTAATGCTAGAGTACATAATGATCACCCAAGGCTTTTTTTTTTAAACTATTATTTATTTATTTATTTTAATTTTTATTTTTTATTATGTTAATCACCATACATTACATCATTAGTTTTTGATGTAGTGTTCCATGATTCATTGTTTGCGTATAACACCCAGTGCTCCATGCGGTACGTGCCCTCCTTAATACCCATCATGGGCCTAATCCATCCCCCTACCCCTCTCCCCTCTAAAACCCTCAGTTTGTTTCTTGGAGTCCATAGTATGTCATGGTTCATCTCCCCCTCTGATTCCCCCCCTTCATTTTTCCCTTCCTTCTCCTGATGTCCTCCATGCTAGAACCAAGGAAGCCATCTTAAGGGCAGATAGTGGGAAGAGAGTCATTACATATGGAGGAGGAACATCAGAATAACATCAGACCTGTCCACAGACCTGGCAAGCCAGAAAGGGCTGGCAAGACATATTCAGGGTACTAAATGAGAAGACCACCCAAAGCTTTTGTTCAAAATTCATATTTGAGGATCATGTTCAGAGAGTCTGATTTAGAAGGCAGTGAGGTCAGGGATTCTGAGTTTTGACAAGTATTTTATACGATTCTGATGCAAGGGGTTCCCAGATTCCACTGAGAAAAGCTGTCTGGAGAAGAAAGCCTGGGAGGCTGCGGTGCAATGTATTTTAGATTTCAGCAATTGTAGTAGCCTTTGGGATGTAGTAGAGAAAAGATAGTATCACTTTCACTTTCATAGAGTTTATAATTCATAGGAAAAATGGACATTAGAGAAAAATAATGACAATAAAATGTAATTAAAGTTATGAGGGAAAAATATAGGAATCTTTGAACACAGAGTAAAATAGTTTTAATAATCAAGGAAGAATGCTTTTAGGATAGGATATTAACTCACATTTGTTAAAGAAGAGTGGAGACTACCAATAGGCACTTTCATACTAGAAGAGTAAAGGGAGGAGTGAGCCTTAAAGGGAAATAACATATATGTATAACTGTATTTAAAATGTTCTGAAAATATTTATTGTAGCTAATGCATAGAGTGCAAAAGGGAAGGGACAAGAGTTAAGGCTGGAGATGTCAGCAAGACAGATCTTGCAGGGCCTTGTTTAACATGTTTAAGGGTTGATGACTTCATTTTAAGAGAAATAGGGAATTAATCAACCTTGAAAAAGGGGAGACCTGTTAGATCTGCATTATTGGAAGTCCACTTTCATTACCTTGTGGGTAACAGTTTGAAAGTGAGTTAGCCAAATGATGAAAGAGTTCAACTGTGGCAATTTTCTGGATGTAACTAATTGTAGCCCAGATGAAGATGGTGGGAGATGAATTTCAGAAATATTTATGACATTGCATTAAAACTACTTAGTCATTTATTGAATGAAGGGGCATGGAAGGGGTAATTAGTTTGCTCTGTGACAGAATTTCCAGGGAAGTGGTATATTGTGATCCTTTGCTGATTGGGAACTCTAAGAAGTGAGGATATAAAAGCTAAAAGTTTAAACAACCATTTTTAGAAGTTTGACTCTGAACAAATGGAGAGAGGGGAATTCCTGGCCATACCTCTTATTTTTTTCTTCCAAGTTTTTATTTAAATTAGTTAATATACAGTATAATATTCATTTCATGTGTAGGATTTACTGATTCATCACTTACATTCAACACCCAGTGCTCATCACAAAGAGTGCCCTCCTTAATCCCCATCACCCATTTAGCCCAACCCCCGCCCACCTCCTCTCCAGCAACCCTGTTTGTTCTCTATAGTTAAGTTTGTTTTATGATTTGCCTCTCTCTTTCTTTTCCCCCCATGTTCAACATCTGTTTTGTTTCTTAAATTTCACATATGAGTGAAATCGTATGGTATTTGTCTTTCTCTGACTTATTTCACTTAGCATCATACTCTGTAGCTCCATCCATGTCATTGCAAATGGCAAGATTTCATTCTTCTTTATGGCTGAGTAATATTCCTGTGTGTGTGTGTGTGTGTGTGTGTGTGTGTGTGTGTACGTCTTCTTTATCCATTCATCAGTCAATGGCCATTTGGGCTCTTTGGATTATTTGGCTATTGATAATACTGTTATAAACATCGGGGTGCATGTATTTCTTCTGATCAGTATTTTTGTATCCTTTTGGTGAGTATTTAGTAGAGCAATTGCTGAATCATAGGGTAGTTCTATTTTTAACTTTTTGAGGAACCACCATACTGTTTTGCAGAGTGGCTGCACCAGTTTTCATTCCCATCAACATTGTAAGAGGGTTCCTGTTTCTCTGCATCCTTGCCCATATCTGTTGTTTCCTGTCTTGTTAATTTTAGGCATTCTGACATTTAAAGATAAGACTTATTAAATTATTTTAATATTGATTCAACAAAGTGACTAAAATTGGAGAATGAGATGAAGATAAAATGTGTATGTATATGTATGTGTGTGTGAGTATGTGTATATAAGTTTTGCATTCAGGTTCCTTGAATAACTAAAGAGATAGGGACTCCAGAGTGTCGGTGAAGAAAGAGGCTCTAAACAGAGGGAGAATCAGGTCTTCTATTGTGTGTGTGTGTGTGTGTGTGTGTGTGTGTGTGTGTGTACCACATCTTCTTTATCCATTTATCAGTCAATGGCCATTTGGGCTCTTTGGATTATTTGGCTATTGTTGATAATGCTGCTATAAACATTGGGGTGCATGTATTTCTTCTGATCAGTATTTTTGTATCCTTTTGGTAAGTACTTAGTAGAGGCACAAGGAGTATAGGAGGAAAGCATGTTGTCGATACAAATAAGCTACTTAGAAGTTAAAGGTATTCTCATGCTTTTGATTGCTTTCTGTAAGATAAAAGATAGGGCCATCTTCTCAGGAGTGGTTATTATGGGTTGTAAGTTTGAAATGGTAGTGAATACTTGCAGTAGTTTTGTGGGGAATGGAAAAGAAAATTGGTGAAGGGTACATAAATAGGTGTCTAAGTGGTTTTATGTGCTCAATTTTGATTAGTAACTTCCAGTGTGAAGGGACGAGAATATGTCGAGTAGCACATTTTCTCTGGTGACTTTACGTTGAGTAGCTCCTAAACTGGCAGCCATTTCCCATAGAGGCTATAAGGCAAAAGCAGGTGAGTAAAAAAAAATCCTTAATATTCTTCCACATTAACCTTAATCTGGAAAGAAGTAGACTGAGAGAATGAATAGCCAACATGGAGAAAATTCAGTCTAAAATTCTTGAGAATAAACATTCCAGTTTATTATCACTTGCATTACTGGATTTAGCAGAGTGAGGAAAAAGCATGTTAGCTCACAATGGGCTAGGGCTCAAAACAAATTGGGTAATTATCTGAAGGCAGAGGTCACCCTGGCACTAGAATAGAACATACCACCCACTTTGGGAATATACCCTGATATGAATAATAAGCAAAAGCTCTGAAAAAAATAACGGAGCCTAGATTTTTATGAAAAAGATTGACTACAACACCACCGGAAGTTTCTTCTTCCTCCTGACTAGTTAGCTCTAGCTGCTATAAAAGCAATGGGCTCAAAGCACAGATCTCAAAGCCTAGTAAGAGGACAGTAACAGCCCTCAGATGTGGTAGAAAGGGAGACAAGAAGGTACTCACACTTGATCAAAGCAAATAGAGTGCTTGGACACAAACTTTCAAGTTAAATATAAGCAAAATGCCAAAGACAAGAATACTGTTAAGAGTAGCACAGAATGTCAAATAGGAAAATATATGCTACAATGAAAAAAGAAGAGAGTAGAAAAGGAGATTAAGAATCTAATAAGGAATAAAACCTATTTTTAAAAGAAAAACAAATCCAAGAGCATTTCATACTTTAAAGAATTTAATAAACACAGTGATTCTAAAAAATAAGAGCATAGAATAAGCTAATAATATAATAAAATGAGATTTTTAGAGCCAGATTACAGAGACAAAAGAATCAAAATGTAATTACAATGAAGGTAGAAGAAAAAGATTTTAAAATTACAGAAATTAAGGAAAACTAGTCACAGATAAAGAGAACAGATAAAAGTTAACATTGTTCCAGATGGAGAAAATGTAAGTGAAATAAAACTATATTCAAATATGTAGTCCAGACTTCTGGTAAATATGGCTGTCTAGGCCAATGACTTAGATTGTAAAATAAATCTAGGCATATCTGTGTATAAGAGATATACTAGAAAATTAATGACACTGAGTGCCAGAGAAGTGAAATGCACATTTTTAAGTGTTATGTTTATATGCTGTTACCTATACGTATTTTCATGTATTAATATTTTTATTTATACTTAAGTGTCATTTTAAAGTATGTATTGGAAGCATCCAGAAATGCTAAAAATCAGAAATCACCAAGTAGCTAGGCAAGATAGCCAGGAGAGGAGTGCAGCAACATCAGTTAAATAAGTGGTATTTGCTCCCTTCCAACATTTTCTACCCAATATTCTGGAGAAGAAGGGGACACAGGCTACAGAAGTAGGGAAGAAAATATACATTACTTTCACTTGGGTTTAGTGGGTATCATAGGAGGTAGACTAGCTTAAACCATCATTTCCTCATTCTCAAGGAAAATACAGTGTCTCCGAAGAAACTAAGCACAGGTTAAAAATCAAATTTTACAAAATTTTAGCTTTCTGGGAAAATCACCTGCTTTGTTCAGATTTGATGGGCCAACTAAGGTAACTGTTAAAATCCCTTTATCTTGTCTCCTCACTCCAGGAAGGTGTTTTAAAGCCAAAATAGCAAACAGAAATACTGTATTCTAGAATCAGGTATTATACCTGTAGTTCAACTCTAATGTGACCATTTCTCACTAACCTGGGAACTCTATCCTAAGCTTGTTCCCTAGTGCTTGATTTTTAACTCCCAGATCTGACTTGATAGTTCTCTTTCCTCTGAAACTGTTTTTGATCTCTTTCTTCTGGATTCCAATTCTAGTTGATATATTTTGAATTTCGTCACCACCTCTCCCACCCCTATCTTAGTTTCACAAATGGTGACAAAGCTCTCCAGTCTACTTACACTAACACATCATTTCTCTACCTTTCCAATGTGTAGACCCCAACCTGGACCCACCTAGAAAATCTCTGAATTTGGCTTATGTCTTAAGTTATATTGAGTACCCAAAACTTCTAACTTGATGATTCGAGGTGGCATATTTGGCCCTGGGCTCACATACAACTTGTCATTCTATGAACCCAAATATCCATTTCATTCATTGCAAGAATGAAAGGGGGAATTTTCTCATCTCTGTAGAGAAGATACTTCAGTTACCTGCTTAACTGGCAGTAAGTTTTTATCTACCTTTACTCTTTTTTTTCAGTGTTTTTTTATTTTTTTAATTTTTTATTGTTATGTTAATCACCATATATTACATCATTAGTTTTTGATGCAGTGTTCTATGATTCATTGTTTGTTCATAACACCCAGTGCTCCATGCAGAACGTGCCCTCCTCAATACCCATCACCAGGCTAACCCATCCCCCTACCCTCCTCCCCTCTAGAACCCTCAGTTTGTTTCTCAGAGACCATCATCTCTCATGGTTCCTCTCCCCCTCTGACTTACTCCCCTTCATTCTTCCTCTCCTGTTATCTTCTTCTTTTTCTTTTTTCTTAAAATACGTTGCGTTATTTGTTTCAGAAGTACAGATCTGTGATTCAACAGTCTTGCACAATTCACAGCACTCACCGTAGCACATACCCTCCCCAATGTCTATCACCCAGCCACCCCATCCCTCCCACCCCCCACCACTCCAGCAACCCTCAGTTTGTTTCCTGAGATTAAGAATGCCTCATATCAGTGAGGTCATATGATACATGTCTTTCTCTGATTGACTTATTTCACTCAGCATAACACCCTCCAGTTCCATCCACGTCGTTGCAAATGGCAAGATCTCATTCCTTTTGATGGCTGCATAATATTCCATTGTGTATATATACCACCTCTTCTTTATCCATTCATCTATCGAAGGACGTCTTGGCTTTTTCCACAGTTTGGCTATTGTGGACATTGCTGCTATAAACATTGGGGTGCACGTACCCCTTCGGGTCCCTACATTTGTATCTTTGGGGTAAATACCCAGTACTGCAATTGCTGGATCGAATGGTAGCTCTAATTTCAACTGTTTGAGGAACCTCCATACTGGTTTCCAGAGGGGTTGTACCAGCTTGCATTCCCACCAACAGTGTAGGAGGGTTCCCCTTTCTCCACATCCCCGCCAACATCTGTCGTTTCCTGACTTGTTAATTTTAGCCATTCTGACGGGTGTGAGGTGGTATCTCATTGAGGTTTTGATTTGGATTTCCCTGATGCCGAGCGATGTTGAGCACTTTTTCATGTGCCTGTTGGGCATTTGGATGTCTTCTTTGGAAAAATGTATGTTCATGTCATCTGCCCATTTCTTGATTGGATTATTTGTTCTTTGGGTGTTGAGTTTGATAAGTTCTTTATAGATTTTGGATACTAGCCCTTTATCTGATATGTCATTTGCAAATATTTTCTCCCATTCTGTCGGTTGTCTTTTGGTTTTGTGGACTGTTTCTTTTGCTGTGCAAAAGCTTTTTATCTTGATGAAATCCCAATAGTTCGTTTTTGCCCTGGCTTCCCGTGCCTTTGGCGATGTTTCTAGGAAGAAGTTGCTGCGGCTAAGGTCAAAAAGGTTGCTACCTGTGTTCTCCTTTAGGATTTGGATGGACTCCTGTCTCACGTTTAGGTCTTTCAACCATTTGGAGTCTATTTTTGTGTGTGGTGTAAGGAAATGGTCCAGTTTCATTCTTCTGCATGTGGCTGTCCAATTTTCCCAACACCATTTGTTGAAGAGACTGTCTTTTTTCCATTGGACATTCTTTCCTGCTTTGTCAAAGATCAGTTGACCATAGAGTTGAGGGTCCATTTCTGGGCTCTCGATTCTGTTCCATTGATCTATGTGTCTGCTTTTGTGCCAGTACCATACTGTCATGATGATGACAGCTTTGTAATAGAGCTGGAAGTCCGGAATTGTGATGCCGCCAGCTTTGCTTTGCTTTTTCAATATTCCTCTGGCTATTCGGGGTCTCTTCTGGTTCCATACAAATTTTAGGATTATTTGTTCCATTTCTTTGAAAAAAGTGGATAGTATTTTGATGGGGATAGCATTGAATGTGTAGATTGCTCTAGGTAGCATTGACATCTTCACAATGTTGGTTCTCCCAATCCATGAGCATGGAACGTTTTTTCATTTATTTGTGTCTTCTTCAATTTCTTTCATGAGTATTTTATAGTTTTCTGAGTACAGATCCTTTGCCTCTTTGGTTAAATTTATTCCTAGATATCTAATGGTTTTGGGTGCAATTGTAAATGGGATCGACTCCTTGATTTGTCTCTCTTCTGTCTTGTTGTTGGTGTATAGGAATGCCACTGATTTCTGTGCATTGATTTTATATCCTGCTACTTTACTGAATTCCTGTATGAGTTCTAGCAGTTTTGGGGTGGAGTCTTTTGGGCTTTCCACATACAGTATCATATCATCTGCAAAGAGTGAGAGTTTGACTTCCTCTTTGCCAATTTGGATGCCTTTGATTTCCTTTTGTTGTCTGATTGCTGTGGCTAGGACTTCTAATACTATGTTGAATAGCAGTGGTGAGAGTGGACATCCCTGCCGCGTTCCTGACCTTAGGGGAAAAGCTCTCAGCCTTTCCCCATTGAGAATGATATTCGCTGTAGGTTTTTCATAGATGGCTTTTATGATATTGAGGTATGTACCCTCTAACTCTATACTCTGAAGAGTTTTGATCAAGAAAGGATGCTGTACTTTGTCAAGTGCTTTTTTCTGCATCTATTGAGAGGATCATATGATTCTTGTTCTTTCTTTTGTTAATGTATTGTATCACGTTGATTGATTTGCGGATGTTGAACCAGCCTTGCAGCCCAGAGATAAATCCCAATTGGTCGTGGTGAATAATCCTTTTAATGTACTGTTGGATCCTATTGGCTAGTATTTTGGTGAGAATTTTTGCATCCATGTTCATCAAGGATATTGGTCTGTAATTCTCCTTTTTGATGGGGTCTTTGTCTGGTTTTGGGATCAAGGTAATGCTGGCCTCATAAATGAGTTCAGAAGTTTTCCTTCCATTTCTATTTTTTGGAACAGTTTCAGGAGAATAGGTATTAATTCTTCTTTAAATGTCTGATAGAATTCCCCTGGGAAGCCATCTGGCCCTGGGCTTTTGTTTCTTGGGAGATTTTTGATGACTGCTTCAATTTCCTTAGTGGTTATAGGTCTGTTCAGGTTTTCTATTTCTTCCTGGTTCAATTTTGGTAGTTGATACATCTCTAGGAATGCACCCATTTCTTCCAGGTTATCTAACTTGCTGGCACAGAGTTGCTCATAATATGTTCTTATAATTGTTTGTATTTCTTTGGTGTTGGTTGTAATCTCTCCTCTTTCATTCATGATTTTGTTGATTTGGGTCATTTCTCTTTTCTTTTTGATAAGTCTGGCCAGGGGTTTATCAATCTTGTTAATTCTTTCAAAGAACCAGCTCCTAGTTCGTTGATCTGTTCTACTGTTCTTTTTGTTTCTAGTTCATTGATTTCTGCTCTGATCTTTATAATTTCTCTTCTCCTGCTGGGTTTAGGCTTTATTTGCTGTTCTTTCTCCAGCTCCTTTAGGTGTAGGGTTAGGTTGTGTATTTGAGACCTTTCTTGTTTCTTGAGAAAGGCTTGTATTGCTATATACTTTCCTCTCAGGACTGCCTTTGCTGTATCCCAAAGATTTTGAACAGTTGTGTTTTCATTTTCATTGGTTTCCATGAATTTTTTTAATTCTTCTTTAATTTCCTGGTTGACCCATTCATTCTTTAGTAGGATGCTCTTTAGCCTCCATGTATTTGAGTTCTTTCCGACTTTCCTCTTGTGATTGAGTTCTAGTTTCAAAGCATTGTGGTCTGAAAATATGCAGGGAATGATCCCAATCTTTTGGTACAGGTTGAGACCTGATTTGTGACCTAGGATGTGATCAATTCTGGAGAATGTTCCATGGGCACTAGAGAAGAATGTGTATTCCGTTGCTTTGGGATGGAATGTTCTGAATATGTCTGTGCAGTCCATTTGGTCCAGTGTGTCATTTAAAGTCTTTATTTCCTTGTTGATCTTTTGCGTAGATGATCTGTCCATTTCAGTCAGGGGGGTGTTAAAGTCCCCCAGTATTATTGTATTGTTGTCAATGTGTTTCTTTGCTTTTGTTATTAATTGCCTTATATAGTTGGCTGCTCCCATGTTCGGGGCATAGTTATTTACAATTGTTAGATCTTCTTGTTGGATAGACCCTTTAAGTAGGATATAGTGTCCTTCCTCATCTCTTATTACAGTCTTTGTTTTAAAATCTAGTTTGTCTGATATAAGGATTGCCACCCCAGCTTTCTTTTGGTGTCCATTAGCATGGTAAATGGTTTTCCACCCCCTGACTTTCAATCTGGGGGTGTCTTTGGGTCTAAAATGAGTCTCTTGCAGACAGCATATGGATGGGTCTTGTTTTTTAATCCAATCTGATAGCCTGTGTCTTTTGATTGGGGCATTGAGCCCATTTACATTCAGGGTAACTATTGAAAGGTATGAATTTAGTGCCATTGTATTGCCTGTAAGGTGACTATTAACTGTATGTTGTCTGTGTTCCTGTCTGATCTTTGCTGCTTTTAGGCTCTCTCTTTGTTTAGAGGACCCCTTTCAATATTTCTTGGAGGGCTGGTTTCGTGTTTGCAAATTCCTTTAGTTTTTGTTTGTTCTGGAAGCTTTTTATCTCTCCTTCTATTTTCAATGACAGCCTAGCTGGATATAGTATTCTTGGCTGCATATTTTTCTCGTTTAGTGCTCTGAAGATATCTTGCGAGTCCCTTCTGGCCTGCCAGGTCTCTGTGGATAGGTCTGTTGCCAGTCTAATGTTTCTACCATTGTAGGTTACATCTCTCTTCTCCCGAGCTGCTTTCAGGATTTTCTCTTTGTCTCTGAGACTCGTAAGTTTTACGATTAGATGTCGGGGTGTTGACCTATTATTATTTATTTTGAGAGGGGTTCTCTGTGGCTCCTGGATTTTGATGCCTGTTTCCTTCCTCACATTAGGGAAGTTCTCTGCTATTATTTGCTCCAATATATCTTCTGCCCTTCTCTCTCTCTCTTCTTCTTCTGGGATCCCAATTATTCTAATGTCGTTTCGTCTTATCATATCACATATTTCTCGAATTCTGCCCTCGTGATCCTGTAGTTGTTTCTCTCTCTTTTTCTCAGCCTCTTTATTTTCCATCATTTGGTCTTCTATATCACTGATTCTCTCTTCTGCCTCATTTATCCTAGCATTTAGTGCCCCCATTTTTGATTGCACCTCATCATTAGCCTTTTTGATTTCGACTTGGTTAGATTTTAGTTCTTTTATTTCTCCAGAAAGGGTTTCTCTAATAGCTTCCACGCTTTTTCAAGCCCAGCTTGTATCTTTAAAGTCATGATTCTGAACTCTAGGTCCGACATCATACTAATGTCCGTATTGAGTAGGTCCCTGGCTGACGGTAGTACCTCTTGTTCTTTTTGCTGAGGTGATTTTTTTCGTCTTGTCATTTTGTCCAGAGGAGAATAGATAAATGAGAGAACAAAATGCTAACAGGTTTACAACGTCCCCAGCAAATATACTGTATACAAATCTGAAAAGACCTGAAACCAGGGGAAAAGAAAGGGAAAGAAAGAAAAAAAAAAAAAGAGAAAAAAAAGATAAAAACAAAAACAGAACAATACAAAAAAAGCAGAATATGATCAAATATGATCAGGCTAGTGCATAGATCAGTGCCACACACTAGATTTTGGGCGTATTTTGGTCTGTTAGAAATAAGTGCCTCCTAAAATTTTACAGGAAGAAAGACATATATGTACAAAATAAGGGTTGATACAATGAAGGGATGGAAGATGACTGTAAAGATGAAAATTATAAAAGATTTTATAAAAGGACTTGATAAGATAAGAAGTTGTTTGAAAAAAGAAAGAAGATTTAGGAAAAAAAAAGGAAAAAGGGAGAGAATGTGATCAGGCTGGAGACTAGAACAAAGCCATACACTAGTGATTTAGGGTATATTTTGATCTGTTAGAAGAAACTGTATCTCAAAATTTTAAAGAGAGAACAAGTTATATATATATGCCAAAAATAAGGGTAACTACTATGAAGGGATAAAATATGACTCTAAAAATGAAAAATAAAAAATGTTTTTTTTTTAAAGGGATTGATAAGATGTTGGTTGAAAAAGGGAAAAAGAAAAATAAAATAAGAAAAAAAAACAGTCAACAAAAATTAACTTTGATGAACTAATGAATCATGGTAAAAAAAAGCCATGAATTCTATGTGCAGTATTCCCCTAGCGCTGGAGTTCTCCTGTTCTCCTTGATTGGTAAACTTGGTCTTGGCTTGCTGGCTGTTCGTGCTGATCTTCTGGGGGAGGGGCCTGTTGCTGTAGTTTCCAAATGTCTTTGCCGGAGGCTGAATTGCCCCGCCCTTGTCGCTCCGGGCTAAGGAAGCTGCTCCGGTTTGCTCTCAGGAGCTTTTGTTCCCTGCAAGCTCTCGGTACAGCTTTGGAGGACCAGGGCAAAAATGGTGGCCTCCCAATCTCCACCCGGAGGAGCTGAGAACTCGGGGCCCCGCTCCTCAGTGCGCCCCCAGAGAAAAGCAGACACTCCCGTCTCCCTGGTCTCTGGCCGCACTCCGTGCTCACCCGGCCTCTGACCGAGCATTGCTATCTCTGGCACCCGACCCCGTGTGGAGTCTCCAAACCCAGCAGATCCCTGCGGTGCGTTTCCGTGCCGCTCCTCTCTGGGGAGAAAGGGGAGTCTCCCCGGATCTGCTGCTTGTTGGGTCCCTGCTGGAGGAGCAGTGGCCCGACTGGGCCGCGGATCACAGTTTATGGCAACCCCGAGCTGAGAGCCCGCGCCTAGGCTCTGTCTCCGCAGCCGGCTTCTCCGCTCCGATACCTGGGAGCTCTGCTGCACTCAGGCACCCCTGGTCTTTCTGTGACCCCAAGGGTCCTGAGACCACACTGTCCCGGGAGGATTCCACCCCCTGCTTAGCCACTGCAGCGACGTCCCTCAGCCGAACCAACTTCTAAAAGTTCCGATTTTGTGCTCTGCGGCTCTATCACTTGCCAGAAGCGGCCGGCGGAGGCCCCTCCCCCGCTGTCTATCCTCCCGAATATCACTTTGGATTCACTTCTCCACACGTCCTACCTTCCAGTAAGTGGTCGCTTCTCTGTTCAGAGACTTGTTACTACTCTCCTCTTCGATCTCCTGTTGAGTTCGTAGGTGTTCAGAATGGTTTGATCCCTATTCAGCTGAATTCCTGAGACCAGACGAAATCTAGTTCTCCTACTCCTCCGCCATATTGCTCCGCCCCCCTACCTTTACTCTTTTTGCCAGCATTTCCAAGAGGCCTCTTGAATGTTTAGCAGGTATATTCTGGTTTATAAGTGTATTTGGTCCCTCTCAGCTGTCTTTGGTTATACACACATCTATACATATTTAATTAACAATTATAGTTCCTGAAATTTTTTTCTTAATCTGTGCTTATTTTACTACTGTTTTGAAATGTGGGTTTTATCTTAGAAGCCTTACTAAGATCCAGCTTTCAAAAGCCCTTCTTGGCCACTGTAAAATCACCAACAACTTCATATCAATACTGATTTATTATAATATTGAGTATCCTCAATGCTGACTTGATTTATTTTTTAAAAATGATGCAACATCCATCCACAATAAAATGGATAAATAGAGTAAAATATGGAAATCATGGTAATTCACTCAATTGAATACTATGCAGCAATGAGAATTTAAAGTCTACAATCATAGGCAATAAATATGGTGACTCTCACAAACAATGCTGAGCAAGAGAAAACACACAACATATCGTACAACACTTTTTAACAATTCAGTTTTTAACACACAAAAAAGCAGACAAAACTAATCTATTCTTTTAAAAGTTAGTATAATTAGGTTATTCCAAGGATGATGGAGGGTGGCGGGGAGGGGGTTTTAAAAGAGGGCATGAGCAGGGCTTCTGGGTTGCAAGTAATGTCCTGTCCTTGATCAGGATGCTGAATACAAAGGCATATTTCGTTTTCAAAACAATTATGTATTTAGCTATGCAGTTATGATTTATGTAACTTTTCTCTATGTATATTATTAAGTAAAAGCCTTTAAGTGAGGACAATGGATATTCTTATTGAATGAAGTAAAATTTCAATGTTTATCTATTGAGGAAAAAGTTATATAGCTTCTTCAAGTCTCAACCTATAAACAAGTTGAATGCAATTAATGAGTTTATTATAGAATTCCATTCCCCCTATTTCGGTCTGTGACACAATAACAGCCAATATAGATGAGATCCATAGATCAACTGTCTTTTGTTAAGCTATTATCAAATAGGTCAACCTGTGAGCAGTAGTCCCTTGCTTCATAAGTTTCATAAGCTACTCATACTCCTCTCCTACAATCCTGACATATAATACAGCCAAAATTTTAAATGTGCAATTGTATGCAGTATTTACAGAACAATTGTAAAATATATATAACAAAATTTAAGTTTAAATAAATTGCACATGTACTCAGAAAATATTAAATCTAAATGGTTTGTTCCTAAAGCACCTTCTTTATTTACTTTGAAATAATTTTTCTAAAGACTTATTCTTAGAAATAGACAAGAGCATAAAATACATGAGATGGGTTACTTAGTTGACCTCTTAGCTTTTTTCTTCTTTTTAACTGTAAACTTGAAGCATTTTTATTACTTTGAAACCCAGTTAAAGCAGGAAGAAATCTATGGCATACCTCTTGTAACCCTGTACTTTCTAGCCAACCTTTGCAATAGTTATGAGAATTGAAATCAAGTTGGCTTTTCTAGCAGTGCTGTTAGAGCTGCTCAGTGTTACTGATTTTTTCTTCATAATTGGTACTACTTTTTCTAGAAATCATCAGAAAAAGATGATTTCAGCTTTGTGTATCCAGGCTAGCTGGGCTGTAGTTATGGGAATTTATTTATGATTCCCTACCCTCCACTAAGAAAATATTTGAGATGGTCTCTTTCAGCATCCACATCTTTGCAATGACTTGGGCAAGCACTTGTGTGAGTTACTTGTATGAAAAAGAAAAGAAAGAAAAAAAGTATATCTTGGAATACATGCCTCGTTTATTATAATTTAACTACTTTACTTTGTCCTGGAGACACATTTGAATGGTAGAAGTAGCTTTAAAAAAAACAAAAAGCTAAAAAGCAAGAAAATAAGCACTAAATGCTGATGCCCTGGTCCCAGTGTTTCTTATTTTCTCATTTAATTTATGATGATGTCCAAATATTCTTTTTAAAGTACCCCACATGATTTAATATGAAGTCAAGTCAAGAAACCACTACACAAAGGCTGGGGCTTGCAATCTTTGTTCCATAAAGCTACAAGTATACCTTATAGTAGCTTTAGGAAGGACTGTGAGATGAAATTAGGGTACCAAGATTCAGAAGGTAAATCCTAGAGCAGGTGAATTGAGAATGTTCTACCACTATTTAAAATTGATGAGCTCTGTACTTTTTCTGTTGAGAAATTATGATTTAAAAAAAGGTTGAGTTTTTAAAAACATGTTGAAATCATGCAGTTCAGTTATTATGCCTGATTCTCTAGAGCTGTGGTTAGATCAGTAGTTGCCATATTTAATTTGAGATCCACATATATATACATAGGCACATAAATATTTAAGTCTTGATAGGAATTGAGTGGTTCAGCAAACAGCTGTCTTGCCATATTTTCTGTGACTGACATAAATATCCACAAAGAAACTGTTCCTCTTCCACCCCAAAATATTTTTTCAAAGTCCACATGGACTACTGAAATATATTTCTTTTCATATATTAAATTCATATTGTGAGTGTTTTGAATAAAATTATTACTTGAAATCAGGGAACAAAGGTCACAGGAATGTAAGCAGAGGAATGAAAAGATCAACAAAGGGCATAGTATTTTGGAGCTATTTTGTGACGGCTCATTCTGCCTTTTTGAGGAAGAAAGACACCATGAGTAGTAGATTAGATTTGCTCTGCTGGGGTTTTAGAGGGCTGAATTGAGCTGTGAATATGTTTTACCATACTTTAAAAAAATAAAAACTGTGTACAAATTTGGGCAAAGAAACCATGAGAGGAAAGATAAATGGAAACAGAAACAGTTAACCTCATCTAAAGTCAAATGTTAAAATAAGAAGGCCACAAAGTTTGCTCATAAATAACACAAAGCGATGTTTCTCAATGCAGGTTGAAAAGCAGCTGAGAAGTTTTAAGGCATAAGGTTGCCCTGGTTCCATTCAAAGGGATTCTGATGTAATTGACCTCAGGTATAGTCTGGCAATATGTGGCTTGTTTGTTTTGCTTTTCTTTTCTTTTTTTTTTTTTAAGATTTCATTTATTTATTTGACAGAGAGAGAGACAGCAAGAGAGGGAACACAAGCGGGGGGAGTGGGAGAGGAAGAAGCAGGCTTCCCGCCGAGCAGGGAGCCTGATGTAGAGCGCGATCCCAGGACCCTGAGACCATGATCTGAGCCAAAAGCAGACGCTTAAAGACTGAGCCACCCAGGCGCCCTGTTTTGCTTTTCTGATTGATTGATTAAAGCTCCCTAGGCAATTTAGCTTTCAGAGAGGGCTAAGGATTGCTAGAGGATTGTTGGACGCAATGATAGTTCACCCAGGAAATGATATGTTATGACCAACCACATACAGATATTTATTTATTATTTTTTTTAATTTTATTATGTTATGTTAGTCACCATGCAATACATCATTAGTTTTTGATGTGGTGATCCACGATCCATTATTTTTGTATAACACCCAGTGCTCCATGCAGTACGTGCCCTCCTTAATACCCATCACTGACCTAACAACCCCCCTCCCCCCTCCCCTCTAAAACCCTGTTTGTTTCTCAGAGTCCATAGTCTCTCATGGTTTGTCTCTCCCTCCAGTCCCCCCCCCCATTTTTCCCTTCCTTCTCCTAATGTCCTCCATGCTGTTCCTTATGTTCCACAAATAAGTGAAACCATATGATAATTGACAGATGTTTAAAGGCAAGAAATAAAGGACTGCTCAAGTAATAGGACACAATGGGGAGCCCAAAATAAGGGCATCTCTGTCCCTTGGAAGGAGCTGGCTAGAGGCATGAAGAATGTTCTCTGTTAATAGGGGAGAAAAGTGCTTAACTTGAATGTTAACGTTAGATTATCTCTTGGCAGTTGATGATGTGAATCCCTTTGGCATAGGGGATAAGAAACAGGTTCCATTTTACTGTTCTTTTATATATAGTAGTCCTAGTCTGTGCTTTTAGTAGTCCTAGTCTGCGATTGCTAATATTTAACTTTTATTTTTTTAATTTTATGTTTTTATATATATATATATGTCATATATATGTATATATATATATACACACACACATATATATATACTTACTGCATAAATTTACATGTACTGTTCATGTGGTTTAACATATTAACATACTTTCATGGATGTCTTTGTGTCAGAACTGAAGTATTGGCATCTATAATCCATCCTTCACTTGTAATAGTACATGCCATTTGTTGACAACTTACTACATGCCAAATCCTGCCAAATCCTGTGCTATATCTGTAGGTACATTATGTTACTTAATCCTAAGAACCTCTGAGTTAAAAATTAATATTTCTATTTTGCATGTGAGAACCTAAGGCTTAGAAAGTTGGGTCTATTGCTTGGGGACTTAAAATCCTAGAATTTAACACAATGTCTCTGGTTCCAAAATCCGGGCTGTTCAACTCAAGTAATTTTTATTTGGTTTTACTTATTATATTGCTGTTGCTGTAGATCCTCATTTTAATAAAATTATTAAATTGTGTTCCTTATTTTTATATGTTTTTAAGTTACTAATACTCTTAGTCTCAAAAAATACTTAGTCTCTTAGTGCTAATATTTAGCTTTTATTTTCAGATTTTAGGTTTATTCTTATACTCATTATATTTTACATCTTTTATTCATTCTATATTGAATATTAGATTCATCATATGTATCAAATTTTATTAAAATTCAATTATGAACTTTCCACACATTATGCTATTTTTTATTTTCTCTTATAAAAGTTCTGTATTACTGTATTTTTTCTCTTTTTATTCTTCCCTTTTATTTTTTATTGCCCAAGATTTTATTTTTTCTGATGACAGGCAAAAACCATATCTGAAAGCATCTTAGCATGGAAATCCTATATTACAGGTAGGCATTCTAGGAGATTCTATTCTTTATTCTTCCATGTATTGGATGCTACTATAAGAAAATATCAGTGAACAAACAGAAAAGACAATCCTCTTTTCAGATGGAGGAACCAGTACATGATACAATATGTTAGAAAGTTGCATATTTACATATTTTATAGAAATAATAGAGACATATTAGGGAAATTTTAAGTAGGATAGCAGCATAGACCTATTGACAAGGGTGCATTTGGGCAAGGATATGTATAAGTGATATTAAGGACGCAGGTGTGCTAGGAGCAGAGAAAGTGAGGAGGGGAGCTGTGAAATATAATGTAAAAGAGGTCATGGAAAATTAGATCTACAACTTGCTTAATAGGCCTGCCTTATAGGCCATTATAAAAAATGTTAACTTTCACACTAAATGAATTGTGTGTTGATTAGAGGAAAGTGATATCTGGCTTGGAATTTTAAAATAAGTCTAGCTGCTGTGCTCATCTAGAGAATGACTGAGGTAAGGGCAGAAGCAGGGAGATAATTTATAAAACTACAGATCCAAGTGGTTGGAATCTGTTTATTTTTAATACAGGATCAAAAGAATTTTCTAATGGATTGAACAGGTATATGGGAATAAGATAAGAGTTAAGTATACCATAAAGTTTTTCACCTATTTTCATCCCCCTGCCCAAACTGCCCTTTCCTTTTTACACACTATTTCCCATGAAGTCATAGGGTTCTTTTTGAGTACCTTGAGTCAATTGTGGTTTTAGTGTATACACACACACACACACACACACTATACCCTATATACACACATATACACTATAAACATAATATACATAAATACTTACATTTACTAAGTAAACAAATATATATACTAAGTAAATAAATATATGTTTGCATATATTTATTTAAATAAATATTTAGTGTATGTATTTAGTATATATACTAAATAAATATATATATGAATAGAGAGTTTGAAATTTAGTATAACCAGGATTAGTTTATTTCTCTAATTTACTTCACTATAACCTTTACAGTTACATTCAACACACCTCTCCTTCTTAATAAAGAGATATATTATTTAACTGTTTCATGTTATACTTCTTGCCAGGCCCATAGAACTGTTGATTAAATGATTTGATTTCTTAACACCCTACAATGACCAATCATTGTAGGAAAAGGAGCACATTTTTAAAATAACATAGCTGGCAATATTACAGATATGATAAAAACTATAAATATAGAGACTCAAGAAGACCAATATCAAGCAAAGAGAAATATTAAGAAAAGGTCATGACCCAAACTCTGTGATAAAGAGATATTAAAAGCATCCAAAGACAAAAACACAAAGAAACAAAGACAGAGGTGATAACAAATTTTTCACTGGAAGCTATGCAAGCAAAAGGAGAGGAGAAAAATCTCTCTAAAGTATTGAGGGAAAAAAACTATCATTATAGAATTTTATACTGAGAAAAATATCTTTCAAAAAGGAGTCAAAACAATGACTTTTTTAAAAAGTCATTCAAAAGTTGCAGCAATACATCATGATCAAATCCATACTCTTAAGACGTTAAAGAAATTCTCTCAGGAACATGCAAAATGTTTATATATATATATTTTTTTCTTACTATTTAAATATCTTCAAAAGATAATCAACTATTTAAACTCGAATAATAACAATATATTGTATGCAATGAATGACATGACCACAAAGATTGGGTGTGGAGATATGGAAGTGTACCAATATAAGGTTATTAAAGTATGAGTTATTAAACTATAGTGTTATAATATCTCTTGGAGGAAGATTATAAGATAAAGAGGTATAGTATAAATCATAAAGCAATCACTACCACAACAACACAAAAAGTTATAGTTGGTAAGCCAGCAAAGGAGATAAAACATAATTGCAACTGACTGTTGAATAACACAGGTTTGAACTGTGTAGGTCCACTTATATCTGGAATTCTTTTTTGATAAATACAGTACATTACTGTAAGTGTATTTTCTCTTCATTATGATTTTCTTAACATTTTATTTTCTCTAGCTATTGTAAGAATACAGTATATAATACATATACAAAATATATATTAATAAACTGTTTGATATTGGTAAGGATTCCAATCAACAGTAGGCTATTAGTAATTAAGCTTTTAGGGAGTCAAAAGTTATATACAGATTTTCATCTATGTTTGGAGTTAGCCCCCCTAACCCCTACATTGTTCAAGAGTTAACTGCATACAACTTATTCAGTTAATCCTCTAAAAAAGGAAGGAAGTAAAAGGAAGAAGAAAACAAAGAGTGAGGATAAGCAGAAAACATACAGTAAGATGATAGATTTATCCCTAATCTTATCAATAATCACATTAAATATAAATTGCCTAAATACTCCTTTTAAAAGACAGAGATTATTCTATTGGATATTCTTATGCAAAGTATGAAATAAAATAAATTTTGTCTATGCCTCCAACCATATAAAAATTTTTAATTCAAAATGAAGCATGGAACTTAATGAAAATCTAAACTTCTAGACTTCTAAAACTTTTGAAGAGACATAGGAGCGACCTTTGTGACCACAGATTGAATTAGACAAATAACAAATTAAAATATTGGACTTCATCAAAATTAACAACTTCTTTTCTTGTACAGATGATGTTAAGGGAGTGAAACATAAGACACAGACTGTAAAACAAAGCAAAAACAAAAACAAAAAAACAAAGTGCAATCATATATCTAGTAAAAAAACTTATATCCAGAGTATATAAAGAACCCTCAAAACTCAATAATAAAAAAATAATAATCCAACTAAAAGGTGGTAAATTATTTGAAGATATTTCACTAAAGAAGATATTAAGATGACAAATAAGCACTTGAAAAGAGGCTCAACAACACTAGTTATTAGGGAAATACAAATTAAAACCACAGTGAGATATTACAACATACTTATTTGAATGAATAAATTTAAAAGAATAACTATAATGGTTGTTGGAGAGGTGGGAGTCTAACACTGCTATTGAGTATATGAAATGTAAATATACTTAAATGATGGTATCCAAACCAAAAAGTACATACTGTATACTTCCATTTACACAAAATTCTAGGAAATGCAAACTGTTGTATAGTGGTAGAAAAAGGGATTGTTTCTGGGAACTGGGGTGGTAGGGATGGAGATGTGAGGGGGGAAGAGTTACACAGGGCATGAGGCAACATGGGGAATGATGTACATATTCAGCATGGGTTTGTATCATGGGTGTGTACAGATGCCATAACATCAAATGGTACACTTTAAATGCATGCAGTTTATTACATGTCAATTATCCCACAACAATGCTGATTAGAAAAAAAATCAAAAATTGTATGAAATGAGTCACATAATTTTACTTACCTATTCAAGTAAAGACATTCTTCTGCCTCCCCTCTCAATGAGGCAAAATGATTTAAAGAAATATTTTACTTTTCTGATTTTTATTAAGGACATGTTTCCAATTGGATTTTGACATAATTCCCCATTCTGTGCCATTGCATGTCGTAAAGGTTTATATTTCTGTTAATTTTAATTATGTACTTAACCTTTTTCTTTTTTAATTTAGGCACTACTAACACATGCATATTGATTCGGTTATTCTCAAGGAAGTCATATTTGTTACCATCAACCATTAAATATTATTTCATGATATCTAATTGTTAATTCTGAATAAATTGATATGTCCTAGTGTATCTAAATGTGATATTAGCAAAGGATTAAGATATTAAATATTAAAATGTGGAAGGGTTAAGCTTCCTAAATGTCTTTATGATAAAACTTACAAATTATTAGGTCCTCTTGTCAACTACTCTTACTCATTTTGAAGCCTAGTCTTATGATTTTTGGGGGTGGGGTGGGGGTAAGGCTTTAAAATGTAATCATGCAATCTAAAACAACATATGCTAGCATCTACCTAAGGAACTCATTTACTGAGCTCTGCCATTTGAACAGCAGGGAGCTAAGTTCCCTGAAGTGTCTCTAAGCATTTCAGGCTCAATGAGTCAAGACTAAATAAAACTCAGCTACCGTGACAACAAACACCTGCCAGATAAACCTACTAATGGGTGGTTTACTATTAGCAATCCTGCCCCATCTCCATGATACTAGCAGATTGTCACATTTAAATCTCAATTGTAGCAAGCTGGAGTAGGATGTTGTACCTCAAAGAATAGGATTTCCCTTGATCATTTCCTGTTATTGTGTGAGAAGAGAGGGTAAGGGAATCCAATCAGAATACCACTGGAAGGAATGATGGAAAGTTGCTGAAAGAGGAAATCATATTCTGATAAATCTACAATTCTTCTCAAAAATACACAGGGGAACCAGTGCTGTCATTTTACCTCAACACTAGACTACAATTCAAAGTAATAAATTACTTTCAATAAATATTAATTGAACCATGCCACTTTATTACAGTTCTTTTTCAACACATGAGAATAAAATGCAAAATAGGAATTCATTGAACATTAAAAAAAAAAAATTCATTCTTTAACCAAGATCGAGGGCTGTGTGGGAAATGAGAAGGTTTTCCCACTAGATGATTTTATATCCAAGGAACGGGAAGATCCACTAACTTCCCCTTTCTAGGTGGAAGTCAGTGAAAGGCAGTCTTTATATACACACCCTTTGTGTATGGACGGGAAGAGAGAAGAAAATGAGAGGGCAGAGGGTGTGGCTAAATGGAAGAGGGCATGTTTCAGTCTTCAGT
This sequence comes from Zalophus californianus, assembly GCF_009762305.2. Lineage (NCBI taxonomy): Eukaryota > Metazoa > Chordata > Mammalia > Carnivora > Otariidae > Zalophus > Zalophus californianus. The sequence continues at coordinate 88,871,261 of NC_045598.1, forward strand.
GTCCCCAAATTTTTTATGGCCTCAAATTATGTGATGCAGGTTACTAAGATTCTTTGGCCCTGAAGTCACAGAAGTTACATGGCAGTGCGTCTGTCTATTTGCCAGACTGTCACAGCATGAGATAAAGAAATGGGGAAAGGAATGACAACATGACCCTGCCAGATAGTCAGAAAGAAAGCATAGCTGAATCTCCCAGGGGTATCCTCAACATAGAGGGATTTCTGTCAAACATGAGCTACACCAGATTATCTGTAGATTTTAACAAATAATTGGAGGTCCTCCCCAAGACGACAGCGAGGTAAGTCAGTGAGGTTAATCAACAAAGAAGGAGCACAGCCCAGATGCACATTGACCCTATACTTACAATAACGTTGCCTGTGGTTGCCTTTGATCCAGGGTAAAGGAGATAGGGGAGCACTTTTAAGAGGCAAGATAATGCTCATGTGAAGATGGAATTTTAATCGACTAAGTTGTGAACTAGATATTGATTTTTAATGCCTGAGGTTTTTAATAAAAAAATAGAAAAAATAGGAAAAAATGGCATGGAATTCAGCTATTGGTGTCAGTATGGGATTGAACAAACTCAAAAATATTGAGTAGTAGAAAACAAACTTTTTTTTTTCCATTCTAGGGAAAATACAGTTTTCAGAAATTTTACATCCTAAACATCCCCCTTATTTGTTAATTGTTTGTATTCTCAGAATAGTTGCATTGGTGCAGGCTTCTTAAACTGTCCTTTCAGATCACAAATGCTTATCCTTTAATCTCAGTTCTCTCTAATCTTCTGTTTACTTGAGGTTTGGAATTTATTTTATGGGAAATGAAGAACTATAAGTGAAATATTTTTATTTTTTGCCTTCTTTTATAAAAGTTCACGATTTGCTTTTCCTTCTTTTATATAATGAATGCCATTAAGAAATTTACTGAAAATAAAAGTTACAGATGGAAAATTATCAGATATATTTACCTGTATTTTATGTTGAATGCAACTTTGTCTGTAGAAAAAGCACTAATTGCATCCACCTCTGATTTGAAGTTCTTTGAAAATTTGAGACACCAGGATATAGTTTACATCAATATGCAGAATGTTTTTGCCAAGTAAAGTCCAATTCCTCATTTATTTAACTTAGTTATATGAAAAAAGAACTGTTCATAGAGATATACAGCTACAAATTATCATACATATTTATGCTGTGTGTTTATTCATTTATTCTTTGATTTATTTAACTTGTAATTTTGAAATCGTTTCAAATCTATTAAAAAGTTGCAAAATTACTACAAAGTATTCCCATATGTCCTTTACCCAGCTCTCCCAAGTATTAACATCTGATTTAACAAGAGTACAGTGATAAAAACCAGGAAGATAACACTGATATGAAACTATTAAGTAATTCACAGATCATATGCAGATTTTTTCATTTGTCTCCCTAATGTCTTTTTACTGTGTCTAAAGGCTCTTAATTGTCATATCTTCTTAGTTTCCTTTATACTGGGACATTTCTCAGTCCTTTTTTCTTTTATGACCTTGACCCTTTTAATAACATTGGCCAATTACTTCCCTCTGTTTTTATTTGTCTGATGTTTCCACATGATTAAATTAAGGTTATACATTTTGATGCTATTTATTTTAAAGCATTTTACAATGCATTCTTTCCATGATTTTATAATTGATCTACGTTTAAGCTCTAGGGGAGGATAAACTCATTCCCTCTACCTTCCTCGGTTCCTTGTCTAGGCCCTATGAATTAAACTGACAAAATACAGATTAACAGAAGAAAAACAAACATGAGTTTATTAACACATACAATGTGCTTGTATGTGGGAGAAACTCGTGTACTCAAAGGGTAGTTAGAACTTGGGACTTATATAACATCTTGAGAAAGAACAATACTTTTGTAGTGCAGTGACAAGACAAAGGAAAAGGATTTTGAGCTGCTAGGGTAGCAAATATATGAGGATAACAGCTAGAGTCAGTAAGTATGTTTGTGTAGACTTTCTGGATGCCATCTAATTTCTGGGGATATGGTTGTCAAAACTTCTTGGTACTGAAATCGGAGGAAGGGGCTAAACATCCACAAGGGGAATTAATTTATTTTCTGCTTTCAGTCAGACATGGATGGACAGAGCAATTATACTGGAGCTCTTTTTCTCAGTTGTCTTCAGATCAAAATAACCCTTATGCCAAAGTGGTATATTTTGGAGTGCATGCTCTGAATCCCTTCAAAGCTAACCTAAAACAGTAATAATTTATTCTGTTTTGCTATTTCATTTAAACATGCTTGAGTAAAAAGTAAAATACAGCTACCATAAATACAGTAATTTTAGAGACATGTTAATTGGAAAAAAAAATAATTGTCCAGTTGAGAGAAATGGTTTGTAGTACTCACATTTAGATATATTGAAAATAATCTTTTTTTTTTTAAGATTTTATTTATTCTATTTGAGAGAGAGAAAGAGAGAGAGCACATGAGAGGGGGGTGGGTCAGAGGGAGAAGCAGACTCCCCGCTGAGCAGGGAGCCTGATGCGGGACTGGATCCCGGGACTCCAGGATCATGACCTGAGCCGAAGGCAGTCGCTTAACCAACTGAGCCACCCAGGTGCCTATCGGAAATAATCTTAATGGCTGGAATTTTAAGGTCATTCCATGTATTTTTGTTTGCTTGTTTTTAGTGTCCATGTGTTTTTTATTTTTTTTATTTTTTTATTTTTTTTAAAGATTTTATTTATTTATTCATGAAAGAGAGAGAGAGAGAGGCAGAGGGAGAAGCAGGCTCCCAAGGAGCAGGGAGCCCGATGCGGGACTCGATCCCAGGACTCTGGGATCATGACCTGAGCCGAAGGCAGACGCTTAACCATCTGAGCCACCCAGGCGCCCTCCATGTGTTTTTTAAATCAAGTTTTCCAGTCTGTGGAAAATAAAAGCTGTATTTCTGTTTTCTCTACTTTATCAATATTTCTGAATTGCATTTTATTTTTTACTATTGTAGATTTGAGGCAGACCCTCAATGTTATTATAAAACAAAGGAATGTCCAGCTGATCTGATTGTCCAATTGACCGATTTTTCTTGACCTTACACACTAAATCAGAAGATTTGTGAAAACAATTTATTGTAATTGAATTTGTGAAGAATTTTAAATGAATTTTAAACTAATGAAATACATTTCCAGAAAAGGAGAGAAATAGTTCAGTTTTTCAAAATACATTTGCTTTATTATTATGAATATTTTTGTCCAGTGAAAGGGGAGGTACCAGAGGTGGGAAAAGAAGAAGCCATAAAGCCCCATTTTTCCTCTACAAAATCTTGGTTGTTAGGAAAAAAAAAAAAAAAAAACACTTCATAGGTAGGGGTGAGCAAAGAAGACTTTGAGTTGGCAGCCTGTAACCACCAGAAACACAGAACGCAATGCAGTCATTTCCAAGGCAGGCAGAGCAGTAGTGGGACAACACCGTGCCTTCACGGGGCTGTGGCGGCAAACATGGCACATGTTCCAGAGTCAACACCTATGGTGGCGGCACTTCAGTCTCTGTGGGCAGAGGTGGTGTGCCCCCACTGGACCCCGATTATTACTCCCCTCTTTTTTCCTGCACTGTTGTCCATGCCAACTTCTGTAGCTTTCTCTGCATTTCTGCATTGCTATACGTTTCTTTTAATGCTTAAATAAGTCAGATTTCTAAGGTGTTCAACCATGAATGCTGGCTAATTAAATGATCCCCATTAAATGATCCTTCCCTTTTCACTTGTTTTTTGATGTGTTTTATACACTGCTTCATTTCCATGGTGGTGTATATTGTCTTGATCTTTGTAGAATTGTACGTTTTCAATATTAATAGAGGTTCAATTTAACATACCACTACACATCATATCTATACACTTATATTCACAAATAAAAGTTTTAAACATACACTTCAAAACTTCCCATCTAATTAAGTGTTACAATTTAAAGTATTTGCCTTGGAAGATCACATACTAACCTCCAGAGGCCTGTCAGTCAGAGTATTTTGCATAGATGTCTTCAAAATCATGTAGAAATTAGTCTCTTCATTTTATCATTGTACCAGTCCTCCCTCGCTTTATAAACAGGGGTATTCCTTAGATTCATAATTTTTTATGTTCATCAAGCTGGGTTGCAGGACTTTCATATTTATCAAAATTAAATCCATTTTTAAAGGATGGATGTTGGATTTTGTCAATTTTTTTTTAGGTCTATTGATAATATGCTGTCATTGTGAATATAGAAAATTCTCTGTATCCTTTGGTGACCAGGATTTGGGGAAATTCTTTGCCATATGAATTCCCTTACCTGGTCTGGCTGATTGCATTTTCTCTCTTGGAATGCTCCCTTTTTGAAGGTTTCTTCTTGGAACCTATGCGTTATTGCTCTAAGGCATCTGAAGCAACCATGTGACAAGGTCGTTGACTGGGAGTCAGTTCTCTGGCCAAGGGCAGTTGTTAAGTCCACCCGTGAGCCTGGGGATGGCTACAGTTCTAGTGTCCCAGCCAAGGCTACTTGGAACAGAATTGCCCAGTAAACCCACTTATTGCAGTAAGTCATCATTCTAAACTTGAACTGGGATTCCTTAATAGGAATGGGATGCAGTTGAAACCAGTCCTAAGCAAACTTTGATTGTTGAAAATCAGTAGGAAATATATAGCCATTCAAAGAAATTGCATTTTTATTTGCAGCTTTCATCTTTACTTTCATAGTCATCTCATGCATTGCAATGTCTTTTTAAATATACTTTTTCTGTATTACATACATTTTCTCTAGTGGTACTTTAATTTTTCTAAAGGAAGTGTCTTCTTTTATGACTAACATCAATTATCAAAGACTTTTCCAGGCTCTTTTTTGTGTGTGATTATAACATTTTTGGGTGACAAAACAAACATGTGTGCGCACACGCGCACACACACACACACATCACAAACCAAGCCAATATCTTAAAAACTTGAATGAATATATTACTTATTCTTTTAATTTAAAAAAAGAAGCACAGTATTCCATTATGACAAAGTAAAATGGCCCTTTCATCCATGTCTCTATAATGTTTTTCTTCTTTATCTAACCACAGACAACTGAATATGAACTTAACAGTGAATGCAGAGACCATTAACTTACTTAAGAAGTTATCACTCTACCAATTGCAATGACATGCTGTTGAAACATACCCTTGAAGTTTTAAATATTAGATTTACTGTTCAATGTGAATATTGATTCTTTCCGGTTTTTTACTTTATGTCTTTTAGTTTCATATGGACCCTTACCTCAAGAAGAAATAAAACAAAAAATCTGGCTCCTCCAGTATTGCTGAGTAATTTCGTTCATGGCTTTATCATCTATTACACTGCTCATTCTTTGAAAGTCCTTGACTCTTTAAAACTGTATTTTATTTTCTTCCACTATGAACATCATTTACAGATGACCTAGAGCAAATTTTTAGTTTTGTTTTCTTTTTTTAAAGTACTTTATTTTTTTCCCAACAATGACCAGGTAAATTTTTATCACTTATTCATCTCCTTGTAGTATTTGCAATCTTACATCAAAGCATGTTTCCAGCTGTGCTAAGTGACACTTTATTGTATCTAAATCTGAATAAGACTTATTCTCTGCCCTTATTTGTTATTCTTACCTGACCTTTTCCATTTTAGTTTGCAGTTGCATTATTACCACCATGCTGACAGCTCCAATTTGTTTCTTTAGCTGTCATTTTCCCAACAACAGTCCATTAGTTCTTCAGATTGCCTAGTGTTTCCACCAAATCATCCTAGTATATTTACTGAATAGTCTTCCCTACATATAAAGTGTGCTTGACTATAAATATCAGAGTTGTCAAAACAAAACAATAAATAGTTCTAATTTAACAACAGAAATAGTAATATCAGATTCAAGTAATGTCATGACACAAATGTACCTTTACCTACTCAGATATTCCAACAAATTAAGTTTTAGGCTATTGAAACTTTGAGAGTTCTTTCAGTAATTTGGAGGTATTTGCTAACTAAAAATTTCAATTTTTATTATCAAAGAATAGAGTTTGTGTCTTCCATACCATATCAGTAAATCACACATATTTAAGTGTGTGATTTCAACAATGTTTGTTGAACATTTTCTGAATTTTTCATGTCTTGAAAGTTGTGTTATTTATGATGCATTTATTTGTCATTATTTTTAAAGATTTTATTTATTTATTTATTTATTTATTTATTTATTTATTTATTTATTTAAAAGAGATAGCACAAGCAGGGGAGGCGCGGAAGGAGAGGGAGAAGCAGGCTCCCTGTTGAGCAGGAAGCCTGATGTCTGGCTCCATCCCAGGACCCTGGGATCATGACCTGAGCTAAAGGCAGATGCTTAACCGACTGAGTCACCCTGGTGACCCATATTGGTCATTTATGGCGCATAAGATTTATGGACAAAAACCAATCTTATGTTGAATCAAACAAAACTAAAGTAAGATATTGCCAAGTAATTTTGTAAATCAGGAAATTAAGTTTCTGAATGTTGAAATAGTAGTCCCAATATTGCACACATACCACATTACTTAGTTTTTATGTATTTTGCTATATCATGCTTTATTCCATATAAACAATATTTTTGTATAAATAATTCATCAAATGAGATAGATCAATATTTTAAAAGAAAATTTCTTGTACCATTCAGTCTTTCAATCATTCTAATATTTATGCCAAAGAATTTGATATATATTCAGAGAAAGCCATTTTTTCATGGATATTTCATTTTCACTATCAATTAGCCTTGATATTTTAACTACAGGTACCATGATAATCAAAGATTATATATAGAAAGACTTTTATAGCATGCTTACTTTTTTTAAGATTTTATTTATTAGAGAGAGAGGACTCACATGTGCGTGAGCATGAGCATGGGGGAAGGGGAGAGAGAGGGAGAGAAGCAGACCCCCACTGGGCAGGGAGCTCCACAAGGGTGCAAATCCCGGATCCTGAGATCATGACCTGAGCTGAAGGCAGACACTTAACTGACTGAGCCAACCAGGTGTCCCTAGCATGCTTACTTTTTTCTAAATATATTTGCCTACTGCCTAACATACATAGTTATTACTATTATTTACAGGAATCAGAATCACCATATTTCTTATTATAAAATTTAAGAATTACTGATCATATAGCAGGTATAAATTTTACTATAATTTATGTCTTATACACACATACATATTATACACCTCATATAATCATTCTTCACATATAATGTATATATTACATAATTTATATGTAAATACATAACATACACACAGATATATGAATAGATAAACATAAGTGATGAGAATTGATAATCTTGTTTGTTTTTAAGCTATAGCATTCAGTTTTTCATCATTAAGTGAAGTGAAACTGTAAATTTCTCAAATGTGGCCTTTGTCTTGTTTTTAAAACATTCCCTTTTACTCCTAGTTTGCACATATTTTTGATCAGGAGTGGGTGTTGGATTTTGTCAAATTATTTTTTTAGGTCTATTAAGTTGATTATATACCAGACCCTTAAGTATTTCATATTTTGAGGCTATTTAAGTGGTATTATTTTTCTTAAATTTTGATTTCCAAATGTTTGTTCCTAGTAAATAGAAATAAAAATAATTTTTATAAGTTAACTTTGTATCCTGCAACATTGCTAAACATAATTATTATTTGTAGTAGCTTTTTGGTACATTCCATTGGCTTTTCTACATAGACAATCATATGTGTACATAAATAGTTTAATATCTTTCTTTCAAACTCTATGCCTGTTATTTTCCTTTCCTTGCCTTATCACAATGGCCAGAATACCAGTGCAATGACAAACAGAAGTGGTAAGAACAGGCATCTTTCTTGTAATGCGACCTTAGGAGAAAAGCATTTTATCATTCACCATTTTCTATGATCTTAACTCAGAGATGTCCTTTATCCTATAACGGAAGTCCCTTCAGACTCTATTGCGCTGAGATCTTTTATCAGGAATGAATGTTGGATTTAAGTTATCTGTCATTATATTTAAAATGTAATTCTTGTAGGTTGCTTTCAAATGTGTATCTGTCTCTATATGTAAAATGTATTTGTTATAGGTTGCATTTTATAAAATGCTTTTCTATTTTGAGAGGATCATATATTTTTTCTTGTTAGGTTTTCAGTTTGGTGAATTGCATTTATTGGTTTTTGAATATTAAGCAAACATCCCATTCATTTGAGAAACCCCAGTTGGTCCTAGTTTTTTGTTTTTGCTTTTGTTTTTAGTATATACATTGTTGGATTCAATATGTTAAAAATTGTTTGGAATTTTTGCATCAGTCTCATGAAGGGTATTGGTCTGTGTTTACTTCTCTTACAATGGTTTTGTCTGTGTAGGATATCTAGGTGTAATACTATCATTTTAGAGTAACTTGAAAAGCCTCCCGCCTTTACACATCTCTGGAAAAGTTTGCATGGATTTCATATTATTTCTTCCTTAAATGCTTGTTGTTGTCAACTAGTGGATGACATCTGTACCTGGAATTTCCCTTATATTAAGGGCACTAAAGATTTAGTTAAAAATTCAGTTTGTATCATAAAATTTCATATGTATCATAATACATATGAGGCTATCCAGGATATATATTTTTTTTTCTTAGTAAGTTTAGGTAGTTGAGTCCTTCGTAAAAATTTTCCATTTCATCTAAGTGGTAAAATATATAGCCTTAAAGTTTTTCATAACATTCCCTTATTATCCTTCTAAAGAATATAAAATCTGTAATGTTTCTTATTCCTTATACTGGCGATCTGTGTTTTGTTTCTCTCTTCTTGGTCTCTATGGCTATCACATTTTATTGATCTTCAGTGAGCTTTTGGTTTTATTGAATTTCCCTATTGTATTTTGTTTTATATTTAATTTATTTCTGCTTCTTTCTTATATTTATTTTATATTTCATAAGCTCATCTCCTAGTTTCCTAAAATGGAAGATATGGCTGTTGATCTTGAGTCCTTTGCTAATATTGAGTATTCTTTGCTAGTATTCACATTTGCTAAGTACCGCTTTAGTCACATTTTACAAGATTTGACAGGTTGTGTTTCATTTTTATTCAGTCCAAAAAATTTCTCATTTCTTTTTTGATTTGTTATTTGACCCATGGATTATATAAAAGCATATTATTACTTTTTAAATATTTCTAATTTAATTTTATGTGGCCAAAGAACAGCCTTTATGTCACTCGGATCCTTTAAAACTTACTGTGTTTTATGGTCCAGAATGTGATCTGCTTTGGTAAATATTCCATGTGTTCTGGAAAACAAAAAGGATATTCTCGAGTTGTGGAGTGGACATTAATTCTATAAATTTCTTTTTTTTTAAAGATTTTATTTATTTATTTGAGACGGAGAGAATGAAAGACAGAGAGCATGAGAGGGAAGAGGGTCAGAGGGAGAAGCAGACTCCCCACCGAGCAGGGAGCCCGATGCGGGACTCGATCCCGGGACTCCAGGATCATGACCTGAGCCGAAGGCAGTCACTCAACCAACTGAGCCACCCAGGCGCCCCTTATTCTATAAATTTCAATTACTTCAAGTTGATTGATAGTATCATACAAATTTTCAATGCCATTACTAATTTTCTGTCTACTTGTTTTGTGAATTATGGAGAGGATAATTGAAATCTCCAGCTATACTGTGGTTTTGTCTACTTCTGCTTACAAATCTGTCTTTGTTTTATGCTTTTTGAAAATCTCCTATTTAGTAGATAGAGTTTAAGATTATTATGTCCTTTGATAAACTGACTCTATTATTAGGAAATGATCTATATCTCTATCAATATTCTTTGCTTTGAAATCATTTTTTCCAGTGTCACTATAGCAACACCAGCTTTGTTTTACTTAGATAGCAAGACTTTTTTTCTTAAGATCGTATTTATTTATGAGAGAGAGAGAGAGAACACAAGCAGAGGGAGTGGCAGGCAGAGAGAGAAGAAGACTCCCACTGAGCAAGGAGGCCAATGCAGGACTCCATCCCAGGACCCTGGGATCATGACCTGAGCTAACGGCAGACGCTTAACCGACTCAGCCACCCAGGCATCTCTCTTTTTTTTTTTTTTTTACAAAACTTTAAATTTACCATTCTTTATATTTAAGATGTACTTGTTATAAATTGCGTTATTTGTATCTTGCTTTTTTATTCAATCTTGCAAGCTCTTCCTTTAAATTTAAACTATATTTATTGTGATTATTGATATGGCTGATTGTAAAACTGTTATACTGCTTTTTGTTTTTATTTGTCCCATTTATTTTGTGTTCTTATTTTATCCCTTTTCAAGCCCTTTTTTCAATTAATTGTGTATTTTTATGATTGCATTTTATCTACTTTGGAAATTTTTTTTAAAGATTTTATTTATTTATTTATTTGAGAGAGAGAATGGTAGAGAGAGAGCACGAGAGGGAAGAGGGTCAGAGGGAGAAGCAGACTCCCTGCCGAGCAGGGAGCCCGATGCAGGACTCGATCCCGGGACTCCAGGATCATGACCTGAGCTGAAGGCAGTCGCTTAACCGACTGAGCCACCCAGGCGCCCTCTACTTTGGAAATGTATTTGCTGTCATTCTTCGATTATTATTTTAGTGATTGCTTTAGGATGTATGGCATATATCTTTTAACTTCCTTCAAGTGATATATCGCCTTAAGTACAGTCAGGGACTCTCGCAATATGATACTTTCATTTTTCCTCTCCCAAACTCTGTGCTATTTTTTCCTATAGTTTTCTTTTACAAATGTTATAAATCCCACACTACATTATAGTTTTTGTGTGTACAGCCAATGATTTTTAAGATATTTAAATAACAAGAAATTTGTATCCTTTCTCCCTGAAGAAGTGTCTTAACACTACTTGTACTGTGGATCTTCTAGCAATGAATTCTTTCAGCTTTTATATGTCTAGGAAAGTTTTGCTTTGCATTACTTTAGAAACATATTCTGTGGTTATAGAATTCTAGGCAGATTAGTACCTTCAATAACTTGCTCCACTATCTTCTTACTTGCATCATCTCTAATGAGAAATCTCCTGTCATCTTTATCCTTGTTTCTCTGTAACATTTATATTTGAATACTTGGAAGATTTTATTTTTAACGCAACTGTATGAGCTTCTGGAAAAGGCAAAATTGTGGAGACTATTAAAAAGATGAGTCATCGCCAGTGGTTACTCGGGAGGGAGAAATAAACAGACTGAGCACAGAGGATTTATAGACCAGTGATAATACTCTGTATGATGGTATAACTTTGAATACATGTCATTATAAAATTGTCCAAACTCCTACAATGTGCACTGCCAAGAGTGAACTCTAATATAAACTGTGGACTTTGGGTGATGGTAATGTGTCAGTGGGGCTCATCCTTTGTAACAAATAGCCACTATGGTGGAAAATGTTGATAATGAAGACTGCGTGTATGAGGAAAGAGGGTATATGGGAAATCTCTGTACTTTCCTCAGTTTTGCAGTGAGCCTGAAACTACTCTAAAAAGAAAAAAATAAAATCTTAAAATACAAGAAAAAAAATCTCAAAAAAAGAAGAAAAGAATGTCCTATAGTTGGAATCATACAGTATGCAGTCTTTTCAGATTGGTTTCTTTCACTTGCTAATAGGCGTTTGTTTCCTCCAAGTCTTTTCATAGCTTGATAACTCAGTTCTTTTTAGGTCTGAATAACATTCCATTTTCTAGAGGTACCAGAGATTATTTATCCATTCACCTAATGAAGGGCATCTTTGTTATTTCCAAGATTTGGCAATTTTGAATATAGCTGTTATTTTCAACTCCTTTGGGTAAATACCAAGGAGCATTATAACTGGATTATATGGTAGCAGTATGTTTAGTTTGTTAAGAAGCCTTCAAATTATCTTCCAAAGTAGCTGGATCATTTTACATTCTTACCAGGAATGAATTAGAGTTCCTATTGCTTCACTTCCTCGTCAGTATTGTTCCACATTTTGGCCATTCTAAGTGTGTAGTGGTATTTTATTCTTGTTTTAATTTGCATTTCCCTGATGACGTATGATGTGGAACATCTTTTCATATGCTTATTTGCCATCTGTATATTTTATTTAGTGAGGTATCTGTTAAGGTCTTTCACCAAACTTTTAATCAGATTGTTTTCTTATTGTTGAAAAAGATTTTTTTTAATTATTTAAAGGTTAAGTTATTTTAAAATTAAGAAAATTGCTTCAAAATCATCATAAACTGACAAATTGACAATGCGTTAATATCCAAAATATACAAAAATTTCTATAAATCAAAATTTAAAAAGACAGTAAAAAATAAAATGAGCTAAACATGTGAGCAGTCATTTCACAAAGTAGGAAATATGAATGTAAAGTATGGTAAAATAAAAAAAAATGTTTAGCTTTGTTAGTAACCAGGAAAATAAAATTTAGAATAAATTGATTAAAAATTGAATGAAGATTGAAAGGAGATATAATTTTAATTCCATTAAATTGGCAAAAATTAATACATTCATTATACCAAATGTTGGTGAAAATATGGATTTGCCTAAATTTTGTACATTGTTGATAGAAATATAAATTGGTGCACACACTTAGGTAAATAATCTGGCTTCATAAATAACAGTGTCACTGTTAGGTTTATGATTAAGAGAAATTCTTGTTCATGTGCTCTAGAAAACATATAATAATGTTCATAAAATTGTTTATAATAGCAAAAAATATAAACATCAAATATAAAAGATTATGATATCCATCTGAAATATTCTTTGCTGTGAGTTGGTTTGCAATTTTGATAAGAAAATTTGCATGCTGGCACATAGATCTTAAGTTATGGGTTACATGCAAAGTTTATGACTTCAGCCAAGTACTTTAGGAGATAACACAATGGGAGCTGTTTCATTAGGTCTTCCTAACTCTTTAGTGTCTCACATTAAATAAGTATGGATCAGTAACATATGTTATTATTTTGTCTGTATCAAATGTAATAATATTCTAAAATAGACAAGATAATATCTGGATGAACTAAAAAAATTTTTAGGCATCAGAAAAAGAAATACAGATTCAGTCAGTGGAGACCCATTTTACATGACCTCTATGTAAAATATCCAGTTTACATTAATCTGCTCTTTTCACCATCCCTGACTAGGAATATACAAATAAAGATTTTCAATTTGAAAACATATATACAATTTGAAAACAACATTCAGTGCCTAATAATTATTAAGCAGAAATTAGTAATAATTATTGTTTTCATATAGAATTAATGTATTTCATGAAATTAGCTTAAACATACATATCATATTTTATTTTCTTTCTCCCTTAATTTCCTCTTTCATTTTTTTCCTTCAACATTTAATTGTTGTCTTACTCTCTATCACATATTATGAAAATAGAAGAGTTATGAGTTGTAAATTAAAATTTTTACTATCCAATCTTTTTAGAATTTTGATTATTATTATTATACTTATTTAAATCAAACTAAGAAACAGTGGCATAGTTTTTATGTCTGTTTTGGACAGATTCTGTAAGACTGTGTACTCTAATTAAAATCACATTTATTAAAGCACTCATGAGAAAATGACTGTTTATAAGGTGGAAGATGAATGAGTTTGGGTTTGGTCTTGCTTCAGCTTCTTTACCCTTATCCATCTCCTTCAGCCAGTGACAAAGAAAGCTTTCAGTAGTAGATTAACAATGTCAGGTACCCTAGAAGAATTGTGTGCTGAGGGATTTGAAAGAAATAAAATATATCGGTGTGCCAAGCAAATAATTGACCTAGGAAATATAAACTAGTAGTTGTGGTAGAAAGAAAAGTGAGTTATTGAAAAAAAATTCTAGTTATATTGACTGCTTGGTGGGGAGCAACAACTTCCTTTTCTAACAAATGCATACTATAAGCAAATATTATGTAAGAGTGAAAGTAATCTCTGAATTTTTTGTTATTTTTTCTCTTGTATGCTATTTAATGTATCATATCCAAGAAATGTCCCAAGAAAATTTGGGACAAGTTCTTTTTTTGTTTGTTTGTTTTTAGGTGAGTTAACTGAAGATAGATTAAGCAGCTTTGATACATATAAAAACATCTTTCCAAATATTGAAAACAAGTTAAAGATGCAGAATAACTGACATGTATTTCTTGTTTAAATACTAATCAAGAAAGATGATTTATTCTAGGAGAATTTTAAGTGCACATTATTTAGTAAACAGAACAAGAGATGATTGTTTTATTTAATCATGCTTTTTCTTTTGTTTAGTCCACCAATAATATAGCAAAAGTTTGCCGAGGATACTAAGCAAGGGGCACAGAATGATAGGCATTAAGAAAACAAAAACAAAAAAAAACCTCATCAGATAAAATAAATATAACAAAGGCAATTTCTGAATGAATAAAATTAATAATAATTTCTTCTGCTTCTTTGTGTATTTACACAGGACCTAAAATTTGAGTTTGAATTTATAATTCACATCTTAACCTATTTAAAGAATTCTTTAAGCTGTTTCAGTTTTCTGTAGTACCAGATATATTCTTCATTACCTCATTTTTATTAGTTACCATGTTTTTAATCTGAAAGTAATATCTTATGTTTTTGAATAGCAAACTAATAATGAATTAATTCTTTTTTTCTTTCATTCTTTTATTCATTTAAAGAATTTTTCTACATATAATATGTACCAGGCTATATTCAAGAACATGCTGAGGATATAGCTCTCACTTAGACGTATATGTATATTAAAAGAACAAAAAATACTATAAAAATAAATAACCATATACATAAATAAGAAATATTTAGATATAGTAAGTAGCAAAGAGGGAAAAATGATCTAATTTGAAAGGTAATGGCTGGAAGGGAGGTCAGTAATAGTTATAAGAGCCAGATGTACTGGGTGGAAGGTGATGACAGTGAATCAGCATGGGGATGTCTGGCAGAACCCTTAAGACCAGCATTGTCCAGTGGGACTTCGGGCAATGATGGTGTTCAATACATGTACTGTCTAATATGGAACCCAGTAGTCACATGTGTCAATTGGATTAGAAATACGACTATTTGAGAATTAAATTTTAATTATCTTTAATTAATTTAAGTTCAAATTGCCACATGTGACTGGTGTCTACTCTATTAGAACAGCACAGCTGTACATCACAGAAACTATTCAAGTGAGAATTTATGTCAAGATATGAAGATTACTATGGCTTCTGTCACTAGGAGAATGTTAGTAACAGGATTAAACAGTGGTTGAAATAGAGAGTCTTTCAATCATTGTGTGTAGAAGTGTGGGTGATATTTGTTTCTCTTCAATTTGTAAACAAAATAGAAGCTCTTTCCTGTCAGAAATCTAGATAATGCAGCATATAAAATTACAAATGTTATGTGTGTTTGCATTTGTCTGTGTATATGAGATTATATATATGTATGCCATATATATGTATCACTTAATATATCCACATCATTTATTTTTGATAAAACCTTTTCAAGATAGAATTTATAAGAATTTTAAATTTTTGTTTGAAAAAGGCACAAAACTATAGCAGTGATACAAACAATGGATATGTCTTTATGTGAAATAATGGTGTGTGCATACAACTATCAAAAATAAAAAAAGAATATTCAAATAACCATGCTAGAGATAGAAATGAATTGTCTTTCTATTACCTCTATAGAAGTATTACAAAGTTCTTGTCATAAGAAGTAATCAAAGTGGGGGCGCCTGGGTGGCTCAGTCGTTAAGCGTCTGCCTTCAGCCCAGGTCATGATCCCAGGGTCCTGGGATCGAGCCCTACATCGGGCTCCCTGCTCAGCGGGAAGCCTGCTTCTCCCTCTCCTGCCCCTGCCCCCACTCATGCTCTCTTGGTCTCTCTCTCAAATAAATAAATAAAATCCTTAAAAAAATAAAAATAATGTTATTTTTCTATACTTCGTGATGACCATTGTGTTTGTTAACTTTTTAAAATTTATAATTTGCAATTTTTTTCTCATTCTAAATTTCATATTTAATTTTGCATTTATACTTTTGTATTTTTTCCTGAATAGGGATCTCCCAATTTATATATATGCTTCAGTTCCTATGAAACCTGCATCCAGCCATGGAAAAAAAAAAGATATTTTAATTAGGACTGAAGAAAGAGTCTGTATAATAGTCTTGGCTGCAAGGAAAGACTCCCAGAAAAAGCCTCAGCAATGACCAGAATGAAATATAGGTGCTGCATTTTCTACAGTGGGGTGTGTACATAATCAGAAAGCTTCTATCGTAACTGTCACCTTGAAGAACACCCTGTCATGGCTATAATCTAGGGGTCAGGAGGCTGCAGCTCCCATCCCTGCCACTGCCTCTCTAGCTGCTGATGCTTGGGCCCTGACCCTGGAAGACTGCTGCAGAAAAATCCTGTCCCCAGGATCAGGCTGGATGCAAAGCGGCTGAAGCAGCGTGAGGATGCCCTCTGCCTCTTCTGATTTCCAAATAACCCATCTTATTGCCAGAACCTCACTCCCTTGTGGAATAGTTCGCAAGGCAGACTGGGAAATGGCATTTTTAGCTTTCCAGCCTCCATGATACAGAAAGATACGCTAGAAATTCATACTGATGATCAGTCTCATATTCACCTACTTCTGGAACATATCCTTCAACAAAAATGCTTCACTGTCTCCTTTTAAAAAAGAAGTGCAATCCTTTGACATCATGGCTTCTTCCTACCATAATCTTATTACCCGAGTGTATTTTACAGAGAAGAGCTTGTGAATTAATTTTCTAGACTTTCTCAGTGTATTTCCACATGTTCCTCGCTTAACTTAAAATGTTTTGCAAAAAGCTAATCAACTTTCATGTTATAAATTTAGTGTCCAACTGTTCTGATGTTACTCAGTGTCTTCATAACATTTCATATAGTTAATTACGACCTTCTCTAAAGTGATCTTTTCTCTATGATATCACATTTCCTTAGTTTTTCTCCTACTGTACTTTTATCCTTGGTGTGCATGTGCGCGCGCACACACACACACATACACGCTCACACATTCTGCTTTTTTTTTGTGGTGAATGTTTTTCATTGAGTATATTTTTTCTCATTTCTTAGATTTGTTTTCTACTGAATATTTTCATTTAATTAATGCTCATCATTTCTCTTTTTTTAAGATTTTATTTATTTGTATGAAAGAGAGAGAGCATGAGCTGGGGGGAGTACAAAGGGAGAGGGAGAAGCAGACTCCCCACTGAGCAGGGAGCCCGATGTGGACTCCATCCCAGGACCCCAATCATGACCTGAGCCAAAGGCAGATGCTCAACCAACTGAGCCACCCAAGCACCCCAAATGTTCATCATTT
The DNA here is from genome assembly GCF_009762305.2 of Zalophus californianus. Taxonomy (NCBI): domain Eukaryota; kingdom Metazoa; phylum Chordata; class Mammalia; order Carnivora; family Otariidae; genus Zalophus; species Zalophus californianus. The sequence continues at coordinate 88,888,540 of NC_045598.1, forward strand.
CCAAGGGAGGCTTATTAGTATGCTTGGGCTGCCATGAAAAAATACCACAGACTTGATGGCTTCCACAACAGAAATCTATTAACAGTTCAGGATCAAGAAGTCCAAGATCAAGGTGCCAGAAAATTCAGTTTCTAGTGAGGCCACTATTCCTGGATTGCCTCGTGTTTCTGTCCTCACATTGCTTTTCAGGCTGCGTGCATGGAGAGAGAGGAGGAGAGAGAGAGACCTGGTCTCCTCTCATAAGGACACAGTCCTATGGGATTAGGGTCCTACCTTTATGACCTCATTTAAACCTTATCTCCTTATAGTCCTTATTTTCGAATATATTCACATTGTGGGTTAGGACTTCAACAGATGAATTTTTGGGGGATACAGTTCAGTCCATAACCACTATATTTGTTCAATATCAATTTTATGGGAAGAGATAATGTAGATTTCCACATGCATTGCTTTAGTTCTTGCCAAAGGAAAAATGTTGAGTATTTATATTTCTTTTATTTTTATTTTCTATAGTGAAAGTTTATTAGATGTGAAGATTAGAGAGTGTTATACCTGTGGAAAACTATGTTTTTGTAATTAGTAAGTGTTTGCCGCCCCACTGCCCTAACATTTCTCTACCTTGCAGGAGTGCCTTCAAAGACCAGGGTGACATACAATGCTTTCCCTTTCTTTAAGATGCTCATACTAAATTTACCTTGAAGTGCACTGGTATTCTGCATTCCTAAATTCATTCGGAGGGCTGAACTATCTACCTCTCTACTACATCAAAATTTATCCTGTACTCTTTAGCCATCTCAGGATGCTCTGTGTTTGATAAGTAATTCCAATAACCTGTGACAAATGAGAAATGATATAATAACAAGAAAAATGGGGGTGTGTACTACCATCTTAGAGATTTCCTTTTCCATATTTGTTGTATAATCAAATAGCGTAACTATCTTTTATTGGAGATTTCAGTGGCAATAACCTGCGTTACTCTATATTTTATGCATGCTGAATGGAAACCAGGATTGAATGATATGTCTTAGACCCTGTGTGTCCATCTGTTAGACATTGAAGTTCTTCCAAAAGTGATCACGTAATTGAGAGTTTGCCTTATTTTCACAAATTGTGACAGGTTCCCTTACCTACAGCCTCTGCCTTTAAGATAATTAGCTTGTTTGTGATTCTGCTGGGAGCCTATCAACTCACTTATGAGTTATTTTCTTCATATACATAAGTGCTAAACTTTTTGATCTTCATCGGAAGCTTGTTTTATCATAACTTTAAAAAAAATGAAAAGAAACAATACATCAAAAACTCTAACCTATGGATCTCATGATATACTGTTTATTTTTATATTTTTTAAAATCAATTAAAATTTTCCTGTCTCTTTTATTCCTTCTATCATTTCAGTGTGTATTTCCAAAAGGAGGAGAAATAAATATATGTACTTGAATTGCCATTTTGAACCAAGACCATAAACATCATGCACAATGACTGCATAGGGTATATTTTGAGAGTTGATTTATGGGATTAAAATGTATACCAAGTCTGACAAATTTTAGCAAAAAATGATGCCTAACTAATTATAATGTTGAAGTACAAATCAAAGACAACTACAGCAAAAATGTACCCTGAATCAGTCACAGGCCTCAAATGAAGGGAAAGTGTCCATAACAGGAGAAGACATTCCTAAATTATACATAAGGTTCATTATTGTTGTGTTGATTTTACACTGTGAGCCTCCTCCAGTGTACTGTTCACAGGTATATTTTGCAATTTAGCAATCCTACATAGAATCTTCTGTATGTTACGGATGTCCTGGTATGGCACTTTTGACAGTGGGTCTGGGAAAGATTTACCTTGTAATCAAGAGAGAGAAATGTGACATATGCATTGACATCAATGTCCTGAGAATCCTGAGCAGCTCATATTTTTTAGTGCTTTTTTGTCCATGTGGGCTATGTAGTAATTAAAGCTGGACTGACATACTTTTACATATCTCCTGACGATCTCAAGGAGACTTCATAAAAGAGGAAATCTATTACAAGAGTTTTCCTCCTCCTCATTTGAATTACATTCCATTAGTAATATTTTACCTCAAATAAGAAACTCTATTATATTTTCTTAACAAAATGGTCTTCACTTCATCGAAGAATGTGTTTTTTCATATTGAAAAATTGTTTTTTTCATACTGAAAAATAAGATAATTTTTCTTTCCTCAACCCAGGGAAGATTATAATGTTTACTTCCTTGAAACCACACAAACTATTGAAAGGATTTCTCTATCCATATCAGGTACAGAAGCAATGTGGACCTCCTTAAAAGAAAAGAACATTCAGAGGTGTCTTTTTGCTTTTGCTAGATATGCATATAATTTAAATGTGGGAGGTATTAAAATTATAGTGTTTTTATTTTAAAGGGTAATTATATATTTCTGAGATGAAATGATCTAATTTTTACTTTTTATTAGTGTCACTAGAGGGCTAATACTAGTGACTGCAATTAGTGACTAAGTCTTCTCAGTTATAATTTTATGATCACTTCCTAATTCTCTCCTTTCCACTTAACTATGTTCTTTGCATACCTAAATGATTATTTTGCAGTTTTTATAAAGGCATTGTGTAATTCCTGTATAAGCTAAATTCTTTTCTAGCATAGCTTCCATTCTTCCTCAAGACACATTCCCTTTCCATCTTGCAATTCATTTTTCATACTTCTGAAATGTCAATATTCCTAAAATGAACCTTCTATCATATCATGACCCTGCTCAGAAATGTTGTTATTTCCTATTGCCTACAGGATAAATTACCCTCTTAACATGACATTCAAGGCTTTCAAAAATGAAGACTGAATTATCTTTTCAGAGCCCCTAAACGAAAATATATACTATACACTTAGGCTAAAATGTTTCAACCATTTTATCTGAACACACTTTTTAGTCTTCCTTTAACACAGCCACAGTCACCTCCACTCCCCTCTCAACCAATGCAAATCTGAACCATATTTTAGGAGCCAACTCAGATTGCTCTCCTGTCACATGGTGAGGTGTTCTTTGCCTTCTCTGATAGTCTGAAGTAATTAATTTCCATAAATTTTGAACCAAGTGATAATATACTGAATGGTGCTATCTGTTCCATTGCTATTTTAAATAATCTTCAAAATTTCTTATTTTTAAATTATTTTACATATATGTCTCATCCCTCCAACACCTGTAGTAAATACTTATAGGTGCTCGATTTGCCTGCAATACCTTCTGAGATATTGTGACTCACAAACTATTTTACTACAGAGAATCAAATTCATACAGCCATACTATAATGCACAAAAATGAGGCACCTATATGATTATAGACTTTGTAGTTATCACAGAATGAATGTTTATCCAGTTTATAAGATATTTTCAATAGAATTCTATCACTTTGTCAAATAATCAGGCTTAAGGTTATTACTGGCTTAGATTCAACCTCGGATTGTCAAAAGACTAGTTTTCTCTTCCTAATTTAGGCCGATTATATTTCTTGGTGAAGCTAGATTATTCCTTTCCAATAACAAATATTAGAATATTTTTTCCAATGAGGAATTAGAATCTTCCATTCCTTCCAGGTCCTATACTGCCTCAAGTAGCTTGGAATCAAGTAAGCCAAACTCTGCAATATTTTGTTTTTCTACTTCCTCACGTTATAGAATGCAAGGCATAGCTCAGGAGAAGACAGACAGACTTTGGCTATAGCTAAAATTCATCCTTAATCAGGCACCTGTATTAACCACAGCCGTTTAGCTACCTACCTAGCTCCTCATTATCTAGAAGTAAAGCCCTTGCAAACATACACTATTATTGATTTTCTTATTATTAATACTTTTGTCATAAATGATTACCTTGATTAGCGGGGCTGCATCATGTAAAGGATTTTTTGTTTTGTTTTGTTTTTAATGCTTGAACCAGAAGCAGTTCTTACCCTTTCCCTAGCATATACCTAAAAATTTTAGAGGAAGCTGGAATTTACCCCCGAACCCTGGAGTTGTTTTACTTTAAATAGTCTACTCAGCTGCTTTTACCAACTTTTCTATTTCATGGGCAAAAGAGACAAAGACATCAGTTAGAGATAAAGAGTATAGGGATAGGTAACTCCTACTGAAACTTAGGGTTTTAGCTGCCCACCTAGACAGGGTGAAAACTCTATCCTCAAGCACCAGGACACAAATAATGTCCATAGACTTGTCATTTTACCAGTTTCATGCATTTTAATAAAATTATTCAGATATTATTGAATATCCACTACATACCATACCTAAGATCGATTTTTTTGAGGACACAGAAGTAAATAACACTGAAGTTAATTCCTTATTCTAAGTATAGGTAAAACTTATAAAACAATATTTATCATAGAATTTCTGATGTTAGCTACTATTACTGTTAATAAAATACTGTGATAATGAGAAATATGAAAGTCCAGATAAATGGATGAGTTAATCTTCTTGTGGTAGAGGAATATTTACTGTCATCATCATCAACACCATTAAATAATAATAATATTAATAATAAGTTATATCAATGAATAAGAATTACAGGAAATCAAATTGAGGAATTCTTTTAGTAAATAGCACTGGGAAACAATGAAAAATAAACTCTAGAAAGAAAAGAAAGAGAAAATGGTATAATATAATATAAAAACAACTAATATTTTAAAATTCCCGAATACAAGAAGTATTTAAATGGCTTAATGTCATGATAACAACAAACAAAAATTCATGTAATCATCTTGACACCTAGTGATTGAATTTTAGAGCACCAAGAGTGTAAAAAATATACTTTAAAAAGTCTCCATCCAAAGGGAAAAAAAAATGAGAAGACTGAGAATTCAATTCATTTCTATTCACTTGACAATTGACTCAGAATTTGAAACCACTAATTTTATTCCAGAATTTAACATTCAGTCAGAACCATCTTTCAGTTTTCCAATCATGAATGGATGCCGAAACCGTTAGTTTTACAATGGAAGGATCAGGCTGATAATGCTAAACCTATAAATCGATCTTAGTTTTTTTACTAAATGCATGTTGTCAGACATGTTTTTTATGATGTGATGCAACGGGAAGTACACAACTCAGTTTAAAGGAAGTGAAAGAGAAAGAACAGCATGTTAAGTTACACTAAGAAGAATGTAAATTTTCCAAAGGACAAATGATCTAGATTCTTCAGCATAGAAATAGAACAAAAAAGGAAGGAGGATTGTTAGACAATGGAAAGAATCAAGCAACAGAAAACCAAAGGTAATGTTTTGGATCATGTTTGTATTTTAATTCTGAAAATCATGTGTCAAAGGACATTTCTAAGACAAGTTGGAAATTTTGAATATTAACTGCATAAAACAAGATATTAAGTAGCCATTTAATTTTATTAGATGTGAAAATGGCCAGGTGATTATATATATTTAAACATATTCTTATCAATTAGAGTAGTATAATGATAGCTGATATAACATGATGTGTAGGATTTACATTACATTACTCTGGGCAATTAAAAAGTATAAATTTGTGTGGAGGTTGTGGTGGGGTCAGCGAGAAATTAGTGAATGAAAAAGATTACTAAGATAAAAATTATCCAAGTTGGGTAATGAGTGCTTGGATGTTCATCCTATTATATCTTCCTGTATGTTTTAAAAGTTCATTAATATATGTTACATATATATTTTATAGATCATATATATGATATATAGATAGACATAGATATGTATTTCAAATAAAAGAGCAAAAACAATCTTCAGCGACTATAACTTTTCAAACATTTAGGAATTTGTTGAAATTTTATCACCCATGGAACTCCTCTGAAATATAATTGAACAGAATTAGGCTTTGTAGTTTAAAAAGTGGAACAATGTGACTTGGATAAAATAAAGGAGAAAAAATGCCCTTCAGCATTTTAAAATTTCTGTAGAGATGACAATTAGGGTCAGAGAAATACTGAATTAAAATGGGAATGTGATGATCAAAGAAATAAATAGAAGTATAATTCACAACATTCAAATGAATACAAGTCTCCCCACCATCTCCCCTCACATCTTCTTCCCCATTATAATTTTTTAATTAAATTTTAATTTTTTTCTCTCATATTAATTTTAATTTTCAAGCTTTAAATAATCTTCACCCTTCACCCTTCTTCCATTCTCTCATTTCTTATCATCACCAGATAGGTACAAAATAGGTGTCCTAAACCCAATTTATAGAGGAATAAAACCACAATAAACCAATGACCCTGTAATTTGATCCAAATCACATGGCATTATTATTATTTTTTTACAGTGCACTTTGCCTCACAGTCTTCCTCTTATGATTTTCTTTGGGGAAATGCTTCTGCAATAGTAATATAACGACAGTCATTTTTCAGGATGAACAGATCTTCAGTGCTTTTCATTTGACATATTAGTTCAACGTGGCAAATTGTGGCACATCATAAAGGCTGACCAAGTTCTTTGAAATCTTTGAAATCTGTACACAACCTAATCCAACAGCTTCCTCCTTGCCAGTACTGAAATTCTCTGAAAAAGTACTTCTTTAAATGTAATACGCAACTACATTCTAGAATAAAAAATTACATCACAGGGGCGCCTGGGCGGCTTAGTCGTAAAGCGTATGCCTTCGGCTCAGGTCATGATCCCAGGGTCCTGGGATCGAGCCCCGCATCAGGTTCCCCGCTCGGGGCTCCCTCTCCCACTCCCCCTGCTTCTGTTCCCTCTCTCACTGTGACTCTGTCAAATAAATAAATAAAATCTTAAAAAAAAATTACATCACACATTTCTTTCATATCTATTCCTTTGTCAAGGTATACACTTAGGAAATCATGAGGCTGAGCATGAGACTTAAGCATAATTTTGTTCAAGTTCTGTATCTTTAAAAAAAATTAAATAATTCCCTTTTCTGTTCTTGATTTCCCCTTTAATACTTTAATTAGATTAAATGCCATTTGTTCATCATATGTATTTAAATATACACAAAGCCTGCCTCTTTCTCTTTAATATAGAACAAATTAGAAATATGATAAACCATCCCCTAAGAAAAGCTCTCAGTTTATTTGAAACCTTCTATAGCTAACATTACCCAAAATTTAAAAATGATTATTCATATATTGAAGTCTCATTTTTTAATATTTATAGCTAATACTTATTAGAAACTTATGCCAGGCACTTTGCAAAACATTTTACATATATTAATCTAACTTGAGCTTCATACTAATCCTAGTGATTATTGTCCTTTTTTAAAAAATGAGGAAATTGAACAGACAACTGACTTGCTTGAGCCTACCTAGTCATAAGGTGGTAGAGGCAAGCTTTGAATTCAGGCAGTCAGAATCAGATTATACTACATTTTAAGACTTATGTTATCTTATTAAAATAAATCAGCAGACCACAGTATATATCATCATTCTCTCTCTGATGCTGGGATGACTATTGTTAAAGTTAATTCCTATATGATTTTTGGAAATATTTTTACCGTAATAAAGAAATAGAATCATGCATGTGCATTTAAAAATTAAATTAAAAGATATTTCTGAGATTAATGCTCTTTGGGATAATCTTGTTATGCTTTAGTTAAAAATTCTAATTATAAAACCAAAATGTCTAATACTATAGTGAATAAGAAAATTTTAAAAAACCAAGTACTTTGAAAATTTAAACATATGGAATGAACATTATAGAAATTATTTTTGCACCAAGACAAGAAGAAAATTGATTCCATGATGCTCCACAGAATCTAAACAAATTATTTCAGCTTGTTTCTCTTCATATTGCTTAACATGAAACATTGTCTTTTTTTTCAAGATTTCAATTTAGAATTTGGTCATAAAGCATAAGAAAACATTATTCAATTGCAGTGCAGTTTAATAAGATTTTTTTTCTGAAGATAAATTATTTTTTCTTGATGTCAAATTTCTAAGATGCTAGCAAACTGAGTATTATAAAATGGAGTCAGGGAGAGTTACATCCTTAGTTAACTAGACATAAACTCTTACCCTAGAAATACATATCTGTAACTATCTGTTTAGTACTTGCAAAAATGTGTCAAGAAAGGAAGTAACACATAATTATGAAATCAAAATCTACTTTAATATGTGAAATTTAAACACTAATTTGACATTTTAAAATGAACTTACAATTCCAAAATAAAAGTAAAAAAATTTGATAGGTCAAAAGATTGCACTTGCCATTTACTAATTAGAAAAACCAATATTGACCATTTTCTAGGAAGACAGTGGGCGCATAATATAATATTAGTGTTCCCATTGCTTTTACAGTAATCAATAGATGATTAAGTTTGCATAGTTTCAAATTTTAGGAAGGATATTAAGTTTCATGACACTTAAAATCAGGAAATTATGCAAGCTGTATTTCTATCATTTCAGAGTCATTTTTAATATTGGAAGTTAATTAAATTTGCTGTTCCAAATCATTAAGTATAATATCAATAATATTCTTGGAAGTCTATGTCGTTTGGTTCCCAGAGCATAATTTTGAAAGCCTAGAATATGGAAATAAAAGATAATAACCTTTGTCAGAAGCAGAGAGCATATGTATTTGTCACTGGCATCTATATATTTGTACTTCAAAACTTTACCAAAAGAGGGCAAACCAAGTCTATAGACTATTGAAATTAATCTCTACTGAATTACTGTCACCTCACCAAAGAAACAACTCTTTGTTTGGAGGTAGTGCATAATACTTAATTGCCACAATGACTATAGTGAGGAATAAAATGGATTGTGAGTCTTCTCTAACTTTTTATGCTAGATCTCTGTGAAATATCTGCAAATAAATACCCAAAATTATTTAGCTTCGTAATATCAAATATACTGAGTTTGAAAATACTCATAAACTTACACATGTTGAATGAATATTTACATTTTACTAATTTTAAATGAGATTGAGTATCAGTTTGAGCACTAAATTGGGAAAAATACTGGTTTTGGTATTTGCATTTGCATTTGGTAAATGCATGGTCATATGGCTTGTTTTCTCCTTGTTTTTGTTCACTGTTTACTGTTCCTTAAGTTTAGTAAAATATTTTAAGAGAAGATACATTATTATATTTTCATTTTACATTCCCTGAGGATAGGTAAATGGATATGCATAATTTATTTCATTTTAGTTTCCCTTTTTTGCATTGTGGCTGTATGTGACCGTAATAAATTTACCACATAACGAATTAATGAATATCAACTTTTTTGTCCAGATACATAAATGAAGTCAAATTCTTTGACAGATAGATTTTGGGAATAAGAACCAAGGCAATAACTTTTAAATAAAATAGTAACTAGGAACTTAGGATTGAGAGTGGCATCTTTGGAAAAAACAGCATTTAGTTTATCAAACTGTGAAGAATTCCTTAGCCTGACCTATTCCATTAGGAACCTGAATTCAAAGGAGAATATTTTTTTAAAAAATAGTTTTATCTAGATAGAATCCATATACTATGCAATGCACCTGTTTAAAGTGTGCAATTCAATGGTTCTTAGTACATTCACAGATATGTGCAAAAACTACCCACAATTTTAGAATACTTTGGTCACCTCCAAAAAAATCTATTACACCTTACATATTATGCTTTTAAGCAGCACCTTAAAGCAACCACTAATCTACTTTATATCTCTATAGATTTCCCTCTTCTGGACTTTCATATGAATAAAACCATAAGTATGCCAATTTGTGATTAATTTCTTTCACTTAGCATACTGTTTTCAAGGTTTATGATTCATATATCATCATGTATCAGTACTTCATTCTTTTTTATAGGTGAGTAATATACAATTGTATGAAGAGACCACATTTTGTGAATCCATTGCTGTGTTGATGGACAGTTGAGTTGTTTCCAGATTTGGGCTATTATAAATAATGTAGCGGTAAACATACATGTACAAATTTTTGTGTCGATGTATGTGTTCATTTCTCACTTACTCATTTCAAGGACTGCCAGACTTTTTCACATTGGCTGCACCATTTTACTTTCCCACCGGCAGTGTATGAGGGTTCTAATATCTCCACATCCTCACTGACAGTTTTGTTATCCAACTTTCCGATTTTAGCCATTTTAGTTTGTGTTAAGTGGTGTCTCATGTCTTTGATTTGCATTTCCTTGATGATTAATGACATTGAGCATATTTTCATTTGTTCATTAACCATTTGTGTATCTTTCTTGGAGATATTCCTATTCAGAAACTTGGCTCACTTTTTAATTGGGTTAGTTATCTCTCTATTATTGAGTTATAAGTGTTCCTTATAGATCCTATCTAGGATCTATACAAGTTCTTTGTCAGATATATGATTTGCAAAAGTTTTCTCCCATTTTGTGAGTTGGCTTTTCACTTCATGAAAATTTTCACAAAAAATTTAATTTTGATGAAATCTCATTTATTTTTGTTTTTATTGTTGTTTATGCTTTTGGTGTCATATCTAAGAACTCATTTCAAGTTTATGGTTGTGGGGATTTATTTCATCTTCTAAGAGTTTTAGACTTTTAGTTCTTACATTTTGTTTTATTAATTCATTTTGAGTTAATTTTTGTGTATGGAATAACATAAAGGTCCAACTTTATTTTGCAAGTGACTATCCAGTTGTCCCAGCACCATTTCTTGAAAAAAAAAATTATTCTGTCTTCCATTGAATTGTTCTGGCACTCTTTTTGAAAATTAGTTGTGGGGCGCCTGGTGGCTCAGTCATTAAGCGTCTGCCTTCGGCTCAGGTCATGGTCCCAAGCTCCTGGGATCGAACCCCGCATGGGGCTCCCTGCTCGACGGGAAGCCTCCTTCTCCCTCTCGCACTCCCCCTTGCTTGTGTTCTCTCTCTCTCTCTCTCTGTCAAATAAATAAATAAAATCTTTAAAAAAATTAGTTGTATATACATGCGCGCGCGCGCGCGTGTGTGTGTGTGTGTGTGTGTGTTTCTGGACTCTAATTTCTAGCTATTCATCTATATGGCTATTCTTTTGCCAGTGTTAACAATGATTTCATTGACAGTAAGTATTGTAGTAAAATATGTACTAAATTGCTTTGTAGTAAGTTTTGAAACTGACAAGTGTGAGGCCTCCTACTTGTTCTTTCTTGAGGATTGTTTTGGCTATTCAGGGTCCCTTGCAATTCCATATAAATTTAGAACCAGCTTGCCAATTTCAACAAAGAAGACAACTTTATAAAATGGTGTTAAATCTGTAGGTCGGTGTGGGGAATATTGCTTGCTTAACAATTTTAAGTCTTCCAATTCTTGAACATGGAATATGTTTCCATTTATTTAAATATTTTAAAAATTTGCTTCAACAGTGTTGTGGTTTTCAGGGCATAAGTTTTGCACTTATTTGCTTAGATTTACTCATAAGTATTTTACTCTTTTGATGCTATTGCAAGTTGAATTGTTAATTTATTTTTGGATTATTCTTTGTGAGTCTGTAGAAATATAATTGATCTGTGAATTGATCTTTTATCTTTCAGTCTTGCTGAAATTATTAGTTCTAATATATTTTTTTTAGTGGATTACAAGGACTTTCTATAAAAAGGATTATGTCATCTATGAAGAGAGAGAGTTTTACTTCTTTTCCAACCTGGGTGTCTTTTATTTATTTTTCTTGCCTAATTACCTAGGCTAGGACTTCCAGTCAATATTAAATAGAAGGAGCAAGGGCAAACATTCTTGTCTTTCTCTTGATCTTAGGGGGAAACTAACCTCTCACCGTTCAATATGATGTTAGCTGTGGGGTTTTTTGGTAAATACTCTATATCAGGTTGAAAAACTTCCCTTCTCTTCCTAGTTTGTTGAGCATATTTTTCTTGAATGGGTGCTGGATATTTTCCGATGCTTTTTCTGGATCACTTGCAATAATGATGCAATTTTTGGCTTTTTACCTGTTGATATAAAGTATTGTATTAATACATAAATCCCACTTGGTATAAAAGTTTACTTGGTGTAAAATGCTTTTTATATATTGTTAGAGTTGATTTGTTAGTATTTTGTTGAAAATTTTGAAGGAGTCAGTGTTTTTACCTTTTAAAGAAATTCCTGGTCATCTACTAATGAAGCAGAAGTGTTAATTAACTCTTTCTTTGGGAATATTAAAATTATCTAATCTCCCTGCCCACCCTTTTCTGCATTTGTTTTCTTATAGAAAAATTAAGAGCAGATTTATAGATTATTTCAAATTTTAACGGAACAGATTTTGTTCGTGTTAAATAAATCTCCCAAAACATAGTCAAAGAAGGATAATTTTCCAAATGATCTGTGAAATTATCGGTATTCTAAAGCACACACCTGTCAAATATAGTTCCTCTAAAATCAGATCTAGCCTCACTCATGAATAAAAGGCTATCAGAATCCAGATAAGATAATATATTGAATACTGAATCATATTAAAAGTGAGCCAATAGAGTATATTCTAGATAGGAATGTATGGTTGAGTATCATCTTTGGCCTCTAAGGGGAGCTCAGACACCTTTCCAACCTCACCCAATCTGTAAGCACCAGGAGCAAAAGTGCAATAAAGGGACTAATCAAAGACAAGGCCCTATTTTTTTTTTTTTTTTAGGATGGTACCAGGACAAAACCAAAACCAAATAAAAACACATGAGATACTTTTGAAAAATACAGCTTCTCAAGTCCTGCCTGTGGAGATACCAATTCCTTAAGTCTGGCAAAAGGACAAGTTATGTGCATTTTTAATAAGGAACCTAGGAAATTTTAATGAAGATTCACTGAGTTAGATAAGTTTGTTAGTAAGATGAAGACAGATAAAGATGAAGAAAGATAAAATCCCTAAAAAGTGTCCTTTTCTCTCTTTTCCTCTTTCTCTGAGGGTGGTAGAACTTATTAATAAACAGAGAAAAGTGGTGGGGAGTATTATATAGGAGATAAATGGTACCACCTAGATTTACATCGGGCAACATCTGAATGAAGCTTTCACAGACCCAATTTCATGAAAAGAAAGAGAGAAAAAAGAGAGAGAGGGTTACTAAAAATGATTCAAATGCTCTGACTTGAGAAGTCAAGGGTCTTCAATAGCAGAGGGAACATTATGGTCAGTAGGCTAGAAACCTTCGGAGTTTGGTCCTGGAAAAAATATTACTTGAGGTTAGAAAAGATGATTTCAGAAATTCTGGGAACAATGATATCAGCTTAGAGACAGATTTTTTATCTTTCAGTCAAAAGCTGCAAAAGACTATGTTAGGTCTACATATGGTAGGGGAGAAAAAATACATCAAAGTTTTGAAAATTCAACTTGACCTGCTGGAAAGGAAAGACGAACAGCAGAGAGAAATAAAAATAAAATATTCAGGGAAATAGGGTCAGGGCCACCTACAGCAGAAAAAGAATTGCTTGAAAGAAATGTTTCTGCTGTCATCTGTGTTCTAAAGGTTATTCAATGCCAGAATTAAACAAATTAAGATAAAAGACAAAGTTTTATGGTGGATAATATGGAAAATAATTATATAATTCCCAATTACCTCCCAGGCCCCAAGACTTAGTAAGTAAGGGAAATAGGATTTTTGTTTTGGGAATCTATTAAGAGTTTCTCTATCAGGAATGTGTAGTAACAATTCACCTGCTGGATCCTAAGCAACTTTGGAACAAATGAGGTGGCATACAGGATATTTGGGGTAGAGAAACAGAGAAAAGTAGGAGACTGAGAAAGTAGGAAATGAACAGGACATGAATTGATGGTCTTTAAGCATATTGACATTCAGTCCAGCATAAAGCCCAGATGAAACAAACAAAACAAACAAAAATACTGGTGACTGGTAAGTACACCACTATAAATTTCTAAATTTTATAGGAGAGGAGTTTGGCAGAACAGGGGAACTCCATTCAGATTCCCCTACAAGGGAAGATTCACTGTGCAGTTATGAGAAATACCATACCTGACAAGCCTCCAGCCCTTAGCTTCTTCTAATTCACTTCAGCATTCAAGCCAAGGTCACATTCTTCTCACAGTAGCTCTTAGCTAAGGACTGAGCAAGATGGTAATGCTCAGGCTTAGCCGTTTCTACCTAAGTTAGAACTCCTCTATCTTACGATGTTTGTTCGAGTCCCAGCATTATGATCTGATGGCTCTTCTTAATGTCGTGGTGTCTCTTTTTATTTCACAGGTATTGCTCCACACTAAATCTATTGCACTGTTAACTTCATCTCAGCATCTGCTTCCTAGAGAACCCAACCCAGGACAAGAGATAGCAGATGGAACTAGAATAAAGCTTTGTTGTTGTTGTTTTTGTTTTAATTAAAAGTGTTTTGTGTTTTGTTTTGTTTGCACACTTACTCAATCACTCCAGAAAATAAGAAATGCTGTTCTAGTTAAATAAATTAGGTAAAATAAGGATCTTATTTCTAAGGCTGCCACTGGAGTTGTGGTGGCCCACGTCTTAGAGTGATAGCCCAGCCACAGCAGAGCCCAGACAAAGACTGGAGTATGGATACCCAGAGCTGTTATCCAACAGTCATATAAAGAAACCAGAGCTACTTTCCTAGTTTTTTGACAAACAGAAAGCTGGTTAACAGACAGTAGTGTCTGATGCAGAAAAATGACAACTTTCCTTAAGCAACAGCACGTGGCAGCCACAGGAATATGGCATTCATCTTATGTCCACCTTCCAAATCTGTAGCAACTCTTTAATTAGATTAACCTAAGTAAAAATATCCAGACTTATCTTGAAAGAACTCTGTGGATATAATCCTTCCAATTTCTGCTATATTGAGAGAGGGGTAACAGTAAGAGAGGTAAAGTGAGTGAGAATGGGAAGGGATGTTAGTTGAAAATAGATGATATGCAGCAAATCTAACACCCTTAGCCCCTCCCATTAAATGCTGGTTATAGCGGGCCAATATTTTTATGGAAGCCAAGGATTTCCTGCAAATGTCCAAGATGCCCTCTAGTTAGTGATACTACCACTGTTGAACACCACTGATTTCCAGTATAATCTGCTATGGTAGTCACGTCTGTGTATGAGATTTCCTTGAGTTTTCTTAGTATTCTATATGTGAGGCTGGTGATATACTTTGCCTTCTTGATACTCGAGACAGCAAAACTGGGGCACATGAAAGTCTTGGATTGGGGAGAAATGAAACTTCCAATGTGCTAAAGAAAGTAAATCATATTATGACTCATGTTTCAGCTGGTGAAAACAAAATTGGGACCACAAATAGGAATCTCAGTGGTTCCTGGCTCAACATGAGCAAAATAAGGATAACCTTGGGGAGAACAAAATCATTGTGATTATTTTAAGAACTTTACACATTCTCCTAAGAAAAATGAAAGGAAGAAAGAGTATTCAGTCTGCTAAGATTTCACTGGTGGAATAAAGGGAAGCCTTGATTGTCCAAAAAGGTTCATATTGTTATGTCAAAGCATGTTGTCTTATTTAGTCTTTGAATATTAACTAAAACTTGAAAATTTTAGCTGTTGTACATTAAAGAAATGAGATTTTCTTTCTTTTCCTTCTTCTTATGATAATATTTGCAACAACTGATGTTGGTTGAGTTGCCAAAATCCCATGGAGAGGAACTGTCACATGAGAAACTGGTGCAGATGGGAGAAGTGAAAGTGAGTAAAGAGACAGCCTACCCCACACATATTGCCAAGAGTAGTTGCCAGGAGACACACTACATTTTTTGTGTGTATTTTTAAAGGGGAATTAACAGTGTTCTAGCAATAAATATGCAGAAGAAAGAGTTTTTAAATCAACTGGCTTTGAATTTTGGCAATTTAATAAAGTCACGTGTTTTTTTACTGTAGTAATGTAAGGTCTTTTTTTTCCCATATCTGATGACTGCTTCTCTGCAAATGGCTCTTTGGCTAGCTCTCTAATTTCAGAATCATTTGATGTAAATATGCACTTTAATAATTTGCTTTTAAAACTCCTGATATGTTTAATATTTAATATTTACATAGTTTATTTTAGGAATTTGTATTGACATGTCTTCAAATTTAAAGGAAGGCCTATTATGAGGCTGTCCTCTAGCCCAGTCCATTTATAGGAAAATAAGTAGAAACCAAAAAAAAAAGATGTTTTGCCAAAGGACATAGAGCTTAGTCGTGACAGAACAAGACTAGAATATAAGTCTGTTATTGTCCATTTGTGTTGTAAAGTACATTTCATCCATTTGTCCAAATATTAAGACTCAGAATCTTCTGCTTGTGTCACTAGCTTATTAATTCTGGAAGATTTTTCCAGTGAGGATAGATTTATTACCTTTTTTTTTCCAGAATGTTTTTTATTCTGTGCATTTTATCTTATTTACTTATTTTTTATCTTATTTTTAATTTTCAACTGAAACATAGTTGATGCTCAGTGTTACATTAATTTCAAGTGTACAACATAGTGATTCAACAAGTCTGTATGTTATGCTATGCTTACCACAAGTGTAGCTACCATCTGTCACCATATAACGTTATTACAGTACCACTGACTACATTCTCTATGCTGTAACGTTTATCCTCATGGCTTATTGATTCCATAGCTGGATATAGGACTCTTTGATCAGCATGTATAAAGAATAATGTTATATATATTTACAAATCTTAACTTTTTTATAAACATAAAAACATGTTAAAAATAAAATTCTTCTGAAGTCCTATCCCTTTATATAAAAGGTGATAATATAATATTTTTATCAACTTTTAAAAATCAAAATTTCAATATTTTATTAAAAGAGAACTTAATTGAAGTCATAAAAACTAACTCTGGCTAAGTAAAAAGAAAATGGCTTTCCTAAAAGATATTGGATGACAAATAGCATCTTGCCAAGAAGACTAAAGAACCAGAATTGGAGGCTACACAGTCACAAAAAATTGTCCAAAGTTACATGACAAAATTGATCCTCAAAGACCTGGTTGCTGCTCTATCGAAGATTAACACAACCACTTTCATTGTTGACATCATTAATGCTTACTTAAAACCCTATTGCTAAAAATGCAACTTCTGAAAATGGGATGCAACAGCTTTTGCAGCTGCCATAATTGATCAAGTCTATTACTTGCAGTCATTGACTCTAATTCTCAATACTAGCCCATATATACTGCAGCTGATAGGCATCAAGGTGACATACCTGAAACTTCCTTGCAAAGGAACCTGAGAAAGTGCGAACATGACCTATATTCTGAAATATGGATTTACACAACAGGGAATTTCTGAAACATTGAATGTACGTCTGTCTTTACCATGGAAATGGTAGTTTGAAACAGAGATGGTGGTTTATCTTTTACTAGTAAAGGAATGGAGAAGCCATGTGGGTATTAGTGGTCAGACAAAGCTGACTTGTATAGAAAGTTCTAGAGAGGGAAAAAAATGCACAATGGGCTCTTCTGAGGAGCCATTGAAAACCTGTCACTCAGACCTAATGATAAGTTCAGAAATGTAGTGGAGGCTTCTGAAGAACAGAATATCTTGGAGGTTCAAAACAAAACAAAACCCTACATATTAATGGTATACCTCAGTTACAGTGTTAGTATAAGAAGTCAGACCAATGTGAAAAGCATGTTACAGATTCAACAATCTGTTGATCTGCGTGATAGTAATAGGAATGACAGAGAGAAATGGGACATTAGATAAAGATGAAATTTTTGTGATCCTTCTTCCATTGTTTGAGAGAAATCCAAAAGAGAAAAGGGAAAGCCAAAGAGGAAGCCAAAGTAGGGAAGCCCCCACTACTCCATCCAGTCATAGGAAAAAAAACCATACAGAAAAGGCCAAAGATCATTTCTCCCAATGGATAGCTATACATACCCCACATGCTAATATAGATTCCTAAGAAAATGGAGCCTACATCAGAATTTGATCTCAAAATTGAACTTTGGGGAGGATGGCAGTGAATAGGAAAGGAGAAATAGATGTGTTATCTTGATAAATCTTAAGTGAAAAATGCACATATAAGATGTGCATAAACTAAGGTAATTTAATGAGGATCTCTCAGGAAGAGTACAAGTTCCATTGCCTTTCCTTATAGTTACTGCTCAATGCACATTTTAAATAATTATGCTCAAAGAGGTGTGTTACAAGTTTTTATATTTTTAAGATGCCTGAAAAAAATTTAACTATATTTCTTGTGTCTAATAAAATTATAATATTTGATCAAAACAAAGTAAATGCCTATTAAAATACGACATTTGCTCAACATGTAGTAACTACTAAAAAATCTTATTTGATTGCAGAATGGACTTTTGTAATGCAATTAAAACTGATTAGCTAAAGAACAATTTTGGAAGCAGGTATGAATTTGAAATTGGGTAGAAATTTGAATCAATGAAGGCATACTTTGGAGATAATCAACTATGAAACAAATCTGAAAATCGAATATAGACAAATCTAAGAAAGTTATCTTTGGAAATAAAAACATAGTTTGCAAAAGGGAAAAATTAGGCAAGAAAATATGTGTTAATATAATTTTATACTTTATACTTGAGCCAGAAATAAAGTAATTAAGCACAATGTTAGAAGCTTTTCTTCTCTGATTTTCATAGGTAGTCTTGTATAGTTGGTCACCAAGGAGAAGTGAAAACCATACAGATACCTCTTTACTCAAAAGACTAAAAATAACTTCAATAATCTAATCAAAATATCCCCTCAATATTCATAATAAAGGTATTCAGTGAGCTTTTAATTCTATTATAGCAAAATTTATGTAGGATAAAAAAACAAGGAGGTCACATCATCGTAGAAGAGACAGTGACATCATTCACAAAGGAAAAAACAGAAGGTCAAAAGTATACCAAGAAAATGGATTGTAATGGGCTTAGAAAATTCAGGTAAGAGAAGTGTTTATATTTAGTCAAAACACTATTGGAGTGCAAAATAAACAATACAGATGAGGCCTTTTATGTTTTCATTTTGTGAAACTTGATAAAAATGGAGCACTGAGGAAAAAAGACATCGAATAAGAAATGATCTGAAGCAAATCTTTTAAGGTGAAAAATGGATGGTTCTCTGGTTAATTAATATTAACCAAAGAAAGGGCAAACAAATATATTGAAAAAAAAAGAATATGGAGTACATAGTCAATTCACAGGCAATAATATGAACTGCCAACAAAAATAAGAAAATATTTATCAACTTAAAATTTATCAAGGTCATACAAATTAAACCAACATTAAAATGTAACTACTTGAGAGGCAAGATATTTGGTGAAAGAAATACATCTAATTAGAGCCTTTGGGGAGGGTGATTTGTCATCATTATCAGAATATAAAGAGCATATATATACTCTTAAATACAGAAATTTTGATAAGTATCCCTTTTCCTATTGTAGTCATTTAATACTGATGTTTTACCCAGAAAGTTTTATTTCTATTTATATATCAAAAGATGAAAATTAAGGGATCTCTCCCTGGATTAAAACCTCACTGAATTAAAAAAAACACTATTTCACTGTTAACACCTTTTTTAAAGGGCAGTATATTCTCAGCTGTTATCATTTTCAGTTTAATATAGTTTTGTTTTCACTGCCTATGGGTTACTTGCCCTAGTGTCATCTTCATATATTTTTACACAAGAGTATTTCAGAATAATTAAATCAAAAAATAAATTCAATGGCACACAGATGTTCAATGGGCTTACATTTTAAAAATTAAACAAAAATGAATTTTAACATTGAAATTTAAAATAATGAATGATTAGCAAATAAATACAAGTTAAAAACTAAAATGTTACATGCAATGGTTAGTTAGAACATAACCCTTAACTAACATTTGACATTATAATAAAATTGAAACAAAATATCAAATCCTATTTAAAAATTAAGGAGTTGTAAACCAGCATTCTGGGGCTTGGATATATAATTGCTTGGCATTGCCTTTATGTTATGGGAAATTTGAGGAAAACCGAAATGGAAGTCATATGATTTAGCAGAAACGTTTTTTGACATGCTCTTGTTTGTTGCTTTCCACAGATTTAAGACAACAGTTGTGTTCAGTTAACTAAGTTAAACTGAAGTGAGTTAATATATTGGCTGTGTGTCAAAAATGTAAAATTAAAAAAATCATTTTTGAATGTCAAATGGTCTTTTATTTCTCCACCTTGAGATTTATGTCTCTGTTCTTTCTCTATATTTCATGTCTACTTGTTCTTTCAACCCCCTTGGAGTGGAACCAGACACCGCAGTCTACAGTGTGAATATGCTTGCTATATTCCTGTTTGATCTTCTTCCTTTATGTGTCAGTTTCTTTGTGGACTGCCTACTTGTCAAACCATTTTTATTCTTCAAAACTTTGTACATAATTTTTAAATAAGCTGTGCAGATCTCAGGGCACTTGATGAATTTTTTACAAGTTAATCACACTTACATAGCATAAAGACTGTGGCTTATGTGTTTAACACTGTAAGGACAAACGTATATTTACTCAGCTGCAACCAATTAGATGCAAAATACTCAAATTATAGGTTAAGGGAAGCTGTCTTCCCTTTGAATTAGTAAAATAAGTAGATTTAAGAAGCTAGCTCAACAAAATGCAGCTAGCATTTGTAAGCATCGGAATGGAAGGTGTATTTTAAGAGTGTTTAGCTAAAAAAGCAAAAAGCAAATCAATACATATTATTTGGTGGATTATTGCACTAAGATATAAAAATCTTGGTTCTCATGTTACCTGACAGGTAGTCATGATTCTTTTTCACCTAGGAGAAAATGCATGCCTTATCCTTATTTAAGTCTCTTCTTATTGAAAGGAAGCTATTCTATAGTCAGAGATGTTTTATAAAACCTGGAACTTGTCACGTGGGGAAAAAAAAACATATCTTTTAGCTCTGTGCCTCATACAACCTGAGGCAAGAAATAATAGCCAGGAAATGCAATACCTGTTATGTCATGGAGCTTAAGTCATTCACCTCAAAGTCTCTGTAAGTTCTAATGAAAATATACTAATGTATTGGAAGAAATCCATTTTTAAAAGTGTACTCGGGAGATTATTGGTAATGTTACTCTTGAGAAATTATATGGAGGATGACAAGGCCATCCTAGTATTAAAAAAAAAAATCTACAAGGGTGGACCAAAAAAAATCCATCTTAACCAAGCCTAGTAAAGGTCAGGTAAAAGAGAATTTAAGTAAATTGTACACTTTTATAAGCTGTTGTTAAGGTCAACTCAAGTTAATATTTTTTTGGTCCTAGAGAGGTAATAGAAAGGGCAGGCATGTTTGGGAAAGTTTAAGAAAAATATTTTTATCATGAACCAGGAATATTTTACTTTTATTCTCAGATATATTTAACATTGAGAGTCCATGCCTACTTTTCCACAAATTCTCCGTTATTAAAATTATACCAAACCAACAAGAATAATGAGTAACGGACTTGCAAATTAACCTCTCTAAGACTATGAGAGATTTGTAACCACAAGCCAATACTCATGAGGAAGGGCTGTCAACGTTACTGAAGATCTAACTGAAGTGTATGAAGATGCTGAGGGAAGATACTCGCAACTGCAGTTCTTAGAACCAATTAGCGCAAGGTCATTGTTTAAAGTGATGACACTTCGGGCGCCTGGGTGGCTCAGATGGTTAAGCGTCTGCCTTCGGCTCAGGTCATGATCCCAGGGTCCTGGGATCGAGTCCCACATCGGGCTCCCTGCTCCTTGAGAGCCTGCTTCTCCCTCTGCCTCTGCCTCTTTCTCTCTCTCTGTCTCTCTCTCTCTCTCTCTCTCTCTGTCTCTCATGAATAAATAAATCTTTAAAAAAAAAATAAAGTGATGACACTTCATGAAGAGCAAAGCCGAAGGTCAACAGTTTCGTGTTCACAACAATGGGAGTAGTATCTGGGGCTGGTGGCAACAGTGGACTCTGAATTCCATGAAAGAAAAGAAGAGCTGGTCTTTAACAGATGATAGCAGGCTTTCCAGGAGGTTGCCATTCAGAGAGGAAGCCTGGAAAATGGTATTAAATTATGGGCAGACCCAAAATTGCCGATGGCTGTCATTTAGAGGTAAGTAAATATTAAAACAACTGCTGTACCCACACACAGAGTCCACAGTCCCCTAAATACACACATACACCAGAAATATATGAAACTTCATGGACAATTGGTAGAAATTCTTTTTAACTCCAGAAGTTGCTGTCTCCACTCTTGGAAATAAATAGTCAAGGGTTATTTCTCCGTTTTAATCTGTATCCCCTTCTTACATGATCTTATCCAGTCATATACTTTTTAACACCATCTGTATTCAGAGGATTCCAGTTTGTATTTCTAGACCTTATCTCTCTGGAACTAGATTTTTATATCAAATGTATGGTTCATTCTTGGAAGTCTGAAATGTATCTCACATTTATATTTGTAAAACCAAGCTCTTAATTCCCCCACTGTAAAACTTTGTTCTCAACACCCTTTCTCATAACAGTAAATAGCAACTGTTTTTTTTCCTGTTAAACTGGAACAAAAACTTTGGACCCATCCTTAACTTCTCTCTTTTCCTCACCTTCATTTCATCATAAAAGCCTGGAAGCTATACCTTAATATAGTATCTAGAATTCAGTTTCTTCTCACTACTTATAGCATAACCGCCTCAGCCCAGGCAACCTTCATAACTAACATGAAATTTTGCAATGCTAATGTTTACATATTTCATTTTGCTTCTGAAAGTATTTTCCTCCACTGATCCTGAAAGGCTTTTGGAAATATAAATATAAATATAAATTAAATCATGCCACTCCTCTTAAAACTCTCTGATGACTTTCCTTCTAATTAATAATAAAATTTATAGTTCTTACATTGGTTTATGACTCCCTATATAGTCTTTCTCATTGTTAACTATATGCCTTCATCTTCCAGTATACACCCATTTGCTAACAATAACTTCAGCTAAAGTTGTTTCCGTACTATTCTCAAACTGTTATGCATGTTCCATTAATGTACTTTTTTCATGTAAGTCTTCTCTTTTCCTGTAATGTTTTTCTCAGATAAACACAGGGACTTACATTCTTTTGAAAATAAACATGAGTACTCTCCAAATAACTTAGAAGATAGTTTTTTTTTTTTCTTTTCTAAAAACATTTTCTTCTTTTTTTTTTTTTTAGGATTATTTATTTGAGAGTGAGAGCACAAGGGGGTGAGAGGGAGGGGGAGAGAGAGAGAGAGAGAGAGCCTTAAGCAGACACCATGCCCAGTGCAGAGCCCACACCGGGCTCGGTCTCACAGCCCTGAGATCATGACCCTGAGCTGAAACGAAGACTTGGATGCTTAACAGACTGTGCTACTCAGGTGGTCCTTCTAAAAACATTTCCTGAAATATCAACAACACCTTCATCCTCTAATTCTTCACTATGCTTTCTTTTATAGAATGAACACCATTTCGCATATACAATATTAAATTACTTATATTTTATTGTCTTTTTCCTCCAACTAAAGTGTAAGGTCCATGAAAGTATATTTTCTTTTGTTTTTGGAATTATGGTATCTCTAGTTTTTATAATTATGTATAGTTAAGTGTCTTCCCCTCTCCCTTTTTCTCAATCTTTCTTTCCATATATATGTAAATATGTTATATATGCTATTTGAGTGAATTTAATTGCCTTAGTACCTTATTAATTAAATAGTAAGAAATTTTTAAAAAGAGACAAACTTTAAAAACTTACAAAGGAGAAAAGAAAATAATGGAAAATAATAACAACACTTATGAACTTGTGAAATCCTCTCCAGAAAGGAGCTACAGAACAGATTAAAACCATAATTGTATGTGTGCCCATCAAATGAAAGAATCGTTCAGAAACAGTCACTGAAGCACCTATGTTGAGACCAAAGATAATCATGAAATACAGATTTCAGAGCTCAGAAAAGAAAATAGACAAGGGTCAGTGATTCCTGAGAGACAGAAAACAAATATGGCAAGTCCTACGATTGCAAACCTTACTGCTTTGAGAGAGTTTTCAGGCCCCAGAACAAGGGGAACCAATGGGAATTGAGGAAATGGAGCTGAATCTGAATAATGGGAAAAGGCTAGATAGAGTACCCAGGACACAGTATGGTTGGAGGAGTGGGGAAGAGAATTGCAGAGAGAGAACTCGAAAAGATCTGCAGATGGTCCTACGCAGGTGTTCAGCAGAATACTCATCGGTTTCCTGTGAGAAAAACATCTCAGAATGAGGAAAGAATGACTGTAAAGGATTAGGGGAAGTACATAGTAATTACAGATTATGCATATATTATACTGCCTACAAGAATAATAAATGTGTATGTATACAAAATATTGTGTGTGTGTATATATAGACAATATATTTATTGTGTGTGTCTCTGTGTATATGTATATGATGCTGGTTTCATATATACATTTGACAAAACTTTAGAAAAATGGTACAGTTTTAATTCATGCTATCAGTTATACCTTAATAAAGCTGTTTTAAAAATCTAGAGTTGTGGGGCACCTGGGTGGCTCAGTCAGTTAAGCATCTGCCTTCTGTTCAGGTCATGATCCCAGGGTCCTGCATCGGGCTCCCTGCTCAGTGTGGAGCCTGCTTAACCCTCTCCCACTCCCCCTGCTTGTGCTCTCTCTCTTTCTTTGTCAAATAAATAAATAAAATCTTAAAAAAAAATAAAAATCTAGAGTTGTAAGTGTAATACCAAAGGAAATATGTTAGAAGCACTTACAGTTCCAAATGTAATATCCAATCATGAATATCTATGCACAAATACATAATCACAGTTATAAAGCATAAGCTACAGGCAATTAACAGAGCAATGTAAATCAAAAGAATAATTTAGGGGCACCTGGGTGGCTCAGTCGGTTAAGCGTCTGCCTTCAGCTCAGGTCCTGATCCCAGAGTCGAACCCCGTGTCGAACCTCCCTGCTCAGCAGGGAGCCTGCTTCTCCCTCTCCCACTCCCCCTGCTTGTGCTCTCTCGCTCTCTCTGTCAAATAAATAAATAAAATCTTAAAAAAAAAGAATAATTTGAGTCTCTCACCCAGTGAAAATGTACACCAACATACATAAAAATACAGAATGTCGAAATCACACATTTCATAAGATAAATATAATTTTAGGCATATCAGATTCTATATTCAGAAATCAAAAAATCATTCTCAAAATTGACTATATACTCAGCCATAAAGAATATCTTCAAAAATTCTGAAAACTAAATTGTATAGAAGACATTATTTGACCTACTTTTAATTAAATTTGTAAATTAATAGAAGTATAAAAGAAATAATGCAACATCAGATATTAAAAAATGGTTAAATGTCTTAAGGAGAAGATTAAATCTAAATACTATTTTATTTACAAGCAGTGAAACCCTACATTTTAGAACCTATGGGATATATTTAAGACAAAGCCCAGAGTAAAAGATATACTACTAAACAGTAATGCTATAAAACAGACAATACTATAATAAGTGCAACCCCCAGCTTAAGTTAGTAATTGAAGTAGAAAACAAACCTAATAGGGAAAAAGCAATTAATGAAATAAAGTAGAATATGGTGGAACATATAAATCTAGGAGCTATTACTTTGAAAATAAAGAGAAAAATTCATCAAGGCAGCCTTAACTGAATGAGAAGAAATAGACACAAAATAGAAATAACAAGATAAAATACCCACAAGAGAATTGAAATTAAAGGAATCATGAGAACACTTTTCACACAGTACATAAATAAATTTAAATAGTAGTAAGAGGTAGCTAATTATTAGGAACTTATAAATTACAAACCTAGAACAATAGAAGAGGACAATAGGAGAAATAAAATCAACATAAAAATGTAAAGTTGTCACAGAACTACTCTTTTTACCCCCCAAGCGAGTAATGTGCTATTTCCCAACATTCATGCAGGAGAAATCTGTCAAGCTTGTGAAGAATTAATAACGCAAATGAAAATCAATTCCTCCCAGGACATAGAAAAAGAAGGTAAGATCCTAAATAAATTTTATGGAACAATGATAAGGTTGATACCAATATTACATATGTTTTTGATAATAACATTGAATGTTTTCCAATGTGTTTCCAACTAAGATTGTTGGCATTGTTTAATACTGTTAGAGGAATATAAAGGTGACCATTTAATGCTCTGCCTATTTCCTGAAAAGGAATATTTATATGCTTTTATATGCACACATACATACACACACATATATTTATGTATACATACATCTTTGTTTCTGTGTGTGTAAAATTATATACATATACATAATCTTTAAAACTTAAAAAAAGTAGTAACAAAACAAAATTGTAAAATTAAAAAAATAAAATTAAATGTAAAATTTTTTTAAAAAGTAACAAAAACAAAATTGCCTGGCATGAAAGTACCTTGATAATTTTTTGTAGAATAAATGAGTAAATGAAAATCCCCAAATAAACACATAAATATTAAGGAATGTAGTTTTTGATAAATATAATATTGCAAATCAGTGTAGAACAGGTATATTACTTAATAAATACAGTTGAGAAAGTACAGTAGCAATCTGGAAAACATAAAAATAAACAGCATTCTCACCCTCCCCAAAAGAAGATCCATACCTCAGGCTTTAAATCAAACTAAATGCCTAATAATTCAAAGATTTAAGCAGAAATAATATAACCACAATAACATAAGAAAATATGAAACGATTCTTTCATAATCACAGATTATTGGAAGCCTTTCTTAATATGACTCAAAGCCTCAAGAGCACCAAAAGACCAATGATTGTGAAAAAATAAATGTTAAATTTTGGAGTGTATCATGAGAAACATACAAATGATAAACTGAAAATATATACAAAAGGATAATTATTTGATAAACTAATGACCTTTATATATAAATAGAACCTATTTATATATAAATAGATATAACATTTATTTATAATATATATTATGTAAATATATATTTATTTATAATATATATATAAAAATCTAAAAAAATGAGCTAAGACATGAAAAAAGTTGATTAAACATATTAAAGGATCTGTAACTATGTTCAATATAAGAGAAATGCAACAAAACCATAATTACCTGTTTTTATTAATCAAATTATGAAGATCAAAAAGTTGGATAATTTTTTTGTATTGACAAGAGTATGTATGTGGGCAAGGGTAAATTGCTGTAACTTTGAGAAAAACTTGACAAGCTTATTAAAATTTAGAGTGTATGGGGTGCCTGGGTGGCTCAGTTGGTTAAGCGTCTGCCTTCAGCTCAGGTCATGACCCCAGGGTCCTGGGATCAAGCCCCGCATAGGGCTTCCTGCTCAGTGGGGAGTCTGCTTCTCCCTTTCCCCCTGCTAGTGCTTTCTCTCTCACTATCTCGCTCTCTCTCTCAAATAAATAAATAAAACCTTTCAAAAAAAAATGTAGAGTGTATACTTTGACCCAGGAACTCTACCCCTAGGACTCTATTATATAAGATTTATTCAGAAAATCACAAATACATATGTGTATGTATGCACATATGCATATTTACACCTAATATACACATATCCGGATGGATGGGTATGTGTTTTACATTGTACTTATATAAGATATCACTGAACTATAAATAAGAAACTAATTATTTTGTTTGTGAGAAGAACTGCATGGCTAGAGGACCAAGAACCTTTGTTTTTGCTGTGCATGTGTCCTTGTCTGCTTTTTGAATTCTGTACCATGTACGATCAGTTAAAGTACTCTATATTATATACATATATGTGTATGCATATGTATGTGTGTGTATATGTCCCTGGGTATATTTATTCTAAAATTCCATATTTCTATATATTTAACAAAACTTGCACTTTATACCCATAAGGTACCCAAAACTTGCAATGATGGACCAGTGATAAAATTTTTAAAGGCCAAGTATCTTTAAATACTTTTACGATGAATTTGCTAAATTGGTCTAAATATATAATGTATACTAACGATTATCATAATATTGTTCTGGGACATAAAAAATGATAATTACCCCAAATAAGAGGAACTTAGTATACTATTTTCAAGGATATTTCAGTTTTTTCAAGTACTTATTTCACTTCAACTGTATAAAGCAAAAGGAGAGTGATTCTAGGTTTATTGATATGGCTTAACATATTTCCTCTTCTGTTCAATTTGAGCAGGAACATACATAAAGTAGTATTGGATTTTAACCACAATTTTTTTCTTTAATATATTTTTTTAAAGATTGTACTTATTTATTTGACAGAGAAAGAGAGATCACAAGTAAGCAGTGTGGTAGGCAAAGAGAGAGGGAGAAGCAGACTCCCCGCTGAGCAGATAGCTGGATGCTGTCTTGATCCCAGGACCCCGGGATCCTGACCTGAGCCGAAGGCCCACGCTTAAACAACTGAGCCCCGCAGGCGCCCTGATTTTAACCACAATTTTAAATAAATATCTATGAGCCCACACTGATATAGATGATTGAATAATTAAATACATGAAGAAGCAATAAATCTACCATTGAAAAGAATTCCAAATAATTTATGTAGAAGTCCTCCATTAAGGAGGGGAAGCAGAACTCCTAGTTAAGTTTTGGCTATATATAGTGACTACGTTTCAAGGAATATAAAATGGAAAAGGGTGAAAAGAGTAACCTTACAGTGGAAAAACCTGAAAACCACATTATCACAGCAAGGTGATCAGATTATGTAATATGGATTATTAGTTGACCCAATTAATAACAATTAAAATGTTATAAATCTCCTGAAATATTTGATGATAACTCTCTCTGGCCCTGGGAACTTTCCTACAATGCGTTCCCACTTATATCCTCCTTTTTCTATTTTATTTAATTTTGGTGTTGTTTCTATTCTGTGAGAATATAGACAGAATACTATCTACTCTAGAAAATGAAATAATTTGGCAGAAAAGAACATAGGAAATATTCCTGAGTCTCCCAGAAAATAACACTGATCAAACTTAAACATTTGAGGAAGTAAAATATATATTGTGATTATCCATGGGAAAACTCAAGAATTATAGGCTTAAATGTAGGGAAAAGGAATTATTTTGACTGACTCATGCATAATAATTTAATTCTCATATGTAATATTCTGAACAGAAGAGAAAATATGTTAAGCACAGGAGACAGCTTTGGGAACATTAGGCTTTCTTTTGGGACTATGGCCATTGGGAATTCTTTTGTTTGGCTTCTGTGCTTCCTTGACTTATGACATAATCATCAGTGAAGTGTTTTCTTGTTTGTTTGATTTTTTGTTTGTATGAGCATGTCCTTACTTTCTTTAATTTTTTTTAATTTAAATTCAATTAGCCAACATATAGTATATCATTAGTTTTTGATGTAGTGTTCAATGATTCACTAGTTGATGTCCTTACTTACTGACACTAAAAGAGCTCCAGGATCATCTTGTTTATTTCCAGGCCCAATCCTAGAATCAGCCATTTCTCCAAGGAGCACTGGTTCCTTTCATTGCAGAATCACATTAGGAACCAAGCCTGGGCACTAGGTGTGCTTATTGATATGAAATATCTTTGTTTTTAAGCCCTTTCAGCTGCAGAGCAAGGGATACATGTGTGTTTACTAACAGTGTTTATAGTAACAAAATACTTCTATATGCAGCTATCTCTATCTATATTAAGGTAAACCTGAGTGCCTACTAATGTCTCCAGCTCTAATGCTTTACTGTCATTCAAGACTTCTGCCCACGCATGTCAGTAAATTTCCACTCCAATAGTAAGAAGAGCCATTCATTTACATAATAGGTCAATTCCAGCATCTTTTACAATAGCACCAAGATTCTTAACCTTTTTGCCCACTGATCATAACTTTTTCAAGTAGAGCACAATACTTATGTGCAGCTAATTCTGCCTTTAGTCTTACAGATTTCACCCATTTCCAAAGTTACTTAGGTTAGCACCTTCCCTCTTCCCTTTCAGTGAGGTGGTTTCATACACTTGTAATATATAGTTGACCCTTAAGCAACACAAGTTTGAGTTGCCCAGGTCCACTTACATGCAGAAATCTTTCAATAAATACATTAAAATACTGTAAATGTATTTTCTCTTATGGTTTTCTTAATACCTCTTTTTTTTTTCTCTAGCTTATCTTTATTGTAAAAATATAATATATGGGGTGCCTGGCTGGCTCAGTTGGTTAAGCGACTGCCTTCGGCTCAGGTCATGATCCTGGAGTCCCGGGATCGAGTCCCGCATCAGGCTCCCTGCTCAGCGGGGAGTCTGCTTCTCCCTCTGACCCTCTTCCCTCTCGTGCTCTCTATCTCTCATTCTCTCTTGCTCAAATAAATAAAATCTTTAAAAATATATATATATATATATATAATATATGTAAGGTGTAAAATATGTGTAATCAACTATGTTATCAGTAAGTCTTCTGGTCAACAGTAGACTACTAGTGAAGTTTTGGGGAGTCACATTAGATGCAGATTTCTGACCGCCTAGGGGATTGGCACCCCTAATCCTTGATTTTTTTAAGGGTCCCCTGTAGTTAGATTGCCATCACTTTCTGCATGCCTTCCTGGAATACGTCTGCCTCCTAAAATGGATTGTTAAAATTTGAAGACAGTTAGAATTTTTTGTTCTGTAAAATTCTGTGGGTTTTGACAAATGCATAGTGTCATGTATCCACCATTACAGTATCATAAGGAATAGTTTCATAGCTCTAAAAAGTCCCCTGTGCTTCACCTGTTCAACCCTCCCATACCCAACTGTCAACCACTGATCATTTTTACTATCTTCATGGTTTTCCTTTTCTAGAATGTTGTATTATTGAAATCATACAGTGTGTAGCCTTTTTAAACTTGCTTCTTTCACACAGTATCTCACATTAAAGGTTCATCAATACCTTTTCATTGCTTGATAGATCATTTCTTTTTTACTGCTGAATATTCCTTTGTATGGATGTACCACAATTTGTTTGTGCACTCATCTACTAATGGACAAATTGCATGCTTCCTGTTTTACAATTATGAATAAAGTTGCTATAAACATCATGTGCAAGTTTCTGCGTGGAAAAATATTTTCAGATCAGTTGAGTATTACCTGAGAATGCAATTGATGTGTAACCTGAGAAAACTATGTTTAGCTTTTTAAGAAACTGCTGAACTGTCTTCCAAGTATTCCTTCCAGAAATTAATTAGAATTTCAATTGTCTGCATCCTCACAATCCTTTGGTATTGTCAACTTTGTTTGTTTGTTTGTTTGTTTGTTTTTAAGCAATTCAAATTGTTATATGGTGCTATCTTGTTTTAATTTACACTTCCATAATAACAAATGATGTTAAGACTCTTTTAATATGCTTATTTTTCTTCTGTATATCTTATTTGGTAGGGTATCTGGTCGGATCTTTTGTTTATTTTCAAAAATTTTTTTTAATTGTTGAGTTTCAAGAGATATTTGTATGTTTTAGATTAAAGTCTTCTATCAGATATGTGTTTTATAAATACTTTCTCCTTGTTTGTGGTTTACCTTTTCATTCTCATAATAATATCTTTATGCAGAGCAGAAGATTTTTCATTTAGTAACTCCAACTTTTCAGTGTTTTCTTTCATGAATTATGCTCTCAGTGTTATATCTAAAAAATCATCACCAAACACAAGGTCATCCAGATTTTCTTCTTTGTTTTCTTCTAGAAGTTTTATAGTTTTGAGTTTTACAGTTAGTTCTGTGATCCATTTTGAGGTTACTTTCACAGTGTGTCTAGATATAAATATAGATATATAGATATATTTTTCATCTGGAAGTCAAATTGTTACAGCATTATTTGTTGAAAAGAATGTCTTTGTTCGAGTGAATTACCTTTGCTCCTTTTTCAAAGATCAATTGACAATATTTGTGTAGGTCTATTTCTGGGCTCTCTTTCATTCTTTGATCTATGTGTTTATTCTTTTAACAATACCTCACTGTCTTGTTTATTATGGCTTTATAATGAGTCTTGAAGTCAGATACTACTCCCACTTTGTTCTTCTTTAGTACTGTATTGGATATTATAGGTCTTTTGCCTTTCCATATAAACTCTAACATTATTTTGTCAATAATTTTCCTGTCTAGTAATGCCTTTATATAGTTTTGGTATTAGGAAAATACTGACGTTATAAAAAGAATTATGAGGTGTTCTTATGCTCCGTTTCCTGATAAAGATTATGGAAAATTGGTATTTCTCCCTTATGCTTCCTTCCTTTCATTCCTTCCTGATGCTTTCTTTTTTGGAAGGTTTTTATTCAGTGTTGTTAATATAGACGGACCTAGTGAGATAATCTATTTCTCCTTATTTGATTTTTATAAGTTTACATCTCTCAGGTAATTTGTATATTTTATCTAAGTTATCAAATTTGTGGTCATAAAGTTATTTGTAGTATCCCTTTGCCTTAGTTAATTTGGGCTGCTGTGGCAAAGTACTATAGACTAGGTGACTTAAAATCATTTATTTCGGGCGCCTGGGTGGCTCAGTTGGTTAAGCGACTGCCTTCGGCTCAGGTCATGATCCTGGAGTCCCGGGATCGAGTCCCACATCGGGCTCCCTGCTCAGCAGGGAGTCTGCTTCTCCCTCTGACCCTCTTCCCTCTCGTGCTCTCTATCTCTCAGTCTCTCTCAAATAAATAAATAAAATCTTTAAAAAAAAAAAAATCATTTATTTCTCCTGGAAGCTGGCAAGAACAAAATGAAAGTGCTTGCAGATATTGGTGTCTGATGAGAACCCTCCTAGGTTTTTGACAGCTACCTTCATGCTGCACCTGATGGAGAGAGGAAAAGAGCAAGCTCTCTTATAAGGGCACTAATCCTATCATGAAGACCCCAACCTCATGATCTCATGATCTTGTCTAAGCTAACTACCTCCCAAAGGCCCCACCTTCTATTATCATCACATTGGGGATTAGAGCTTCAATATATGAATTTTTTGTGGGGGGACTCTTGCAGTCCATAATACCCTTTGTTAAGCTTTTAATGTCCAGAGGATTATTTATAGGTATTTTGTGTTGTTTTTTTTTTTTTCCTTTTAATTTGGTTAGTCTGGCTAGAGGTGTAATCTTCCAATGAATCCATCTTCTGTTTATTTTTTTCTGTTAATTTCCTGGTTTCCAGTTAATAGATTTCTGCTCTAGATTTTATAATTTTTTTCTGTTTGCTTTGAACTTAAATATCTCCTGTTACTCTAGTTTTCTGAGATAGAAGCTTGGATTATTTGAGTGCTTTCTTCTTTTCTAAAATATGCATTTAGCACTATAATTTTCCTTCTAAACACTGTTTTCACTGCACACCACAAATTTAGATATCTTACTTACATTTTCATTTATTTCAAAAAATTGTTTTAATTCTCCTGAGACCTTTTTTTATAGTTAAACCTTTGTTTATTTCACGGTGTTTTGTTTAATGTCCAAACATTTGGTGATTTTTCTGCTTTCTCCTGTTGATAATTATTTTAATTCCATTATGGTCTGAAAATATATTTTATGTTATTGTATTGCATTTTATGACCCAGAATTGTATTCTATTAATGAACTTTCCATTTGAACTTAAGAAGAATATGTATTCTGCTTTTGTTGGATGAAGTGTTCTATAAATGTCAGTTAGGTCAAACAGATTAAAAATCTGTTCAGAGGCGCCAGGGTAGCTCAGTCAGATAAGTATCAGACTCTTGATTTTGGCTCAGGTAATGATCTCAGGGTCTTGGGATAGAGCCCCACATTGGGTTCTGCGCTCAGTGGGGAGTCTGCTTATTGCTCTCCCTCTCTCCTTCCCCGCTCATGCTCTCTCATTCTCTCTCTCTAATAAATAAATAAATAAATAAAATCTTTAAAAAAAAAAGTCTGTTCATGTCAGTTACATTGCTGCTGATTTCTATCCTCTTGATGGACCAGTTACCAAAAGAAGGGCTTTGGAGTGTTCAACTACATTAGTGGATTTGTGTATTTCTCCTTTCAGTTCTGTCAGTCTTTGCCTCACATATTTTGACCGTCTGTTGTTATGTGTATAGGTGTGTGTTAAGTATTATTATGCTTTCTAGGAGAATTTACCCCTTTATCACTAGGCACTGCCTGTTTTTATGACTGATAATTTTCCCTGTTCTGAAGTCTGTTGTCTTTTTTCTTACTACTATTAGCACGGTATTTCTTTCTCCATACCTTTACTTTTAATCTGTATGTGTCTTTATGTTTAAAAATGTGTTTCTTTTAGAGAATATATAGTTGTGTTTATGTTTTATCAACTATGACAGTATTTTTTCATTGGTATATTTAGACTTTCACAATTAAAGTGATAATTAATATAGATAAACATCTACTATGTTGTATCTTTTTTCCCTATTCATTGCACTTACTCATTTTTGTTTTCTTTTCCTCTTTCTGCAATCTTTGTTTTTATTTTTGTTTTCTTTTTTCTTTTTTTTTGGAGAGAGGGCAAGAGAGAGCATGAGCAGGGATGAGGAGGGGCAGAGGGAGAGTGAAAATCTTAAGCCGACTCCATGCCCAGTGTGGATCCTGACTCTGGGTTAGACCTCTTGACCCTGAGATCATGACCTGAGCCCAAATCGAGAGTCAGATGCTTAACCGACTGAACCGCACAGGAGCCCCTGCAATATCTGTTTGTTGTTTGCTTATTTTAAAGATTTTATTTATTTATTTGAGAGAAAGAGGGAGAACACAAGCAGGGGGAGGGACAGAGAGAGAGGGAAAAGCAGACTCCCTGTTGAACTGGGAGCCTGATGTGGGGCTCGATCCCAGGACCCTGAGATCATGACCTGAGCTGAAGGCCATCACTTAACTGACTGAGCCACCCAGGTGCCCCAACAATCTCTGGTTTTAATTGAGCATTTTTGTATGATTTAATTTTTTTTCTTCTTTTAACATATTAATCACCCTTCTTAAAAAAAAAAGAAAAAAGATAAAAAGTTCAGTGGTTGTCCCAGAGGTTGCAATATACATTTATATTCTAAGCCCACTTCGAAAAAACACCATACCACTTCATGGTTAGTACAGATATTTTATGACAGATTATTCCCAGTTCTTTTATCTTGTCCCTTAGAATATTGCCTTCATTTATCTACATGCTATAAGCATGCAATATATTTTTACTATTATTATGTTAAAAAAAGTTTACTTTTAAGTCAATAAATGTAAAAACTGCAAGGTTTTATTTTACATTTATTCCTTCCATGACACATTTCCTTTGTGAATTGAGTTTCTGATCTATATTTTCTTTCTCCTTGAAGAACTTCCTTTTAACATTTCTTGAAAGTTGGATCTTTTCTTCTTAACATATATTGCATTATTTGTTTCAGAGGTACAGATCTGTGATTCAACAATCTTGCACAATTCACAGCACTCACCATAGCACATACCCTCCCCAATGTCTATCACCCAGCCACCCCATCCCTCCCACCCCTCACCACTCCAGCAACCCTCAGTTTGTTTCCTGAGATTAAGAATTCCTCATATCAGTGAGGTCATATGATACATGTTTTTCTCTGTTTGACTTATTTCGCTCAGCATAACACCCTCCAGTTCCATCCACATCATTGATAGCAGGAGGGGAAGAATGAAAGGGGGGAAATCGGAGGGGGAGAGGAACCATGAGAGACAATGGACTCTGAAAAACAAACTGAAGGTTCTAGAGGGGAGGGGGTGGGAGGATGGGTTAGCGTGGTGATGGGTATTGGGGAGGGCGTTCTGCATGGAGCACTGGGTGTTATGCACAAACAATGAATCATGGAACACTACATCAAAAACTAATGATGTAATGTATGGTGATTTACATAACAATAAAAATTAAAAACAAAACAAAACAAAAACTAATGAAGTACTGTACGGTGACTAACATAATAAAATAAAAAGAAATCTAAAAAAAAAAGTTGGATCTGATGGCAGTGAATTCCCTCACTTTTTGTCTGTTTAAAGAAAGTTTTATCACTTCTAAAGGATAAATTCATGCATATGGAATTCTAAGTTGGTTGATTTTTCCTTTCAACACTATATTTCTTCTTGTTTGCATGGCTTCTGATAAGAAGTCCTTTGTGATTATTATCCTTGTTCCTCAATAAGTAAGGTGTTTTTCCCCCGATCTGATTTCTTCAAAATTTTCTCTTTGTCTTTTGTTTTCTGCAGTTTGAATGTGATATGCCTTGGTATTTATTACTTGATATTTATGCTCCTTAGTGTTATTTGAGCTATCTTTATTTGTGGTTTGATGCCTGTCATTAAATTTGGAAAATTTTAGGCCATCATTAATTAAAACATTCCTTCTGCTGTGTGCCTTCTTTTCTTCCAGTTATTATAATTATGCATGTTAGTTACACATTAGGAATCTGTCCCACAGGGCGCCTGGGTGGCTCAGTTGGTTAAGCGACTGCCTTCAGCTCAGGTCATGATCCCGGAGTCCCGGGATCAAGTCCCCCATCGGGCTCCCTGCTCAGCGGGGAGCCTGCTTCTCCCTCTGACCCTCTTCCCTCTCGTGCTCTCTCTCTCTCTCTCATTCTCTTTTTTCAAATAAATAAATAAATCTTTAAAAAAAAGGAATCTGTCCCACAGTTTTCAGATTTTTTTTTCATTTTTGTCTTTTGTATTTCAGTTTGTGTGTTTATCGACATATCTTCAGGCATACTTATTCTTTCCTTGGCCATATGCAGTCTTTTGATGAGCCCATCAAAAACATTCTTAAAGTCTGTTATAGTATTTTGATTTGTTGTGACTTTTTTTGGCTAGTTCTTCAAACTTCATATCTCTTACAATATTACCCTTCTCATTATGTGTTTTGTCTTTTTCTATTAGAACGCTTAACATATTTATTCTAGTCATTTCATATTTCCTGTATGATCATTCCGATCATCTGTGCCATATCTGAGACTGGTTCTGATGCTTCTTTGTCATTCCAAATTGTTTTTTCTCTTGCCATTTAGCATGCCTTGTTATTTCTTATTGAAATTCAGATATTATGTATTGGAAAAATAGGTATTGAGGCAGAAAACAATTAGTATGAAGTTTTTTGCTTGCACAGCTAGTATTTGGACTGTCCTTAATGTTGTAGTTACTGGTGCCAGGAGCTTCAAATTCCTGTAGTGTCTTTGTTTTTGTCTCCCCTGTTATCTTTGGGTTTCCTTAAGAATTACTCCTTAAATGTAGTCTGTATTTTACAGTAATTTCAGCTGTAATCTGTACTTACCACTCTAGCATCTTGTGTGGTTATGTAAGGGGAGAAATGTCCTATAATCTTATCTTTCAGTGGGTCTGTTTTCCTGGGCTGTGACCCTCAGAAGTGTTTCTTAGGATTTTTCCTTATGGAAGACTGGAAGTGAGAGGAGTGGAGTTGGGTAAAAGCCCTTCCTCCTTTGTGGGATAAGGCTCTGATAGTCTTTTTCCCTGGTGAATGACTCTTTGTTATTCAGAATGAAACCATTTTCAAAATGGTTATTTTTCCCCCTCAACATGCCGGAACATGATGGGATTTTTCTTGGCTTTTCACTGTGAGAACGTGGTGAAGTTACGGAAGCTAAAACCCACAAGAGTGTGGAGCCTCCTAAGATTGACTGCCAGGAGTTTCTTAGTCTCATGCTCATTCACATTCAGCCTTCAAAAATTTGTCAAAATTGCTATTTAAATGTTTCTACTAGTTAATGGTTCCACTGTCTTCTGTTCCAAATAATCAAACCTCAGCTGCAGTTCTTTGTATTTGCTAGTCTTTACAGATTTTAGGGTGTTTTCTCTGTAAGGTCAATTCTCTGGTGGGTCCAAGGGAAAGCATTGATTTCCTATTGTCAACTGTTTTCTTGTTGTAAGGATGGGATTTACAACTTCCAAGATCTCTTAATGTCAGAGCTAAGACTGGAATTCAATAATTTTTAATAAATAAAATATATTAAATAATAACGACGATTTTTAAATGTTTTTCTGTATTCCTTTCACTGCTTTCTATCATTGATTCCTTCCAACAAAACTCTAAGGCAAATAGTATTATATTTCTTTTCTGCCATACTAGGGTTCAAGTTTATTATTACTTTCATAAAATAAAAAAGATTTCCATTCAAAAAAATTCCCAAAGAAAGTATCTTTTAAAATGTTGTAATTAATTTTTAGTTTTATTGATTTTGTCTTATTAATTTAAAATTGCTATCTATATTATTTCTGCTTTATAGGATTTATTAATGCTTTTTTAATCTAATAATGTACGTATGATTCATTTTGTGAATGTTCCATGTGTTCTAAAAAACATTTTCTAACATTAAGACACAATATAGTTATATGTATATTTACCTTATTGATTACGTTATTGAGATCTTCTACCTCTTGTTTAATATTTTTTCACTTGATTTCTTTGGCCAAAAAAAAAAAAATGACTTAATTTTCCTATTATTGGTATGTTTCTGTCTACTTTATATCTCTTTAATGTAAACTGTATGGAAGTGAATTGTGGCTTTTATCATTATAGTATGTTTATGGTGCATTTAGTGCTTTTTTTCCTGAGTTATAGTTTGTCTGATATAAGGTTCTATCTTGTAATTTCTTAATTTTTCTGTTTTCCTGTTGTACCTTCCCCATCCTTTATGTTTAGCCTTTGAGAGTCATTGTCTTACATATGTCTACATGAAATTGCATAATTTTGGATGCTACTGCTTTTTGAGATAAGCTGGAATCCTTTTTGTTTTTCAAAATAAGTGAGTTAGGCACATTCATATATATTGTTATGTCTGATATTTGGTTTCAAGTTCTCATTATTTAATAATATGATAATATAACTACAATGAATATTATATTTTGTTGTATCTACACTTTTATGTGGTCTGTTCACTTTTTCTTTTTTTTTAAATCATAAAAGATTTGTACTTTTGTTGACTTGGCTCTCTTTATAATAATATTTATTAAGATACCCTCAAGTCTTCTTTCTTTTTGTTTAACCATCTTTTGTTTGAGTTGTCAGATGAGGATAACAATCTTCGACTATCAGCTACTATTGATGTGACAATTCACATTCTTCCTCCAACATTTTATTTGTATTATTTCTTGTTGTCAGGTTTTTGTTTTTTTAGGACTTAACCATATTACTCTTACAACCTTGTTCCTACCTTTCATTTATTCTTAGATCTACAGATCTACAATTAAGTATGTTCAATGCTGCCATGAGCCATTTTCTGAAGTTTCCCAGTTATCACTCGGTGGGATGTAACTCATCTTTTAGTAGATTCCTCAAGAAGTGTTCATTTGCAGTATTCCCTGAGGTATTGCATATATAAGAATGATTTTACACCCTTGATATT
Source organism: Zalophus californianus (assembly GCF_009762305.2). Classification (NCBI taxonomy): domain Eukaryota; kingdom Metazoa; phylum Chordata; class Mammalia; order Carnivora; family Otariidae; genus Zalophus; species Zalophus californianus. Next base: position 88,927,617 of record NC_045598.1, read on the forward strand.
TAAGAGACAATTGGATGGATATGACAGACTAAGCTCACACTTGCTTTTGTTGAGCTTCTTAGAAATGGTGTTCTACAATCTTTATTGCGTGTTGTTTTTGCAGTGAATGGATTTTTTTTGTAAGTGTCTTCTTCTTAATTCCTGGAGAGCTGGAGATTTTTTTTTTCATTTTTAAAGCCCAAGAGCTTTATCACAATATTTCTCGAGTTGAATGTTCTAGGTCAATAATTCCGTGATGTATAGTGAACTTCTCACTAGAATTGGGTCTACTTATTTCCTGGGAAATGTTATTGAATTATTTTTAATATTAATTTTATTGTTATTTGTGTGTGTGTGAGTGTGCTTTACATGTGTGTGTGTATATATATATATATATATATATACACATTATATATATATATATATATATATATAAAATTGAAGCCTATATATATATAGGCTCTTTTTTTCTACAAAGATCACTTTTCTCTGAATTTTATTTCATGCAATTCCTTAATCACACATACTAAATTTAACTTTAAATGCCTCTCCTTTTGGTAACATGTGAATCAATCTTTATTCCTCAGATGATTTCACCTTTTTGTCAATAACTTTTCTGAATTTGTTCAACTCATTTGACATACTCTTTTTAAAATATGTTTCCTAGGTTTGGAATTTATGATTCAAGATTTTGTTGTTCCTTTTAAAAATTTATGTAAGTGTTGGTTTAATGTTAACTCGAATTAGAGTGTATGTTTTTACTGGTTTTCTGCTTTATGTGGTTTTGGAAGGACCATATTTATTAGTTGAACTATTTCAGTTATTATTTTATATGTTCTTTCATATGTTAACATTGTGAGAATATAATTTGCAATATTTTTGTTATTTTGTAAATGTTATTCCTCTAAATAAATAGTTATAGTTATATGTAGAGGAAGGTGAAAGTTTTGAAATATTGATTAGATTTACTAGTTCATAGTACCTCTCCTTTTGATATAATAAACTGCTGTTTTTTTTTATTTTTTCAATCAGTGATCATCATTTTTTGGTAGAGAAGAATCAGTAATTTCATGATTTTCTTTTATTTCTTATATACCCTTAATTTTTCTTTTATTCCTTTTTTTTTTTTACATTTAAGTTGTTCCCATATCTTGGCTGCCATGAATAGTGCTGCACTGAACGTGGTAATGCAGAGATCTCTTCAAGATCCTTATTTCGTTTCCTTTGGATATATACCCAGAAGTGAGATTGCTGGGTCATATGATATTTCTGTCAGTTTTTTGAGGGATTCCATAGGGCTATACCAATTTACATTCCCACCAGTAGCGTACAAGGGTTCCCTTTCTCCACACCTTTCCTAACACTTATTACCTCTTGTCTTTTTTTTTTTAAGTTTTTACTTAAATTCTAGTTAGTTAGCACACAGTGTAATATTAGTTTTAGGTGTACAATATAGTGATTTAACACTTCCATACAGCACCTGGTGCTCATCACAAAAATCATACTCCTTAATCCCCATCACCTATTTCACCCGTCCCCCCACCCACCTCCCTTCTGGTAACCAACAGTTTGTTCTCTATAGTTAAGAGTCTGTTTCTTGGCTTGTCTCTCTCTCTCTGTCTCTCTCTCTCTCTCTTTTTCCTATTTGCTTATTTGTTTTGTTTCTTAAATTCCACATATGAGTGAAATTTTATGGTAATTGTCTTTTTCTGATTGACTTTATTTCGCTTAGCATAATACTCTCTAGTTACATCTATGTTGCTGCAAATGGCAAGACTTCATTCTTTGTTATGGCTGAGTAATAGTCGTATATATATATATATGTATATACATATATGTATATATTCATACACACACACACACACACACACACACACACACACCAGTTCTTCTTTGTCCATTCATAGGTTGATGGAAACTTGGGCTTTTCCATAATTTTGCTATTGTAGATAATGTTGCTATAAATATCAGGGTGTGTGTATCTCTTTAAATTAGCATTTTTGTATTCTTTGGGTAAATACCTAATAATGCAATTACTGGATTGTAGGATAATTCTATTTTTAACTTTCTGAGGAAGCTCCATACTGTTTTTCCAGAGTGGCTGCACTAGTTTGCATTCCCAACAGTGCAAAAAGAGTTCCTCTTTCTCCACATCCTTGCCAACACCTGTTGTTTCTTGTGTTGTTGATTTTAGCCATTCTGACAGGTGTGAAGTGATACCTCATTAAAGTTTTGATTTGTATTTCCCTGTTGATGAGTGATGTTGAGCATCTTTTCATGTGTCTGTTGGCTATCTGGGTGTCTTCTTTGGAAAAATGTATGTTCATGTCTTCTGCCCATTTTTTAACTGGATTATTCATTTTTTGGGTGTTAAGTTTTATAAGTTATTTATATATTTTGGATAGTAACCCTTTATCAGATATGTCATTTGCAAATATCTTCTCCCATTCTTTAGTTTTGTTAATTGTTTCCTTCGCTGTGCAGAAGTTTTTTATTTTGATGAAGTCCCAATAGTTTATTTTTGCTTCTGTTTCCCTTTTCTCAGGAGACATATCTAGAAAATAGTTGCTATGGCAGATGTTGAAGAAGTTACTGCATGTGTTCTCGAGGATTTTTATGGTTTCAAGTCTCACATTTAGGCTTTAATCCATTCTGAATTTATTTTTGTGTATGGTATAAGAAAGTGATCCAGTTTCATTCTTTTGCATGTTGCTGTCCAGTTTTCTAGCAGCATTTATTGAAGAGACTGTCTTCTTCCCATTGGATATTCTTCCCTGCTTTATTGAAGATTAATTGACCATATAGTGGTGTGTTCATTTCTGGGTTTTCTGTTATGTTCTATTGATCTGTGTGTCTATTTTTGTGCAATTACCATCATATTTTTATCACTATTGCTTTGTAATATAACTTGAAGTCCAGAATTGTGATGCGTCCAGCTTTGCTTTTCTTTTTCAAAATTACATGGGCTATTCAGGGTCTTCTGTGGTTCAATAGAGATTTGGAAAGACCACAAATATATAGAGGCTAAACAACAATCTATTAAACAGTGAATGGGGGCGCCTGGGTGGCTCAGATGGTTAAGCATCTGCCTTCGGCTCAGGTCATGATCCCAGGGTCCTGGGATCGAGTCCCGCATTGGGCTCCCTACTCCTTGGGAGCCTGCTTCTCCCTCTGCTTCTCTCTCTCTATCCCTCTGTCTCTCATGAATGAATAAATAAAATCTTTAAAAAAAAATAAACAGTGAATGGGTCAATCAGAAAATCAAAGAAAAAAAATACATGGAAACGAATGAAAATGAAAACACATGGTCCAAAACCTTTGGGATGTAGCAAAAGCGTTCCTATACCTCAAAAAGCAAGAAAAAAATCTCAAATTAATAACCTACCCTTACACCTAAGGGAGTGAGAAAAAGAACAATAAATGAATCCTAGAGCCAGCAGAAGGAAGGAAATAATAACAATTAGAGCAGAAATTAGCTTCCATATCTGGAAGCTAAAAAAAAATAGAAAAATCAAAGAATCCAGGAGCTGTTTTTTTTTTAAATTAATAAAATTGATAAATCTCTAGCCAGACTTGTCAAAAAGAAAAGCAAAAGGACCCAGATAAATAAAATTGCAATGAAAGAGGAAAAATAACAACCACAACAAACACCACAGAAGTACAAACAATTATAAGAGAATATTATGAAAAACTATATGCCAACTAATTGGACAACATAGAAGAAATGGATAAATTTATAGAAACATATAAACTGCCAAAACTGAAACAGGAAGAAATAGGAAACTTGAGAAGACCAATAATCAACAAAGAAATTTAATCAGTAATCAAAAAACTCCTCACAAACAAAAGCCCAGGGCCAGATGGCTTCACAGGTGAATTCTATCAAATATTTAAAGGAGAGTTAATACCTATTCTTCTCAAACTATTACAATAAATAGAAAAGGAAGGAAAACTTCCAAATCCATTCTATGAGGCCACATTACCCTGATACCAAAACCAGGTAAAGACTCCACTAAAAAACAAACTACATGTCAATATCTCTAATGAACATGGATGCAAAAATTCTCAATAAAATCCTAGCAAACTGAATCCAACAATACGTTAAAAAAAATCATTCACCATGACCAAGTGGTATTTATTCCTGGGCTACAAGGATGCTTCAAAATTTACCAATTAATCAATGTGATATACCACATTAATAAATGATAAGAACCATATGATCATTTCAATAGATAAAGAAAAAACATTTGACAAAGTACAACATCCATTCATGATAAAGCCCTCAACAATGTAGGGATAGAGGGAACATACTTCAACATAATAAAGGCCATTTATGAAAAACCCACACAAGCAAATATCATCCTTAATGGGGAAAAACAGCTTTTTCTCTATGGTCAGGAACAAGACAGGGACATCCACTCTCAACACTGTTATTTAACATTGTACTAGAAGTCCTAGGCACAGCAATCAGACAAGAAAAAGAAATAAAAGGCATCCAAATTGGCAAGGAAGAAGTCACACTTTCATTATTTAAGATGACATGATATTCTATCTAGAAAATCCAAAAGACTCCACCAAAAAACTGCTAGAACTGATACACAAATTCAGTAAAGTTGAAGGATACAAAATCAATGTACACAAATCTGTTGCATTTCTATACACCAATAATGAAGCAAAAGAAAGAGAAATTAAGGAATTAATCCCATTTACAATTGCACCAAAAATGATAAGATACCTAGGAATAAGTCTAACCAAAGAGGTAAAAGAACTGTACTTAAAAATATAAAACATTGATGAAAGAAATTGAAGATGACACAAAGAAATGGAAAAACATCCCATGCTCCTGGGTTGGAAGAACAAATATTTTGGGTATTTACTACCCAAAACAATCTAAACATTTAATGCAGTCCCTATCAAAATACCAACAACATGTTTCCCAGAACCCTTAATTTTTCACTTGCAAATTTCTAGTTCTTTTCACAACTGGATCTCTAAATTATTCCTACATCTTCTTCCTTAGAATTAGTACCTTCCCAAGATCAATGTCTTGAGCCCTGCCCACTTTTAAGTGTCTTCCTTTTTTAATTTTCAGTTGTCGGTGGTCTGATGTTACAATTATCAATATTTTCTCATTAAGAGTAGGCCTTTCTTTTTATGAAAGTGACATTATCTGTGTTCTCTCATCATTAGGATCCTGACACCCTATCTAAATCTCCATAGTCTCTGACTCTCCACATTTCATTGGTTTCAAAGATAAGTCTCTTCAAATTTAATATTCATTTTCTGACTTAGAGTTAATTTGGCATTTTTAGTATTCTTTGCTATTATTTTTATACAACAGCCTCAATGGTGTGAAATATATTTTATAGAATTTATGTATTTTATATAATCAATCTTAGTAATTTTAGTATTAAAATTGAATATCTTGTTTGATCTCTAAAAAATACATGATTATTTACAAAAGTTAGCATTTTAGCAGCAAATTCAGGTCTTTTAATGATATGTTTTCTTTGAATATTATATAACTGAATATTAAATGCTTGATATTTAATTAAAATATATTTTAATGATATGATTTGAATGGTTATATATTCATTGATGGTTATCATGTTTATTACTATAAAATGGCAATAGTTCATTTAATTATTTTTCCACTTAATTCAGTTTTGCCTGATATTAACGTTTAACACATAGTGCAATAACCATGAGTTAAAGTTGACAATAACTCCTAGCATAGAATGATGGCTATAACAGAAAAGGTTTTGCCATTATGAAGCTTAAGTTTCATGGAAAATTTCTCTATCCATTTGCTTTTAATGCATCTGGTTTTTATTTAAAAATTTCCTCCTATAAATGGTATACAGATGTTCAACTGGTATGTTTTAACACAATATGGAAGTATGGACCTCAAATAAAGAAATCTAGCCCAATTAATGGTTTTAAAATATTTTATAGCTAATTCTTATTTAGGTTTGCAGAGTATTATTTTCCTCATTTTCCATCTCCTCCAGAATTTTTGTTCTTATTTAAAAAATGGAAATGGACCCTTGCTAATTTAAGAAGAAAATACATTCATTAGAAAGATTACTGGTGATAGAAAGAATTGAAGGCAAACACAATGGGCCAGGATTGGAAACAGGCAGGAACTTAGGGTGAGCAGGCATCAAGAAAACTAAGCAAAAGTGATATCACAGGGAGATTCTGTTTGGAATGATCCTGTTGGCTCCATCATCAACAGGAATGTAACACTACTTTTTGAGTGATAAGCAATTTCTCAACTCACCTCACAGCTTTCACCTACTTCCTCAAAGTTTAAATTCTTGAACAAGTGCATGATTTTAGCAGAGTCTAAATCATGCATTAAGGATTGGGCTACTAAGACAATGGAGACCTAACTGGTACTTTGGGTTTTGTGGTTGAGGGAGGTTCCTGAGTCTCTCTTAGACTCACAGTTAGGAATTTCCACAAAATAGGGGTATTTGGATTGCAATTACCCAAAGATTGATAAATGTTCATTATACTGAAAAAAAAATGACAGGACTACTAATTTTAAAAAATTTATTTGGCATAGGAAATACAATATATGGTAGGTCAAAATTTCAGTATGGGAAACATTTTTTTTTCTACTATATTTTCTACTATAATCAAAATGATGATATAAATTTTAGAGCTTGGTTATGTGACTAGGGATAATTTGTACTCTCTTCTGATTCATTCATGATTCAGCTGTTAATGGATACTACTATAGCTATTATATGTATCAATTTAATCCAAAGAATTCAATTCTTTATAAAAACATTGTTGAGTGGCTCGAAGCATAGACTCTATGATAGGTCCCCAGAATGACACACTCAGAACAAAATTTACTCCAGTCCGGAAGCTAAGGAATCAGAAAGGTACCATCCCAAATATTATCTCTAATAGTATACCTTCCTCTTCACAATCTGAGTTTAGGAAGCTGCTGCATCCATTTACATCAGTTTGCTTCCTATTACACATGTATTATATGATCAATAAATGGTTGCTAACTGTTGGTGATACTGATTATATTAATTCTAAATATCGAAATAAAAGCTAATTTTCTAAATGTTTGACATTAGATTGTCTTAATAAGTGGATGCCATCCTGTACAGATGAATAGTTGAGGTTACTGTTCACTTCATCTGTATGTTTAAAGTATTAAATACATGAATGCTTTTGGTCAATCCTTGCAGAGAAATGGTTCTAATGACTCAATTAAGCAATATTTAGGATATGCATTGTTTTGTATTATAATTGGTCTATTTGTGGGTATCATGTTTAATTTTGAGACACTTAAAAGATTAAGTCTATAAATAAGAAACATTTCTAGAGAAAAAAAAGCATACGCAATATTTAAAATTTTGCCCTCCACTAATTGAATTATCATATGATTTCACTCATATGTGGAATTTAAGAAACAAAACAGAAGATCACAGGGGAAGGGAGGGAAAAATAAAATAAGATGAAATCAGAGAGGGAGACAAACCATAAGGGACTCTTAACTATAGGAAACAAACTGAGGGTTGCTGGAAGGGAAAGGAGTGGGGATGGGGTCATTGGGTGATAGGCATTAAGGAAAGCACGTGATGTAATGGGCACTGGGTGTTATGTGTAACTGATGAATCACTAAATTCTACCTCTGAAACTAATAATACACTATATGTTAATTGAATTTAAATAAAATTAAATTAATTTTTAAAGAAAAAATAATAATAAAATTTAGAAAGTAAAACAAAACATAAATAAATAAAATTTTCCCTCCAACCATCGCCATAAACTCCTGGGAGCATTGGTTCCTCATTATGATCAAAACTTCTATTTCAAACTGTAGAATGTTACAAAAATGTTGGAGTAATGCCAGCAATGAGATACCAATTAAGTAAGTAGTTTCATCACAAACTAATGATGTAATATATGGTGATTAACATAACAATAAAAAATTTTAAAAAGTAAGTAGTTTGTGAAGGGGTGCACTGCAACTTGGCAATGTTTTTGTCATAATTCTGCAGTCAGCCATGATCTATCTAGTAAGGTGCTTACTGGCCTAGGACAAATATGACAGCAAAACTCTCAGGAGATTACAGAATAAGAAAACATTAAAGCAAGCTTTCAGCTGGTGTAATTTTCATCAAGAATCATCTGATAAGCCAGGAGCCTGAGAAAGTACAAATCTTGTCATCTCCTTGTGAACTGAAACTGGGGTTATGAAGCTGACAAGGGGAAGGGCAAGTGAGACAGGACTATGTCATGCCTTAAGGGAAGAAAGCACTGGAGTTACATGGCCTGGAGTGGTTCTCCAGTCTAAAAAGGAAATCTTTCTTTGCAAAACTACTGTCTAGTTATATTTTATTTTCATCCCCCAATGATTTCCAGAGTTATGTGAGTTATATGACTTCAAGCAGAGCATATAGCTGAGAGATTGCAAGTACTGACTCAATGTGAATTTGCATCATCAGTCATTGTTCATTTTTTAAACACATAAACTGTTGGCGGGGCTCTTGAACTACTTACTATAGGAAATCTCCCAGGTGGAAATTTTAGAGGATACCAGTCATTCTAGAGGAAATTCTGAAGGAAAATTTTCTTACTAGAAGACACCAAAATTTGTATTCACTAGATCATGATAAGACAATATGGAAAAGAATTTCCAGGGAAAATTTTAGAAACCCTTCATGATATAAGGAACATAAAAAGGAATGAATATCTGTAAAAGTCAAACCAAATAGGTCAAACATCTAATGTTTATTCCAATTAATTTGAACTTAATGATCCAAAAACAAAAATTTTTAAGTGTTCTAAAACTAATATAAATGATAGAGGAAAATGTAATGAAAATATGTAACAATAAGAACAAATACTATTCTTTTTACTAAAAACAAATTTTTTGGCCTGAGGTTCTTACAAAGTATATACACACTCTGAATTACTATTTTTAAAATTGGATTTATTGTACGATACTGATAGCCACTCTTATGAAATTGAATCTAAAGATACATGTGGGAAGCAGACATGGGAATAAGATACTTTCTACCTGGAATGTTTGCTAAGCAAAAGGATCAGTGTTGTGGATTACAGAGGCCTGTCGGTAACAGCTGTATATGGAGCCACTGTGGAGCATGTTAAAAATAACATGGGAATTTCTCCAGCAGAACGTTTGTTTAAAAAAAATCCCATTAATGAGGGTGCTGGGGTGGCTCAGTCGTTAAGCATCTGCCTTCAGCTCAGGTCATGATCCCCAGGGTCCTGGGATCGAACCCCACATTGGGCTCTCTGCTCAGCGGGAAGCCTGCTTCTCCCTTTCCCACTCCCTCTGCTTATATTCCCTCTCTCTCTGTCTCTCTCTCTCTGTCGAATAAATAAATAAAATCTTTAAAAAAAATCCCATTAATTATTCTATTATGCTTCAGTTTAGGGAACTAATGGGAAGCATATAGAATCTGAGGTCAGATATAAATCTAATTCATGATGATTACATATTAATTTTACATCTTTGAATTGCAATTTCTACCCCATATAAACTTGCATTGAAGATTCTCCAAACCAGTACATGCAAATTCCTTCACTGTGATTTCCTTTCTCAAAGTAGAAAATCTACTCAATATTGTCACTTAGTTCATTTCACAAAATTTATACAAAAGAATGGTATGATTGCTGAGTAATTGCAATAGTTCTATAGTTCTGAATTGTATTAAATAAAGCATATTTCCTCCCAAAGAATTCATCTTATGACTGACATTTTGTAAAAAAGAAAAAAACAAAACAAAACCAAAACACACACACACACACACACACACACACACAGGTCTTTGTTCCTGACATGGAACTTCAGAAACCATAAATTTCCTGAGTGGTAGGAGTGTATTTGTTATCCTAAGGAGGTGACTCCTTGTGGAGCCCCTGGCTTCAGGATAAGAGATGGTCTCTGGAAAAACTAACCACATGACTTGGGGTTTGAACCACCTTCTCAAACCTCTAGGGAAGGGAGAATGAGTTCATCACTTGGCCAATGATCTAATCAACCATGCCTATGTAATGAAACCATGAGAAAAAGTCAGAACCACAAGGGTTACAGTACTCCTGGCTGGTGAACATAATTCTGTGCTGGGAGGGTGGCTCACCCTGACTCCATAGGAAAGAAGATCCTGCACTTCTCCCCAACCCCCCAAAACTTTAACCAATTTGGCTTTTCTGAGTTGTATCCTTTATAATGAAACTGTACATATAGTTCTGCGAATCTTTCTAACAGATTACCAAAACTTAACAAGGGTCATGGGAACCTCTGAATTTGTAGCTCAGTCCGGAGGAGGAGTGGGTAACCTGAGGATCCCACTTATGTCTTGTGTCTGATGTAAGGGAAGTCTTTTTGGGGACTGTGGAATCTGATGTCGTGGGCAGATGGTGTCAGAATTTAAGGACTTTTAATTCTCTGAATTGGATGCTAACTCTGGGTAGTTAGTGTCGGAAGTGAATGGAACTGTAAGACATCCAGTTATTGTCAGAAAATTGGTTTGGAACATAACACCCATGTTATGTAGCTCCTCTGTATTTTTTTGATCATATAATAACCTGCTATACTAACTTCACTGAATTTTATGTTCTTCATTGAGAACTTTAACTTTCCCTCCTTGCTCACATTCTTTGTCATCACATTAACGTCCTCTCATCACCTTTGTATGGCTCCTCTGTATGAGTGCATGATCTTCCATTAGCCCTTGATTCTCGGTTTTTTAATGTTCTCATTGCTACATCTACCTTAACTACTTATTCCTATGTAAACTTCTTACTATTTTTATCATTAAAAACTACACCACCATCTTTATCAGGTATTTAAATGTCTGGCACCGTCACTAAAAATCCTATAAATCCTTCATTGTACTTGGTCAAGTGCCTAACATATAACCATCCTTTACTTTCATGAAAAGCGCCAATTCAGTAAGAGTCTCACCTCTGCATTCATCATTCTTTCACTTCTCTTCATTATTACCTAGCTGACAGTTGTGCACCAACATTAAAATATTTTTTTGTAAATATACACACTCATCCAGCTCCGGTCTCATCCTAACACACTCTCATAACAAACCCCAGCCACGGATAAATCAATTTCCAGCAATTTTTCCACTCTGAATCTAAACATTGGTGGAAAAAGTCATGCAAGTGGATGTGTCAGTTCATGACAGAAATTTATGATTATAAATTACAAATTCATGGGGTGCCTGGGTGGCTCAGTTGTTAAGTGTCTGCCTTTGGCTCAGATCATGATCCTGGGGTCCCAGGATCGAGCCCCACATCGGGCTCCTTGCTCAGCGGGAAGCCTGCTTCTCCCTCTCCCACTCCCCCTGTTTGTGTTCCCTCTCTCTCTGTGTCTCTCTCTGTCAAATAAATAAAATCTTTAAAAAAAATTACAAGTTCATGATTGCCATTTTCTTTTGGGCACTAATAACTGCCCAGTAATATAATTGTGTATCACTACCTATGCCCACTCTTCTGTCGGCTGACTATGTTGTGCACTACCCTCTAAAGGTCTTTCTCTTTCTTCCCCAAACACAACTAATAACAGCTGAATAAAATTGATTCATGATGTACTGAGTTAACAGAGGCCTTACCATTCAAAAATGAACAAACCTATTTTATATTTGCACCCATCTTCTCTTTTTGGTTACCAAAAAAAAAGTTTTGTCCTTTTAGCAAAAGTCAAACACTCCACCTGTATTTTAAATCACATGCCGTCTTGCGTTCTTAGGGAAATTTCCCCATTGTTTATCCCACACTCTCCTGAGTGTTCAGTCATTAAATTTTTTAGCGTCATTGTAATTAGCAGCCAGATTTGAACAGGTAACTCCCATTTTAAAAGCAAACAAACAAAACAGCAAGGACAAAAAAAGCAACATTCATCTGAATTTCATTGAACTGTTTGTTGTATTTTCAAAATACTCATTGCATCAACTTTTTACTTTTCCTTCAAGCTTATCCAGGTGTCTACAACACACTGACTCCACATCTCAGGAACAGTCAACTTCTCAAACAACTGCAGCCTTCCCTGCCATTAAACAAATATGTATTTTAAGTTTAATCTTATTAAACTTCTTAATGATGTTTAAATTAATTGGAAAAATGTATTGTTTTGAAACATTCTATTTCTTGGCTTTCATTGTATTGCATTACATCTCAATAACAATTTTTATCTCACCAACAAATTTTTCAGTTTCTTTCTGTTCTACTCATCCATGGCCATTTTCTCCTGTGATCTCAGTTTTCTCTATTTCAATAGCGTATGTTCCTACAGATATACCTATATGTAATAACTCCCAGGTATATATCTCATAGATCTTGATTTTCAGCTCCAGACAAATATCCAATCACTACTTTGGATCTTCCCTAGGTACTTGAAAGCATCCACACTTAATATGTATCAAATAGCAATTATAATTTGCTTAGGTCACTGAAGCTGTGAATGATCCAATTTTCCCCAAATTGGTGACACATTCCATCTACCAAGGTGCTCAAGCCAGAAAACTGAAAGTTATCTTGGATATTTTTCTCTTCCAACTCCTACATCAAATCCATCAATACAATTTGTCATTTCTACCTCCTAAATATATATCTAATCTGTCCATTTCTCAGGATCTCTGCACCATGACAGCCACTCTCTTTTTTCTCTCCAAACTCTAGCTGCACTGGGCTTCTTTCATTTTCATTCACTAATCAAGCACTATAATAATTCTATGAGGGTGCTTTGGGGACAACTAAATCAAATTGAGTCCATCAAAAGTCTCATAGTTTGAGGTAAAATGAGGTGAATTTATTTCTCCTAGGTGGAGAAATACATGCAGAGAAAAATGTACAAGTTTATTTACAAAAATTATCCTACTAATCTATATCAGAGAAAAAATATCTAGAGGAGTGATTGATTTAAGTTTTTTTAAGAGGATATAGCTTTGGAAAATTTTTCAAATATGATGTATATAAACACTGTCTCACAAATGTAGTTAAAAAACTCCAGCATGAGCATCTCTTTATAAAATTCTAGTTTATTGAAAAGATAAACCAACTGAGCTTTTCTGTAAGTATGAGACAGGTCTATTTTGCCTATTAATTATTACCACACCCTTCAAATTTCTTAAAAATACATACATGTATATAACATTTTTTCTTCTATATAACATTTTTATTGGCAAGTGCTCAAATGGTTTTCTTTAAGTGGTCAGTGTTGTTGGGAATCTTAATTTCTAAAGTGTTTTTTTTTTCCCTGATAAAAAATAAAACCAAAAACTTCTCTATTAGACTTTAACAAATACACTCATATGCTTTCACTGTTCATAGATCTGACTCAGGGTGCTGAACATAGAAAATATTCAATCTATGAAAGGTCTAAAATAACCAAAAAAGTGGCTCGCATTCTTCTTGTCTAGTACTCTATTGCAATAAGGATTGCATTTAACTCCACAGGATTCTGCCCTAGGACCCCTTCTTATGTTATGGATGTACTCTAGTTGCCATCTTTCCACTTCACTACCTTCTACTCTCACTGATAACTCTCTGATGACTCCCTAATAATTCTTGCTGGTAAATCCCAAGTTCATCTCTGAAGTCCATATTTCTGGATCTATACATCTAATTTCCTATCAGACATCTCTATTTTAATGCACTAACACCACTTTAAACATTCCTACCTTCACTACCTCTCATGAACAGGCCAGTTTTTATTCCTGTGATATAGAGTTCAGTGAATGCACTACAATCTGTTCTGTGTTTTGTTAAATGCTATATTTATCATTTTGGCATCCATTCATTACAAGACCAATTATATGAACTATATTTTCTTTACTTTTTTTTTTGGTGATCAGAGATCCATTTATAGTGTGTATGTGAGGCCTGGACTTTTTTAAAAAATAAATTTATTTAAAATCAATTAATTAACATATAGTGTATTATTAGTTTCAGAAGTAGAGTTTAGTGATTCATCAGTTGCATATAACACCCAGTGCTCATTACATCAGGTGCTCTCCTTAATGCCCATCACCCAGTTATTCCATCACCCCACCGACCTCCCCTCCAGCAACCCTCAGTTTGTTTCCTATAGTTAAGAGTCTCTTATGGTTGTCTCCCTCTTTGATTTCATCTTATTTTATTTTTCCCTCCCTTCCCCTATGCTTATCTGTTCTGTTTCTTAAATTCCACATATGAGTGAAATCATATAATTGTCCTTCTCTGATTGACTTATTTCACTTAGTAAAATACCCACCAATTCCATCTGTGTCGTTGCAAATGTTAAAATTTCATTTTTTTGATGACTGAGTAATATTCCAGATATAGATATCACATCTTCTTTATCCATTCATCTGTCGATGGACATCTGGACTCTTTCCATATCTTGACTATTGTGGATATTACTGCTATAAACATTGGGGTGCATATGCCTTTTCGAATCACTATGTTTGTATCCTTTGGATAAATACCTAATAGTGCAATTGCTGGATCCTAAGGTAGTTCTATTTTTAACTTTTTGAGGAACCTCCATACTGTTTTCCACAGTGGCTGCACCAGTTTGCATTCCCACAAACAGTGTAAGAGATTTCCCCTTTTTCAGATCCTTGCCAATGTCTGTTTTTCCTGAGTTGTTAATTTTAGCCACTCTGACAAGTGTAAGGCAGTATCTCATTATAGTTTTGATTTGTATTTTCCTGATGCTGAGTGATGTTGAACATTTTTTCATGTGTCTATTGGAGGCCCGGATTCTTTACTGTATTCCTGATGCTATAGCATTTGAGTACCTTACAGACCAGGGTTGAGACTGCCCCTCCCAGAGCTAGCTAATTCCTGAAGATAATAACAGTTTATCTATAAACACATTTTTGATATACAAACCAGCAAACCCTGAGTCATTCCAATCATGTCCTTATCTAATTCTCACACACCAAAGCAATATTTCCCCTTCCCTAAATCATCCCAGGGACAGGTACCAGGCAATTGGAGACCATTCCTTTAGCCCAAAGCCTGCTGAGATTATTCAAACTAGCCAGTCCTACATTGTTCACTCTGCCTAGCCTTGCATTTCCATGGAGACCTTAACAAAGGCTCTAGCCCAGTCTTTCTTTTTTTTTTAATTTTTTTATTGTTATGTTAATCACCATATATTACATCATTTGTTTTGGTGTAGTGTTCCATGATTCATTGTTTGTTCATAACACCCAGTGCTCCATGCAGAATGTGGCCCCCCCAATACCCATCACCAGGCTAACCCATTCCCCCACCCTCCTCCCCTCCAGAACCCTCAGTTTGTTTTTCAGAGTCCATCATCTCTCCTGGTTCGTCTCCCCCTCTGACTTACTCCCCTTCATTCTTCCTCTCCTACTATCTTCTTCTTTTTCTTTTTTCTTAAAATATGTTGCGTTATTTGTTTCAGAAGTACAGATCTGTGATTCAACAGTCTTGCACAATTCACAGCGCTCACCGTAGCACATACCCTCCCCAATGTCTATCACCCAGCCACCCCATCCCTCCCACCCCCAACCACTCCAGTAACACTCAGTTTGTTCCTGAGATTAAGATTTCCTCATATCAGTGAGGTCATATGATACATGTCTTTCTCTGATTGACTTATTTCACTAAGCATAACACCCTCCAGTTCCATCCACGTCATTGCAAATGGCAAGATCTCATTCCTTTTGATAGCTGCAAAATATTCCATTGTGTATATATACCACATCTTCTTTAGCCATTCATCTTTCGATGGACATCTTGGCTCTTTCCACAGTTTTAGCCCAGTCTTTCTCTTTCCTTCTGCCCTGAACAAAATCTGGTTCTTTCCCATGTGGCTGGGCATGGTGTGGTGAGCCCTCTCCTCTCAGGAAATGTAATAAAAATCTTCTTTCCATGGCATAAACCTCTTCTTGTTGTCACATAGACACCTCCATAAGTTAAAATCCTATGGGTACAAATGAGACAGCACCTATCAAATTACCCAATGTAGAAAAATTCTTCATATTTTTTTTTTTTTTTGCCTTCTCAACTGCCACTTTCTCCATGCTCACTGCAACTACCTTATCTCAGGCCACCATCATCTCTTGAAAGAATTATAACAAGAACGACTTGTTGATATTTTTGCCATGATCCCTTTACAGTCCATCCTTCAAATTGAAGGTGGAATGGTATCAGAACCAAAAATATCACAATGTGGTTAATTTTTTCAATAACTCCCCATATCCCCAAAGATAAAGTTCAAAGTCATAAGCATAGCCAACAAAAGCCTCTATTACCTGGATTTTTTTTACATCTCTAACCTCATCATTGGTCAGACACCCACATTTACTCTCATAATTATACTAGGAATAATACAATGTTCTGGAAGCACTGTGTTCTTTTCACTTTCAAGCCTTTTATGTATGCTTATCCTCTGCCTGGAATAATCTCCCTGCAGTCACCTGGCCAACTTTTGGTGTTCCTGACACCTCAGAAGGCTTTTCTTACTCCATAAAATTTTGGTTGGTTCTATAATTCCTTATAACTATCTCTGTCTTAGCACTTAGGTTTCTTTGTTGAAATGACCTCTCTTTTCTGTATTCTCTATTAAGCAGTTAAGTGACTTGTGGTCAAGCATTGTGTCTTAACATTGAACACTAGTGACTAGCTAACACAGTGCTTTGCATATATTTGACATTCCAAAAATGGGCCAAAGAATTAATTAATTTAATATTTACTTCTTAAATTTGAACAATCTTGTATTTAAACAGTTTTCTATAGAAACATATTGTTCCCTTTTAGAAAAAGTGCTGTCATGTATCTAAGAATATATCAGCCCATTTTTGTTTGTTTTGTTACATGCGGGTGGAGTTGGGTTGGTTGTGGTAAATAATGATGAATTTTTTTCTCCTTCATTATTTGCTAATAGTCAATATAATCCCAGTACAAATTGCATTTTCTAAGTATTCTTTCTGCTTGAGGAATTTGTGAAAGTATTTAGTATCTCAGTTCTGATTATACATAACAAATGTTACATTTGTTTACATATTTGCCTCTTAACTGATCTGTCATACTTCTTAATCCTTGATTTCTATTTACTCCTCTTGTTTTCTAATTTTTGAGAGAGAAGGCTCAGTTTCTGTTTAATTAATTCAAGAGGCTCATTTACATTGTATTTGCAGACAGTTGACTTTTTTAAGCATAGGTTAACTTTGTCCAAATAACTCACTTTTAAAACAAAGAATAAGTATTTTGAATGCCATTTTCTAAAAGTTTAAATTTTAATGAAAATGGAGATTTGCTTTCACTTGTAATACATGGATTGTTTATCTTGAAAATCTATATAAAATTTAGAAATTTTCCAGGCTTATACTACTTGAATTAAGCCTGCATTCATTTCAAAAATATTCTGTCTTTTTTTTTTAAAGATTTTATTTATTTATTTGAGAGAGAGAGAATGAGAGATAGAGAGCACGAGAGGGAAGAGGGTCAGAGGGAGAAGCAGACTCCCTGCTGAGCAGGGAGCCCGATGCGGGACTCGATCCCGGGACTCCAGGATCATGACCTGAGCCGAAGGCAGTCGCTTAACCAACTGAGCCACCCAGGCGCCCAAAAAATATTCTGTCTTTTGGACTCCACCCAAGCAGGTTGGAGGGGGAGGGTACTGGTTGCCAGGATTACCAACTCTGTGATTAGAGGATTGCAAGAAAGGGAGAAGGGCTAGAGGTTGAATCAGCCAATGGCCAGTGACTTAGTCAATCATGACTATACAATGAAGCCTCAATAGAAATTCAAAGGTTGGGGTTCAGAGAGCTCCATGGAGATGGAGGGTGAGTCCTGTTCCTGGAGAGGGCATGGAAGCTCTGTACCCTTTCCCCATACCTTGCCCTATGCGTTGCTTTATCTGGCTGTTGATTCATATCCTTTATCATGTCCTTTAATCTTTTAAAAATAAGTAAGTGTTTCCCTGAGTTTTGTGAGCCACTTCAGCAAATTAAAAGAACATAAGGGGAAGAGGAGCAAGATGGTGGTGGAGTAGGTGACCTAAGTTTTGTCTGGTCCCAGGAATTCAGCTAGATGGGTATCAAACCATTCTGAACACCTATGAACTCAATAGGAGATCAAAGAAAATAATAGCAACAACTCTCTGAACAGAAAAGCAACCACTTTCTGGAAGGTAGGATGTCTGGAGAAGTGAATCCAAGGTGATATTTGGGAAGATAGATGGCAGGGGGAGGGAGCCTCCATCAGCTGGATACCGGCAAGTGATAGAGCAGCAGAGCACAAAATTGGAACTTTTAGAAGTCAGCTCTGCTAAGGGACATCACTCCAGTGGCTAAGCGGGGGGGTGGAACCCTCGCTGGGACAGTGTGGTCTCAGGACTCTCAGGGTCACAGAAAGACCGGGGGTGCCTGAGTGTGGCAGAGCTCCCAGGTATCAGAGCAGGGAAGCCGGCTGCAGAGACGGAGCTGAAGAGTGGGCTCTCAGCTCGGGGTTGCCATAAATTGTGATCCATGGTACAGTCAGGCCACTGCTCTTCCAGCAGGGACCCAAGAAGCAGCAGATCCGGGGAGACTCCCCTTCGTCCCCTGGGAGGAGTGATGTGGGAGTGCAGGAATCTGCTGGGTTGGAAGACTCCAGATGGGGTCGTGTGCCAGAGATAGAAATGCTCGGTAACAGGCCGGGTGAGCACAGAGTGCAGCCAGAGACTGGGGAGATGGGAGTGATTGACTGCTTTTCTCTGGAAGTTCACTGAGGAGTAGGGCCCTGAGTTCTCAGCTCCTCTGGGGCAGAAATTGGGAGGCCGCCATTTTCACTCTCATCCTCAAAAGCTGTATGGAAAGCTTGCAGGTAACAAAAGCTACCAAGAGAAAACTCAAGCAGATTACTTAGCCCGGCCCCTGGCAAGGGTGGGGCAATTCCGCCTCTGGCAAAGACATTTGAGAAACACTGTGACAGGCCCCTCCCCCAGAAGATCGGCAAGAACAGCCAGCCAAGACCAAGTTTACTGATCAATGAGAACGGCAGAACTCCAGCACTAGGGGAATACAGTGCATAGAATTCATGGCTTTTTTCCCCCTGATTCTTTAGTTTTTCAAAGTTAATTTTTTAAATTTTCTTTTTCTATTTTTTTTGAATTTTTCTTTTTCCCTTTTTCAACCAACATCTTTTCAATCTCTTTTTTAAGAATCTTTTTTATTTTTCATTTTTAGAGTCATATTCTATCCCTTCATTGTAGTTAACCTTATAATTTTTGATATATATATAAGTTGTTCTCTCTTTAAAATTTTGGGATACAGTTTCATCTAACAGACTAAAATATACCCTAAATTGCTAGTGTATGGCTTTGTTCTAGTCTCCTGCCTGATCACATTCTCTCCTTTTTTTTTTAATTTCGCTTCTTTCTTTTTTCAACCACCTTCTTATCTTATTAATTCCTTTTATAAAATCTTTTCTAATTCTCATCTTTACAGTCATATTCTATCCCTTCATCGCATTTACCCTTATTTTTGTATATTAAGTTTTTCTTTCTTTAAAATTTTAGGAAGCAGTTTCTTCTAACACACCAAAATATGCCCAAAATCTAGTGTGGGGCCCTGATCTATTCAGCAGCCTGATCATATCTGATCCTACTCTTTTTCTTTCTTTCTTTTTCTTTTTTCTTTCATTCCCTTTCTTTTCCCCTGGTTTCAGAACTCTTCTGATGTGTTTAGTGTATTTTTTCTGGGGTCATTGCTACCCTGTTAGCATTTTGTTCTCTCATTCATCTATTCTCCTCTGGACAAAATGACAAGATGGAAAAACTCACCTCAAAAAAAAAAAAAAAGAATAAGAGGCAATACTGACTGCCAGGGACCTAATCAATACGGACATTAGTAAGATGTCAGAACTAGAGTTCAGAATGACAATTATAAAGATACTAGCTGGGCTTGAAAAAAAGCATGGAAGATACTAGAGAGACCCTAGAAACCCTATCTGGAGAAATAAAAGAAATAAAATCCAACCAAGTGGAAATCAAAAAGGCTATTATTGAGGTGCAATCAAAAAGGGAGGCTCTTAACTGCTAGGATAAATGAGGCAGAAGATAGAATTAGTGATCTAGAAGACCAAATGATGGAGAATAAAGAAGCTGAGAAAAAGAGAGATAAACAGCTATTGGATCACGAAGGCAGAACTCAAGAGATAAGTGATACCATAAGATGAAAAAATATTAGAATAATTGGGATCCCAGAAGAAAAAGAGAGAGAGGGGCAGAAGGTATCGTGGAGCAAATCATATCAGAGAACTTCCCTAATTTGGGGAAGGAAAAAGGCATCAAACCAGGAAGCACAGAGAACCCCCCTCAAAATCAATGAAAATAGGTCCACACCCCGACATCTAATAGTAAAACTTACGAGTCTCAGAGACAAAGAGAAAATCCAGAAAGCAACTTGGGACAAGAGGTCTGTAACCTACAATGGTAGAAATATTGAATTGGCAACAGACCTATCCACAGAGACCTGGCAGGCCAGAAAGGACTGGCATGATATTTTTAGAGCACCAAATGAGAAAAATATGCAGCCAAGAATACTATATCCAGCTAGGCTATCATTGAATATAGAAGGAGAGATAAAAAGCTTCCAGGACAAATAAAAACTAAAAGAATTTGCAAACACAAAACCAGCCCTACAAGTCATATTGAAAGGGGTCCTCTAAACAAAGAGAGAGCCTAAAAGTAACATAGACCAGAAAGGAACAGAGACAATATACGGTAACAGTCACCTTACAGGCAGTAACAATGGCACTAAATTCATATATTTCAGTAGTTACCCAGAATGTAAATGGGCTAAATGCCCCAATCAAAAGACACAGGCTATCAGATTGGATAAAAAAGCAAGACCCATCGAAATGCTGTCTTTAGGAGGCTCATTTTATACCCAAAGACACCTCCAGATTCAAAGTGAGGGAATAGAAAACCATTTACCATGCTAATGGACACCAAAAGAAACCTGGGGTGGCAAACCTTATATCAGGCAAATTAGATTTTAAACCAAAGACTATAATAAGAGATGAGGAAGGACACTATATCCTACTTAAAGGGTCTATCCAACAAGAAGATCTAACAATTGTAAATATCTATGCTCCTAACAGGGGAGCAGCCAATTATATAAGGCAATTAAGAACAAAATCAAAGAATCACATCGAACAACAATACAATAATAGTAGGTGACTTTAACACCCCCCTCACTGAAATGAACAAATCATCTAAGCAAAAGATCAACGAGGGAATCAAGACTTTAAATGACACACTGGACCAAATGGACTTCACAGATATATTCAGAATATTTCAGAACATTCCCAAAGCAACAGAACACATTCTTCTCTAGTGCCCATGGAACATTCTCCAGAATAGGTCACATCCTAGGTCACAAATCAGTCTCAACCGGTACCAAAAGATTGGGATCATTCCCTGCATATTTTCAGACCACAATGCTTTGAAACTAGAACTCAATCACAGGAGGAAAGTCAGAAAGAACTCAAATACATGCAGGCTAAACAGCATCCTACTAAAGAATGAATGGGTCAACCTGGAAATTAAAGAAGAATTTTAAAAAATTCATGGAAACAAATGAAAATGAAAACATAACTGTTCAAAATCTTTGGGATGCAGCAAAGGCAGTCCTAAAGTATATAACAATACAAGCCTTTCTCAAGAAACAAGAAAGTTCTCAAATACACAACCTAACCCTACACTTAAAGGAGCTGGAAAAAGAACAGGAAAAAAGCCTAAACCCAGCAGGAGAAGAGAAATAATCAAGATCAGAGCAGAAATCAATGAAATAGAAACCAAAAGAACAGTAGAACAGATAAATGAAACTAGGAGCTGGTTCTTTGAAAGAATTAATAAGATTGATAAACCCCTGGCCAGACTTACCAAAAAGAAAAGAGAAATGACCCAAATGAATAAAATCATGAATGAAAGAGGAGAGATCACGACCAACACCAAAGAAATACAAACAATTATAAGAACATATTATGAGCTACTACATGCCAGCAAATTAGATAATCTGGAAGAAATGGATGCATTCCTAGAGATGTATCAACTACCAAAACTGAACCAGAACGAAATAGAAAACCTGAACTGACCTATAACCATTAAGGAAATTGAAGCAGTAATCAAAAATCTCCCAACAAATAAGAGCCCAGGGCCAGATGGTTTCCCAGGGGAATTCTACCAAATGTTTAAAGAAGAATTAATACCTATTCTTCTGAAACTGTTCCAAAAATAGAAATGGAAGGAAAACTTCAAAACTCATTTTATGAGGCCAACATTACCTTGATCCCAAAATCAAAGACCCCATCAAAAAGGAGAGTTAGAGACCAATATCCCTGATGAACATCGATGCAAAAATTCTCACCAAAATACAAGCCGATAGGATCCAACAGTATATTAAAAGGATTATTCACCACAACCAAGTGGGATTTATTCCTGGGCTGAAGGTTGGTGCTACATCCGCAAATCAATCAATGTGATACAATATATTAATAAACGAAAGAACAAGAACCATATGATCCTCTCAATAGATGCAGGAAAATAAAAGCATTTGAGAAAGTACAGCATCCTTTCTTGATTAAAAGTCTTCACAGTGTGGGGATAGAGGGTACATACCTCAATATCATAAAAGCCCTCTATGAAAAACCCACAGCAAATATCATTCTCAATGAGCAAAAACTGAGAGCTTTCCCCCTAAGGTCAGGAACATGGCAGGGATGTCCACTATCACCACTGCTATTCAACATAGTATTAGAAGTCCTAGCCACAGCAATCAGACAACAAAAAGAAAGAAAAATTATCCGAATCAGCAAAGAAGAAGTCAGACTCTCACTCTTTGCAGATGATAATGATACTTTATGTAGAAAACCCAAATGACTCCACCCCAAAACTGCTAGAACTCATACAGGAGTTCAGTAAAGTTGCAGGATATAAAGTCAACGCACAGAAATCAGTGGCATTTCTATACACCAACAACATGACAGGAGAAAGAGAAATGAAGGAGTTGATCCTATTTAGAATTGCACCCAAAACCATAAGATACCTAGGAATAAATCTAATCAAAGAGGCAAAGAATCTGTATTCAGAAAACTATAAAATACTCATGAAAGAAATTGAGGAAGACACAAAGAAATGGAAAAACATTCCATGCTCATGGGCTGGAAGAACTACTATTGTGAAGATGTCAATGCTACCTAGAGCAATCTACCCATTTAATGCAATCCCTATCAAAATACCATCCACTTTTTTCAAAGAAATGGAAGAAATAATCCTAAAATTTGTATAGAATGAGAAAAGACCCTGAATAGCCAGAGGAATATTGAAAAAGAAAAGCAAAGCTGGCGGCATCACAATTCCGGACTTCCAGCTCTATTACAAAGCTGTCATCATCAAGACAGTATGGTACTGGCACAAACACAGACACATAGATCAATGGAAGAGAATAGAGAGCCCAGAAATGGATTCTCAACTCTATGGTCAACTATTCTTCTTCGACAAAGCAGGAAAGAATGTCCAATGGAAAAAAGACAGTCTCTTCAATAAATGGTGTTGGGAAAATTGGACAGCCACATGCAGAAGAGTGAAACTGGACAATTTCTTTATACCACACACAAAATAAACTCAAAATGGATGAAAGACCTCAATGTGAGACAGGAGTCCATCAATTAAGGAGAACACAGGCAGCAACCTCTTCGACCTCAGCCACAGCAACTTCTTCATAGAACCATTGCCAAAGGGAAGTGAAGCAAGTGCAAAAATGAACTATTGGGACTTCGATAAAAGGTTTTGCACAGCAAATGAAACAGTTAACAAAACCAAAAGACAACTGACAGAATGGGAGAAGATATTTGCAAATGACATATCAGATAAAGGGCTAGTATCCAAAATCTGTAAAGAACTTATCAAACTCAAAACCCAAAGAAAAAATAATCCAATCAAGAAATGGGCAGAAGAAAAGAACAGACATTTTTCCAAAGAAGACATCCAAATGGCCAACAGACACATGAAAAAATGCTCACATCACTCGGTATCAGGGAAATCCAAATCAAAACCTCAATGAGATTGCACCTCACACCAGTCAGAATGGCTAAAATTAACAAGTCAGGAAATGACAGATGTTGGCAAAGAAGTGGAGAAAGGGGAACCCTCCTACACTGTTGGTGGGAATGCAAGCTGGTGCAACCACTCTTGAAAACAGTATGGAGGTTCCTCAGAAAGTTGAAAATAGAGCTACCCTATGACCCAGCAATTACACTACTGGGTATTTACCCCAAAGGTACAAATGTAGTGATCCGAAGGAGTACATGCACCTGAATGTTCTTAGCAGCAATGTCCACAATAGCCAAACTATGGAAAGAGCCAAGATGTCTATCAATAGATGAATGGATAAAGAAGAAGTGGCATATATATATATATATATATATATATATATATATATATACACACAATGGAATATTCAGCCATCAAAAAACACAAAATCTTGTCATTTGCAACGATGTGGATGGAACTAGAGTGTATTATGCTAAATGAAATAAGTCAATCAGAGAAAGTCATGTATCATATGATTTCACTGATATGAGGAATTCTTAATCTCAGGAAACAAACTGAGGGTTGCTGGAGTGGTGGGGGGTGGGAGGGATGGAGTGGCTGGGTGATAGACATTGGGGAAGGTATGTGCTATGGTGAGCGCTGTGAATTGTGTAAGACTGTTGAATCACAGACCTGTACCTCTGAAACAAATAATACATAATATGTAAAAAAAAAAAAAAAAGAAGATAGTAGGAAGGGAAAAATAAAGGGGGGAAATCAGATGGGGGGATGAACCATGAAAGACTATGGACTCTGAGAAACAAACTGAGAGTTCTAGACTGGAGGGGATGGGGGAATGGTTTAGCCTGGTGTTTGGTTTTAAAGAGTACATGTATTGAATGGAGCACTGGGTGTTATATGCAAACAATGAATCATGGAACACTACATCAAAAACTAATGATGTAACGTATGGTGATTAACATAACAATAAAATAAAATTTAGAAAAAAATTTAAAAAAATAAATAAAAGAACATAAGGAAGGAGTCTTTGGAATCGCCAGTCTGTAGTTGGTTGGTCAGAAACACAGGTGACAGCCTAGGGTTTGTTACTAGTGTCTGAAGGTGGGTGGAGGACAGTTTTGTAGGACTTAACCCTTAACCTGTGGAATCTGATACTGTCTCTGGGTAGATAGTGTCAGAATTGAGTTGAATTCCTATACACCAAGCTAGTGCCCAAGAATTGCTTGGGTACTTCCCTCCCACATTGAATACAGGAACCCCAAAAGAATTGGTGTCATTAGAAATATTATCTTAAATTCTGGGCGCCTGGGTGGCTCAGTTGGTTAAGCGACTGCCTTCGGCTCAGGTCATGGTCCTGGAGTCCCGGGATTGAGTCCCACATCGGGCTCCCTGCTCAGCGGGGAGTCTGCATCTCCCTCTGACCCTCCCCCCTCTCATGCTCTCTCTTTCTCTCTCTCATTCTCTCTCTCAAATAAATAAATAAATAAAATATTTAAAAAAAAGAAATATTATCTTAAATTCAATTAGAACTAGAGAAGATGCAAGGTAAAGAATATTGTTTTTTTAATTTTTAAAAGATATTCATCATTACTGTCTCATTTTTTAGAATATTACAGCCTGAATATCAAAACTAAAGCATTTATTCATTTTAAAATGCATTGTGATAAGTTTCATTTTTAAAAAATCATTTCTGGGGGTGCCTGGGTGGCTCATTCGTTAAGTGTCTGCCTTTGGCTCGGGGTCATGAACCCAGGGTCCTGGGATCGAGCCCTGCATGGGGCTCTCTGCTCAGCGGGAAGCCTGCTTCTCCCTCTCCCACTCCCCCTGCTTGTGTTCCCTCTCTTGCTATGTCTCTCTCTGTCAAATAAATAAATAAAATCTTTAAAAAAAATCATTTCTGAAACTGGATTTTACTACACTGGTGGCATTTACTAAAGTCCTTTTATGTCAGCCTTCTCCTAGACAATGTGTTTTAGAAGCAATATTCAGTAAAGATCACATTATTTTGAATTTTCCAAGATGAAGAATTCTGCTGAATACTTCAGTTCATCTATAAATATCATAGTGTGCCTATTTGAGAGTTTTCTGTTTACTTATATGGACTATCAGGATTCCGATGTTGATAAATAGAGAGGATCTGAGGACACAGAACTTCCATTTAAAGTGTTTTAACTATTAACTTTGAATAGCTAATTAATCTAGAAAGGCCTAGATCTATGGAGGTATATTAGCCTTCCTGGGTATAAAATCAAAAACAGTAAGTCCTTGTGCATGGGAAAATAGATACAATATTTCTAGAACATTGCTTTTAATCTGCTCAACTACAATACTTTTTTTTTTCTGTACGAAAAAACCAACAAGTATCATCTAGCTATAGAAATAGTTGAATGACAAACATTTTGGCACAGTAAGGGAATTTAACATTTTCAAGCATGTTTGAAATGCTGCAAAAAAAGGTTGGATAAGTTGTAGTCTAGTACAGACTAAGTATATTGTTTTATAGTATATCTGAAATATTATGACATTGTAGCATTATATGATAATCACTGTGCCCTTCATTTTTAGAAGAAATATTTATAATTCATTAGCAAATTATTTTATCTGTAAGTATGCAGCTTTAGTGTCATCAATAACCATAACATTTCTATTAACTTTTTTGGTTATTTTAATTTTTGAACTCTTAGTTGAAAATGCTTTATTTGAATTATATTATTATATCTTTTAAAATTTTCCCTTATCCAAACATAATGTTGGGGGCACCTGGGTGGCTTAGTCGTTAAGCATCTGCCTTCGGCTCAGGTCATGATCCCAGGGTCCTGGGATCGAGCCCCACATCAGGCTCCCTGCTCTGCTGGAAGCTTGCTTCTCCCTCTCCTGCTCCCCCTGCTTGTGTTCCCTCTCTCGCTGTGTCTCTCTCTGTCAAATAAATAAATAAAACCTTTAAAAACAAAACAAAACAAAAAAACAAACATAATGTTGATGCTTTTTTTAATACTTCTTTTTAGTTTGCCAAATTTGACAATATTTTCTTTCACTTTTATGTGAAACAAAAGAATAATGCCTGAAAATACTTTCTCATGATAACAAAACTGACAAATTAGATCAGACTCTGTGTATATGTGTGTATCAACATTCACATTTTTACTTTTTTATTCGATGGCCTAGAGGAGTAGAATATAATGAATTATCTCTAAAGATGCAGAGAAGAGCTATTTCATATATTTCTACTTCCTAGATTGCCTCATATAAAGATACTCGTAGAATATAATGAAGTCAGAGTTCTTCTTGGTAAGAAGATAACTTTTTATGATTTAAGATAAGAATGCCTGTACAAAAAAATTTAAAATTAATTTAAATATTTACTTCTTTTATGGATTGAATTGTGTCCCCATCCCCAAATTTATATTTTGAAATCCATCCCCCAGGACCTCAGAATGTGACCTCATTTGGAAATATGGTCTTTAAGTAAAAATGGTATCATTAGGGTGGGTTCTAATCCAACATGACTGATGGTCACCTGGAAGGGGGAAATTTAGAGCCATGCACACACATGGGGGGTTGCCATGTGAAGAGACACAGGGAGAGACAGCCATCCACAAGCCAAAGAGAGGGGCCTAGAATAGATCTTTCCCTCAGGAAGAACCAACCTTGCAGATAGATACCTTGACTTTGGACTTCTAGCCCCAGAACTGTGAGACAATAGATTTCTGTTTAAGCAATCTAGTTTGTGTTACTTTGTTCTGGCAGCTCTGCTAAATGAATACCACCCCTAAAATGCATATATGTTTAAAAAAATGAAAGTGTTGGGCGCCTGGGTGGCTCAGTTGGTTAAGCAACTGCCTTCGGCTCAGGTCATGATCCTGGAGTCCCAGGATCGAGTCCCGCATCGCTCCCTGCTCAGCAGGGAGTCTGCTTCTCCCTCTGACCCTCCCCCCTCTCATGTACTCTCTCTCTCTCTCTCATTCTCACTCTCTCAAAATAAATAATAAATAAATCTTTTAAAAAAAATGAAAGTGTTGTTACTGCTTTGGGGAGTAGTAATACCCAAAATCACCCTTCATATCCTTTCGGGATTTGCAGCCCCAGATGTCAGCAGAAATAAAACTTATTCGAGAGGAGTTTAATGGAACAATGTTTTATTTTAAAATCCCATGAAATCGATCCCTTCAAAAATATAATCAGGACGATAATTTCCCAAATTTAATTTTCAATCAATGAGGATGTTTTTTTAAGAAACCAGGTGCTTGAAGAATGGAAATGAATGCCTGCTTTCTCTAGATTCTCAAAAGGATTGTTTCAGAAGGCACATGATGAGTTAGCCTGACCTATGGATTTCAGCTATTTAGTTTCACAATTTATGGAGAAAGCAGGCTATTTCAGTAGCAGAAGTGACCAGAAAGCTGTTTTCATAACCTTTTCTCAGCATTATGCATGCTAGAATGAATGAAGAAATCCCACCTTAATTAGATATTAAACACCAATAAAATGAAGAACATGTTATACAATATTTAATATTAAAACCAAATAAAATATGCATTAATAATCTTGTATTGTTTAGTGTACAATAAGACAGATTTTATTTTTATTGATGTGTCTCCTATATCAATGCAAATCTCCACTTTTTCTGATCTGATATACAGTAAGTCTATTTCACATTTGGAATGTCTTGAGAAATGCCAGTAGAGATGAAGAAGAGAGAAAAATTTAGTTCACTATTTAATAGTTTGTGATGATTTATAGTTAAATGTTACATCTGCCCTGGTATTTTGGGCTGACTGGGGGAGAGGGGAAACAGCAGAGTTTGAGAATGACTCCCATGTTTCTGTTTCTTATCTATGGCAACTGACAGACCTGATCTGTCAGTAAATAACTGATCAGTAAATAACTGATCAGTTATTTACCAAATTAAAGATAAAAAAAACAGCGACCCAGACTAAATCTAAATAATCTAATCTAAATCTAAAACTAATATATATAATATATAATACATATTTATTATATATCATATATAATAAATAATCTAAATCTAAAACTAATATCATGTTCAAGGTGTGGGATTGGGTGAGACTGGTACTTTTGTGTTTTTTTATGAAACATTTTAAGAATCACACTTAAAATCATCTATACTTTAAATACTAAATCAAAGATATTAAAATTATTTATTTCAATGCTTATAATCTACTAAACTTAAAATTCTAAACATTCATCCTCTAAATATTAAATTTAAATTATTTAGAACATGGAAGAAATCGTATCACAGACAAAACTCAAAAGAATATAGGTATAAAAGAAAACTTTTCTTATGTTTAATATGAAAATCATATAAACTATGATATTAATTCTTGGTTTCCCTCTGTAAAAGCTATTGTGATTAAAATGTTTTAAACATTATTATTTTTGGTTATTCTAAATGTTAAATTCATAGAATTCTGCTTTATAACATATGTAATCAACACTCTAAAAATATTTATAAGCCTGAGATTATTTTTTTTCTAATCCTAGGCAATATATTGTCTCTATATCTTATCAAACAGGCCCTTTAAATAATTTTTTAAGATACTTTCTTGAGTAAGAGGATTCTGGGAAGGTGACAGGCTAGGAAGCACCAGAAATGTCTGCTCACCTGGTCAACAATCTGGCACAATCTGTTTAATGTCACTGTTGGAACCCTGGAGTCTATTGTGGTGATAGATAGATAGATAGATAGATAGATAGATAGATAGAGATCCATTTTCATTAAGAAGCTATGTTTTCTTTAATTTTAGTTTGTGTCCTCAATAAAATAATGCATGCATAGCATAACAGTCAAATTATTCATCAAGAGGGCGCCTGGGTGGCTCAGTTGGCTAAGCGACTGCCTTCGGCTCAGGTCATGATCTTGGAGTCCTGGGATCGAGTCCCACGTCGGGCTTCCTGCTCAGCAGGGAGTCTGCTTCTCCCTCTGACTCTCTTCCCTCTCGTGCTCTTTATCTCTCATTCTCTCTCTCTCTCTCAAATAAATAAATAAATAAAATCTTTAAAAAAATTATTCATCAAGATCTAGTTTCTTAATTTTTGTCTCTGTCACAATGTCACCACAAACTTGATGGCTTAAAACAAAGCACTTTTATCATCTCACAGTTCCTGTGGGTCAAGAGTCAGGCCACAACTTACCTGGGTCTTCTCCTTAAGAGTCTCACATGTAGCAGTGAAGGTATTGGTTAGGATTCTGGTCTCATCTCAAGGCTGAACTGGGGATGATCCTCTAACAATCTTAAACGATTGTTGGCAGCATCTACTTTGTGTGCTTTCACTGAAGGCCTCACTGCCTCGCTAGCTGTTGCCGGGGAGTGCCCTTAGTTCCTTGCTGCATGGTCTATCCAACATGACCATTTCTTCTCTCAAAGACGGCAAGGGAGAGAGAGTGTCTCCTACCAAGACAGGTTTCATCTTAAGTAATATTATCATGAAAGTGTCATCCCATCACCTTTGCTATATTAGTCATAAGCAAGTCATAGTCCTTGCTCACGCTCAGGGGAAGATTATTCAAGGTATGAATGCAAGGAGTTGGGACCCTTTGGAGTAGGTAACACATGCATGGTATTAAAAACAGCCCTCTGGTCCCCACATCATTCCATTTTTGATGCCTCAGAGCCAGTCACTTTCCACTTTTTTATCTGTCCTTGACTATTTCTTTTTCTGTTTTTACCTCCATATAGCTGAAGAATAGCATATTTAGACTCTTCATAAAATGATCAGTTTTAGAAATATTTTAATTTCCTACTATTGAAGAAAAGCATTTATCTGTCTGACATATTTTACTGCATCACCAAATCCATCCCAACTCATACAGTATCAATAGTTTATAGGTTGAAAATAGTTAACTTTCTTATTTTGTTTATATCATTCATTGTTTATTAAGAGGACATAAATGTCATTTGCAACCTAACCTCGTAGTATTCAATTATCTTTTCCTTTCTTGAGCATTTGTTTTCCCTAAAATTGTTTTCTTATTTTGCATTTGCTTAGTCGTTTATGTACTGATCATAAATTCAACTACAAAGACTTGGTCCATCAAGTTATCTAAATCTCCTTGCAATATGTGGAAATACAAATTTCTTAGTGTAGTGAGAATACAGAGGGACTGTAATGAAAATATATATTTAATCTGCTACCTTTAATCTGAATCTAAGAAAATCCTTATATATAATTTTTCAATTAGTCAAAAGGACCAAATACTAGTTTTATCAAATTGATTTGAAAAAAATGACTCTTAACTATAGAGAATAAACTGCAGGTTATCAGAGGGGTGGGTGGGGTGGGAAGATGGGTGAACTAGATGATGGGGATTAAGGAGTGAATTTGCCGAGATGAGCACCAGGTGCTTAATGGAAGTGTTGAATCACTATGTTGTACACCAGAAACTAATATTACACTGTATGTTAACTAACTGGAATTTAAGTAAAAACTTTAAAAAAAAAAAAGGAAAAATGACAAACCGAGCAATAGTAGGTAAGGATGAAAATTATTTGAAAATGGTAGCTAGTTTTCTGTAGCTTCTGTAATGAATCGCCACAAACTAAGTGGCTTAACTCAACAGAAATGTATTCTCTCTCTGTTCTGGAGGCCAGAATTCCAAAATCAAGGTGTTGACAGGAATGTGCTCCCTCCAGAGGCTCAAGGGGAAGAATCTGTTCCATGCCTCACCTGGCTTCTGTTGACCGGTGGCAATCCTTGGCCTCCCTTCTCATTTGGCTGCATCACTCCAGTCTCTGCCTCCATCCTCACACTGTCTTCTCTGTGTCTCTGTGTCTTCTCCTTTTCTGTCTGTTTGCAATTCTTTCTTTAAAATAAGATAACATTCACGATTCCAGGGATTAGTGTGAGAACATATCTTTAGGTAAGGCCACCATTCAACTTACCGTATTTTCTGTTGAAAATAATGTACTTTTCCTCCAATTTTGGTATTTTTTTAATATAAAGAACACAAAGTTGGATGCACTTTTAAAATAATATGCTTATTGTATCTAATACTTGTAAATTTCAATTGTAAAAGAGATAAACAAAAATGGATAAACCAAACAAAACTGAATTACCTATTTACTAATGCATAACAAAATAAAAGTGTTACTAGACCAAACATCTTAGGATAGATGGTATTCATTGTGTGTGCAATGTAGCAAACCCTAATACAATGGATGGAAATGACACAGTGCTATACTTATCAAAAATGGTTCACAGAACACATACTACTAAGACTTGACATCATATCTAAAATAAACAGCAAATTATTCCTCTGAAAATGTGAAAAATAAGCTCAAGCATGCACTATGTGATCTGTTGATTAAATAATCTCAGTTCCTGTTATACCACTAGAAAATAATTTGGTTTCACCAGCAACTGTGTAACTTTGCTTTAAAAAAATGAGACAGTCCACAGTAAAGCAATAAATGGAAAACTTTAGACTATTGTAATATAGAGAAGATCATGAATAAATAACATCATACAGGAATTTCAGACCTAGAATAACCTAAAAGAGATATTGTTAGCTTTTATCCTAAACTTGGTTCTCAAAAATCTTTCACTTTTTTGGCCTTATCAATGTATTCTAACATTATGCAGTTTATTGTTTTATAATGTTTTTTAAAGTTAGACATAAAACAACATATATGTGACAAATTTAAAATGTTAATATTTCTTTATAGCAGCTAAGATTTGCTGATTCAAAAAGCAATTACAATTTTAATGAAATTTATTACCATACTATTCTAGCAGTAAAATCCATTTTCTTATAATACTGACATTTATATTGACATCTGACTGTTGCCTTAATTACAGTTAAGCTGTTAATAGAACATCAACTCTCCCTTGTCTTTCTAGATAACTTAACTTGTCCAGGTTTGTATAGTTTGTCAATTCAACTGGTTGAAGACTGTGTGCCACCAGTAAATAGGATTGCTGAATGGATAATCTAATTCAGTCATTAAAATGAAACCATCCTACAATCAACATAGATTTTTTTCCTTTTGTAACGACCAAGTCAGCTTTACTTTGATGAATGATATTGGTTAGGAATTTGTCCTGAAGCTATTAAGAGAAATCTAATAAAATGCCTGCTGAAAAAGAGTTGTTTTCCTCTCATATAAAAGAAGTTCAGATGTAGGCAACCTAGAGACTACATAGTGAGTCCTTCAGCTTTCTCTTCTGCCGCACTTGTATACCAGATCTCAGGGTTCCTGCCAGAAGTTTACCTTATGTTGGTCATGTTTCAAGCAGCAGAATGGTGCAGGATCAAGCAAAGGGTCCATGAACCTCAGTCTATTTTCCCATTAAGGAACGTTCCCAGAAGTGTTGCATAGTGACTCTTAGGTTCTGTTGACTAAAAACATACCTCATGAACGACCCATCTTGCAAGGCTGTCTGTGGTAGGCAGAATAATGGCTCCCCAAGAAAATCCCTATCTCAGTCCAATGAACCTGTGAATTTGTTACTTTATCTGACAAAAGATTCTTAGCAGATGTGATTAAGGTAAAGACCTTGAGATGAGACTAACTGGACTAATGTGTGGTCCCAATCCAATCATACATCCTTAAAATTGAGAACCCTACCCAGCTGGGTCAGAGACAGAGATGTGACATAAGAAAGACTCAACTTCCAGTTGTTGGGTTTAAAGACGTAGGAAGGTGGTCAAGGCACGTGGGCGATATCTAGAAACTGGACAAGTCAAGGAAGTGAATTTTGCCCTAGGGCTTCCAGAAAAAAATACAGAGTACCAAAACTTTGAGTTTAACCTTTTGAAACCTAGACCAGACTTCTAACCTATAAAACTGTAAGATAATTACTGTGTGCTGTTTTAAGCCATTACGTTTGCGATAATTTGTTTCTGCAGAGTTAGAAAAGAGATTTTTTTTTAAGTTTAGAGAAACTGTGCTTCCAACAAAATAGGATTTCCTTTGGTGAAGAAGTAGAGAAGGGGTATTAGGTAGGCAGTACTTTAATATCATCAACCTCTCATAAACCTTTCAGCTCACCTCCACTGAAGAACAAAATAGAATAAACTAGTATCTCAATGAATTTAGGATATTGCTAATTTAGTAGGTAAAAAAGTTCAAACTCCTGATAACTTTAATAATATTCAATATTCTAAGATTTTAAATGTTTATCTCTTAGTGCTGTGAAAAAATAACTGTGTTAAAATTACTAGGAGACTGTTGTGGTTTCAGAATTTTATGATTGGTACTTTTTTTCAAGGGACCTTTTATGTCTTTCATAGCTCAAATATTTTCTTTGCCAAGAAGCCTCCTTTGACCACCTTGAATGAAGTAACTATCATGTCCCCTCTCATTTCTCTCTTGATAACATTATTCTATATTATTGCTATCACAGCATTAGTACTTATTACCATGTGAAGTTATCTTCTTCATTGAACTTTTTACTTGCATATTTGCCTATTGCCCTGTAAGAATGAGTTTTATCTTGTGCACTCCTGTACCTCAGCCACCTGGCACATGATATGCACTAAGTAAGATTTCTTTGAATTAGTAAGAGCCCAAAGCACTTTAAACTCACATAATGAAGGAATTTTAATTAATTAATGTACATGGAAGTCATACAGTTGATATATTAGTCAACAAAAATATATGAAGTGCTGATTCATAAGAATCAGGCAACATTTATAATGATGTATTTTGCATTGCATCTAAAAACTGACAGAAGTAAAATGGGCTAAGCTCATTCTAGGCAGAGGAAACAAGCACAAAAAGCAAAAAATCCTGAAATGGTCTAAAAGAGCAGTCCTCAAGTTTTAGTGTTCATGTGGATCACATGAAGCATTTCTTAAAATGAGTATTTCTGATGCCTAATCACAGAGGTTTTAAAAAAAATCATATCCCACTGAGAAACTTATCTAACAAGTAAAAAGTAAAATAATAATAATAATAATAATAATGAGCAATAATGTAAAAACCAATAGACTTTTATAAATATATGGAGTTTTTACCTAAAGGAAACATATATGGATGTATAATTGTTTCAAGAATTATTGCACTGAAAAACATAAAATTGCAGGACAGGGCAGAGTTTCAGAACATTTCTGAGATACAGTCAACAGTATTGATGACCAGTTGGATGGGAGAGACATGTACAATGAGGCAATTGCCAAGTTTCCCAATGAGAACAAACACTGCAGGTGGTTGGAAAGAAAGGGGGAAGTTTACTTTTTAAAATAAACTTGGTTATTTGGAGATACCTAAAAATTATTTTTGGCATGGTCCCTCTCACTCCAGAAAACTACATCTTTACGACCTCGTGTAATGGCCTCCAATATTAAATTTGGGTTGGTTCACCTGAATTGTTTTGGATAATGGGACATTGACAAGCTTGATGCAAGCGAAGAATTGAGAAGCACTTTCATACAGGGGCTTGTTCTCTTGGCATGTACTCTGGATTCTCCCTCTTGGAATTCAGCTACCATGCTGTGAGAAACCTAACTCTGCCATATGAAAAAGCCACATGGAGGAGAATCGAGACTCTGACCAAAGACTGAGCTTCTAATCAACAGTGAACCCCTACTTACCAAACAACAACTGAGCCATCTTAGAATTGTATTCCCCAGCAGAATCCATGAGCAAATAAGTGATCTTTGTTGTTTCAAGCCTCTAAGTTTTAGAATGGTTTGTTATGCAGCAGTATATTGGTGTCTAGAGGTTGGATGGATGGTGCTGAAAACATAATAAAACCTATGATATTGGCATTGGGACATAGAAGGAGGGTGGGTGGTATGGATATAAGATATAAAGACACTGGTGAAATCTGGAAGTTCAGTGAAGAATTTTTATTATATACTAGAGAAAATGCAGCTTGTGATATATAGCGGTAGAAAGTAGGGCAACAACGGTCATCTGCAGAGATGGGAAAGACAGTCAATGTACACAGTAAACTGGCATATCTGGCTAAGAAGATAAACAGGAAGAGTTTTGAATGGCTTCCTTTACTGAATAGATAAGGCAAGGTTAGAGAGAGATGAATTAAAGAAGAAACTGCTCAGTTTTCAAGCAGAATCTGGAAGAACAATTTTTCAAACCAAAACTTTCTGGGCTGGGTGATAAGAATGTTTTTCATTCCCTTCTTCTGCTGCTAACAAAAGATTCTCAAAGGATCTGAAGATCTCAAAGATCAAACCCAGGATGCTACCAGTAAAAATGAAATCAGAGTCAAGATCAAGTCCATTATATAGATAAGGTTCTTTGTTACCACCTCAGAAAGATTTAAGGGCATTGTCCTTCAGCACCCTGACTCACAGCCTGAAGTGGAAGAGGGCTTATCTCAAAGAGATTTGGGGGTATGGATTTCTAATAGCGTAAACCCCAAAATTCTTCAGAGGAAATTCCAAATGTTATCAAATGCAAAGTCTTCATAGCATGAATTGAAAAGGATGGGAACAGTTGAAAATGAAAAACAAAACAAAACAAACTTGCATCCCAGTCAACCCCAGTCTTTTACAAAGACGAAGGAGACTGAGGAAGCTACTCACCCACAAACATGGACTGTTTCTTATGGAAAGAGAAGGATGACTCAGAAGGTGGGGTCAGAAATCCAGAGGATAGAACCAAGTACCAAGGTAATCCACTCTCAGGGAGCAAAACTTGGTCTTGACTTTATAACTCAATTGAATCCACAGACCAAAGTAATCTCATTTATTTAAAATAGTGGCAGGAATAAAGAGAAATACGTATTTATAGAATTATTTGATACCATGTGACTTTTTGACCCAGGATAGGCAGGTTAATCCTTCTACATTATTTTATACATTGGACATGACTTTTTTATACAAAACAAAATATTTCAGAGTGGCAATTTTCTTTGTGACTAAGACAATATTATAAGCCTTTTCACTCATTCCTTAAACTTTGTTTCCTTTTAAATAAAAGCAAAACTTTAGCATTGGTTAGAAAAATTTGTTTTTCAAGTACTCAAATCTGGTTAGAACATTTTTAATGTCCTCAAGTAAAAATAGTAATTTACTTAAGGTCTACATGTTCTTTGCATTTAAAACAAACAAAAAACAAGACAAAAGATGACAGAACATTTCAGTAGTTATTTTAATTTATCCAGAAGCATTTGAAGAAAAATAAAGAAAATAAAATATTACATAATATTTAGTTATTTTTTTCTCAGATTTATGTTAGAAGAACAAATCTCTAATGTTACCAGTGAATATATTCTAAATAGAAAGATATCCAACTATAGATTAAGAAAGCCAAAATACATATATTTCTTCTAGTGAAATCCTTACTAATTTATATTTATTAAGCAGAAGAATTTCAAAATAATTAGTTCTAGATATTAATTCAATAAAACAGAATTTTGCTACAGGGAGAAAAAGGTATTGATTACTTTCCTGGAAATCACATGAATATCACATTTGCTGTAAAAGAGTAAGCAGCAAGAAGCTAATCAGTGTAAACTGGAATCTAAACCAGTAGGAAAAATACCAAGAAATGTGTGTGTGTGTGTGTGTGTGTGTGCATGTGCGCGTGTGCGTATAAAACTTTAATGAATCTATACCCATCTCCCTAATCTTGGTCAGCTTCTTCAGACCTTGATCTTTACATTCTCAAAACTTTTTTTGTTTGTTTGTTTGTTTAACAAAATCTCTGACACTCAAATTACTATCTTAGAAACGTGCTGAAAGAAATTATTTTGAAAGGTAAAGGTGGAACATTGGTATTCTATCTTTGCATTTCTGCATTAATAATGCAGACTGTGGATGCAAAAACTTGTTTTAATTAATAAGGGGAAAGATACTTATAAGGAAGTTGGAAAAGAAAACATTTATTAATATTTTGTTCTATTGTTGAGGAAAAAATCATCAGACCGGCAAGAAACAAAGTGACACTCGGAGAAGTAGGAGAAGTGGGGTTTATTTTACGCCGGCAGATCCAGGGGATCTCGCACTGGAAATTCTGGGCCCTGGGCAGTGGGGTTATAGAGCTTTATATAGGGGAGTGCAAGCGGTCAGGTTACAAGGGCCATGCTGACTGCTGGTAGGTGGGTTTAAACTGGGGGGTGGGGGGTGCTGCTTTAGGCGGGAACAATAGTGCAGGGAGCCTGTGGTGGGAAGCCTGTTTACAGAAGCAGAAATGGCTGGGTATCTCTTGCTCCCAGCGGGGCTTCTGGTTATGTCTTGCTCTGCGGACTGAGCTAGTAACTTTCTATCTAATGGGTCTGCCGGCCTGGGCCTGCTCTGGGTAATTTTCCTCTTCAGTATTCTCTCCCAGGATACTTTCCTCATGCTGTATCTAAGCACTCTTGGGGAAACCATGTGCTCTCTTTTCCCTTTGTGAAAATTTCTCTCCTTTTGTCCTCCTTCCCACTTCCTCCTGCTCCTCGCTGCCATTTACTTCTTCTCCTGACTTTTATACTTACCACCCTATAACCACCTGGTCAACTAAAACTCTTAGTTTACAACTAGGTCTAGGTGAGTCGGAATTTCTTTTGGGGCATATTACAGTTCTAGCCATTGATCTAATGGCGGATTTGCTCAGGGACTTGTAAAGGTACAAACACGTAAAGTAGTAGCTTTATACAAACCATAGCTTCAATCAACACATTTGTAAAAGACCCCTATTAAAGATGAGGGAGTCCCAGACCTTCTAAATCCTTAAAGCATGTATTACATACTTGTATAAACATACGTAATTTAAAATTGGCTTGAATACAATGTAGTCAGAAGTTGGGGAAAATATGATTAAGTTAATAACAGTGACCTTTAGACCTATAGTTATCAACTGTAAATACCTATGTCATATAAATATATGTATATACATGTGTGTATGTGTACTTTAGCAACAGTATTTTCTCTATAACTATATTAATATATACTATGATATATACGTTTCTATAAAATACAAAATAGAGCTATAGAGTCTTTAAGTAATAAGTTACACTTACTATATGAATCTATCTTGTTCCTGAGTTTTGAATAGCCAATAGCAGAAATTGGGGCAGCAGCTAAAAATATACGCCTATTTATCTGAAAAATTTTATACCAATCTACTCCATATTTGAAGTCAAGGAACAAGAATTCAGATATAGAGGAGTCTACGTCGTGAATGGGTCATAAAGGAAGGTTTTGTTTGGCTGATGGATGGGATTAGACAACTCTGCCCCCTTGTGGTGCGAGTAGACTCATAACAAACCAATAACGCAGGTCCTAACAAGTTTGGAAGCAAGTCTTAACGTGTCCTTGACCGTGCCTAAGCATTTGTATCAAATACCCAGAAAATATCTTGATTCTTTTATGGTGCCCAGGAGTATTGGGTGGAGAAATAGATATCATTTCTGATTAGGGTAGAGAACTGCTGAACAAACAAACAAATTCCAGTGGCTTTCCACATTGTTTCTCACTCAGTGTGGCTGTTTGGCCAGCAGCCTTCCATAAGGAATGCAGCAACTCAGGCTTTACTTTCTTGTGTTTGTGCTAGCTTCTAGGTCCTTTGAATTCTCTGGTTGATGCCTAATCTGGTGCCTTTTCCTCTAAAGAAAATAAGAGACTTGTGTAGGAGGCCTTTTAAGTCCCAGACCTCTACATGACATTCCACTGTCAAAACCCTAGTCACATACATGCCTATCTGCAATGGTGAATGAAAATCAAGTTTTGGCCCAAGAGAAAGGGAAATGAGTTTGGTCAACAACTAGCCAGCTTCTTTCTAAAATTAGGTCTCAGATATGTACGCATTCCACTCATTGATTCAGGGCCCAAAAGAAACTACGCTGCAGGTAAAAACAACGCGTCCCTTTAGAGAAAGTCACCATCGGTGATGTAAAAGGCCAGCAGAATAGGCCAGACTAAAAAACACTATCCGGATATTAGAAAAAGCAGTGATATGCTTTTACTGAACACAGTCCCCTTCCTTAGGTTATGCATCCCTACTCCCTTCCCCAAAAGCTCATGATTCTGAGAAGTGAGGCAAATCACCAAACTCCCAAGAGCTTTTAGTTACGACTGCCTCGGAAGAGCGGGTCAAATGAGTATAAAGTGCTGGGGAGTCAAATATTGAAGTGCTATATTTTCCATAAAATGTGGGGAAAAATAAGATGTACCATCTGAGGAAAGTCAGGCATGCTCTAAAAACAAAAGCAGAAGTACAAGGGTGAATCGGTCAGTTTCACACCCAATCTGTTGTGTACGGAAATAGTCTATCACTGAG
This sequence comes from Zalophus californianus, assembly GCF_009762305.2. Lineage (NCBI taxonomy): Eukaryota > Metazoa > Chordata > Mammalia > Carnivora > Otariidae > Zalophus > Zalophus californianus. The sequence continues at coordinate 88,967,850 of NC_045598.1, forward strand.
TAAAACCCTCACTCATTAAATGAGAAACTCAAAACCAAAACCCTACAAAGTACCACTCTTATTAGACCAATGATTAAACTTTCTGCTTCAGCATCCTGAAGGAATTTACTGGGCACCACGTGGTTCCTCAAGACCATTAGTATCTTTTCTAGTACTGGGACAGAGGTGAGAGAGAGAGGAAAAACCCCCTTTCTTCTAGCATTACCCATTGTGATTGCCATCTGCTCTTTGCTTGTTTTATCTTAAGCCATCTTCTGTGAACAGCATCATATACTTGGGATGTTCTTGCTTCTCGTTGGTGTTTGCTTTTGTTTCTAATCCATACCGCCTATCATTTTCCTGTATGCGACAGGTATCTGAACCCTGACTCTCTTGTGAGTGCCATATTTTACTTAATTCTCTAATTTGGGAGATTTGTATCAGGCTTAATTTCTTTTTTCCCATTTCTCTATGTTTACCCCCACAGTCTCATGCATCTAGATTCCCTATCTCCAGAAAACTTTTTCTTGAGCTGAAATTGTGGGCAGGCAGAGGAAGACAGCTTACATCCCAGTCATCTTCAGCAGTGACTTTCAGGAAACTCATGCAAAGTTGTCACATTAACCACACAAATGTAAATATGCCCTCACCCCTGCTCCCATCCATTAGATCTTTTTCGGGTCCATTATGTTTATTCCATTTTCGTAATGCCCCAGCTCTCTGGTTTCAGAGGATGAACCCAAGTCAGACAAAGAATTATCAACAGTCCTTGACTTTTTTGGAGAGGAGAGATTTGTTTACCTCCTAAACATTATAGAAAATGAGGTAAATTCTTTACCATCATCATCTTCCTCTTATTTCACTCTATTCCTAAAGAAGATCTCTGGTCCATTTTATATAATTTTCACATTCATGGGCCGAGTTTCTTACTATGAATGTGTCCTATGATTAATAGGCTTGTGTCACGTGATCAGCTCTGTGACCAGAATAGTACAAGTACAACAGTTGCTTCAACAAAATAATCATGGAAAATAGGAGGTGAAGTTTCATAAAGAAAGTGCTCCTACCAGAATAAAGAGAAATATTGTGAAGATAAAAATAAATAAGTACCTGTTAACATATAAGTAGAAAGAGAATATATGTATAGACTTGTACACAGCTTTCTACATATTTTATATAGTTATATGTTAGAGAAGAATAAAAGTGTAATAGAAATAGGACTCGAAGTTAGTAGACTTATTTCACCTCTTTTCCTGGTTCTGCTGTTAATTCATTTTATGGCCTTAGGAAAATCTTATTCCCTTCTATGATCATTTCTCTCTCCCGAAAGTCAAGGTTTGGACTAGATCAGAAGTTAAATTCAATTGCCTATAGGTGCCAAGGATATAACAAGATGCATGGCATTGGCAACTTGCAGCTCTATGTAACCTCTCTTAGTTTGCATATTGAACAAAAGAAAATGAAAGAGAAATGTTCTCCCTTGTTTTCTTGAACTATGCAGCCCTCTAGGTGTATGTTCCCTTTCATAAACGTTGAGGGTTTGACAAAGACAAGCTATATATCCAGCAAATACTCTTATTTTCTCTCCCATACTATAGAATTGAAGGAGCTGTGGAGCTGTCAGGTAGGCACTTCAGCTCCCAGCCTTCCTTGCATCTAGGAGGCATATTGGTCTCGTTATCACCAAAGAAATGTCAGGAGAAATGGTGTGCATCATTTCCAGGTCATGGAATTTCATAGTTGCAGATTTAGGAAATGCATATACTAGGCACATCCTTTCTTATCCCTTCACTAAGTGCTCACAGATAATTTTGAAGTCTCAGGGGATCAGAAAGTCATAAGATGAAAGGAGAACGAGTTCCCATATCACTACCCTGTAGAACACACACACTGAACAGTAACATAAAAGAGAAATCAAGGTCCCCTGGGTGGCTCAGTTGGTTAAGCCCTGACTCTTGATTTTGGCTCAGGTCATGATCTCAGAGTCATGAGATGGAGGCCTGCGTTGAGCTCTGTGAGGCCATGGAGCCTGCTTGGGATTCTCTCTCTCCCTCTTCCTCGGCTCCATCCCCCCAGCTTCCCTCCCAACCCCACTTGCACTCACACTCTCTCTTAATAAAAAGAGAGAGAGAACTATTTTGGGTTAAGCCACTGAACATTTTGTTCTTGTTTTGTTTTGTTTTTCCTCATAGAAACTATCCCTGCTCTAACTAATATAAAAATAAAAACAGGGGTGCCTGGGTGACTCAATTGGTTAAGCATCTGACTCTTGATCTCCAGCTCAGGTCTTGATCTCAGGGTTGTGAGTTCAAGGCCTGTGATGGGCTCCAGGCTGGGTGTGAGGCTACTTAAAAAAAAATACAAAACACAAAATACAAAATAAATACAAAATGAAAATGGAAGGGAGAAATTACTTTACCTTAAAAAATATATAGATATGCAAGTTTGGTAGTAAATGACAAGAAGACACTTGGCTTGTAGTATTTTGGAGACCTACGACAGGTGACTGACTGATAGGGATAATCACCTTGAGACAACCTTGAACCAAGGAGCACATATGTATTTTCTGTTTTCCTGTAGGATTGAAGTTCCTGTAGTTGTGGGATTTTTGTCTATTTTATTCATTTTAATTTCCTGAGCAACTAGAAGAATATTATGGAAAACAGGCTATAAATAAATATTACTTTAAATAAACAAATGAAGGAATAAATACATGAAGGAGGCAGCTGCTAACTGCCCTAGTACATTACAGTTATTCAATAATGTAGATTCTCTTTTGTCAGATTTTTCTTTTTTTCAAGAGAAGCTACAAATGTGAATATTTTATGTTAATTTACAACATTTGCAAACATTCCATAGGCCAAGAAAATCATTTCTGTGAGTTAGATTCAGCCCACTGGTAGCCAGTTTGTGACCTCCAAATGGCATTATTGATTCTCAAACCTGGATGAGCTGAGTGCCCTTGAGAATCCCTTTGGGAGCTTTATGCTAAAATTAAAAAAAAAAAATGTTGGCTCTCTTCTCACCCTGTTAATTAGAATTTGTAGGAGTGGGGCATGTTAACATATATATTTTTATAAAGTTCCTCAAATGATTTTCATATACCCCAACCTAGAATTAATCCATGAAATAGCAGTAGGAATTACTATATTACATAGCTCCAATTTTTTATGTTAAAATTTATATTTTATGACAGAAAGCCTAATAAGAAATCAGACTAAATTATGATGGAATTTTACAGCCCCACTAATTTAGACAAAGAAAGTACTTCTTTATATTATTTCATTAATACCTTATCTTTTTGCATTTCATGAGAATTTCTAGAACTTCTTTTATATCATCAACAATCAACACATACCTAGGCTTCAGAACGTTACTATGTATTACAAGAGATATGTTGTAAAATACTGAATAAATTACCTGTCGTATATTCAAGTCAATATCTAAAAGAAAGAATGAAACCTTGTGTAAACTGAAGGATGAATACTAGTCTTTTCCAGTACCTAAAAGTAATAGTTACTAGATTTCATCAGTCCACTTTCTTTGACTATGGAACAGTGTTCATCGTAACAAAATTAGAGCAAATAAGTGACTCGACTACCAAAAGAAATATTTGAATATTAATGTGACAATAACACCCACTATTGTCAAATGTTAATTTGAAATTTTAGTTAGTAATTTTTACAAAATTTAATTAGACTAAGTTAAAGAATAACTGATTTACACTTTGTCTCACATTAAAGATCTTCCAGTAATGAATTACATAGTACCAAATTTTTACCCTTGTATTTATTTAAATGGTGCAATTGATCATTTTTGTTAAATATGTTGACGCATTGTAATCAATTTGTGCATATTTTATCACTGCACTGAAACTGATCCAGTTGTAGATTACTCTAAATGTGAAACATTCACTCATTTTCTAATTGTTTTTGAGCTCATTGGTATAGCTGGACAGTATTCCAAGCACATGAGATACAAATGACAATTACATTTCCTGCCTTATTAGTGTTTATGATGTATCAGAGCTTATGGACACTAACCTATAATTACATAAATAATGATTAAATTGCAGTTGTGATGATTGCAAAAAGATAAAGTCCAGGGGCCTGAGCACATATATTTTGGGCAGGGTTAGTATATAATTTGAGAGGTCAGGGAAGATATACATAATCAAATATCAGAATTTAACATTTTATATTTGTGGGGATTTTCAATGTTTTTATAATATTTTCTGAGTATAAACTAGAACATAGGAAGACAAGAAGGGATGTAGGAAATAATTTAGACTGCAATAGAAAAATCCAAGAGAAGATGGTGACTTGCCCAGTGAATCTGGAAAGATGTGGGTTAATTAAAAAAAAAAAAAAAGGAAATAAAAGTAAAGCACTTCCTCAGAGAGGTCTGTGCTGTCTTTCTAAACTAAATTAGGTAACCTCATAATAAAAATTCAAAAGGCACAGCATCTCCCCTTTACATAAAAATTTGTAAAAATATTCTTATTTATCATCACTCTTTAACATATTGTCCTTCACTAGTTGATAAAGTCCATGACTACAGGTGCCATGTTGTTTCTATTTGCCACTGACATCACCATTCATGATACAGGGTTTGGCAAAGAACGTTTTTGGAGTAAATCAGTTTGATGTGATTGGGAGGATGGTCTGAAAAACAGAGAAATGAAAGATAACTTCTAAGGTTCTGACATAAACAGCTAGAAGTGTCATGATTTATTTTAGGTGAAGAAAGATTATTAGGTCTTTTTTCAATGTATTGATGTTGAGGGCTCTGAGATATCACAATGGAGCTATCGAGACAGTAGGAAGTATGAGTCCATGATTCAAAATAGAGGTCTGAGGTTTATACATATGGGATCTGTCAGCATGCAAACTGTGTCAGAGGGATGTAGACTATGTCATTTAAGCAAAGAGTGTAAGAAAAAAAAATTCTGGAGCAGAATCTCATGAAACTTCAAAATGTAGAGCTCTTAGAAACAGTTTACTGTGAAAAGAACACCAATAATCAGCAGTCTGACAGGTAGGAAGAAAAAAAAAGAATAATGTGCTGTTTCTGAGACTCTAAAGGAAGAATGTGTTTGGAAGAGGGGGTCATTAACTGGCTTAAGTAACTGTGAGGTCAAATGAAAAAGGAAACTTCACAAATACTCATTGGATTTATTTGTTTGAGGTCATTTGTCAAAATTCTTGACTTCTTTCCTCCCTAACCCCCATATTCACATATTACCTGAATTGTCACCACTATTCATTACCATATACTCATTTATTAGAGTCAGGAATCCGGATGTACTCATTGTGCCAAGCTTTCTCTACTTCTAAGTCCTTGTCCTTTAACAAATCCTGGCCCTTCTGCCTACAAAATATATTTGCATCTCTCCTTTTCATCTGACTTAGTCTACCACCATTCTAGTTCAATCTACCATTGCCTCTTACCTAGATCATTCCACATGTCCCTGTTCCTACCCTTGCCCGCTGTACCCCTTCCATTCCATTTACCTTATAAGATAAAGTCACATGGTATCTCTTCCCTATTTAAAAAATGTCAGTGACTTTTCTTTACAATTCTAATAAAATCCTATCTTCCTACCACGGATTGTAAAGCATGCATGATTTAGAGCCTGGTCTAGAACATCTAGACTACCATTGCAGCCTCTTTTCTTGCACTCGCCTACTTAATCACTAGACAGTTCCTATTGGCCTTTTTTTTTTTTTTTTTTTTTTCCCAAGAACACAACAAACTCTGTTACCTTAAGGTTTTGGTCATGCTGTGCCTTTTCCAGGAATCTTTCTTTTTCAGATATAATTGGCTTTAGATTCCAGCTTATCATTTGTTAAAAAAAAAAACAAGCAAATAAACAAAGCTTTTCTCTTACATCTTAGGTAGACAACACCACTCTACAGCACTATACTCTTCTTTAAAATTTCATCATTATTTTAAAATGTGTAATTTTTTTTACATTTTTACACTTTATTAAGATGGCAATTTCATATAACATGAATATTGTCCTGTATTATCAATGTAACATTTTTTTTCAAGATTTTATTTATTTATTTGACACAGAGAGAGAGAGAGAGACCACAAGTAGGGGGAGGGGCAGAGGCAGAGGGAGAAGCAGGCTCCCCACTGAGCAGGGAGCCCGATGTGGGGCTCAGTCCCAGGACCCCAGGATCATGACCTGAGCCGAAGGCAGACGCTTAACTGACTGAGCCACCCAGGCGCCCCAGTGTAACATTGTTATATGGTAATATAATACAGAGAGTGTCCTATTTAATGTACTGTGTTAATTATATTTTAAGTTAAATTTACTTTAATTTTTAGTTAAATTTATCTTCCATTTGTATATTTACGCATACATATATATATTTATATGTGTAAATGCACACATAGAAATTTATTAATTAATCCTTATTGCAGATTTTCCCATAAATGGCACACATGAACAAATTAGAATTTTTTCTTTTTATGTAAAATGACTATTTTTCTGTGCCCAGATAACAAATGCTCTTTTTGTTTACCGATCTATTCCGTAATATTATAATTTTTTTTTTTTTACTTACTCTCTATTTTTTACTAAAGGAACAGCGCCCTTTGCTGTCCTGTTCATGGTTGCACTTCCAACCAATCAGTGTCTGCCAGAGAGTAAGCATATAATATGTATTTGCTGAAATGAATTTAATTAGTTAGAACAGTGTCATCAAAGTGATGGGAACAACTCTGTGTTGCAGTGGCTGGGGTAGTGAATGAGAGGACCCATGAAAATGGTTGTGATAGAGAAAGGAGAGGCTAGGACAGTAGCTATAAAGAGCCGTGTTTTCCAAAGAAAGATTTTAATGCTCTTTTATTGGATATTGTAGAGAGGAGTAAGAATATATAGCAGAAATAGGTAATATTGGATAGGAAAGATTACTGAAAAGGCAAGAGTTGCGGTGATTCAGATGCTTGGAAGGGATTAATCATTAATACAAGGACAAATTCTCTCAAAACAGAAGTGTAAAAATCGGGAAGGAGAGGTTTGGTATGCATTTTTTTGTGAACAGTCTATAAATTTTCAGTTAGCTAATGATTTCATTTCTGATGCTCCTATTCTTTTTTTTTATAGTTAAAAGCCTATGGTAACTTCATCATTAGAAAATTTCAAGTTGATAATTTCAGTTCAGTAGGTTAGTGTAAAATCTTCCTTACATCTTATTGTAGCTAGCTGCACATACTCCTGACATTAAATTAGTGCAAAACTGTCTACCAATTCAAATAAAATATATGTTCTTTTCCCTATACCTTGGTCTCAAAATGCTGGAATATATTAATAAGACATTAAAGAAAGTCATTGTGTTCTGGCTAAATTTGGAAATGCTATTAATTCTCTACCTATAATTTCTACTGCCTGTCAAATCACTTTAGTCAGTAAGTTTCATAAACTGATTTTCTGAACTAATAAATGCATTTCTCATTATTTTTCAGGTATTGTATGTAATTCCTGTTGGCTTCCAATCTCACTTTCTCATGCCTTAAAAATCTCATGAAATCCTTAAAGTGAGAGGTTGTCAACTCTGATAATTGGCAGTAACGCCCTACATTTTCACTCCTGAATAGGTTATTCAAAATTATAGGGAAAAATAAATTTTAAAAATTTCCCCTGTTTATTTAGATAATTTGGCCTAACCTAACTTGATTTTTCATAGGGAAGTCAGTAGATTCACTAACAGAAGGAGCTAGCCTCATTATTTAGGCTCATTCATGTCTGCATTAATGAGTTGAAAATAGTAGATGCACCCAGATATCGGGACTAGCTTTTTATTGCTAAGTTCTGCATGTTCACCTAGGCTAGAATTGAAGAAAGTGTTGAATATGCAGGAAAAACAGGGATGTAATAGATAAATGCAGACAGTTTGCTGGGAAGTTTATGTCTATTGTATCCATATGCCTCTTAGTGAGAGATCACAAAAGGGCAAGTAGCAATATATCAGAACAAAAAAATTTCACCTGAGAATACACTCACCTTAATATAATGCAGAATAACTGAGCCAGTTGTATGAATAGACCTCCTTCAGACTTCAAAAAGTCATGACTTTAGACCTCCAGGAACAAATAGGAAGGTTAGTTGGTTTGTAGGTCTCAAATCTTTTCTCCACAGGACACACCCCTTCTTGATTCTTTAAGTCTACTCTGGCATTCCCTCTTCATTTTGGTGTTCACCCATCATCTCTAAAAATGAGTAATGGGCAGGTTAGTGAAACAAACTACATTGACCACTGCTTTAGCTTATTCTAAGGTGACAATTCATTATCCGTGTCTTCACCACACTTTCTAAATTTTCTTTACCCATGGCAACCCTGCAGCTGGGTCAGGTTGCTTGCTTAGTAGTGTAAGACAAACCCTAATTATGGAATGGTCTGAACCCTTGCTCTTTTCCTTACCAGATTGTAATTGTTGGAATTTTCTGTCTGCTTTGTCACCAGGAATGGAAGTAACAAAAGACTTCCATGTAATTTTTTTAATCTGTTGTTCCTTGATACCATCATGTAGCAACCACCCTATCCCCTCAACGTGATCAGAATCAATAACATCTGCCAATATAGTAATTCCTTTCAGTGTCTACAGTCTACTGGTATGAGAAGCCCAAAGTTACCATTGCCACAGTGGTATTACGTTTAATAATCCTTACTCTACCCACTTGGGGAAGCATTCTGTTCCTGGGATCTAACACCAATAGTCCAGCATTATAGGAAGGGCAAATTCCACAGGACAATTACTGGGACTAATTGTGGGAGAGGTCAAATTATTAACTTCCTATTTTCTAGACCCATCTATTCTAGCATTTGGGGATACAGCAATATGTTGGTCTTTGGTCTATATACTATTCTGGAGGAAAGTATACCAACCCAATTGGCACCAACACTTCTATAGGCAAATTTCCATCGGGTTGTCTGCTTCTAGATAATGCAGTATACTGTAGTGGATCTCATGGCCATGTGTTCATTGTCATACTTCCTTCACTGTGGAATGTGTTTCTTTGTCTGAGGCAATATTGTGCATTATTTCATGTCAGTAAATAAAACATGTTGTAAAGCCCTAGGATTATAGAGCTGCCAAAGGCACTGCATGCAAGAAAGACATACTGCCATCTGCAATAGGTATATTTCCAGTAAGAATTGATTGTTGATGTCTAAAGTGGAAGGGTTCTGATGGACTTGCTCTTGCTACCCAGTGCTGGTAGACTCCTTGAAGGAGAGAGTACCATATTGAGGGCTCAATTATGTTCTTTGCTGCTGACAAGTTGGTCTTCAGCAACAGCTCTTAGGAGGGAGTCCCTGCTCTTGAACCAATTCACAGTTTCCAATCTGCCACTCTATCCACATCATCCCTAGGTGCGTTGCAAAGGCCATCTCTGTCTTATGGAGGTGTTTAGCAGGTTGAAGATGGTAGGATTTGAAAATACTTCTCCCTAGAGGAGAAAAATAAACTGGACAGTGAAAGCTCTTTCACAGTTAGTGAAATAAAAACAGTGAAAACGGTGAATGTATTAGTCAATTTTGTGTGTCAACTTGATTTGCTGTGGGGTGCCCAGATTAAACATAATTTTGGGTGTGTTTGTGTGGATGTTTCTGGGCCAGATTAGCATTTGAGTTGATGGACTCAATAAAGTAAATAGCCCTCCCCAATGTGGGCATCATCTAATTCCTTGGGGTCTGACTAAAACAAAAAGTCGAGGTAGGAACAATTCACCTCTTTTTCCTCTGCCTTACTGATTGAGCTGGGACCTCTTACATTTTCATCCCTTTGACTGGGATTTACACCATCAGCTAACCTGGTTCTCAGACTCAGACTGAATTATACCACTAGCTTTTCTGGATCTCCAGCTTACAGATGCCAGATCATGGGACTTCTCAGCCTCCTTAATCACATGAGCCAATTCCTCGTAATCATAAATATCCTTTAGTATCTACATATCTAAATATAGAAAACAGATCTGGGAGCCAAGAGTGGAAAAAGGGATTGACTGCAAGGGCCACAAGAGAACTTCTGGTAGTGACGAAAATATTTTTATCCTGATTGTAGTCATGGTTTCATGAATTTATGCATTTGTTAAAAACCCATCAAATTGTACACTTTGTTCATACATAAATATTAACCTATTGGTATAAAGGGTACCTTAATAAAAATAACAGTTTTTATTTACTCATTAGTTATAAAATTAAGCCACTCTTTGTGCATGTACTGAAAACACACAATAGTATAAGGAAAATAATAAAAAATATCCAGAAGCAATCTGTAGGTTAGTTTTCCTTTATACTTTTCTGCTACTCATGAATGTGTGTGTATATTTGTATAAATTGAAACTTTTACTAAATATACACTCAATTTAATAATAGATTTTATGTCCCGGCAAATTTTGCTTTTGTATACACTTCTAACAGAAAAGCTGCAAGTACTGTAAACTTCTCAGAAATGAAAATATTTGAAGGAAAACAAATCCAAAAACACATGTTATAAACACAAAGATATTTTCTCAACTGAAATGGGTAATTTAAGCAATAGGGTAATTTTTTCCTAGCAAAATGTGAAATGATTCCATTGATAAAGTTATAGTGAGATAGACAATGCATATGCTGATATTATAAACTGTGAAACACAAAAACACATAAACAAAAAGATCTTTTTAATGGTAATTTGTCTATACTACCAAAAGCCATAACACAATTCATATTACCCCTTTAGTTGTTTCAGTAATTCAGCTAAAATCTAGGTTAAAAAGATGTTCATATAGTAGTTTTGAAAACAGCAAAAAATTTACATAACTTAATTGTTCCAACAATACAAGAATAATTAAGATGAAGGAATCAGTCTCCATGTGAAACAGAACTTCAGTGTGTGTTAAATCTCAACCGATGCAGATTTTTATATTTGCTTCTCTATTTAAACATTTTAATACTATAAGCCAGGTATAGATTTGAATTATTTACTGTACAACTCATGTGACTTATGTTATAGGAACACCACATTTAAGTAGCTCTTAATTACTTTATAACTACCAATTTATCTCTCTCTTTGCTAGTTGAATACATGCTGTTTTATTTCTCCTACCTCTGGTAACAAGGCTCTTACTAACCTCCTGACCTCAAGACTAATCTGAAAGGGAGTCAATGATTGTATTTGTTTGCACAAAAAGGTCAATAATTTTAACGTGGAAAGGTACTAGGGTATTGCCAACTAATGAATGCTTCTCTCCTTCCTTTTCACAATTCACTTCTTAAAAGGAATAAGGTCCTGTTTTTAATTTCTTAGTCTGTGGTATTATTTCTTCCCAACACTTATGTAAATTGGTTTTATAGAAATATCATATATATGATGAAGGCATGTAATCATAGTTTCCAATAACTATTTAAAGGTTTATGAATATCCTTGGATATAATACTAAATTAAAATGGCAACACACAATTCTGGATCCAGCCTAAAGGAAGGAAATAAAGATTACTTCAAGGCTGAGATAAGAAGCAGATACAATAATGAGGGATTTTTGGAAAGAAGTATATAATTATAATTGTACTTCTTAATTCATTATAGTATTTCTGAATTGCTTATGTGTTTTTTTTTGTTGTTGTTGTTGTTCTTCTCTAGCACACAGCAAAAGTTTGGTAATGTTTAATTTCTTCTTCAAGTGCCATCTCCCAACCCCCACTCCAGGACCTAGATTCTATTAATGCTTATTGTTAATTTGTTCCTTCCAAATAAGTTGCTTTTACCAACAGGTTTATTTCATACTCCACAGGTTTTACCAGGGTACAAGAAAGCACACACTTTAAATGATTGCATCACTCCTAACAAACATTTATGAAGGATCTACTATGCTCAGAATGCTGTGGTGGTAGATTCTGAAAAGTCATGCCAGCAACAGTGTGTATGAGCTAGAGGCAAGTAAAGATTAGAGGAAAAGAGGTAGGAAGCTGTTTTAATAACTGAAATGGAAGATGATAGAGATCTGACTGAGGCAGGGCCAATGAAATTGATAAAATGGAATAAATTAAAAAAACTAATAATGTGTATGTGTGTTTGGATAAGGTGCTCCCTATGTGTCTAAGTGCATGTAACTTATTTAATGCTTATTTTAAGTTTGCATATAACTTATTCAGTATAACTTAGTTAATGCTCATACAATATGTGTTACGTACTATTATTTGTCTCAGTTTAAAGATAAGAAAACTAAAACATGGAGACATTAATTAATTTGCTCAGGATTACATAGTTAAAAAGTTCTGGAGTCAAGATTTGAAGCCAAACCTTTTTGATCCAGCATCCTTGCTCTGAATCATCATTCCAATTTGACTTGCTTAAATGAAGAAATATAAGACAAAGAACAAAAGACACAGTTTATTCACTAATAAGAATGAGTGGTAAAGATAATGGACAATTTGTCACAAGCATTTAACTTACAGAAGAAATTATTCCATTACTTTAAGTTAAACATGTATGTGAGGGAAAAGTCTATTTAATTAAGGGTCACAAGGCTATAACCGGGATCCAAACCTTTCTAGTGGTGACTTATTCCATTCCTCAAAAAGTATCTGTGAAAAGAAAATAGTCAAAGAATTGCCTTAGAAATTAAAGTCCATAAATGACAGTAAATATCATTACTGCCTGATGAGTGCCTTTGCTTAAGTAGCCATTCTTTTTCATCAAGATTATGACAATAACATACTCCTTTAAACTCTGTTTTCCATTGACTCCTAGAGAAATCATTCAGAGGTACAAAAACAATATCATTATTGTTAACTTGCTCATTGACTGGTAATAAGCTAATGGCTAATGAGTAGCATATAGTTAATTTTCTCTCTAAATTAATTCATGGGTACAAACAAGGCGCAAATACATTTCAAATGAGTGCCCCTGGCCACCAGTGTTCTCATGCATTTTGTGTTATAACTTGATGTGCTAACATTAGACATCCCTAACACCTACAACCAAGAGGTAGGCCAGCAAGTATGTGAACTTCACAGAAGTATGAAATTTCTTATAGTAAAATAACTCTCTAGAGAGATTTTAAAAAGAACGTCTAAATCCTTAAAATAATTTGAGCACAAACCCGGCTATATTTGTGCTACTGTCATCTCTGCTATAAACAGTGATATCATAACCTGTTTCCGGGGGCCCTGTGATGCTAAATTCTGCCTCTGGGCTGACCTAGATTTCCTGAGAATACCTTCTGTGCGCTGGTTTGCCTTGCTGTTCCTTCCCAGAGTTTCAGAGTTTGTTCCTAGTGGCTGACTACTTGCTTACACTGAATTTCCCCTCCCAGTTCAGTACTTTCCAGAACACCAGATTGGAAGTACATGTGTTATCAACACTCTGGGCAGAGAGCTATAGTGAACACTATTTTCTTACTGGTAGTAACTGCTTGCCATTTAATTTTAAATCTACCTTCTGGCCTTCTAGAACCTGGCAAAATCTGTCAGCCACAAAGAACACAGTGCATTATCACCTCTTCACAGCCTTCATCACAGTTGGGCGCTTGAGGCTATTGGATGTTGTACTCTCTCAGCCTGTCTCCTAAAAACCCAGTATTCCTTTCTTGTTTTCGTTTTTTCTACTTATTTATCTATCAGAGCAATGTTGTACAGGATGTGGTTTGTGAGAGATCCAAGCCTGGGGCTCCAATTAGAAAGGGTTGAATGAAACTAAAAGCCAGGATAACTGCAACTCGCCTGCCATTAACATCTTAGGCTCCAAGTCTGTTCAGTGTTGAATAGGTGAGAAGCCTGAAGGGGGGGAAAAAGAATATTTGTTTAATCATCGTTGGTATGTAAAGTAGGCAAATTTAACTGCTCCCCGTGCCTGCTTCACAAAGAAACTTATGTGTAGATCCTGCTTCATTAGTACCATACTACAAATAAGGTATATTCTGTTATACTTATCTCTTTCTCTTACTAGTTTTAACTTTTTTAATCTTCTGAAATAAAAATAATGGCACTTATTGATTGATGCAACACCTTGAAAACAATGGGAAACTTTTATAAATATGAACCCAAATGAAGTCTGTCTACTCGGATGATTTTCAATTATAATTCTCATACTATATAATAACATACATGGGCTAGGGGAAGATCTTTATTTTATTTTATTTTTTATAAGATTCTTTTAGAGAGAGAGTGTATGTGTGCATGAGCAGAGGGAGGGGCAGAGGGAGAGAGAGAGAGGGGAAGCAGACTCCCCACTGAGCATGGAGCCTGACTCAGGGTCCTAGGAGCCTGAGATCATGATCTGAGCCGAAACCAAGATTCAGATGCTCAACTGAGCCACACAGGCACCCCTTTATTTTTAATTATCCTTTGTGTGTCTTTCATCTTACTTGTTTAGACAGTGCTTTAATATAAGAAGTATTTGCATAGGCACCACCTCCTGTATGTTAAAAGTCAATGAAAAAATATAAGTAATATGTGTTAGGGTTCTCCAGAGAAATAGAACTATAGCTATTTCATCTATCTATCTATCATCTATCTATCTATTTATCTATCTATCTATCATCTATCTTCTCTATATATCATCTATATAAGTATATCCAAATATGTGTGTATGCATACATGTGTATATAGATACAAAAAAAAGACATAGAAATAGAGATGATAGAGATTGGGAGATTGAGAGAGAGAGAGAGAAAGACAGGGAAATTTCTTTTAAGAAATTGGCTTATGTGAATATGGAGGCTTGATAAGTCCCAAATCTGCAGGGTAGGCCAGAGCCGTAGACTCAGGGAAGAGTTGGAGTCCAAGGGCCATCTGCTGGCAGAATTCCTCTTTACTAAGGGGAAGTCAGTCTTTGTTCTCTTAAAGTCTTCAACTGATTAAAAGCAGCCCATCCACATTATAAAGGGTTATCTGCTTTACTCAAAGAAAATGTTAGTCTCATCCAAAACATGCCTTCACAGAAACATCCGGAATAATGCTTGACTACATATCTGGGCACTGTGGCCCAGTGAAGTTGACACAGAATAACCATCACAAGCACCATGTACATTTTAGATAATAATAATAAAAATAATAATAAAGGATAGAATATATTCATTTGTCAGGATTCTTAATCATAATATTTATTAAAAGATATGGTACACCTGGTTTCCCCCTTAACTTCTAGCATTTTTTTCCTTGGTTACTTTATATTCTGTAACAGTTTCAGTTCAGTTCAACTAAATTAAACACATGCCCACAAGCAATATAGGGTAAAGTCAGAGGTAATATTTTTCATTATTAAGAAGGGAAATGATGTCTCTCTGTCCTCATAATTTTAAACAACTTGCCAAATTGCAAAATGCATTAAAAATATTCTTAGATATTGCTCAAAATCCTCAATTCACCTAGACCTACTAACTTTAACTGGCTCTTGACAAATTAAACAAGCTGGGGAATACATCCATTTCCCTTGTGAGGTGGTTTTGTTTTCTTTTCTTTTGTTTTTTTAAGATTTTATTTATTTGAAAGAGAGAGAATGAGAGAGAGAGGACATGAGGGGGGGAGGGTCAGAGGGAGAAGCAGACTCCCTGCCAAGTAGGGAGCCCGATGCGGGACTCGATCCAGGGACTCCAGGATCACGACCTGAGCCAAAGGCAGTCGCTTAACCAACTGAGCCACCCAGGCACCCTGTGAGGTGGTTTTTAAACACCTCATCCCTTGATCATTTTCTTGAGAAACAATGTATGTTTTCTGCAGATTTTTACTATAACTTAATGAACTTATAGAGGAACTAACACTAAATACCAAAATATAGCATATGTTCTTTTAAATGAACCTTTTTCTTCTAAATCTCATTTTATTTTTTCTGCTCCAATGTTTGTTTCTAGAGATAGATTGTATTTGCACCTGGGTGCCCATTGCCACTTCCTTATAATTATTTTCCAACCTCTTAAAACTCTTCTCTTCATTTGAAGTTCATAATAACAACATCACTCATTGCTTTTTACAGTTCTTTACAAACTACCACCTCATTTCTCATTTCTTCAGCACTTAGGTAACTTAGTGTTACTAAACTGGAAGACACCAACAACAAAACTTACTGTTCTTTTTAATTTCTTTACATAAATATTGTTTTATTTTTGGTGATTCTGACATCCTCCTAGAAGTTGTTTCTAATATCTCTACCTTTTCAGCTCATTTACTCTAGGACTACAGCTCCAAAAAATTTAAATCTACCAACTTACTTAATCCATTGATTTTACCAACTTCTCATTGATCCTTATTCCCCCTATGGCCTCAATTCACTCTTTATCTGGTTTATATTGGAGCAGTCATCTCTTTAATAACTCCTTATATGCACTTCAATCTTTCTATTGTACATGAATGAGAAAACCTTGAGTCTAACTCTCTATTTCATATCTTCATCTAATAGCTATGTACATAAATACAAAACTGCATTGTCTAGTGTCAATTTAAATTGATGACCACTAACATCAAGTTGACCCTTGATATTGTTTAGCAAAACTTTGCTTTTACAGAGCTAGTTCACTCTTATTCTCCTCAATGATTATTTTATACCTCTTGTTTCCTCAGACCTCATGTTCTCCTTATTTCTTACTTTCAAGTAAAGAAAATAAAAGCTATCAAGAGAGACTACACACTACTCCCACCAACAAAACTATCAACCATCCCAGACTTTACTGTCTATATTTTTCAAAGGATAAAGAGCTGGTGGCCATAGGTAAGGATACACCTTTCATTTGTGCACTGGATTCCCTTATTTCTCAACTATTCATGCACTCCTCTTGTAATTGTCTGTTCTTTTTTTTTAATTTTTAAACATTTTTTAAAGCTTTTATTTATTTTAGAGAGAGAGAGAGCGTGGAGGAGAGGGGCAGAGAGAAACCCAAGCAGACTCTTCACTGATCACAGAGCCCAGCCTTGGGCTCGATCTCACAACCCTGAGATCAGACCTGAGCAGAAACCAAAAGGCAGGCATTCAACCGACTGTGCTTCCCAAGCACCCTTGTTCTTTCTTCTTAATCATTGATTCCTCCCTCCCTACTCCCATCAGCATACACCAGAAGTTTTCAAAATTTCTCATTTCATGCTATACTTGGTGCCTCACTATTGTTTTCAGAGCTCCCAAACCAAAACAGATATTTAAACATTTCTTTTACCAAGTAGTTTAGTCCAAGTAAGTTCATCAGTGTCTATATCCTAAAAATCGAGTACCCTGTGAAATGACAACTCCATTTTGCCTGTGGGTCAAGCCCCAGATCCTGACTTCTTCCTGTCAAACTCTACATCCAGATCTATTGGCTTAACCTCACAAAAACCACTGTCTCTAACTTCACAGATCGAAAATCTAAAAATTTCTCACCAGTTCCACCACCATCACTCAACTTCAAGCCACCAGTACTTTTCATGTGGATTATTGCAATAACTTCCTGCTTCCATTATTGCCCTCTACAATCTATGTAACAAGAGACCCTTTAAAACCTGAGTTAGATTATGACATTTTTCTCTTCGAAACAATCTGATGGCTTCTTATTTCACTTAAGACTGAAATTAAAAACTGCATATGATCTACCCAATACTTCTTTATCCCTTTGATGTCATTTCCAGCCAGTTTCACTATTTTAGATGTGTTAGCAGCCTTCTTTATGTTCCCCAAACATACAAGCCTGGCTTATCCTAAAGCCCTTGCATTGTTCTTCCTGCCTGAACTACTCTTGCCTTAGAAAGTTTGACTCAATTCCTCACTTCCTTTTAGTCTTTACTAAAAATGCCTTTTAGCAAAGACACCATCTAAAATAGTACACTACTTATCACTCACCATCTTTTTACCCTGTTTTTTCTTCACTATTAATCACCACATAAAAGTCTGTTTATTTATATATTGTCTGGTACCCCCTTAAGTATGTAAATCAAAGCCTCTGTTTTATTTTTGAGAGAGAGAGAGCGCGTGCGAGCATGGTGGGGTGGGCAGCGGGAGAGAGAGAAACCTCAAGCCAAATCCCTGCTGTGCGTGTAGCCCATCACAGTGTTCAATCCCAGGAATGCCAGATCATGATCTGAGCCAAAATCTAGTCAGCCACTTAACTGACTGAGCCACCCAAGCATCCCTGAAGACAGAGGCGTTTTTTTAAAAATGGCTACATCTTGGTTCATATTATATTTTCAATAGATATTTTGATGCATAAATAAGTAGACACATTAATTTGTTAAAAAAAAAAAAAAAACTCTGAGGCCATACTGTGATTTAGTAGAATGGGTTGTGGTGATTGAATAGAAATACTTGGCAACACAATGTTAGTTGTACTTTATAAATACTTTAGAGAAATAGGAATTGACCTTGTTTGACTTATGAAGTATTCCCAAAATGAGTAGTTCTTCAAAGTAAACCAAGATATCAGTTCAATTGTATTAGTCCCTGTGATAGAACAAGGATTTATATTACTAGAGCCTAGAGTGAAAAGTGAATGGTGACTTGGTAGAGGGAGAAGTGAGGCCAATTCATGAATGGCTTCATAGCCATACTTGTATTTTGTTCTTCAATGTCCATACCTCTACGAAATCTAATTGCATATCATGACAAGTTGTGCAGGAATCCGTTTTATAATGTTCTTTTCCTAATCAGGCTAAATTAGGTGTCCAACATCTATTTATGAAAATAAATAATGCATTTTCATGTTTTTAGGTGCTGTTATAGGTATTTTCCATTCAGATGCCAATGACTTTGTGAAATCCTGTTTCCCATTCTTTTATATAGCAAAACCACATATAACAAGTTTATCAGTTATTTCAATGAGAGTAATTAAGCTTTCCATTCCCATAATTAACAATACATAGCATTCTTGGTAATGTGCTTTCATGATCGTGGCTAATTGTATCCATCTGCTAGTTTTTAATGAATTTGATGGAATGTATGCAGAAATTAATTGACAATAAAACATGTAAATTTATTAGCTGAATTCAATTCAATGCCATTAGTTAATTGTTTTACTATGCAAATATATTTAAAATACTTTAATAATTACTATTTCACCTACAGGTAAGCTCATTTACCTTAATATTTCAAAGCAATATTACTAAAGAAATATTGAATTAATTGCCAGTAACTGTAGCTTAAAAAGAATGTAATAACAAAAGAGTAATGGATATTTTTAAAAATAATCTTACTAGTGATGAAGAAATGAAAATTAAAATAACAGTAAGATATACAGTGTTAGTGGAAAAAACATATTACACAATTTGGGAAGTGCAAGATGTAGGGCCACCATATAAAAGTGCGCAAGTCGTTTATTTGATTGAAAGTGTCAGGCCAAGGAGATAGCCTATGCTTTTTGCCAAGCTTCCTGTCCTGGGCAGGGCTGCATCTATCTAGAGGAATTGGTGTGTTTTCTTAATTCACATACAGTTGCTGTGTAGGCTGGTGGAAGTACCTACCAATATTTTAAAATTTAATGTCATTAAAACTAGCTTTTCTACTTATAGAAATCTATTCAGTAACATTCTAGTTGCATATTGTTTGTTGAAGAAATATTTCTAATAAAGAACATAAGGGGCAATTGAAGTACGCATCAATAGAGGAGTAATTAAATAAGCTATGCTGTACACTGGTAATGTGTACTATTAGGCTGCTTTAAAAATAAGATAAATTCGGGGTGCCTGGGTGGCTCAGTTGTTAAGCATCTGCCTTCGGCTCGGGTCATGATCCCAGGGTCCTGGGATCGAGCCCCGCATCGGGCTCCCCGCTCAGCGGGAAGCCTGCTTCTCCCTCTCCCACTCCCCCTGCTTGTGTTCCCTCTCTCCCTGTGTCTCTCTCTGTCAAATAAATAAATAAAATCTTTTAAAAAAGAAAATAAATAAAAATAAGATAAATCCTAAAGTGTTACTTTTAGAAGATATTAATGGTATTACCATTAAATGATAAAGTTATATACACAGTATTAAAAACCATGGTTTCATGTACATTTTACTATAGTCATCTGTACACAGAGGTACACATGATGTATGTAATTCAGTTCTAAAGAATCCTCTATTCTAAGTTGTGCTATCTAAGGTATTTTTAGAAAAAAAGGAACACGGGACAGTAAACTATTCTTAAGTATATTAAAGTTCAAGCAAATTAAACATCTGCTTATAGACTTTTTTTCTTATACTTTAAAACATGAAAAATAGATCTTGGTGAAAGAATATGTAATTTCCGTTTTATTAGAAGCATACATAAGATACAAACTTTAATAAGAGTAATTACTCTTGGATTATGGAAACAAACAGATAGGAGGTTAATGCTTCTACATTTTGTCTACTTATATATTGGTGAAGTTTTCTGCATTGGTCATGTGTAACTTTTTAAAACATTTTATTTTAATACACACAATAGTGCAGATTGCTTAATTGTTTAGGGAAATTGTAATACATTGAAATCACCTTAGGACATCATGGAAATAATAATAATCAGAGTATTCTGAAATATATAATAATTAGGTTTAAATTAACGTTTATAGGTTAATATTAGTCCTGTATCACTTATTCACAATTTAGTAAACAATATTTTTTAGGGATATTATGTACTTAGCACTCTTTCAAGCAATGCAGTCTAGTAGTGGATAAGATTTATACCCTTCTTTCACTCATGAAAGTTATTTTAGAAATATTTATACACAATTATAAATGAAGTAGAATTTTATCTCAAGACTATTTGACTTATTGTAGAAAGGTGCTGTGTTGGGCAATCATGAAATCTTGAATGGTTTCCCAAGCACAGCAGATGTTGAAATAAAATGAACAATAAATTTATAACAAATGTAAAACTTGAAGTCTCTCTCTGTGTTGCGAAAAATTTCTGTAAAATAAGTTTATAAATATGTTGCATTAAAGTGGAAATAAATAATGTAAAAATAGTTTATATAGAAAATAATAAAACAGGAATCTTAATAACTAAAGGGAACAAAACTTAATCACAAGAAACCACTTACCCTTAAATGATTCATTAAATAAGGAAAAGGTGAAGAAAAGTTATTAAGTCAGAAAAATATAAAAGTTTGAAAGTTCCCATCCCCAGAAAATCTGGGGAAAAGTAGCAAAGAAAGAAAGAAAAGGAGACAGAGAGGGAAAATGGGGAGAGAGAGAACAAAAGGAAAGAATAAGAAGAATAAAAAAAAGAGGGTGGGAGAAGTGAGAAAGGAAGGAAGGAAGGAAGGGTGGATCCTGGATCCAGAAAGTAAACATTATCATTTTAAAATAGGTTGAAGGACTGAATTCTTAAAATAACAAAATATTTCTAACATGTCATGAAAATTATATTCATTGTGTAGAAATAAAATAGATCTATAATGAGATAAAAGAGATTTTTTTTAAATAAGAGAAAAACCTGGAAGAAATATGAAGATGTGAAAACTATCAGCAAATACAAATGTTAAGTACCATCCATATTTTAATGTATAATTCTCATTAAATAAATATTAGAATTAAAAAAAAACATAAACAAATAGAGAGACCAACCAAACTTGGAGAGAAAGGAAACAAGAATTTCAAATAAAGTGATTAATCCAGTCAATAGGCCAAGGCAAAGATATTCAGGGCCACATGAATATCTTTATAAAGATTAATAGGTCATTTGAAATGCAGTATTTGTTTGCAGTTAAAATTTTTAGAAATTTATGTAGTTCCCATAAATGATCTAAAACTCTATCAAATCAACAGAGAATATCTTTTTAAATTTTTAATTTTTTTATTATTGTTTTTTTTGGTCGGTTGTTTGTTTGTTTGTTTTTTTTTAGAGAGGGAGAGAAGGCGAGAGGAAGGGGCAGAAGGAGAGAGAGAATCTTTGTTTTCCTTTAAACTTTTTATTGTTATGTTAATCACCACACATTGCATCATTAGTTTTTGATGTAGTGTTCCATGATTCATTGTTTGCGCATAACACCCAGTGCTCCATGCAGAACGTGCCCTCCTCAAAACCCATCACCAGGCTAACCCATCCCCCCACCCCCCTCCCCGCTAGAACCCTCAGTTTGTTTTTCAGAGTCCATCGTCTCTCATGGGATATCTCCCCCTCCGATTTACCCCCCTTCATTCTTCCCCTCCTGTTATCTTCTTCTTCTTCTTTTTTTCTTAACATATAATGTATTATTTGTTTCAGAGGTACAGATCTGTGATTCAACTGTCTTGCACAATTCACAGCACTCACCATAGCACATACCCTCCCCAATGACTATCACCCAGCCACCCCATCCCTCCCACCCACCCCCACTCCAGCAACCCTCATTTTGTTTCCTGAGATTAAGAATTTCTCATATCAGTGAGGTCATATGATACATGTCTTGAGAGAGAGAATCTTAAGCAGGCCCCATGCAGGGCTGGATCTCACAACCCTGAGATCATGACCTAAGCCAAAATCAAGAGTTGGACACTTAATCTACGGAGCCACCCAGGTGCCCTGAGAACAGAGAACATCTTTTTTAATGGTGAATCATTAAGGAAGTCACATTAAAACTTCAGTCAAGTAAAAAATAACTATTCTCACAATTACCACATGACTTTTTTCTGGAAGTTATCCCCAAATGCAAAACATGAAAAAATTTTATAACATGTATGTTTCCTGCACACACACCCCCCCCACACACACACAGAGGAATGTGTGAATGTGTGTGTGTGTTTGTGAGAAAACAAAACTAGAAAAATTTGTAATTGATTTCATACTTATCCTAGAAAAACATTTAATAGGAAAATAGTACCTATTTTTAAACTAATGAAAGATCTCAAGATAGTCTCTAGTTGCTTTGTATCTGGAGTACATTTTGAAATCTAAACTAGCAGTGAAGGAAACACACCTAATTCATTTCAGACATCAAAGACTCTTCAAGAACCATCATGATGTTCCTCTATGGAGTATTTTTCCAATAATAATGATTGATAAATGACAACTTATTTTTATAGCTCTTTACCATTTAAAACACATAATACCTCCCTCCATTTTAAGGCTTAGAACTGAAGCTTAGAGAATAATTTGCTGGATGCATACAAATTAGTAACACCAAAGTCAGTGCCCTCTCCATTAAAGCATGTTTAGAAAGTCAATTATTTCTATTTTGGTTCTTTAGATTTTAACATGCAATAATTCATTCAGTGTTTATGTGAATGCTTTAACAAAGCTCATGTGTTATAAATTTATTGCCTCTCATATCCCAAACCATCCTTTTGAACTGTTCCTAGATAACGGAGGTAGTTATGTAAGTCTTTCTCTTTTGCCACCTAACTCTATGGTAAGCATATTAGTAGAGGTGCTGGAGAGAAACAGGAAGAGGAAGGGACTTTCTCCTCCTGGTAGCTGTTTATCTCACTTGTCAGATTTCTACATGTGCTTTTCCCAGTGGTTGGCTTGAGTCTCACATTTCTCTACATCTCTAGAGTTCTGTAAAGCACATTTTCTCCAGCATTTGGCTGAAGACAGTGTGTGGTTTTCTCCCCTATGAGTTTCTTGAAGGCTGCAGCTTTCTCCAGCACCTGACATGAACACAGTATATTTTCTCGAGCATTCAGCTGCGATCTGCCTTTGCTGTCCAGTTCCTTCATACAACAAGAAGAGGCATCCATCAGCCAGCAAATCCTTCTGACATTTCCCTTGGCAGCTTTCTAGTGGAATGCTGCAGATGAACAGACTAGCTAGCATCTCTGCAGGTGAGTTTACACTGAGGGTTTTTTTTTTTTTTTTTTTTAATTTGTTTGTTTTTAGAGCAGTTCACAGCAAAATTGAGAGGAGGTATTGAGATTTTCCATATGCTTCTGCCTCCATACATGCATAGCCTCTGCCATTATCAACATCCCCCACCAGATTGACACATTTGTTATCATTGATGAACATACATTGGTACATCATAATCACCCAAAGTCCATATTTTACATTAGGGTTCATTCATGCTATTGTAAATTCTGTGGGTTAAGACAAATGTATAATGGCACCTATCTACCACTGTTGTATCATACAGGGTATTTTCACTGCCCTAAAAATCTTCTGTGCTCTGCCTTTTTATCCTTCTACTCCTCCCCACGAACCCAGGCAACCAT
Source organism: Zalophus californianus (assembly GCF_009762305.2). Taxonomy (NCBI): domain Eukaryota; kingdom Metazoa; phylum Chordata; class Mammalia; order Carnivora; family Otariidae; genus Zalophus; species Zalophus californianus. Next base: position 88,991,864 of record NC_045598.1, read on the forward strand.
TCATCTTTTTATTGTCTCCATACTGTCTCCAAACTTGGAATCTCACAATATGTAGCCTTTTCAGATTAGCTTCTTTCACTGAATAATACACATTTTGTTTTCCTCTATGTCTTTTCATGTCTTTATTGCTCATTTATTTTTAGTGCTGAATAATACTCCATTCTGGATATGTCACAGTTTATTTATCCATTCAATTACTGAAGGACACCCTGTTGCTTCCAAGTTTTGGCAATTATGAATAGAGCTGCTATAAATATCCATGTGCAGGCTTTTGCGTGGACATAACTTTTCAACTCCTTTGAGTAAATACCAAGGATCATAATGGTAAGAGTTTGTTTAGTTTTGTAAAAAAAAAAAATCTCCAAATTTTCTTCCAAAGTGTCTGTACCATCTTGCATTTCCACAAGTAATATATAAATGTTCTTGTGGCTCCATACCCTCACTACTGTTGGTATTGTCAGTGTTCTGGAACTTGGTCATTCTAGTATGTGTATAGTAATATCTCGTTTTAATTTCTTTTCGATGGCATGTGATGTGGAGCATCTTTTCATATGCTATTTGCCATCTGTAGTATATCTTCTTTGGTGAGGTGTCTGTTAAGCTCTTTATTTTTTTAATTGGATAGTTTGTTGTCTTATTGTTGAGTTTTATGTGTTCTTGGTGTATTCTGGATAACAGTCCTTTATTAGATGTGCCTTTTGTAAATGTTTTCTCCTGCTCTGTGACTATCTTCTCATTCTCTTTACATTGTCTATTACATAGAACTTTTTAACTTAGTAAAGTCCAGCTTATCATTTTTTTTCTTTCATGGGTTATGCCTTTAATGTTGTATCTAAAAAGTCATCACTGTACCCAAGAATACCTAAGTTTTCTCCTGTGTTATCTTCTCGGGGTCTTATCATTTTTCATTTTACACTTAGGTCTATAATAATTTTAAGTTAATTTTTGTGAAATGTGTAATGTTGGTGTCATTTTTTTTTCATGTGGATGTCTAGTTGTTCCAGCAGGATTTATTGAAAAGACTGTCTTTGCACTGAGGGTTCTAGAGGGGAGGGGGGTAGGGGGATGGGTTAGCCTGGTGATGGGCATTGAGGAGGGCACGTTCTGCATGGAGCACTGGGTGTTATGAACAAACAATGAATCATGGAACACTGCACCAAAAACTAATGATGTAATATATGGTGATTAACATAACAATAAAAAAATTAAAAAAAAATTAAAAAAAAAAAAAAGAAAAAAGAAAAGACTGTCTTTGCTCTAATGTATTGCCTTTGCTCCTTTATCAAAGCTCAATTGACTATATTGATGTGGGCCTATTTCTGGGCTCTCTATTCCATTCCATTCATCCATTTGTCTTTTTTTTTAACCCCAACACTATACTGTCTTGATTTCTGTAGCTTTTTAGCAAGGACTGAAGTTGGGTAGTGTCACTCCTCCAACTCTGTTCAGCTCTTTCCATGTTATTTGGTTATTCTGGGTCTTTTGCTTCCCCATATAAAGTTTAGACTCTGTCAACATCCATGAAGTAATTTGCCGGGATTTTGATTGGGATTGCATTGAATCTGTAGATCAAGTTGGGAAGAACTGACATCTTGAAAATATTGTCTCCCTACCTATGAACATGGAATATCTCTCCATTTATTTAGTTCTTCTTTAACTTCATTAATCAGAGTTTTATAGTTTCCCTCATATACATTTTGTATACATTTTGTAAGATTTATACCTAAATATTCATATTTTAGCTGCTAATGTACATGGTATTATGTTTTTAATTTCAAATACCAACTCTTTATTACTGGTATATAGTAAAGCAATCCACTTTTGTAGCTTGGCCTAGTATTCTGCAATCTTACTAGAATTACTTATTAGTTCCATGAGGAATTTTGTTGATTCTTTTGGGTTTTCTACATAGATGGCCATGTCATCTGTGAACAAAGATAGTTTTATTTCTTTATTCTTAATCTGTATACCTTTTCTTTTATTTTCTTTTTTCTCATTGTGTTAGTTAGAATTTCCACTACTGTATTGAAAAGAAGTGGTGACAAGTGTCATCCTTTCCTTGTACCTTATCTTAGTGGAGAAGCTTCAGATTTCTCACCATCAAGTATGATTTCAGCTGTAGATTTTTTGTGGATATTATTTATCTAATAGGAACCTTATGAACCTGACAATATTGAACTTCCGAATTATTCTGAATCTCCCTTACCAGTGAAAGTAGCTTGCCCTTCATTGTCTGAGGAGTCTAACCTTTCCCTACTTGAAAACCTGTGGTAAACTTACCTAGGTCAGATGCCTAGGAAGAAGGTGAAAAATTCTTCAGAAGACTCACCCAAACTCCCCACTGTTGTCACTAGACTCCTAATAGAGGCAAATTTCAGCTTGCCCTGAGGGAACATATTTTGACCAAGTAGGAAATAACTTACTCAACAAAAGAACTGGAAGAAAGTAGCAGAGGTGGCTGTTGGAGCCATCTCCAGCTGTGAGAGTTAACATAATAAATCTTGAATGTCTAGTAATTTTATCCATATCAATGCATTTGCCTAATCTAGTGTTATAGTCTACTCTTCTTGTTCTAACTCCCTTAGGATCTACTCCCATCTGTGTTTCCTAGGTTCCTGACAGAAACCCAAAATGCCACTGTGGCCCACTGAGGTGGAGACTTTTGGTCATCAGGTGACATATGTGCTCAGTACTCAAGTCCATTTCACAGTAGGCCCAGTTTGTCCGTAGACTCATCCTGTGGCTACATTTCATAGGTTCTCAAGTGTATAGTTGGAATGCTTTATACCTAACAGAATGCCCACACTGGCTTTATGATCCATGGTGATAGTACCATTATGGTAAGAGGACCGAAATGAAAGGCCTTAGAGCTTTCACTTTCTACTAAAATAGTGAATCAGAGGTGATGCTTTCTTTATCCCTGGAGGAGCTATAGAAAATAATATAACCATCGATGATTTGAAAGAAGCAGGATGGTGATACTTAACACATCCCCATTTAAGTTACCAATCTGGCTTGTGCAGAAGTCAGCTGGATCTTGGAGAATGACTGTAGACTATTTTAAACTTAATTGGGTGGTGACTCCAATTGCAATGGCTGTTCCTGATGTAGTATGTTTACTAGCACAAATTAACACATCCCCAGAACTTTATGTAAAGATATCGCTAAAGCTTTTTTCTTTCCATCAATTTGTAAGGACACCCAGAAGCTGTTTGTTTTTACCTTGCACATCCACCAGTATGTCCTACATGTCTTTTCTCAGGACTATCTCAATTCTGTTGCTTTGTTCTATGATATAACATGGAGAGATCTTGATCATCTTGTGAAATGAAAAATTGGCCCACTCCATTGATAGCATTTGTTGGTTGGATCAGAAGGCAGAAAGAACTTTAGATTCCTTAGTATGACATGTACAAACTAAAAGGTGATAGATAAACCACGCAAGAAGTCATGAGCTCTCCACATCACTGAAATTTCTAGGGATTCACTCACCTGAGACATGTTAACATATGCCTTACAAGTAAAAGGCAAGTTCTCACATCTTTCACAGATTACTGTAAAGGAAGAGGTACAATGCTTGGTAAGCCATTCTGGATTTTTGCGGCAATATGTAGCTCCTTTGAGTCCCTTGTAAGGTTTCCAGTTTAATGCAGGGACAAGAAAAAGAGAAGACTGCCACAGTTGAGGCTGCAGTGATGATGATAGTTGCTGTACCCACTGGGACTCATAATGATCTAGCACACATAATGATATTTACTGGCCATGGCAAATAGGAACGCTGCATGGAGCCTCTGGCAAGCCTAAACTGGAGGATCACAACACAGATCTTTAGGCTTAGTAGCAAATCTGTGCCTTCTTTTGCTGATAACTATTATCTTCTTGAGTTTTTTGCCTGCTGTTGGGCCTTGGTGGGTAACATAAACATGAACTATCAGCTTGAACTCTCCTGCAATCTGTTATAAATGTAAATGTTATGTAAGAAACCAAACTGAGGCAGAGCTGGAAGGAACAAATATGTTGCATGAACATATGACTCAGACTCTTTGGCGACTGATTCCATTACTTCTTAAAATTCCATACTGTGGTGGGCCCCTGAGGCATTCCTTGTGATCAGTTAATTGAGAAAAAAGAAAAAGACAAAACTCACGCCTAGTTTACAGATGCAACCGTGTCATATGCTGGTGGGAAGCAAACAGGAACAGTGACAGCACTATAACCCTTAGTGCCTGTGACAGACATTTGTAAGGCAAATCCTCCCACTGCGTAGAACTTTGGGCAGTTGTCTACTATGTCTGGATTGAGAATTGGCTAGAAGTAAAGATCTACACTGCTTCATCTACAAAAGCTCCTGGTTTTGCTGCTTTATTAGGAATTGGAAGGAAAAGTGTTAGAATACTGAGCGACAAAAAAGTCTGAGGAAAAGGCCTGTGGATGGAACTGTCTGAAAAAGCACAGACTGTGAGGCTATTTCTGTCCATGTGAATGCCCACCAAGGAGCATACACTACAAAGTAGGCTAAAGGCTATTCAAGTGGGAAAAATGAAGAAAATGGCATTATCGGTAGGGATGGCAGCTAGGCAGAGACTCAACATCTTGGGATTTCACTTACCAGTGCTGTCCAACGCTCCTGCTGAGCATGTCTGTAATCTGTCAAAGTAGCCACCAGCCCTGAGCCAGTCTGGCATTATTACCTAGGCAGAACAGACAGCCACCTAGTGGCAGGTTACTTGCATTGCACCTCTTCAATTAGGGAACAGACATGTCCTCACTGAAATAGACACATATTCTGGGTATGGATTTGCCTTCCTTGCCTAGGACCACCATCTCTGGACTGCCACCTCCATCTATGGACTCATAGAATGCTTATCCACAGTTAGGTTATTTTTACCAGTATTGTTTCTGATCAGTGAATTAATTTCATAAAAAAAGGAAATGCACCTATAGGCCCATAATACTAATTATTCTTGTTACACTGCACATCACCCAGAAGTGCCTGGGCTAATTGAAAGGTAGAAGGACTTACTGAAGTCTCATTTAGGTCACCATTTGGGAGATGATACTCCGAGGGGATGTAGTTCGGTCTTACAAGATGCAGTATATGTTTTGAATCAGATCATCCTATGATTCTATCACTCCAGAGCAAGAATATATGGATCTGAGAGTTAAGGTGTGGCAATGTGAATGGCTTCTCTCACTTGTATACACGATAATGCACTTGGAGAAATTTTGTTTTCTATTCAAGCAAACTTGAGCTCTTCTGGTTTAGAAACCTTAGTCCCTAAGGGGGTAGTATTTTAACCAGGGACACAACAATGGTTTCATTGGGTTGGAAAAGGAGACAGTCACCTGGGCATTTCAGCTCTTTATGCTACTAAACCAATTGGCAGAAAGGAACTGCACTGCAGGCTGGAGTCATTGATTACAATCACTGAGGGAAGAGCTGTTGCTGCTGCCCATTGGAGTCAAGGAGTGTGCTGTTGGATCCAGATGATTCTCTGGGACACCTCTTAGTACTTCTGTGACCAACAGTAAAACTTGCTGAAAAACTTCAAAAAACAAACAAATAAAAAGTAGCAGCAGGACTCAGGCCTTCAAGAATAAAGGATTGGGTCACCCCGCTAGGTAAAGAACACTGACCAGCGGAAGTTCTGGCTGAGGATAGGGAAAATATGAAATGGGCTGAGGAAGAAGAAACTCACAGATACCTATTATGGCTTTGAGACCGCATGCAGAAAAGAGGGCCACACTTTTCTCTCTTTCTCTCTTTCTCTATTTATGTTTCCTGCCCATTTTCTTCTTCACTCTCCTTCCCATTTTTATTTTAGATACAACCTGGAGAGCAACTTTACATTCTTGTTTATGTAGTAGTATTCAGTGATACTGTGATAGAATTTGATGAATAATTAATATATCAATAGCCTCGTTAATATATCAGTGAGGTTGGGAACATGTGTCTCATCATATTGGGGAGAGAATTCCCTTACTTGCATAGAAAATAACCATGTCTTGTTAATTGGGAAAATATAGTTGTTTTGTGTTGTATGGAAGTTCAAACGTATATAGAATGGTGTGCATGGAGGTGTGCCAGTTTCTGCAGCATTTGGCAATCAGCTGCACCCAGGGGCCAGTGGATTCCCCTGGCATTTTTTCTAGCAATTTTGCAGTGACTGCCACAGGTGAGACACCTCCCTGTGAATGGCCTGTCCCAGCCTCCGCTTGGGTGACTTTACAGGGAGTTGAACCAATTTCTCTGACACCCCAAAGCACAGTTTTTCAGCAAGTCCTGGTGAGACACTGGGCAAATTGGCCACCATCACTGGATGGTGGCCGTGCCCGCTCCAGTAACTTCTGAATCCAACCCTCATTGGTGAAGGGGGAGTCCATCTATGGGAAGTCCATCTTAACCCTAGAGGCAGTGACTATTCTCTACACCTGCCACTACTGTATTTTTATAGTTTTTTTTTAACTATTATTACTTTCCATTGCTCTAGATGTTTGTTAATAATTCTTTATAATACATTTTCTCTGTTCAGATTCTTATGTGGTTTCTGTCTTCTCATTGAACCCTGATTCATGCCGTGTGAATTCTCTTCTCATGAATAAAACTGTATACCTCATTCAAGGTGTTATGCATGTGTGTATGTGAGTTTAATTTGTGTTATTTGCTTTTATTAGAGAACTAAATTTAAAAAACACGTTGTTAGAGGCTGAAATATTTTAAGTGATACATATATTATTATACAACTAAATACAGAATCTATATTCTATATATCTTTATCCTCCTCAGATAGATGCTACATTTTGCAGTTCTTTCAGCTGTAATCCACCTTTATTATACTGGAGCTGTTGTGGTAAGTTGTGGGAGATGGGCAGCATTCTATATTCTTATGGACAAATCTCACTCTTTTAATAGGCCTGTGTTCCTGGGCTCAGTGTTTCTTAGTCGTCCTTCCCTTAGATGAGACAGGAAAGTTAGAGGGAAGAGAAATGTCTCTCCTCCAGATGCATAAGACTCTGGTAATGTCTTTTCTCTGCATAGTAGGTCTTTGGGAATAGATAATTCTGTGAGTTTATTTCCCAATGGTTACTCTTTCTACTCCTGTCAGAGTCATAAAAAGACCTCTGGCTTTTCACCATGAGAACCAGGTAGGGTTCCTGGAAGTGAACCCCACAAAACATGGGGGCCTCCTAAGACCATGGCTCTCGGAGACTTACAAGCTAGTTCATGCTCAGACTCCAGCCTTTTATCAAATTACCATTTAATTGTTATAAACAGTTTATGGCTCCCATGGCCTCTGTTCCACGTAAGCAGATCTTTAATGTAACTCTCTGGATTTGCTTGTCTTTCCAGATTTCACAGTATCACTTTGCCCTGCAGCCTTAATTTTCGGACGGGTTCAAGAGGAGTCATTTTCAATTTGTTCAGAATTTTCTTGTATGAGGACATGAGTGACGAGTTGCAAGTGCTTTGCATGTTGGCACTGGAACCAGAAGTCAAAAATCTGCATTGAAATCCTAGAGTTATGGTCAGTTCTCTACTTGAGGAGACAAAACCATCCAACTTCTAGTCTTTCTTCTCCACTTAAAAATGTATAGCTTTCCCCCCCCCCCCAAATTATAAGCTTTACAATTGCATTTTCCTTTTTAGGAAAATTAATATAAAACTACTGATCAAAATATCTGGCAGTTTGAATCCTGGTGCAACAAAGAAGTAGTCAGTGGGATCTCACTAGTGTCTGAGTAGCTCTTTCTTCTGTCTTGCTGATTGGAGATTCAGCACAATTAACAATGGCTAATGATAAGGCTGAGAAGGACCCTGGAAAGGTCAGGGCAAAGCTGGTTTCCTGCTCACAGAGAGCCAGCTTGCAGTTCTCGCTTGGCCATATTATATTCATGGCACCTGATATCTAGGATGACTGGCTGTTGGCATGTGGGCATGAAGGCCACCGTGTACAGTGCAGCCATCTTGGAGTACCTCATCATGGAGATACTTGAACTGGCAGGAAGCGCATCAGAAGACTAAAAGGCAAAGAGTATTATTCCTAATCACTCATATCCTGCTCTTTGTGGAGAGCAAGAATTGGACTCTCTCATCAAAGGTTACCATTCAGCACACCCATAGATCTCTGATGGGGAAAACAAGACAACAGAAGACTGTCTAAAGGATATCTGGATTCCTTACACTCTCAGAATGATACTCTCACCCCAGTGTTGAGATTCCAGGGGCTTGTAGCTCTGTGAAAAAAAGAGGTTTGCCCTTTGGTAATGCTATTTGAGCAAGTTGGGAGTTTCATTAGCTTTCCAACCAACAAAATTTTTGCATTTGAGTCTCAACCATTTTTAAGTGTTACTATGGCTTCGAAGAATCCATTAATTCTGAAGTGACTATTTTTTTAAGTTTGTATTTTCATTATGATGTGGAAGTTATAGTAACAAACATTTGGTTTGTTATAATGTACAGACATTATTTCTACTCTGGTGAATAAGCTCAATAAAAGTCATTACCCATTCCGTCACCCCGCCCACCCCCCCCCCACAAAATCTCTATCAGAGTTCTCATAGAGGTGATAGGAGAAAATTAAAAGGGAAATACTTTTAAACTGTAGAATTTTAGCAATACATGTGAAATGTATTTTTGGAAACACGTAATAGTCTCAGAAAGATGCACAACGTTTTAATAAATGTTTTAAAATTATGTTAAAGGGACCAAAGTATTCCCAGAGTAAATAGAACAGTGTGGGCTCTGCTAAACCATGCATTTGCCACCATGTCTAAGTAACAGATCATGGGTCACAGGCAGTATATCAATATTAAACAGGGCTCATTGCAAATATTATAACAGTGTCATAGGACATAATGAACCCTAAAATAGAAGGTGTGATGGATACTTCTGCAAAAGTGGATCTGTAAATCTTGATCTCAGAAGTTATTCTGAGATCTGATTCACCCTCCAATACTTGCTCCTGTGCTATGAATTATTAAAGCTGGTTACAATTATTTACCTAGTAATGGAAAGAAAAATAGCAGCAGACTTTTGGTTTTGTTATCATATGTTTGCTTTTATTGTTTCTGTAATGCATAGATTAATATGGTAGTAGTTAAATGACAGACATTTGGGGAATATTTTATATCCTTGAATTGTTTCTATTAGCTATATGAGATGTTATTTCATTCAACCTATTAACTATAATCATGGAATGTGATCATAATGATCAAAATTAGCAGTACTCGTAAAAATGACAATTAGCTCCTACTGGCTACACAATAGTTGAACTGGAACCCAAACTTGTGCTTCCAACAATATGGCAGATGAGATGAACATCCAAAATGAAGAGAGGATATAAAAATTGAGTTTAATTAGGCCAGGTATGGATTATCTGAGTATCTCCAAACCAATAGTTAATAAACTTTTCTCTCATGTGCCAAACAGTAAATGTTTTAGGCTTCACGAGTCCTTTAGTTTTGGATACAATTTCTTTTTTTTTTTAATTTTATTTATTTAATTGAGAGGGAGAGAGAGCACAAGCAGGGAGAGAGGCAGAGGGAGAGGGAGAAGCAGGCTCCCTGCTCAGCACGACTCTGAGGACTCTAGTATGACCTGAGCTGAAGGCAGATGCTTAACTGACTGAACCACCCAGGCGCCCCTGGGTGCAACTTCTTAACTCTGATGTTTGAAGGTGCAAACAGACCGAGATAGTATGTAAACAAATGAGCATGCCTGTGTTTCAAAAAAACTTTACTTACGGATACTAAAATTAGAATTTCAAGTAGTTTTCACTTGCCCAAACATACTATCTCCCTTTTGAAGTGTTTTAACCATTAAAACATAAAAACAAAACAAAACAAAAAAACCTCTTAGCTTCCAGGTGATGCTAATACAGTCCAAGAGCCATAGGTTGCCAACCCCTGGTCTAAATTTTAAATAATCCCTCCAGTGTTTTATCAATGAATTATTTTATTTTCCATGTCTTTCAACATATAAAATATTGTAGTATTGTAGTACATATTGGATTACAGGAAATCCAGAGATATGAGGTGTCTGAACATGTGATCTTCAATGTGTTTCCTCATTTATGCCATAAGGACGTATTCACCTACTCAGATATGATTTGTGAAGCCCTAAAATATGTCAGACACCATTCTGGTATTAACAGCTATGAACAAAACAAATAAGTTTTTGCTCACCAAGGAGGTTAAGTTATAGAGGTGGGAGATAGACCACAAACATATAATAGGTCACCAGATGATAACCGTGAAGGGTTATAAATTATATTTATATAATTGCATTATATAATTATATAATTAAAATTCTATATTTATTATTAATATATTATTAATTTAATTTTATTTTATTTAAATATATATTTAATGTATTATAGTAAAATATATAACATATAACATATATTTATATATAAATACAAATTTATATATATATTTATATTATAAAATACAATATAACAAATTATATAAAATAAATTTATTATATAAATAATAAATTAAATTATAAAAGTGTAATAACACTTATCACAGAGTTTACAAGTATAGACATACCTCATTTTATTGCACTTGGCATCATTGCACTTTGCAGATACTATGCTTTTTTTATAAAATGAAAGTTTATGGCAACACGTGTAGAGCCAGACTATGGGCACCATATTTCCAATAGCATTGGCTCACTTTGTGTCTCTGTGTCATATTTGGTAGTTTCCACAATATTTCAAACTTTTTTCATTATTATTATATTTGTTATAGTGATCTGTGGTCAGTGATCTTTGATGTTACTCTTGTAATTGATCTGGAGCTGCATGAACCACACACATATAAGACAGAGAACTTAATTGATGAATATTCTGTGTCTTTTTTTTTTTGAAACTTTAAGGTCAATTTATTAATTTCAGTGATGAAAGCTATCAGAAGAATATTCTCCTGAAAATTATTTTTTCTTAGAAAAAAAGAAAGAAAAATCAACACGTCTTTTTTTTAAGATTTTAAAATTATTTTTAAGTAATCTCTATACCCAACATGGGGCTTGAACCCACAACCTCTAGATCAAGAGTCACGTGCTCCACCCCCTGAGTCAGCCAGGCTCCCTGTGTGTCTTCTGATTGTTGTTCCCCCACCCCCCACCCCCTTCTTGGGCCTGCCTATTCCCTGAGACATGGCAATATTGAAATTAGGCCGATTAATAGCCCTACAGTGGCTTCTAAGTGTTTAAATGAAGAGTTACACCTCTCTCACCTGAAATCAAAAGCTAGAAATGATTAAGCCTAGGGCAGAAGGCATGCCAAAAGCCAAGAGAGGCTAAAAGCAAGGCCTCTTGCACCAACTTTCTGAATTGTCCATGCAAAGGAAAAGACCTTGAAGGAAGTTTAAATGGTACTTCAGGGGTGCCTGGGTGGCTCAGTTGGTTAAGTGACTGCCTTCAGCTCAGGTCATGATCCTGGAGTCCCAGGATTGAGTCCCGCATCGGGCTCCCTGCTCGGCGGGGAGTCTGCTTCTCCCTCTGACCCTTCCCCCTCTCATGCTCTCTCTCTCTATCTCATTCTCTCTCTCAAATAAATAAATAAAATCTTAAAAAAAAAGAAGTAAAATGGTACTTCAGGAAACACACAAATGATAAGAAAGCAAAACAGCCTTATTGCCGATATGGAGAAAGTTTTAGTGGTCTGGATAGAAGATCAAACCAGCCACTACATTCCCAGAAGCCAAAGCCTAATCCAGAGTAAGATCCCAACTCTTGTCAGTTCTGTGAAGAGAGAGGTGAGGAAGCTGTAGAAGAAAAGTTTCAAACTAGCAGAAGCTGATTCATGAGATTTAAGGAAAGAAGTTGTTTCCATAACAGAAAAATGCAAGGGGAAGCAGCAAGTGCTTATGGAGAAGCTGCAGCAAGTTCTCCAGGAGATCAAGCTCAGGTCATTAATGAAGGTGGATACAATAAACAACAGATTTTCAATGTAGACAAAATAGCCTTCTATTGGGAGAAGATGCCATCTAGGACTTCCATACCTAGAGAAGAGAAATCGGTACCTGGCTTTAAAGCTACAAATGACAGGCTGACTCTTTTTAGGGGCTAAAGCACCTGGTGACTTTGAGTTGAAGCCAGTGCTCCTTTGCCATTTTTAAAATCCTAGGGTTTTTAAGAATTATGCTAAATCTACTCTGCCTGCACTCTATAAATGGAACAAAAAAGCCTGATGACAGCACATCGGTTTACAACATGGTTAACTAAATATTTAAGCCCACTGTTGAGTCCTGCTGCTCGGGGGGTGGGGGGGAAACTCCTTTCAAAATATGACTGCTCGTTGACAATGCACCTAGCCACCCAAGAGCTCTGATGGAGATGTGCAATGAGATTAATACTGTTTTCATGCCTGCCGACACAACGTCCATTCTAATCAAGGATTCATTTCTATTTTCAAGTCTTATTATTTAAGAAATACATTTGGAAAGCTGTAGCTGCCATAGATGGTGATTCCTCTGATGGATCTGAGCAAAGGAAATAGAAATCTTTCTAGAAAGGATTCACAATGTTTCATGCCATTAAGAACATTGTGATTCACGGGAAGAGGTCAAAATAAAATTAACAGGCATTTGGAAGAAGTTGATTCCAAAACTCATGGCTGACTTTGAGGGGTTCAAGATGTCAGGGGAGGGGTGCCTGGGTGGCTCAGTCATTTAAGCGTCTGCCTTCAGCTTGGCTCATGATCCCAGGACCCTAGGATCCAGCCCCACGTTGGGCTTCTTGCTCAGGGGGGAGCTTGCTTCCTCTGCCTGCCGCTCCCCCTGCTTGTGCTCTGTCAAATAAATAAGTAAAATCAAACAGAAAGACTTCAGGGGAGGAAGTAACTGCAGATGTGGTAGAAATGGTAAGTGAACCAGAGTTAGAAGTGGAGTCTGAAGATGTGAATGAATTGCTGAAATCTCATGGTAAAACTTTCACAGTCGAGGAGTTGCTTCTTGTGGATGAGCAAAGTGGGGGGGGGTGTTTGTTTTGGGGGGTTTTGTTTTTCGTTTGTTTTTTAGAAAGTGGTTTCTTGAGATGGAAACTACTCCTGGCGAAGATACTGTGAAGATTGTGGAAATGACAACAGAGGATTTAGAATGTTACATAAATTTAGTGATAAAGCAGTGGCAGGATTTGGCAGGATTGACTCCCAATTTTGAAAGTTCTATTGTGGGTAAGATGCTATCAAACAACATCACATGCTACAGAGAATTGTTTGTGAAAGGAAGAGTCAAATCAATGCAGCAAACTTCACTGTTGTCTTAGTTGAAGAAATTTCCATAGCCACCCGAGCCTTCAGCAGCTACCACCCTGATCAGTCAGCAGCCGTCAATATCCAGGCAAGACCTTCCACCTGCAAAAAGATTACAACTTGCTGAAAGCTCAAATGATGGTTAGCATCTTTTAGCAAGAAAGGATTTTTTAAAAGTAAGGTATGTACACTGTTTTTTTAGACAAAATGCTTTTGGATACTTAAGACTACAGAATAGTGTAAACATAACTTTATATGTACTGGGAAACCAAAAAAAATCGTTTGATTTACTTTATTGTGATGGTCGTCTTATTGCAGTGGCCTATAACCACACCCGCAGTAACTTGGAGGTTTGCCTACAGTTTTTTAATCAAAAGGATTGTTAAAGAAGGCCCTAAGAAGGAGGAAATTTGAATAAAAAAGAAAAAAAAAGAGAGAAAAGCAGAGAGTACGTCATGCGCTATTTGGAGAAAAACATTTAAACAGAAACCTGCCAGTTGTTTTTTAAGAACAACCAAGAGGGTCCATGTAGCTGGAAAATAACAAATGAGGGCTGAATGGTAGAAGACAAGGTAAGTAAATTATCAGGGGCTGGACAATGTAAAATATTTTGGGCCATATTGAGGACTTAGTATTTTATTATCAGAGGGTTATGAAGCCATTGGGCGTTTTTGAGCAGAACAGTAATATTATTTCTGCCTAAAATCATGACACTGGTTGTTCTCTGAAGAGGGATGAGATGCAGGGATGTCACTTAGGAGGCATTACTCTAATCTAGGTAAGAGATGAGAGTGATTTGTACTGGGAGATTAGTAGTGGGGATGATGAGCAATAATTGGAGTCAAACATTTTTTTCTTATTTTTCCCAAATTTTTTTTAAATTCCAAATGAACATATATTAAACTGCTGTGAGTATCCTACACATTGCTTTTAGCCTTTCTCTCTCACAGATGTTCTCTATGTATCTATAATCTATAATCTTTACATTCATTTAGTTTACATTCTGCCCAGGAAGTTTGATCTCATTTCAAGCCACAGGTCAGATATACATATACAGGGGCATAGGAATACATAAAGACTGATCTGTTTGGATGTTAAATGGAGGATAATATGTGAATGAAAATAGAGACAGCTGAAATCACTCAAATTCCTGAAAGTATATCATTAAGTGCTGGAATTTCTAGCTCTTAGTTCACGCTTTATGTGAGATGATTGGAACAGTGCTGTATTTTAATTATCATCAATTTTGAAAACATATAATTCAATGTCAGTTCAATCTACAAAGGGCTGTTTAGTTTTTGCCTTAAATATACATTCCTTACCTTTGCATATTTTTTAAAAAATTATACACGAAACCAAGTCTATCTAAAATTCCCTTTACAAATAGAGGTAAGTATGCATTATTTAGAAATAAGGAGAGACTAAAAGGTTTACTATTAACATCATAACTATACCAGAGAATGAAAAAAAAGTCTTCCGTAACGCAATATAGAAGATGTACAAAAGTTGATAATGGTAATGTCACATCTTTGTGAAATTCATCTTTTGAAAAAAAAGGAAATTATCCAGCAGTCATAAAACCAAACATGTACTCAAATTTAATCACCCTTTACAAGAATACTTGTGTATTTCTAAGAAAGATTTCCCAAAGACATGCAAACCAGTATCTGCAAATTACTGTTGCACAGGTTCCTGATCTCTCGCTCTCTTGGTCACAAGATTATAAAAGCTTGGTTTCATAACCAATAAAGGATTATGCAGAGGATGAATTTAATCTGAGAACTATAAGAGAGAGTCTTTTTGAGTATGACTTTACCTCTAATAATTTGAAATTTCCTCAGAGTTCTATTTTATTGGCATAATTTCAAATACGAGGAGAACTGCCATGTGAATGTAGAGGGACTTTTAGGCAAAAGAGAAAAGAGAAAATCTGAAACACATGCAACAAAGGGAATTGTGAATGGAAAGCAGAGTGTGACCTCTTGCCTTGGCTCTCCTGCCCCCAAAGGCTGCACTTTGAACAGCATTCTTCAGGGCCATTGCCAGTACTCCATTTAAAGTGGAACAGGTTTAAATCATTGGCACATAAAGTTTCTTCTATAAGTGAATTTTCTGGTCACTAAGCAGGTGACCTTTAAGACCAGTCTAAGCAGGTTGTTTTCTTTATATGCAGCACACACTGGAAAATGTGAAATGTGAAGATGGCAAAGTTAGTTTGGTTTACTCATGTGAAAAAAGCAGGACTCAACAACAGAGTTGATTCTTCCTAGTTATTATCTGTT
This sequence comes from Zalophus californianus, assembly GCF_009762305.2. Taxonomy (NCBI): domain Eukaryota; kingdom Metazoa; phylum Chordata; class Mammalia; order Carnivora; family Otariidae; genus Zalophus; species Zalophus californianus. The sequence continues at coordinate 89,007,402 of NC_045598.1, forward strand.
CTCTTCATTGGCCATGTTTCAAATACAGAAGCCTACCATTTTATTCCTAAAATCACCCTCTCTAATATCTCTCTTCCTCGACTACTGTGGAGTTCTCTGTGTTCCCTTTCTTCTCTTCAATAGTTATCGTGCAAATGTTTCCTAGTCCTGTCTGCTTTTTGTCTAATGCTTAGGGTTTTACTGAATGCTTTCTTTTCAGAGATCTTCATGGGAAAAAATAATCAATTAATTGGTTAAAGAACTATAAGCCAGATTCATGCCTTGCTTATAACCTATAAAACTCATCCTACAGTTTAGTGTTTAGAGAGGAAGACTGGTATCAAATAGCTATTCAAGTAAATGTAATGTTACAAGGTATCTAGTGCCATGAATGTGAGATACTTGGTACCACACAAGCATCTATGACGGGATTGATATACTCAGGGAGGACAAAGAAGTTTTGTCTTTGGAAATGATGATTGGACTTGGGTATAGATATGCAGATATTAACTTCATATAGGTAAACTTAGATTCAGAAGTAATCACAAGTACAGAGTTTTTGTAGTTAGGGGGACCTGGAGTGAAAACAAAGTTGAGGCTTGAGAGGTGAGTAAATATAAATTCTTACAAAGATTTTTGAGTCTTGTTTAAAGAAATTTTTTTTTGTCCTGAAGGTAAATGGAAAGCCATGGAAGTCTTTTAAGCAACAAATAACTATGTGATCATACGTGTGTTTCAGAAAGATTTCTCTAGCAGCAGTGAGGATGAAAAATTGGAAGCAGAGGAGAACTGATACTATTTGACCATTTAGAAAACTGTGGAGTTGTTTCGGGAAAAGATGATTGTACTGGATTACACTGAGTTACATGGTATTGAAATTTTATTACTTGTGGCTTAATTTCTCCTTCTTACACTATTTTAATAAGTGAGTAATATTTGTATTCTTTTTATGCGTGTATTCTGTATCCCAAACTACATATAATGTAAAGTCAAGAACAAGACATTTTATTTCATGGTTTGCAAGTGAAGAGGGACCCATAAAGCTCAATGTGTCAGGACATGAGTCCATTTTCACAGTATCCACATCGATACCAAGCCAGTCCGCTCAACATACTATCAGGACAGTTCTCATCAAGATTATCAAATAAATGGTCAACTTAAGACCTGTGCGTATGCTCGTTTTCCAATTATCACCTCTTTCCGGTTCCCCAGATTTTCCCACTGTGTCCTCTGGATCTTACAGATTGTCATTGGTCTGTCATCCCCTATATCCTCAACCTCATCTCTGAATTTTTCCAACTTCTTGTCTTGCTGAAACCTTGATTTTCCTGAGCAAGCTCTCCTTCAGCTATATGGGTCCCCTTGCTGTTGATTTTGACACCGGGGTAGATGTCTTCTTTGTTTCTCCAGACAATTGTTTTTCTTTTCTTTTTTTTTTTTTAAAGATTTTATTTATTTATTTGAGAGAGAGAGGGAGGGAGAGCACAGAGGGAGAGGGAGAGGGAGAAGCAGACTTCTGAGCAAGGAGCCCAGGGTGGGACTCAGTCCCAGGACCCTGAGATCATGACCTTAGCCAAAGGCAGACGCTCAACCACTGAGCCACCTGGGCACCCCAATTGTTTTTCCCTTTTCTCTAAAATCCATAAGGTTTGAGGAACATGGCTTTAAAATACCCTCAAGATTAATTATATTATAATCTTTGAGGTATTCAAAACTGTGTGAAATAACTTTTCAATAATCTGGCCTCTTAAAAACTGGATCTCCTCTCTCATTTGGTCTTTTCCTCTATTTTCCCACTCCCTGGTTATAATTTAGCCTTCTTTCTTTCCACTGAAAGTATTCTCTCCAAAACATAATCTCAAGTATTGCATTGAAAACTTTCTGGTACACTCCCTTTCTTGCTCTTCTCTTTACGCACCCCACTTTCAATTTTCATCTGCTAACTTTGTCAGATTCCCAGGATTCCACAGCCCCTTCATCTCCTTAACTCCTCTCCTTATCCAGTCTACATGTATTGTTATTAAATTAAGCCATCGCTTTCATCATTATTCCTCTTATCTCTGTTATTCTGGCCTGGAGAAACACCAGTCTAGTTAAATCCAAATTTCTGACTACTCCACAACTTCTTCAGACAGTCAAACACAGGTGGAGAAAAATGCACAAGCTTGATAACTGCACTCACTTTAAATTTATGACTACCAACATCAAATAGACACCCACTGCTATCCACCATTTCTATGATATTTACTGAATACGTTCACTCTTACACAAACTTTTTTCTCTTTAAACTTTTAATACCTGCTCCCCTCTCTTTACTCATAAGTGATAAAGGTGCTATCAATTTTCAATGAAAAAACAGAAGTAATCAGAAGAGGCTTTCCACTAGACCTCTCCACAGGTTATATCACTACATTTGCATCTTTAAACGTGCACTCTGATATTTCTTTTCTTAGAGAGGATGACTCTCCTGTGTTCCACTTTTGCGCAAAGCTCATCTCCCTTGTTCCTACTCGAGGACATCCCAAGAGCAATTCTTGCTTCTCTCAATGTTAATCTTTCCACTGGGTTGTTTCTATAAGCATACAAGCAGTATATAATCCCTCCCTTCTTTAAGAAAAGCCTCACTTGTCCCAATATCCCTCTCCCACTGGTGCTTCAATTCTGTACTATTCTTTATAATAAATTTCTCCATAATTATTTTCTAAACCAATTACAACCAATTCTACTTCTCTCATTTTCTCTTAATACCAAATAATTTTCTTATCACACTCCCAAACTATTCTTACCAATTTATAGCAATAGCAAATTCACTGGACAAAGATTAATGATTGCCTTTCTGATCATCCCTTCCCAAACTCTCAACTGCCTAGCATGAAATATCAACTTATATGTTTGACGAGTATCTACTAAGAGAATCGGCCGACCCTCCAATTTTCAATACTTTATTAAATGTTTGCTTACTTCTTTCAGTTGTACATGCAAAACCTTAAAGTCATCGACTCTTTCCTTCAATTCCTTATATTTATTTTTACAAAAATAAATTTACTTAGGTCTTCCTGTATGCTTAGTGAGCTATACAGGGAGCATGAGAGTCAAAATATTCTTCATCATGGGGATTATAATATTGTAAACTCTACATATAAATTTTGAGGCTTTACAAAGGGGATTGGCCACCTAGATTAACCATACCTAAATATCTGTTTATTTTTTTAAAGAGGTATTTATTTTTGATTTATTTTTTGATCTCTCTATATACCTTAATATCATAAAAGCCCGGTCTATATATCTTTTTTTTAAACTTTATTTTTTTTTAAGATTTTATTTATTTATTCATGAGAGACAGAGGGAGAGAGAGAGAGAGAGAAGCAGAGGGAGAAACAGGCTCCCAAGGAGCAGGGAGCCCGATGCGGGACTTCATCCCAGGACCCTGGGATCATGACCCGAGCTGAAGGCAGACGCCTAACCATCTGAGCCACCCAGGCGCCCTGTTCTATATATCTTATAGCAGTTAAGAGTATAGAATTTTAAAATATATACATATTGGGATGTCATAAACATACAGAAAAGTGCACAAATTATAGTGCACAGATAAATGCATTATCAGAAATTAAAATATTCATCTAATCATCATCCGAGTCAAGAAAGAGAAAATTGCCTGCACCCTAGAAGCTCCCTCATGCCCCTGTCAATAATAGTTATTTCTCTTCTCCCAACTTTTTTTGACTCCCGGCATTATGGTTTAGTCTGCTTTGTTTTAAAACTTTATATGGCACAATCATGCAGTAGATATATCAGTCATCCTTTCCAGCTATTGGCAAAATAATGCAGCATAACAAATTGCCCCAAGCACATGGCTTAAAACGATAATCATTTAATCTCACATACACATCTGTGTATTGGCTGATGATCAGCTGATAAAGACAGGGTTTGGCTATCTGGTTTTTCTTCAACTATGTATCTAGATGATCTTGGCTCTTTTCTGCATGTTGGGCTCACATAAGACAATGTGAGTTCATCCTTTTTTTTTGAGATTTTATTTATTTATTTGTCAGAGAGAGAGAGCATGAGCAGGGAGGAGGGGCAGAGGCAGAGGGAGAAGCAGGAGACTGATGTGGGACTTGATCCCAGGACCCTGAGATCATGACTTGAGCTGAAGGCAGACGCTTAACTGACTGAGCCACCCAGGCATCTCAATGTGAGTTCATTCTTATTGAAACTGAAGGAGTAGCAGTTATTATGGGACTCTTATTACTTGGTAATGTCAGAATTGCAAGATGGCACACCCCACCACATGAACACTTTTTAAGCTTTTCCTTGTGTCATGTTACTAAGAGTCCTTTGACTGAATCATGTTACATGGCCAAGTGCAAACCTCAAAGATGGTGAAGTACTTTGTCTCCAGTGAAAAGAATTGCAAAGTTGTATGACAACAGGCATGAATATAGGAATGGGTAAATAATAAAGGTCAATAATTCAATATATAAAGTTTGTCCTTTTGATCACAATTACTTATGCCTCTCCCCACCATTAAAATACATTCCCCCTGCCATGAACAACAAAAATCTAACCCAATCATGTCTTCAAGCTCTAAGTTATAGATTCACGAGGTACATAATAAGGTCCAGACATGGGTTTTCCTAACACAGACACCTGTACACTAAAAGAAAGTTGTCTGCTTAGCAAGTACAAATATCCAGACACACTGATAGAACAAGGACCAAATTACTGCAATAAACTGTCTCATTCAAAAGGGAGACTGGAAATCACATAGTATTTGTTGCTTCAAAACAATCTTGAAAACAAACTTGAAAATTTGAAATTTTCTCTAAGTTTTTTTTTTTTTTTTTGAGTACCTGTCGAGAGTTCTGCTCAACTGCTCAGCCTCTTATTTATCTCTTCTTCAGTCAGAATAATCCAAACTGGACAGCTGTAGAGTAAAAGGGACTCCCAAATCGAGGCTCACAATTTTAGATTTCTTTCTTCTCTAACAGTTTGGACCAATAATTCTTTATCTTGTCATTAGCCCTCCAGTGTCTTCAAACAGATTCATTCTTTCTTTCTTTTCTTTTCTTTTCTTTCTTTCTTTCTTTCTTTTTCTTTCTTCTTTCTTTTTCTTTCTTTCTTTCTTTCCTTCTTTCTTTCTTTCTTTCTTTCTTTCTTTCTTTCTTTCTTTCTTTCTTTCTTTCTTTCTTTCTTTCTTTCTTTCTTTCTTTCTTTCTTTCTTTCTTTCCTTCTTTCCTTCTTTCCTTCTTTCTTTCCTTCTTCCTTCCTTCCTTCCTTCCTTCCTTCCTTCCTTCCTTCCTTCCTTCCCTCCTTCTTTCTTTCTCTCTCTCTCTCTCTTTCTTTCTTTCTTTCTTTCTTTCTTTCTTTTCAATCTAAGATTTCTGGTTATTCCGAGTGGGTCATTTTGCCCATTACTGAAAGTGAATCCTCTATATTAATTTTAATGGCTGTATGACCATGAGTAATTAATTAACTTTTAGGATACTGAACTAGCTCATGTTTAACATATGAATGCATATATCCCATTGTCATTATCAGAATCATAAAGAGTAATGTTATAAATACTGAGCCACATGTTTTATGTCTGCCATGATATAATGGCCAAATAAGTTAGTAACTGTTATTATTGGTTTAATTTTAGGTAACTTGCCAGATTCTTTTCCAAACTTTACATTATATGAATTTTCAATCTTTTATTTTTTTAAAGATATAAATAAAATCTCTCCTCAGAGAGAGAGGGAGAGAGCGCGCAAGCAGGGGTCATGGCAGAGGGAGAAGGAGAAGCAGACTCCCACAAGCAAGGAGCCCAATGCGGGGCTCAATCTCAGGACCCCAGGATCATGACCTGAGCCCAAGACAGACTCTTAACCGACTGAGCCACCCAGGCATCCTTCAAACTTTTAATTTTTTAAATGTATGGTATACATGTGAAAATATATTCATTCCCCAAAATGAATTTCTCATATTATCATCTTATTTGATTTAGGAATATAAGATAAATAAAGTAGTAAAAGATAAATCCAAGTTTGTTGGTTTAAACAATAGGATGGGTGGAGTACCATTGAGTGAGACTGGGAAAATTGCAGTTAAAGGAGGGGTGGTGCCAAACTCTAAAATATCTCTGATTCTAGATATTCACGATATGTAAACTCCTCCCATGTTAGGAAGGGCTGGCTTATGTAACTAATAGGATATTGTGTGACTTCCAAACTGGCTCATAAGAAACATTATGGACATCTGCCTGCTTCTTCTGGAAACGCTCACTTTGCAGGAAGCTAAATGTCACGTCATGAGGGCACTCATGAAGCCCCATAAAGAAGTACATGTGGGGAGGAACTGAGGCCATACAACAAGAGATAACTTGCAAGGCATGTGAGTGAACCTTTTCAGAAATGGATCTTCCAGCTCTAGTCAAGCCTTCAGATGAATACAGCCCTAGGTGGGATCTTGACTCTAAACTCATGAGAAACCTGTACTAGAAACAGTAGGCTGAGCCATTCCTGTATGAGACAGTACATGTTTATTGCTTTCAGCTACTAAGTTTTTGGGGGTAATTTCTTTTTCATCAGTAAATAACTAAAATATCAGGTTTCAGGGAAACACAAACAAAACCAGAGTTTGGCTTTGGATAGTGCAGCAGATGTTGTGGTCCAACTCTACTTGGCGCAATTTATTTCAGAGCAGCGCTAGGGAAGAGTTGCATAGATTGCCAGCGCACATCCAACAATGTACCAGAGCATCTCTCTGCTTTTCTTTTCAGTGCTTTTCCTGGTGTCTCAGAGTCTGCTTATCCAGATGTAGGCACAACTCTGAAAGGCAAGGGAGGCAAAAACCAAGATTTTGCTTCAGACCATGTTTTCAAGGTATAGAACTTAAAAATATTATGTTTGAAGTGCTTAGTAGATACCTAAATTATGATGGTGAAATAATGTTGGATATAACGTCTGCAATTCAAAACAAAGTCCTGGGCTACAGACATAAATTTAATAGTTGTCAGAAAGCACATTAAGCCATAAGACTGGATGATCTCCCAAAGGAATAACTAGAATGAGAAGCTCAAAGTACGAGAACGAAGTTATGGGACACTCTTACCATGTAGATTATTCCATTTTTTGCTTCTAAATGAAATAGAAGCTCTGATAAACTTATCTATTCTGCATTGTCTAAATTTTTTTCATTGTAGCACTGCATAAACTATGTATGCATATGCATTAGTCAGGATTCTCCAGAGAAATAGAACCAACAGGATTTATGTATTGATATATATACAATCTACATATATATATATATATATATATATATATATATATATATATATATATATATAAAACTTCCTTCCAGTAATGGGAGAAAAAGCTCTTACAGTGTATGACCAGAAAACTTGGATTAAATAGGGGAAAAATATGTTTGAAGGCATTGGTGAGTTAATGATAAGATAAAGAATTATTGGGCCAAGGCCTGGAGAAGAAAGAGACCCAAAATTATGAACCTGCATTTTGGGGCCATGTTACTCTATAGATGTCTGATGAGGCCTCTTCTTTCTTCCACTCTGAGAATTGAGAATCCTAGCCACCACCACCATCAGCACATTTATTCATTTGATTGATCTTACATTTCACTGAAATTGGTGTCAGTATTGAATCTCAATTTACCATTACCATAAACATATCTACTAAAAAGGCTTCAGAATTTCTTTGCACTTTGTTCCTTAATCCTCTCAGCCCACCAAACTCCAGACTCGAGTATATAATCAAATAATATGTATGTGTTCTTAAGCTATCTGCATGAGTTGTTTTTTGTTTTTGTTTTTTTTCCTTTTCTTCTTATTTTCTTTACTTCTTTACTCCTTCCCTACCTTGTTTTCCTTTGTGGTTAGAGTTCATTTGAAATATATTTAGGGTCATTTGTTTTAGTTTCCTTTTAGTTTGAATTTTTTCCCTCTTTCCAAATCTTACTGATTTATTTTTATAGACACAGTATTTTTTTAAGATTTTATTTATTTGAGAGAGAGAATGAGAGAAAGAGAGAGCATGAGGTGGGGAGGGTCAGAGGGAGAAGCAGACTCCCTGCTGAGCAGGGAGCCCGATGTGGGACTCGATCTTGGGATCCAGGATCATGACCTGAGCCGAAGGCAGTCACTTAACAAAATGAGCCACCCAGGTGCCCACACACTATAGACACAGTATTAACATGCTTTTATAATTGACAGTTATATAAAAAGGTATACTTTGAGGGTGGGGGTATGGGTTAGCCTGGTGATGGGTATTAAAGAGGGCACGTTCTGCGTGGAGCACTGGGTGTCATGCACAAACAATGAATCATGGAACACTACATCAAAAACTAATGATGTATTGTATGGTGATTAACATAACAATAAAAAATTTAAAAAAATAAGACAAAAAAAAAGAAGTATAAAGGGGGCTCCTGGGTGGCTCAGTCAGTTGAGCCTCTGCCTTAGGCTTGGGTCATGATCTCAGGACCCTGGGATGGAGCCCCGCATTGGGCTTCCTGCTCAATGGGGAGTCTGCTTCTCCCTCTACTGCCTGCTCCTGCGCTCTCTCGCTATCTCTGAAATAAATAATAAATAAAATCTTTTTTTAAAAAGGAAAAAAAAAGGTATACTTTGAGAAATATCTTGTCACTCCCTCTTGTGCCCCTTTACCTCACACCTACCCTATTCTTTGTATGTATAAACTTCATCATTTTATGATTTGTCCTAATGTTACTTTTTGTAATGATAAGCAGATATAGATCTATTTTCTTATTTTCATTTCTTTCTTACAGAAAAGGTAGGGTACTCTGTGTATCTTAATACATTTTTTTTTCTCACTTACTGAAATCACCTGAAACTTACTCCAGAATTACTCCAGTTTCATATGGGTCTTTCTCATAATTTTCATTAAGCTGTATAAAATGCACTTCAATCACTAAATTCACCTCTTTTATGTCATTTTTATTGTATATCCAATAGTCACTTCAAACTTTCCAATTTAATGTCTGCACTTCAGGTGATCTCTTTGTTTCACAAAATAACCCCCAAGGGCAAATTCAATTTTCATTTGATATCTTTGTAAATTTTTAGACTGCCAAATAGTTACTCTTCTTCTTCACTACGTTTATTTGTCATCAAAATCATGCATTTTATTCTTTGAAATATATTTTTTAAAGATTTATTTATTTGAGAGAGGCAGAGTGGGTGAACACGGATTGGGGGAGGGGCATTGGCAGAGGGAGAGAGAATCCACAAGCAGACTCCCTGCTAATCATGGAGCTAGATTCAGGGCTTGATCCCAGGACCCTGAGATCATGACATGAGCTGAAACCAAGAGTCGACCTCTCAAAATGGACTGAGCCACCCAGGCACCTCTGAAATATTTTTATTCTTGGAATACTTTCTTCATCCTATTGCTACTAACCCAGACCTCAACATTTCCATTGTGTATTGTTTTCCTTGCAAATCTCATTGTCTTTGAGATTCCCCTACCATTATAGTCCTATTTACATTTGCATGTCAATCTAAGGTTTCTAAAGTATCACTTTCCTAACATTCACTGTGTTCACAACCTACAGTAGCTCTCCACTATTTATTTCAGTACGTTAAAATACTGCTCCCAGGATGTTAACAGTCTTACTATTTGGGCTCTTTCCTAATAATGACAAGTATTGTTCTTAACATCTCATATCTTGATCACACATTATGTGTTTGCTTTGGCCTCTCTGCATTTGATTAAACTGTTACTTTAAACTGAAATGTTCTTCTCATCTGACGATCTGTGTCATATTTCATCGTTCTTCTGCAACTGCTTTTGACCACATGTTTTTGAAGTTCAGTTACATTCCTTATAATTCCTATGGTATCATGTAACTGCATGAAAGTATTATGTTCATCTCTATAGCTTTATAAGATGGACTATATGAAATGTACTTGTTTTTCATATACTTCACAAAACAAAACAGATTTATTAATATTTATTAAATAGTTCCTGAATATTTACAAAATCCTTAAAAATACTTTGTGTTTTAAAAGTTATATTTCATTGTAAAATTTTAAATTTATTTAATTTTTTAAAATTTTATTTAAATTTATTTAAATTTATTTATATGTTTTATTTATGCTATTTTTATTAATAAAATATTATTGATATGAAGGTCATTTTGGCTCTTTCCAGGCAACTTTGGTGTTTAAGATTTTATCTTATAAATTGTACTAAATTAATAATTAGTGTTATTTATATGAAAATAATTATTTTGCAAGACTGATACGCTTTTTTTATCTTTATGTACCCAAGGATATGTTAAATATTAAGACAGAAGTAAATGAAAAGTGACCTAGCTATACACTGAGCCATTCTATCTCAGTTCTTAAAATAGCTGACAGTCCTGCTATACATATTATATTTTAAAGTATTTTTTTCAGCTTGTTGTTCTCATTATGCTCAGGAACCATGTTCCCCAGGGTCACTTTTAAAATGTTTATGTTAACTATTGAAGTAGCATGGGCTGAAGTCTTTATTACTGATATAAATTTAATATTTTTGTTGTATAGCTGTCTATACACTCTTCTCCAGTAAACACTGGTGACTTGTTTGAATTAAGTTCTAGCTTCACTTATAATAATGTTATTATTGTGAAAAAAAATCAGTTTCAAATTTAAGCAAGAGACAAAGAGTCTTAAATATTGTTTATTCTATTGCATGGTACATTTTTAATATCTTGGTTTCTTTACCCCACTAGTATTATTAAAAATAGAGCGGACATTACCAGGTATACACAAGCTTTGCTGCATCCTAAGAATCTAAGGACGCTTAAAATAAATGCCAAATGGTTGATCAAGATGAGAAATAATGGAGTTTAGTATAGTTTAGGGTCACCACAAAGATTTGTAGAGGATAGGCAAACTTAACCTGAATTTTGAAGGAAGATTAATATTTAAGTAACTAGAGAGGAGTGCGTATGGCATTTCCAGTGAGCCAAATCACAGAGTAGGTCACCTAGAAAAGACCAGAAAAGAAGAATTTAGAGTCTGAAAAACAGATTTTTATCCATTAATGCCAAGTGCAGGAGTCTGAGTCCCAGTGCAAGCTTTCAAATCTGCTTTCCAGATGTGTAATGTGCCCATAGACATAATCAATATGTCTATGTGATTTATAATGAATTTTAGTGGCAATAAACCGGTTAGAATCAGTTGAAATAGGTGTAAAATGTGGAATTCCTGAATTAGAGTATGTGCTAAATTCTCATTACACTTGCAATCAGACTCCATCTTTAGCTTTTGCATTTGGAGTAAAAGCACAATCTTGCTGCATTTGTAAAAGAATATTAACCAAAACTCCTTTTCCTTTCAGTGTAGTTATTTGTATCAGATGAACAGTAAGACCTTAGTTCTATTACTTTAAAAAGGTCTTGACCACCAGATAAAATCCATTATAGAAAATTCCACTTGTACTGGATACATGTTGCCTCTTCAAGACTGGCAAAGTGCAATAAATCTAAAATTCTCAATACAGTAATTACAACTTCAGAGAAATTCTCAGATTGGATAAAGTAACAGAGTAACTTCTTATCATTTCTAGACTTTGAACAAAGGACAAAAAGTTAATTGACTCAAATGATAGAGTTTACCTTCAAATTGAAAGCACATTAACCTATAAAGTCAGTCTGTCTCATTGAAAATAAATGATTTTACCTCTATATTTTTACTGTAGAAATCTCTCATGGGAAATCATCATTAAACCATAAATTGTGAGATTTAACAAAATTCATTAATAATGGTTAAATAAATTCACATTCAGGGCATCCGCCCAAATATAGAAGGCACACAATCGTGTGTTATTAGCTTAGCACTGTTGGGACATCATTATACGCATACACTCATATAATTTTTTATGATCTACTCTAATTAGGGGAGCACAGAAATATAAGACAATGTAATGGATAAGCAGTAAGGGAACAGATTGAGAAACTGAGTCAGTAATGTTTGCAACATACCAAAGACTGCAGAAATACATAGAAGGTGTCTCAAACTGCATATTTAAGCATATTTCTTTGAATAAGGAGTGGTTTGACTTCAAAGTGTATTTCAATCTACCTAATGCATATTGACAAATGAAAGGATTGACCTATTATAAACTACATGTAGGTTTAACTTAAAAAAAAATTATCTGCACTACTGAGCTTTTCCTAATCAGTGTATAGCCCACATTCCAAGACTGTAGTTGACATAATGTTTGATGTAAATATGTAAATATTACATTTAAATTATCTGTAAGTTATAGTTAACTCAAAAAGTATGTTAAAAAAATTGTTTACCAAATACGTTGAATTTCCATTTCTGTCACTCCCTAGCCCTTAGTGAGCACTCCAGACTTCGTAAAGTGTTAAACAAATGTAAGTTATTATTATTATATCTCGATCCACACAGTTATAAAACAAGTTGAATAAATATAAACAATAGAATTACAAACTTCTCTGGTTTAAGAGTCAAGCAAGAATTTGGCTGCCTACAAATATAGAATATATACTGTAGAAAAAACGAAGTAATCATCCGTATTGAAAATGAAACAAACTTTTGAACAACTGTTAAGTTTTCAATAATTTTTGGGTAGGAGAGAAAAAAAACTATAAACAAAATAGCAGTCCTCTAACTTTTTATGAGTAGCTTTCCATCTCCATTACCCTCAGAGTGTGAAAACCTTTAGTGACCAAGTGGTTCATTTTCCCTATTTTACTGATGAGGCAATTGGGACACTAGTGAATATTTGGGTTTCCAGTCTCCAGTCTCTGTGTACTTACGAAGCCTGGAAGTCACCATCCTGTCCTAACAACAAGTAAAAACCAGAACAAACTGAAAAATCAACAACTCTTCTTAGATCCTTAAGAGAAGAGAGGTCATAGGGCAGACCTCTATCCACCAAATTGGAGTAAATACAGAGAATCACAGCTTAAAGGAGCAGAGACTCATAAGCTGCAGTCTTGGTGGGAACCACTGCTGGAGTGGGGAGACCAGCACTGCAACTGAATGGAAAGAGTCTCAGTGTGGACAAGTTTAAGAGCTAAAAACGCCTGCATGACCCAGTTAAGTGAGTTTTACCTCCATGAGCTCAACCAAGTTCTCACAATAAATATCAGAGAAGAGACTCTGCTTCTGGCCGGCGGAGGGGGAAAGATCCATTTAGAAATAATGCCATAGCACTTTGTTCTAACATGGGCTGCCATTAGGAGAAACTAATTAACACAGCCTCATCTGCCAAGGTTTTATCAGAACCTAACCAACCTAAGAAAAGGGAAATACCCAATTCTACCTGGATCTAGCCTTCTACAAGGAGAAAGCAGGATACCCACCTCCAGCCCCCCTGGCCATCTGTTCCTTGGGGAAGGAACAGAGATGCACTGTGACAGTCCAGAGGCACAGGCTCACTAAAAGAATGACACGTACTCATAGGTCTATAGGATGCGTCCCCTCCCCATACCTCTCTACCGCATTACTAAAGGTCTATTTGCAGCAGTTCCTTCTACCAGTACATCATGTCCAGCTATAAAGAAAAAAAAAATTACAAGACATGCTAAAAGGCAAAAAACACAGTTGGAAGGGACAGAGCAAGCATCAGGACCAAACTCAGATATGGCAGGGATTTTGGGCTTATCACACCAGGAATTTAAAGCAACTATGATTAATATATATGTGAAGGGCTCTAATGGATAAACCGTGTTGCATACAAGATCAGATGAGTAATGTATGCAGAGAGTTGGAAATTCTAAGAAGAAACCAAAAAGAAATGCTAAAGGAAATAAAAAAATATAAAATATAAAACAAAAAAATAAAAATATAAAAAATAAAAATAAAAAATACTGCAACAGAAGAAGAGTGTCTTTGATGAGCTTATTAGTAGATGGCAAATGGCTAAGGAAGAAATCTCTGAGCTTGAGGATATCTCAATAGAAACCTCCCAAACTGAAAGCAATCAGAGAAAAAAGGACTGAAAAAACAGAGTAGAAATCTAAGAACTGTGGGACATAAGAGTAATGGGAATACCAGGAGACTATTTAAGTTTAGTGAGTGGTAAAACCGGAGCTAGAATTTAGGCCTCATAACTCCATTTCTGTTTTTTAAGTCTGTGCCATGTTCCTGCAACACATAGGTCTGCTTCCCAATTGCCTGGTTGCTTCAAACTTCTGGCTTCTAGTAAACCGTTCTTGGACTGTCTCCTTGCAAATGCCTTTGTTTTCAATTTACTAATACACATCTAACCACAACCAATAGAACATCAAACTAATAAAACTGCAGAGTACCAAATAACTACATTAAAGGGCAGTTAACAGGTTAACTAACTCCCTCCCTCCGTGTGTGTGTGTGTTTATGTGTGTGTATGTAATTTATTTTCTAAAGCACATGAGTAGAAATCAATCTATATGTTCTACTAGTTGCATATAAAGGGAAGGCAAAACAAAGACAAAGAGAAGTTTTTAATTAACATACTCAGGATTTTCTTGCTAATATTTCACTAGAAATTAAAATAATGGCTCACTTCCTGTTGGTAGAGATTAAAAAATAAAATGTCTATTACTTATACTTCCTGGAAAGCAATAATTTGCACTACTGCAAAGTAGTTCAGTCATTCCCAGATATGAATTTTGATTGTGTCAACATTATAATGGCAGTGAAAATAAAACAAAACATGTCAAATTTAAGTTATAGAATAGCTGCTGGCTCCTATCATAAAGACAGAGTAAAATATTCACATCATTTTTGGCTTTGGAATGAATTAATTACTTGAAACATATTTTACCTGAACTTTGGGGAACATATGTTAGAGAAACATCTTATGAGGTTAGGGAAAAGGGTAGTGATTAATGTTTCTTCTTATTTCTAAAGTATTGTTTACTCTTGTGCTGGTGAAGGTAGTTTTATTTTCCATAAGAGAACACTGCCTTGTAAAAAACAGTTTTCTGAAAGGACCATGAATTTTGGAAGTTAGCTTCTAATACATGTACTTTCTTAACTTACCTTTCTTCTAATGCCACACCTGCCTAAGTATTTGGAAAAATACCCTTATATCATTGCCTCCTCAAAGCTCTTCTGAGCAGAGCCATCTTAGGAGAGAAGCAAAATGTTTTCTTAATTAGAAGGCTTTATGGATCTTGGGTAAAGTGGCAGTCTTGAAGTCGATGGGTATCTTGACTTCTGTCCATGAGTTTCCTATACAATGCATGTGGTATTAGTTCACAAGGAAAATTTTGAACTCTAAAGGAAAGGATATTCAATGTGCCCATCCTTGTTACTTTCCCACAATAATTATTAACACTCTTTCCTGATAGCCTTGCACAAAGCCCCCGACATGTAATGTGTGCAGGTCTTATGATAGCCCTGCCAGAAAGATATCATTAAATCCACTTGCGTATATGGAAGTTCAGACCTGAAGATATTAACTAACTTGATTGATTGCAAGCCCTGAGCATTTTACTAAGGTCCTTAGGACAGGATCAAGGAAAACCACTTCTAAATTGGATCAGCTCCTTAAGGTGAATAAAGGTATATATTATGATTTTTTTCCCCATTGCACTAGATTTACTCTTTTAGGGTAAGGCATTAGAAACTTCTTTTTCAGGGGCACCTGGGTGGCTCAGCTGTTAAGCATCTGCCTTCGGCTCAGGTCATGATCCCAGGGTCCTGGGATGGAGCCCTGCATGGGGCTCCCTGATAATCAGGAAGCCTGCTTCTCCCTCTGCCACTCCCCCTGCTTTGTGTTCCCTCTCTCGCTGTCTCTCTCTCTCTCTCTGTCAAATAAATAAATAAATAAAATCTTAAAAAAAAAAAGAAACTTCTTTTTCAGAGTAGTGGATAGGTAGAGAGAAGCCACTAACCCTTGAGTTTACATATATGTTTTTAGATCTCCCAAGAGAAATGGGAGATAGATGAATCTTTTGTGGAACAAGTAAAGAGAATCTTGACAGTTCTGGAGTGGTGTGTTGGGTCTGCAGTGCCCTGGTGATGTCCCAGAGGTATCTGGGAGCCCGGAAGCAGAGAAATTAGTGGGACGATGGGCTGGCTTTTCTTCATTTACTTTATTGACAATTCATATTAAATATTTTGAGGAAAGATTTAGGCAGGAAAAATATTTGAAAACCATTAATTTAGAGAATGAGATGTGAACAGAATGTGAATCATCAAGCAGTCAGGGGACTCAGACAGGAACCAAGAGGGGCAGGGGAATAGTTTGCTGGCATCAAAATTTTCCTGGACCTAGGCTGATAGGAAACCCATTATCCTACTCAGAGGAGGGAACTAAATACAACACCAAAGCTTTACCAAAACTGAGAGTGTAGAGTAACACTTCTGCCATCGCTACTCATAGTCCTCTTTGCTGCGTATTTGTCACCACCCGTGTCGTAGTTTGAGTGTTCCATCACCAGTTTGCTAGTTAGCACTGTGGTGAAACTCTTTAATGCTATTACCAAAATAAAACTGGGTTATAATCCCTGATCTAGGGACACAAAGCTGTTGTACTTTGTATGTATTGTGCAAAGACCCTAACCAAGGGGACAGATAGGATGTGAAATCCAGTTGGCACTCAACTCATTGGCCTTACTCTCTGGCTTAGGACTATGTCTGCATGGAGTTAAGAGGTACCTTTTTCTCACTTACATAAAGACACCACATGGGCTAGTGGCAACCCTGCCTTGTGCCATGGTCCCCTCTACACCCACCCCCACCCCCTGTAATCTGCATTTACCTCTCCCATGGCCTTTTTGTATAACATAGTAATATAACTCCCTGTAAATTTAGGACATTATTCCTTGCCATACAATAGCATAAGAATAATGATTTGTTATTATATCTCCTACATCTTAGAACTGTCCCTGACACATAATATATGCTCCCTAATTGTCTTTGGATTGTTACTGAATGCATGTTCCAATGTGGTAAGATAATTTGCATGATTCTCAATAGAGAACTTTAAAAAAACATGTATGCTTATATAACTTTTTTATGTTCACCACAATGAAATATTTGATGCACCATGTGAATTAGATGTATCATATAAAATATATTTAATTCACTCTAAATTCTAGCATCAAATTAGGTTGTTTTCTGTCATGCATTACTCTTCTTGATTCTTTAGACACTATGATACTCTCCATTGACATAGAGAGTAAAATATAAAACCCATAGGAATATCACATGATTTAATCAAATCGTATATCTGATTAAGAGGTCCTGGACTGGAGGAAGGAAGAGGAAGTTTCTATTACATGATAGATTCTGTGTCCACTTGAAATTCTTCTATTTCACTTTTAACATACAACCACTCTTTGAATTAGATATTTCATTTTAAAATGAGGTAACTGAATATCAGAGAAATACATGACCTGGTAAAGTCCCTTGTCTTGGGTCTGCCTTTGGCTCAGGTCATAATCTCAGAGTCCTGGGATTGAGCCCTGCATCAGGCTCCCTGCTCAGTAGAAAGCCTGCTTTTCCCTCTCCCTCTCCCTCTGCCCCTCCCCCAGCTCATGCTCTCTCTCTCTCTCTCTCAAATAAATAAAATCTATTTTTAAAAAAGTACTTATCTTGTAATTTCCAGAATTGGAAAGTCCAGTGTATTTATATGAGAGACTAATTTGTCCAGCTGATATTTTACTTACACTGATGATGCCTTCACAATGATGGAGTATTTTGTTTACTTGGGAATTTCAGCTAATTGTCTCAATACTTTTTCTATACAATGAACAATAACCATTTTGAGTGATGGTATTTTTTCTCAATAAGGTGATTTTTTTCCCATTTAGCTGATTTTTTAAGCTTTTATTTATTTATTTGTCAGAGAGAGAAAGAGAGAGAGAGTGCACACAAGCAGGGGGAGCAGCAGGCAAAGGGAGAAGCAGACTCCCCACTGAGCAGGGAGCCCGATGTGGGACTCGATCCCAGGACCTCGGGATCATGACATGAGCTGAAGGCAGACGCTTAACCGACTGAGCCACCCAGGTGTCCCTAACTGAATGTTTTGATGTCATTGTTGTATAGTCCAGAGCCAGTCTCTAATTTCCCACTGCATCCTGGTACATGAAGTAAAATACCAAGACACATTCACACATAAACCAAGATATTTTCATTATCACTCTCCACCAAGCATGTATATTCTTCCTTTAATGAAAATGATTATCTTTTGCTAGCTTTGTTCATTGTTTAAAAATGTCTCCCTGCTTCAAAATCTCACCTATTGCTGTTTCTCTGGGATGAATGTTTTTTTTGTGTGTTTTATTTTGTTTTAGTTCTACTGAGTGATTCTCAGCAATCTTACATAATATACACTTTCTCAAAAAAATCAATATCAAATCATGCCAAGGATATATATTTTTAAAAATCAAAAATATTTAAGCAATCAGTTACATATACAGATTTTATCTATATTTTGCAGTCTACACAAAGAAAGATAATAAAAAATAAATAAGATAAAAAATTTAAATCTGTTTCCAGAAATGTTTATGGAAGATTTTATACATACCACATAGGCACACATACTCATATATATAGTAAATGTCAATAAAGCCAAATTTGCAAACTGTTGTCCTTCTGGGGTGTTTGTTTAGAAGTCATTAAAAGTTGACCCATTTCTCATAAACATCCAAATTTAAAAGACCAAGCACCCTAGGCTATGTGTAGGTAACTGGTATGACTATCCATTAGATAAGATGTTCTCCAGGTTGTCATGGAGCATGTCATCCCTATATACATGGGACTGTCCTCACTTGAATTAGGGACTTCTTTACCCACGTGTCTGGTTCAGGTTGTCATGGAGCATGTCATCCCTATATACATGGGACTGTCCTCACTTGAATTAGGGACTTCTTTACCCACGTGTCTGGTTTAGGATGATTGAAAAGGAAAGGAGATTAACAATAAAGTCTTCTAAGGAAAGAAGGAGGAACCAAAATGATTCAGGCTTAGATTGGGCCAGCAAGAGAAATTTACCTGGCAAATGAGACTGAAGAGCATCAGGGAAATACAGTAAAGGCAGACACTTTAGGTGATTTCAAACCCTGAATATTATTAAATGAACAAAACATATAGAATACAAAACCTGCCATATGTTTTCTTAGGTAACAATATGATTAGTATTGTTCAGATACCTTGTGTAAACTCAATAAATAATTTTTCAACATCTACTTTATGCCTGGCACCAGGCTGGGCCCTGAGGATGCCAAAATTGGGAAGATAATCTTGCCCCAAGGAAGTCACAAACCAAAGGAGGAGACTATCATATATAATTGCATAAAAATAAATGGACTTACAACTCTTTAATAAAAAGACAAATAAACCACTTAAAAATAGACAAAGGACTTACCTTACACCACATAAAAAATTTAACTCAAAGTATACTGAAGACCTAAACAAAGAGCTAAAATTATAAAAGTCTAGAAAGTCTAGAAGAAAACATAGGAGAAAATTTTAATGATTTTGGGTTTGGCAATGGTTTATTTGATACGACACCAAAAGCACAGCCAACAAAAGAAAGAACAGATAAAATGACTCATTCAAAATTAAAAACTTTTGTGCATCAGGGGTACCTGGGTGGCTCAGTCGTTAAGTGTCTGCCTTCAGCTCAGGTCATGGTCCCGGGGTCCTGGGATCGAGCCCCACATCGGGCTCCCTGCTTGGCGGGAAGCCTGCTTCTGCCTCTCCCACTCCCCCTGCTTGTGTTCCCTCTCTCTCTCTCTGAGTGTCTCTCTGTCAAATAAATAAATAAAATCTTAAAAAATAAAAATAAAAAATAGGGGCACCTGGGTGGCTCAGTTGGTTAAGCGACTGCCTTCGACTCAGGTCATGATCCTGGAGTCACCCGGGATTGAGTCCCACATCGGGCTCCCTGCTCAGCGGGGAGTCTGCTTCTTCCTCTGACCCTCTTCCCTCTCATGCTCTCTAGCTCTCATTCTCTCTCTCTCTCTCAAATAAATACAATCTTTAAAAAAATAAAATAAAAAATAAAAAACTTTTGTGCATCAAAGAAAGCTAGCAACAGAGTAAAAGATAACCCACAGAATGGGACAAAATATTTCAAATCATATATCTGACAAGGGATTCGTATCCAGAATATATAAAGAACTCCTACAACTCAACAACAATAGCAATGACAACAGCAAAACAAACAACCCAATTAACAAATGCAGAAAGGATTTGGATAGACATTTCTCCAAAGAAGTTATATTGATGGCCAGGAATACATGGAAAGTTGTTCATCATTAGTTATCAGGGAAATGCAAATTAAAATCACAATGGGGTACCATTTTACACTTATTAGGATGACTGTAGTAAAAAATAGTCAATAAAACGTGTTGGCAAAGACGTGGAGAAGTTAGAATGTTCATGAACTGCTGATGGGATTGTACAGTGAGGCAGCTGCTGTGGAAAACAGTCTGGCAGCTCCCCAAACAGCTAACCATAGAGTTACTGTATTCCACTCCGAGGTATATACCCAAGAGAAATGAAGATGTATGTCTACAACAACTTGTACACAAATATCTAGTAGCCAAAAAGTAGAAACAATCCAAATGGCCATCAGTTGATGAATGGATGAACAGAATGTGGGATATCTTTACAATAGAATGTTATCCAGCCATAAAAAAGGAATGAAGTCTGGACACATGCTACAACATGAATAAACCTTGAAAACATGCTAGATGAAAGAATTCAGTCACAAAAGACCACACATCCTATGATTTCGTTTATATGAAATGTCCAGAAGAGGCAAATCTATACCCAGAGAGGAGAGATTAGAGGTTGTCTAGGGCTGGGGTTAGTGGGGAGATTGAGGAGTGATGGCTAACAGATGTGTGGTTTCTCTTTGCAATAATAAAGCCAAAAATCAATCAACCAATCGACCAACTATGCCCAGCATATATGTTTAAGAAAATCAAAGATAAATTTAAGCAGGCCAGATGATAATGTATAGCAATCAGTTACACATAGGTATTTTTTACATGTTTTATAATATACACAAAGGAAGATAATAGAAAATTTATATGTCTCCCCAGAAATACATGTGGAAGATTATGTATGCGTGTGTGTTTGTTTTATTTTTGTTTCCATAAAGTCAGAGTTAAATTGTAACTTTGTTTAGAGGGAAGAACTTTTCTTCTTCAAAGACAAACAGAATGTTAGACATCTGAGCAACTTTCAAATATCAAAGGTAGGCTAAGAAGGTAGTTTAACTAGGAGAAATGCGGAACTGGTAAAATATGTTTAGTAATTCAATTATATATCAAACCATTCCGATCATTTGTGTCATGTTCTTCAAACTTAAAAGTTAAATTAGTTCTGCAGTTACATATGACCATGGGAAGTAATTCTTAGCCATGCATTTCATTGGTTTTTAGCACATTTTTGGAAAAAGGGGTACTATATTCCGCTATTATCTTTTTTAAATGACTGTTTGCAGATATAGGCATACAGATAGATACAACTACAAGTATGCGTAGCTGTAGATATGGGTACAGATATAGTATAGATAGATATAGACGTAGATACAGATGTAGATATAGACGTAGATACAGATGTAGATACAGACGTAGACATAGACGTAGATACAGACGTAGACATAGACTTAGATACTGACGTAGACACAGACGTAGATACAGACGTAGACATAGACGTAGATACAGACGTAGACACAGACGTAGATACAGACGTAGACACAGACGTAGATACAGACGTAGACATAGACTTAGATACTGATGTAGACACAGACGTAGATACAGACGTAGATACAGACGTAGATACAGACGTAGATACAGACGTAGACATAGACTTAGATACTGATGTAGACACAGACGTAGATACAGATGTAGATATAGACGTAGATACAGACGTAGATACAGACGTAGATACAGACGTAGATACCATCAGGGAGTCCATGAGTATTTCAGTTAACTGAAATCTTTGGTTATGACTACATGACCAGAATATACATTCATACATATTTTCCCCATTTTAAAGAGTAATAAAAAGGGTAAATGAAACATATTATCTACAAATAAGGAGATAATCTATTAGAAGAAAACTATAAATATGCAAATATAATAATTCAAAGAAGACTAGAATAACCACAATAATAAAGATGTGAAGTACTATAGTGCCCCAAAAGGAAATAAATCAGCCTATAATTTCATAAAACTTCTCCATACTTTGAGATGGGCTATCTATTGTAGCCCTGGGTTTGCCATCAAGTAGAAATGGTTTTGTCAGATTGTTAAGCAATTTGATACTCATTTTCTTGTATGAAAACTTAGTGAGTTGGTTCTAGGTTTACTTCAGCTTTTACTTTTGATGACAAAATCATTATGGCAACTGTATGGTACTGTCATGAAGACCCTGTCCTTTGATGAGACAGGAAAAAAATTTCAAAGAAAGGAAAGCATATAACATGTGCATGAAATTTCTAGAGATAAAGATAAATAAATAAAATAAGAAATCAAACTAAATAAAAGGAAGCAGCATTAAGCAAATAATGGGACTGCTCCCCCAATATATATATATATGTATATATATATATACATATATATATATATATATATTTTTTTTTTTAAGAAAAGTACATTGTTCAGTTCAGGTGAGGCAGAGTTGTATGCAGTTTGGTGATAAGCAATAGAGCTAGAGTTGTAGATAGTGGTTGGGATCATGAATGTTAGAATTTTATTATGTTTACAGTTAATTTGGTAGGTAGAAGGGTCAGGAATGCATTAGACCATGAAGGGAGCTGTTCTGGCAGATTTGGGAGAAGGATGGTTTGGAAACCAATGCCTGCCTGGAATTTAGGATCAAGTTAATGAGTATCCAAATTAACATGAGAAAAATGAGAAGACAAAGGAGAAGAGAGCAAACATTAAGAACAAAATACATGAGGTGGGGTGTGTGTGTGTGTGTGTGTGTGTGTGTGTGTGTGTGTGTGTGTGTGTATGAAGGAATAAGGATAAAGAAAAGGATACAGTTGGAAAATTTAAATGTGAATAACTGGATATACGGTGGTGTCATTGCAAGAAGAAAATCACAAGGAGGAGCTTGTCCTCGGGGAGACCAGACACAAAACAAAACCTTATATAGTTTAGAGCTGGGAGAAAGATTTGAAATTAACTAGGATAATTTGTCTATTTCACACATTAAGAAGCCAAGGTTCAGAGAAGTGATTTAACTAAATCAGATGACTAATGGAGAATGAAATTTTGAAATATGCTCAGTTGGAGGGGTGGAGCAGGTGGAGATAAGGCAAGAGTACAGTTGATGACAGCAATAAATATACAGTTTACTTTCAAAGTAAAATGATCACCTCACTATAATAATAACTTTGAAAGAAACATACAGAAGAGCAACTTGCTACAAAAGTGCCAGGAATTGCAACAATATTATAATTTTAGGGAAACTAATTTTCTCCTGACATGTCCAGATTACATATTATAAGAAAAATTGGGGAAAGAAAACATTCTTAAACCTCAGAAATATTTCCTGCTGTTCTGTTAAACTGAGATTAATTGCAAGTCACACAAGTTAAACAGTACAAAATGTTTTACAGAGCACATGGAAGGTTTCACATGTCCTAAAATAAAGGGCTATAAATGTGACATACTACACTCTACTGAAAGAATTTCTGAATATTTCTATTATAAAGTAATTTTCTCCTACTGCAGTTTCCCTAGGAAAGTGACAAGATAAAACTGATTTCTTAAACCATCATTTCAAAGGATGATATAATTATCTCATTTTAAAATTGAAAAAAAAATAAAGCAGTGATGCTATTAGTAGTTTTCATGTTTCAGAGAAGTTTCCATATATTTGCATACTAAAATTAATTAAGAAATTGCTAAAAGGGGCCAATGGAATTAATTTATAAATAGTAAAATTTGTCTCCAGCCACAAATAGTTTTAATCTTCAGTTATATTTTTAAGAATGCTTATTTGTGTCATTCTTATAAATACATAAATAATGGTTTTGATAAATAGAACCATTAGATAAATAAATATCACTTAATCTCTACTCATTTGTGACATATTTCATATAAGTTAATTCCCAAATATATATTTAAAAATATTTATTTAACCAAAATTTTGACATACTTGGAATCTACAATACGAATCTCAATTTTAAAAATAAATGGATTTTGGGGTGCCTGGGTAGCTCAGTCATTAAGCGTCTGCCTTCGGCTCAGGTTGTGATCCCAGGGTCCTGGGATCAAGCCCCACATTGGGCTCCCTGCTCTGCGGGAAGCCTGCTTCTCCCTCTCCCACTCCCCCTGCTTGTGTTCTCTCTCTCGCTGTGTCTTTCTCTGTCAAAGAAATAAAATCTTAAGATAATAATAATAACAATAAATGGATTTTCGGGGCGCCTGGGTGGCTCAGTCGTTTGAGTGGTGTCTTCCGCTCAGGTCATGATCCTAGGGTCCTGGGATCGAGCCCTACATCGGGCTCTCTGCTCAGCAGGGAGCCTGCTTCTCTCTCTCCCTCTGCTGCTCCCCTTGCTTGTATTCTCTCTCTCTCTCTGTCAGATAAATAAATAAAATCTTGAAAAAAAGAAAAATAAATGGATTTTCTGGGGTGCCTGGGTGGCTCACTCGGTTAAACATCTCCCTTCAGCTCAGGTCATGATCCCAGAGTCCTGGGATCGAGTCCTGCATCGGGCTCCCTGCTCTGTGGGGAGCCTGCTTCTCCCTCTCCCTCTGCGTGTCTCTCTCTCTCTGTCTCTCATGAATAAATAAATAAAATCTTTTAAAAAATAAATAATAAATAAATAAATAAATGGATTTTCTGTCACATACTAATGGAAACAAAAAACCTTAAGTATTTTATTTTTAAAAATTCAGAAAAATATGCATTTCACAGTAATGACATTTTGTAAACTACAGTATCTCAAGTACATGATCCTACATGGAGGCAGAGAGATATATACATCTGTTGAGTAGAAAGAACCACTTGTCCATCCGGACATCTTTGAGTACTGATGAATAATCTGAAAAAAAAAAAAGGAAAAAAATGGGAGAGAGAGAGAGAAGAAGGAGGAGAAGAAATAGGAGAAGTAGGAGGAAAAAAAAAGAGGAAGGAAGGGAGGAGAAAAGGAATGAAAAAGTAAGAAGAGAAGTCACAAAATCTGATGACTTTGTCTACTGGTAAAGTGACAAAGTGAGGATAAAAGCCAGTCAACACTCAACCTATACTCTCAAATATACTAAAAACTTCACCTCTGCCATATTCTGTGCCTCAAATTAGAACCATGACTCTTAAACATACAGGTTTTCCCCACTACCCAAAATAGAGTGTTTCTATAAACCTGTGGTAAGCAGAAATGGTGGAAAGCAAAGAAGTAATTACCGTTAATTGATACCAAATTTTTTGAGCATTCTCAGACCCCAAAAATAACCTCTCCGTCTTTTCTGGTACCTGAGAACACACCTTGCTAAAGGATGCACAAAATAAATCGAGATAAAGCACAGATGCTCACAGACACAGTTCAAAGCTCTGGCAGCTTGATGCCAGGATGCTGAGTATCATTGCCAGGGAAGGAGCTTGGTGGCACCACTCCTGCTGCTTGAGCCGTGTGCTTCCCCTACTGCAGCTTGCTGCAAAAACAAATGTTGAATGCCATGTTCATTTTTCATCTTTTTCCATAAAAACAAAAATCCTCGTCAGATTTCTTTCAATTAGGGATAACAGGTACTAATGTAGGTCTTTCTTAAAAGCTAAGTGGCAAACCTGAACTTTTGAAAAGCAGGGGATCCCTGTAATGGACACTGGAGGAGGGAAACAGGTTTGGGAAATGAATAAATGCATTGTCTCCGTTGCAGAACCCTCTTCGATCTCCTAATATTTCCTTCGTACCCTGGGGTGCTTGGGTGACTCAGTTGGTTAAGCGTCTGACTCTTGGTTTCGGCTCAGGTCATGATCTCGAGGTCCTGAGATTGAGCCCCGTGATGGTCGTGCAGTAGGGGTGGAGACTGCTTAAGAGTTTATCTCTCCCTCTCCTCCTGCCCCTCCCCTACACACATATTCTCTCTCTCTTAAGAAAAAAAATTTCCTTTGTACTCTTTGGGTATTGCCTTCCTCTTCCATGTAACTAATCTACGTCTACCTTTCTTGAGTTTTGATCATGTTTACCTATCAAGAAAATCTGCTGTAGGGGCACCTGGGTGGCTCAGTGGGTTAAGCATTTGCCTTTGGCTCAGGTCGTGATCCCAGGATCCTGGGATCAAGCCCCGCATCGGGCTCTCGACTCAGTGCGGAGCCTGCTTCTCCCTCTGCCACTCCTCCTGCTTGTGCTCATTCTCTCTCTGTCAAATAAATAAATAAAATCTTAAAAAAAAAAAGAAAATCGGCTGTAAAATTATCTGTCGAATAGATCATCTCCAAAATATTTACTTTTTGTTAGACAAGAAAATAATTCTTATTTAAGCAATAATGTACATGGAATGACAGCTGATGGGATTCACTGAACTACTTTGCATATTATTAAATTGACACCCACCTACTTTGTCCTCTGACAAAGTCAGTTAAGGTATCAAAAACTATATTAGATGGGTATTTACTCAAAGAATATGTAAACACTAATTCAAAGGGATATATGCATCCCTATGTTTATTGAAACATTATTTACAATAGCCAACTTATGGAAGCAACCAGTGTCCATCAAGTGATGAATGGATAAAGAAGCTGTGGTAGATGCGCACGCGCACACACACACACATACGCACACACATACACAATGGGATATCATTCAGCCATATAAAGGAATGAAATCTTACCATTTTCAACAACATGGTTGGATGTAGAGAGTTCAATGCTAAGCAAAATAAGCCAGTCAGAAAAAGACAAATACCATATGATTTCACTCATGTGGAATTTAAGAAACAAAACAAAGGAACAAAGGGAAAAAGGGAGAGAGAGAGAGAGAGAAACCAAAAAAACAGACTCAACTATAGAAAACAGATGGTTACCAGAGGGGAGGTTGGTGGGGGGATGGGTGAAATAGGTGAAGGGTATTAAGAGTACACTTATCAGAACAAACATTGAGAAATGTATAGAATTGTTGAATCGCTATATTGTACATCTGGTACTGATATAACACTCTACGTTAACTACATGGGGATTAAAAAAAAAGACCCCAAAAACCTACAAGAAATGAAAACTGTATTAGATACTTGCTCAAAAGTAACATGAAAAGAATAAAATATGTACATGCACAGAATCATAATATAAAGTAAAAGTAATTAATCATCTTGTACTGTGTTCAAAAATTTTACTTAAAAAAGCATAATATATGAGCACCTCAATTCTTTGTTTTAGTTCTTTAGAATTATTTATAGTTCTATACATTTTAGCTTTATGTCAGTTTATTTACTTAAATTGTGAACTTTCCCTAAAATTTCTCTTCACTGTCTTCATTGTGTCCAATGGATCATGTTGTATAAGCAAACCAGATAACCTTTACATCCAGAGTGGCGATGTCAAGGTTAAGGGCCGGTGGGTTGCAGGGGGGAAGAGGGGGAATCCTGGAGGCTTAGGAAGGGAGACTGAACATGAGCTAGGAACTGTCACTCAGAGCCTGACTTGCACAGGAATCGGGGTTGGGGGCCAAAGCCCAGGGCAAGACCCCCTGTGGGGTACCTATCCTTCCTGCTCTGCGCCTGCCATCCCCAGACCCAGGCCAGTCAGTCTTGAACTCTGGCCACTGTTCAGTGTCTCACCCGCTTGGAAATGAGCCAGTCTTTTTTGCAAGGTCGGTTGACTGAGAACATATTTCTTCTCCATTGTAAATAGTTGTGTTTTTGTTTTACAGTGGGTGGAGGGTAGGTGAGGAATATAAATTTGTTGCATGAGTAAATGGGTCAGACCTTTAGTGTAAGCATGCGCCCTTCTGCTGGAGAGGGCACTGTGTTGAACATAAGCACCTTGGTAACTAAACCCCTTTAAATAGCAATAAAGGTGGTCTGTATTGATTCAGTTATTGTAAAAGCTTGGGTTTATTTTTGTAGGACTTAATGGTTAAGAATTAGAACATAGCAATGGGCTGCTTTGTTGAAATAATATAAATTGTAATTATAAATAAACAGGTAAAACTTTAAAACTTAAAAAAAATTGTTAATTGTTGATAGCTTTTCTCTTCATTGTTCATTGTTGATAGCTCTTTTCTACTCTTTATTTAGCCAGTTAAAATCTAAAACTGGCAGAATATTTTGATTTTTTTAGTACAAATATCAGAGCCATCAAAGATTGCTATCAAAATAGATTGATCCTGAAGGCAAACCCCCTTAGAAAATATTTTAAATCAAAATCCTCTTGGAAAATTTAACATAATTTTAAAATTAGAGTAAAATCATAAGTGTAAAATATTATGATCGTGATACTGCTATATATCATATACAAGTAACCTTATTTAGTTCTCTTTTTTTTTAAAGATTTTATTTATGTATTTGACAGAGTGAGACACAGCGAGAGAGGAAGCACAAGCAGGGGAAGTCGGGGAGGGAGAAATAGGCTTCCCGCTGAGCAGAGAGCCGGATGTGGGGCTTGATCCCAGGACCCTGGGATCATGACCTCAGCCAAAAGCAGAGGCTTAAGGACTGAGCCACCCAGGCGCCCCCCTATTTAGTTCTTATAAGATGGTTTATATACTTCAAAATTTCACATTGCAAATATATGCCATACTATATAGGATAAAATATAATACTAAATATTTGTGCTCTCATGGACCAATGGTAGTATTCCTTTGTGCTGTTTGCCTTACTCCAAGCTTAAAAGTAATATTAATAGTAGTAGACTCTGTCCCATTTCCCAGGACTGAGGCTTATATTATATTATAATCCTTATTTTAATAATTTTTATACTTTTGGCATCTGAAACATAGTATTAACAAAAGAGTACTCAGCAATCAGGGGTGTCTGGGTGACTCAGTCAGTCAGTGTTTCACCCTTGATCCCTGCTCAGGTCTTGATCTCAGGGCTGTGAGTTCAAGCCTGGCATTAGGCTCTATACTGTGTGTGAAGCCTACCTAAAAACAATAAAAATAAAGAAATTTAAAAAAAGAAAAGAATACTCAGCAATCAAAAATATTTATAGTGTAGAGAAAATAAAGTTATTTTCTTCAGTCTTTGTATGAGGCTTAAGTTTGGTTATATATTGAAACCATTCTGCGAACATATTTTTTATCATATGTCCAGGTTTTATATTTAATCAAATCAAACCTTTTGGTTTCTGTACAAAATAAATTGTATATGTTATATAGATTGGGATAATTCATCTGCATCTAATATCAACACTTCATTAAAATTTAAGATCCTCTCCAATACCACATTTGTAAATACTATGTGCTGTTGAAAATCTATGGTATAAATATGAGCTGCTGGTTTAAAAGTTTTGCTACTTGCTAATGGTACACCTTCTGTAGCCTTGTAAACTGTCATAGTGATCTGCAGAATCCACTTATTTTAAAAAAATATTTACTTAGCAGTATGTGCCATCTCTGAATACAGACGACTTTTTTGAAAATACAGGCTCGTAGTCCGTAGTTAAAATTATTATTATTTTTTTTTTAATTTTTTATTGTTATGTTAATCACCATATATTACATCATTAGTTTTTGGTGCAGTGTTCCATGATTCATTGTTTGTTCATAACACCCAGTGCTCCATGCAGAACGTGCCCTCCTCAATACCCATCACCAGGCTAACCCATCCCCCTACCCCCCTCCCCTCTAGAACCCTCAGTTTGTTTTTCAGAGTCCATCATCTCTCATGGTTCGTCTCCCCCTCTGACATACTCCCCTTTTCTTCCTCTCCTGTTATCTTCTTCTTTTTCTTTTTTCTTAAAATATGTTGCATTATTTGTTTCAGAAGTACAGATCTGTGATTCAACAGTTTTGCACAATTCACAGCGCTCACCGTAGCACATACCCTCCCCAATATCTATCACCCAGCCACCCCATCCCTCCCACCCCCAACCACTCCAGTAACACTCAGTTTGTTTCCTGAGATTAAGAATTCCTCATATCAGTGAGGTCATGTGATACATGTCTTTCTCTGATTGACTTATTTCACTCAGCATAACACCCTCCAGTTCCATCCACGTCGTTGCAAATGGCAAGATCTCATTCCTTTTGATGGCTGCATAATATTCCATTGTGTATATATACCACATCTTCTTTATCCATTCATCTGTCGATGGGCATCTTGGCTCTTTCCACAGTTTGGCTATGGTGGACATTGCTGCTCTAAACATTGGGGTACACGTACCCCTTCGGGTCCCTACATTTGTATCTTTGTGGTAAATACCCAGTAGTGCAATTGCTGGATCGAACGGTAGCTCTAATTTCAACTGTTTGAGGAACCTCCATACTGTTTTCCAGAGGGGTTGCACCAGCTAGCATTCCCACCAACAGTGTAGGAGGGTTCCCCTTTCTCCACATCCCCGCCAACATCTGTCGTTCCCTGACTTGTTAATTTTAGCCATTCTGACGGGTGTGAGGTGGTATCTCATTGAGGTTTTGATTTGGATTTCCCTGATGCCAAGCGATGTTGAGCACTTTTTCATGTGCCTGTTGGCCATTTGGATGTCTTCTTTGGAGAAATGTCTGTTCATGTCTTCTGCCCATTTCTTGATTGGATTATTTGTTCTTTGGGTGTTGAGTTTGATAAGTTCTTTATAGATTTTGGATACTAGCCCTTTATCTGATATGTCATTTGCAAATATCTTCTCCCATTCTGTCGGTTGTCTTTTGGTTTTGTGGACTGTTTCTTTTGCTGTGCAGAAGCTTTTTATCTTGATGAAATCCCAATAGTTCATTTTTGCCCTGGCTTCCCGTGCCTTTGGCGATGTTTCTAGGAAGAAGTTGCTGCGGCTAAGGTCGAAAAGGTTGCTACCTGTGTTCTCCTTTAGGATTTGGATGGACTCCTGTCTCACGTTTAGGTCTTTCAACCATTTGGAGTCTATTTTTGTGTGTGGTGTAAGGAAATGGTCCAGTTTCATTCTTCTGCATGTGGCTGTCCAATTTTCCCAACACCATTTGTTGAAGAGACTGTCTTTTTGCCATTGGACATTCTTTCCTGCTTTGTCAAAAATAAGTTGACCATAGAGTTGAGGGTCCATTTCTGGGCTCTCAATTCTGTTCCATTGATCTATGTGTCTGTTTTTGTGCCAGTACCATACTGTCTTGATGATGACAGCTTTGTAATAGAGCTGGAAGTCCGGAATTGTGATGCCGCCAGCTTTGCTTTTCTTTTTCAGTATTCCTCTGGCTATTCTGGGTCTCTTCTGGTTCCATACAAATTTTAGGATTATTTGTTCCATTTCTTTGAAAAAAGTGGATGGTATTTTGATGGGGATTGCATTGAATGTGTAGATTGCTCTAGGTAGCATTGACATCTTGACAATGTTGATTCTCCCAATCCATGAGCATGGAACGTTTTTCCATTTCTTTGTGTCTTCTTCAATTTCTTTCAGGAGTATTTTATAGTTTTCTGAGTACAGATCCTTTGCCTCTTTGGTTAGATTTATTCCTAGGTATTTAATCGTTTTGGGTGCAATTGTAAATGGGATAGACTCCTTGATTTGTCTCTCTTCTGTCTTGTTGTTGGTGTATAGGAATGCCACTGATTTCTGTGCATTGATTTTATATCCTGCTACTTTACTGAATTCCTGTGTGAGTTCTAGCAGTTTTGGGGTGGAGTCTTTTGGGTTTTCCACATACAGTATCATATCATCTGCAAAGAGTGAGAGTTTGACTTCCTCTTTGCCGATTTGGATGCCTTTGATTTCTTTTTGTTGTCTGATTGCTGTGGCTAGGACTTCTAATACTATGTTGAATAGCAGTGGTGAGAGTGGACATCCCTGCCGCGTTCCTGACCTTAGGGGAAAAGCTCTCAGCCTTTCCCCATTGAGAATGATATTCGCTGTAGGTTTTTCATAGATGGCTTTTATGATATGAGGTATGTACCCTCTATCCCTATACTCTGAAGAGTTTTGATCAAGAAAGGATGTTGTACTTTGTCAAATGCTTTTTCTGCATCTATTGAGAGGATCATATGATTCTTGTTCTTTCTTTTGTTAATGTATTGTATCACATTGATTGATTTGCGTATGTTGAACCAGCCTTGCAGCCCAGGAATAAATCCCACTTGGTCGTGGTGAATAATCCTTTTAATGTACTGTTGGATCCTATTGGCTAGTATTTTGGTGAGAATTTTTGCATCCATGTTCATCAAGGATATTGGTCTGTAATTCTCTTTTTTGATGGGGTCTTTGTCTGGTTTTGGGATCAAGGTAATGCTGGCCTCATAAAATGAGTTTGGAAGTTTCCCTTCCATTTCTATTTTTTGGAACAGTTTCAGGAGAATAGGTATTAATTCTTCTTGAAAGGTCTGATAGAATTCCCCTGGGAAGCCATCTGGCCCTGGGCTTTTGTTTCTTGGGAGATTTTTGATGACTGTTTCAATTTCCTTAGTGGTTATAGGTCTGTTCAGGTTTTCTATTTCTTCCTGGTTCAATTTTGGTAGTTGATACATCTCTAGGAATGCACCCATTTCTTCCAGGTTATCTAATTTGCTGGCATAGAGTTGCTCATAATATGTTCTTAGAATTGTTTGTATGTCTTTGGTGTTGGTTGTGATCTCTCCTCTTTCATTCATGATTTTGTTGATTTGGGTCATTTCTCTTTTCTTTTTGATCAGTCTGGCCAGGGGTTTATCAATCTTGTTAATTCTTTCAAAGAACCAGCTCCTAGTTTCGTTGATCTGTTCTACTGTTCTTTTCGTTTCTAGTTCATTGATTTCTGCTCTGATCTTTATGATTTCTCTTCTCCTGCTGGGTTTAGGCTTTCTTTGCTGTTCTTTCTCCAGCTCCTTTAGGTGTAGGGTTAGGTTGTGTATTTGAGACCTTTCTTGTTTCTTGAGAAAGGCTTGTATTGCTATATACTTTCCTCTTAGGACTGCCTTTGCTGTATCCCAAAGATTTTGAACAGTTGTGTTTTCATTTTCATTGGTTTCCATGAATTTTTTTAATTCTTCTTTAATTTCTTGGTTGACCCATTCATTCTTTAGTAGGATGCTCTTTAGCCTCCATGTATTTGAGTTCTTTCCGACTTTCCTCTTGTGGTTGAGTTCTAGTTTCAAAGCATTGTGGTCTGAAAATATGCAGGGAATGATCCCAATCTTTTGGAACCGATTGAGACCTGATTTGTGACCTAGGATGTGATCAATTCTGGAGAATGTTCCATGGGCACTAGAGAAGAATGTGTATTCCGTTGCTTTGGGATGGAATGTTCTGAATATGTCTGTGAAGTCCATTTGGTCCAGTGTGTCATTTAAAGTCTTTATTTCCTTGTTGATCTTTTGCTTAGATGATCTGTCCATTTCAGGCAGGGGGGTGTTAAAGTCCCCCACTATTATTGTATTGTTGTCAATGTGTTTCTTTGCTTTTGTTATTAATTGCCTTATATAATTGGCTGCTCCCATGTTCGGGGCATAGATATTTACAATTGTTAGATCTTCTTGTTGGATAGACCCTTTAAGTAGGATATAGTGTCCTTCCTCATCTCTTATTACAGTCTTTGTTTTAAAATCTAGTTTGTCTGATATAAGGATTGCCACCCCAGCTTTCTTTTGGTGTCCATTAGCATGGTAAATGGTTTTCCACCCCCTCACTTTCAATCTGGGGGTGTCTTTGGGTGTAAAATGAGTCTCTTGCAGACAGCATATTGATGGGTCTTGTTTTTTAATCCAATCTGATAGCCTGTGTCTTTTGATTGGGGCATTTAGCCCATTTACATTCAGGGTAACTATTGAAAGGTATGAATTTAGTGCCATTGTATTACCTGTAAGGTGACTGTTAACTGTCTGTTTTCTGTGTTCGTTTCTGCTCTTTGCTGTTTTTAGGTTCTCTCTTTGCTTAGAGGACCCCTCTCAATATTTCTTGGAGGGCTGGTTTCGTGTTTGCAACTTTCTTTAGTTTTTGTTTGTTCTGGAAGCTTTTTATCTCTCCTTCTATTTTCAATGATAGCCTAGCTGGATATAGTATTCTTGGCTGCATATTTTTCTCGTTTAGTGCTCTGAAGATATCTTGCCAGTCCTTTCTGGCCTGCCAGGTCTCTGTGGATAGGTCTGTTGCCAATCTAATGTTTCTACCATTGTAGGTTACATATCTCTTCTCCCGAGCTGCTTTCAGGATTTTCTCTTTGTCTCTGAGACTCGTAAGTTTTACTATTAGATGTCGGGGTGTTGACCTATTTTTATTGATTTTGAGAGGGGTTCTCTGTGCCTCCTGGGTTTTAATGCCTGTTTCCTTCCTCACATTAGGGAAGTTCTCTGCTATAATTTGCTCCAATATACCTTCTGCCCCCCTCTCTCTCTCTTCTTCTTCTGGGATCCCAATTATTCTAATGTTGTTTCGTCTTATCGTATCACTTATCTCTCGAATTCTGCCCTCGTGATCCTGTAGTTGTTTCTCTCTCTTTTTCTCAGCCTCTTTATTTTCCATCATTTGGTCTTCTATATCGCTGATTCTCTCTTCTGCCTCATTTATCCTAGCATTTAGTGCCCCCATTTTTGATTGCACCTCATCAATAGCCTTTTTGATTTCGATTTGGTTAGATTTTAGTTCTTTTATTTCTCCAGAAAGGGTTTCTCTAATAACTTCCACGCTTTTTTCAAGCCCAGCTAGTATCTTTAAAGTCATGATTCTGAACTCTAGGTCCGACATCGTACTAATGTCCGTATTGAGTAGGTCCCTGGCTGACGGTACTACCTCTTGTTCTTTTTGCTGAGGTGATTTCTTTCGTCTTGTCATTTTGTCCAGAGGAGAATAGATGAATGAGAGAACAAAAGGCTAACAGGTTTACAACGTCCCCAGCAAATATACTGTATACAAATCAGAAAAGACCTGAAACCAGGGGAAAAGAAAGGGAAAGAAAGAAAAAAGAAAGAGAAAAAGAAAAAAAAAAGAAAAAGAAAAAAAAGATAAAAACAAAAACAAAACAATTCAAAAAAGGCAGAATATGATCAAATATGATCAGGCTAGTGCATAGATCAGTGCCACACACTAGATTTTGGGCGTATTTTGGTCTGTTAGAAAAAAGTGCCTCCTAAAATTTTAAAGGAAGAAAGACATATATGTACAAAATAAGGGTTGATACAATGAAGGGATGGAAGATGACTGTAAAGATGAAAATTATAAAAGATTTTATAACAGGACTTGGTAAGATAAGTTGTTTGAAAAAAGAAAGAAGATTTAAGGAAAAAAAAAAAAAAGGAAAAAGGGAGAGAATGTGATCAGGCAGGAGACTAGAACAAAGCCATACACTAGTGGTTTAGGGTATATTTTGATCTGTTAGAAGAAACTGTACCTCAAAATTTTAAAGAGAGAACAACTTATATATATATGCCAAAAACAAGGATAACTACTATGAAGGGATAAAATATGACTCTAAAAATGAAAAAAAAATAAAAAATGTTTTTTTTTTTTTTTAAAAAAGGGATTTATAAGATGTTGGTTGAAAAAGGGAAAAAGAAAAATAAAAAAAAGTCAACAAAAATTAACTTTGATGAAATAATGAATCATGGTAAAAAAAAAAAAAAAAAAAAAAAGAAGCCATGAATCTATGTGCAGTATTCCCCTAGCGCTGGAGTTCTCCTATTCTCCTTGATCGATCAACTTGGTCTTGGCTTGCTGGCTGTTTGTGTTGATCTTCTGGGGGAGGGGCCTGTTGCTGTGGTTTCCAAATGTCTTTGCCGGAGGCGGAATTGCCCCGCCCTTGTTGGTCCGGGCTAAGGAAGCTGCTCCAGTTTGCTCTCAGGAGCTTTTGTTCCCTGCAAGCTCTCGGTACAGCTTTGGAGGACCAGGGCGAAAATGGCGGCCTCCCAGTCTCCGCCCGGAGGAGCCGAGAACTCGGGGCCCCACTCCTCAGTGCGCCCCCAGAGAAAAGCAGTCACTCCCGTGTCCCCGGTCTCCGGCCGCACTCCGTGCTCACCCGGCCTGTGATCGAGCGTTGCTATCTCTGGCACCCGACCCCGCTCGGAGTCTCCAAACCCAGCAGATCCCTGCAGTGCGTTCCCGCACCGCTCCTCCCCGGGAAGGAAGGGGAGTCTCCCCGGATCTGCTGCTTGTTGGGTCCTTGCTGGGGGAGCCGTGCCCCGACTGGGCCGCAGATCACAGTTTATGGCAACCCCGAGCTGAGAGCCCGCGACTCTGCTCCGTATCTGCAGCCGGCTTCCCCGCCCCGACACCTGGGAGCTCTGCCGCACTCAGGCACCCCCGGTCTCTCTGTGACCCCAAGGGTCCTGAGACCACACTGTCCCGGGAGGATTCCACCCCCCGCTTAGCCACTGCAGCGGCGTCCCTCTGCCGAGCCAACTTTTAAAAGGTCCGATTTTGTGCTCCGCGGCTCTAGCACTTGCCAGAAGCGGCCGGCGGAGGCCCCTCCCCCGCCGTCTATCCTCCCGAATATCGCCTCGGATTCACTTCTCCGCACGTCCTACCTTCCAGTAAGTGGTCGCTTCTCTGTTCAGAGAGTTGTTGCTACTCTCCTGTTCGATCTCCTGTTGAGTTCGTAGGTGTTCAGAATGGTTTGATCCCTATTCAGCTGAATTCCTGAGACCAGACAAAATCTAGGTCTCCTACTCCTCCGCCATCTTGCTGTATACCTAAAATTATTTTTGTTATTTTTATTTATTTATCATTCAAACATATATTGAATAATTATACCAAAGTATTTTTCTATTCTTATGAGATAAAAAATGATAAAAAATGACAATGTCCCAGTACTCAAGTTGCTCACTGCCTAGAAAGGGAAAGAATATAGTATGTATATAATAATGGCAATGCCATCATAACTATATATTATGTAAACATAAGATTACTGCATAGCAATTTAAGTGAATATACATATAAAACTCATATGTGAAATAGAAATTGATTAACTCTATTTGAAAAAGGTCACAAGAGGTTTCAGAAAAGATAATAAAACTCAGCAGGGTGTTGTGATTTAATATGAACTGTCTAGTCTTAAAGATAGCAAAATATTTTAAACAGAGAAAGAAGCATTTCAGTATTTCCAAAATATCTCATCCCTTGTGGTTGGTAGTTAAGATGACTCTGAATATGTACATTGAAACAAAATCATGAGGCATCATTTATGTCATGCCAACTTGAGAATGGAGGAAAGTTTCTGAGCAAACAATTGATGTAATCAGGTTTCATTTCAGAAAGGTCTCTTAAAAAAATAAGAAAGTTCTCTTAGTATTTGAATGCAGAGGATGAATTGTAGGGAAAAGAAACAATTATACCTCTCCTTATAATAATGTGTTAAATTCCATTTATACTAATCATTTCTAAATTTCCTTTTTCTTTAACAATTATCACTTTGTCACATGTGTTGTCATTATTTGTTATTATTTCTATTGATTCCAAGCTCTCAAATTTAAATTGCAAGAAGCTGGAATCTTTGTATATTTTGTTCACTGATGTTTTGAAAGTACCTAGGAAAGTACCAACCCTAGTATGTGCTATTTGCTTAATATTTTCTCTGTAAATAAAATGTATGAATTTTGCTGATTTGGAAGATAAGCTATTGATTTCCTTATATTTAGTTTGATTCAGTCCTTGACAAATTCTCTTAATAATCATAGAATTTTTTTTTTATTGATTGCCAGGTTTTCTAGGATGCAAGCATATGATCATCAAAAGGAGAAAAACCTTTTTTGATATGCCAGTAGTTTTACAAATTATTTCTCAATTTCACTGATTGCATTCAGTAGTATATCTTAAACAGAGATAAACAATAGCAATAGTCAATACCCCATAATTTTCTTGGCATTAAAGATAAAAGTAGTTAACTTTCAAAAATTTTAAATTATGGTGAGAAATCTGGTGATCTTCAAAAAAAAGCAATAAGGCCAGTGTATGGCAGGAGCAGAATAAATTGAGTATGAGATAGTTATTTTTGAGCGTTTCATATTTGGCTCTCATGTACTCTCCTGTATTTTCTATTTTTCTCTGTATTCAGTTTGAGTTTCTTCTATTTACCTTGTATTTATAATTGCATCCCATTATGTCTCTAATTTTATCTCTTCATTTTTTTTGTTTCTTTAAAAGATTTTATTTATTTGAGAGAGAGAGATAATGAGTGGAGGGAGAGGCAGAGGGACAATTAGACTCCCCTCTGAGCACTGAGCCCGAGGCAGGGCTCTATGCAGGGCTCCAATCCAGGAGCCTGAGATTATGTCTTGAGCCAAAGTCAGACGTTTAACTGACTGAGCCACCCAGGAGCCCCTAACTTTCTCTCTTCATTTTACATGGCATTCAAAAATCTGCTTGTTTGTTTATCTCCTAGAAATCGCTGTGTGCTATAGCTTTTTGCTTGTACCAAAAATTGGTAACTGCTTTCCTTAGAAAAGTGGATGCAATTTACTAACATTAAGTACTTCACTTCTCTGGAATGTTAAGATTATCTAGTCTTCCTCACTTAAAGATATTTTTGATGCTTCCAACTGATTTTGTTGTTGTTGTTGTTATTTTGCCCATTTCTCTGGTTGATGACATAGTGCATCAGTCTGTCTCAAATATTCCAGCTTGGCGGAAGTGAAAGTTCTGATATATCTGATTTATTTGATCAATTTGTCTGCTCTATTATAAGCCAGCAAAAAATAGAAGCAAGAAAGCATGTTAGAAGGCCATTGCAGTATTCCAAAACACTGATATCAATGCATTCTAATTTTGCTGAAGTGGAGATATTGGAGAGTCATTGGATTTTGAAGATAGGACCAACAAGATTTGCTGATAGATTTGATGAGATGAAAGAAAGGACTGGCAGATGATTCTAAAATTTTGGTTCAGTCAAAAACCAAGCAAATAGACAACAATGTCATCTGCTGGCCTTGGGAACATTGGTGAGGAAGAATGTTCGAGAAAAATGTCAAGTGTATTAGAAATCCAAGAGGAGTTATTGGATAGGCAGTTGTATGTACAAGTCTGGAATTCAGAGAGATTTAGGTCTGAAGTAATCCTGTATAGATAACATTTAAAACTAGGAGACTGGATGAAATTATCCAAGGAGGAAATATAGATAGAAAAGATAGCAGGACACAGAATTACAAAGAAAAACACTTCCAAGTGATTAAAGGAAAAATTAGGCGAAGAATAATTTGGAATATTCAGTGGCTATAAGGAGAATCGGGAAAGAATGAAGGGGTGCCTGGGTGGCTCAGATGGTTAAGCATCTGCCTTCGGCTTAGGTCATGATCCTGGGGTCCTGGGATTGAGCCCCACATCGGGTTCCTGGCTCAGTGGGGAGCCTGCTTCTCCCTCTCCTTCTCTCCCTCTCCCAGCTCATGCTCTCCCTCTTTCTGTATCTCGGTCAAATGAATAAATTAAAAAAAAATCTTAAAGGAAAGAATGGAAATCCAAAAGCCAGATGAAAAGTGTTTTAAAATTGAAGGCATGATCCACTATATCAAATCCTGCTGAGAATTTAATTAAAATGAAGACTGAAATTTGGTTGCCAATTAAGCAATGATGAGATCATAGGTGACTCACAAGTGTTTGAAGGTTGACTCTAGAGCTTGACTGGGTTGGCTCCAGAGTCAAGGGAGGAAGTGCAGACCAATTTGGAGGAGTTTTGCACTAAAGGAGAAGAGAAAAATTTAACCATTCAACTAAAAGCAATTGGGGTAAAGAGAGGATGTATTTTGTTAGTTGGAAAATGAAAACACTATGCTTCCTTGCTGTTGGGACTGATCCTGTAGAGAAGTAAAATGTGATGATGTAGGATAATAAGATTACACTTCAAAGAACAAAGTTCTCGAGGCAGGAGTAGCTGCTGCCCTTAGGTGGAAACATGGTCGGTTCATATGCAGTAATGGGAAAAAAGTGCAGCCCATACAGTACAGTTGCACATTGAGGGATTGCTGGCAAAGGATGGGAAAGTTCCCTTCTCATGTATTTTTCCAATGAAATAAAAACCCAGCTTATTGATATTTGAAAGGAAAGAAAAGTGCTGGAGGTTTTTGAAGAGAGTACAAACTACAAAATAGTTATCTAAGAGAGCAGAGAGTGGATGGTTTAGTAAAATATAGTGAGATTGCTTTTGTCACTAAGGATCCATACGAGATGCTCAGTCATGAAATTGACATGGCTTATGTTTTCCCTAAGTCACACTTTGAGGGTGCAGTGAATGACTGTAATAGATTTTATTTTTTATTTATTTTTATTTTTATTTATTTTTTATTTATTTAAATTCAGTTCAACCTACAGTACATAATTAGTTTTTGATGTAGTGTTCAATGATTCACTAGTTGCGTTTAAAAAAAAAAAAGATTTCAAACCTCCTCTGCGTTTTTAGAATAAGAACAAAGTTTCCTTGGTTTTCACGACAAAGTAATTTTCATGGTATTTAGTATCTGCTTTGTTCTTTTTAGTAATGGAATCCATAGTTTAAGTTGCACAATTAGCTATTGGGCCAGACACTACAGATTTTTTTAGCCCGCCCTCAGCTAATTGTGTTTTTATGGCAGAATTCGGGGTAATGAACTATGAAAAAATGACATGTTTAGCTTTTAGTTGATCTCATTAAAAGTCCAAGATTCTTGTCCTTGAAGTTCTCCCTGTTTTACTGCCTGCAAACAGCAATCGGTGGTAAATCCTGAAAGGCATATATTATGGAGGGCATAACTGTCCTGCCAGCCTGGGTCACCAGAGGACCCATTTGTACTGCACCATTTAATGCAAGAGAAATAAACATTCATTCGGAGTCTTGTCTTAGAAACTTATCTTAATAAAACAGTAGAATCTTTTGTAAATTATTTGCTAATGCTTAATTAAAATATTTACATTCATAGTCATAAGCAAAATATAATCGTTTTTCCTTTTTTTAGTATTATCAGTTGTGCTATTAAAGTTATATATTGGTTTTCTACTATTGATTGGAGAGATTTGCGTACTGGATCTGGACCTTTGAAATAATGTTTAATTATCTGTTCTTTATCAGATAGTTGGAACTCAGTTTGGAAATATCTGTTCCGAATGCTTGTTTTAAAAGATTAATTTTAAATATTTAAATATTTTATTTTCAAATATAGTTAGCCAATTTAAATGTACTAGTATGTCATATTTGTTTATATTTTGCTAAGATATCAGCAGTTTCCTTTTAAGTTTTCTGATTTATCATAATATTTGCTCTCTTTCTTATAGCTAACCCCTTCACATTTCTAAAATATGTATATTTTTGATCCCTTTTCTCCTTTAAGCTTGTTGATCTATTCATTCAAAGAATCATATTTTTATTTTAGGATTTTTTGTTTCCCATTTCACTAATATCAGATATTTATTTCATGTTTCCTTTAAAAAATGTATTTCACATCTTTTCTAATTCTTGAGCAAATAATTTTAATTTAATCTCATATTTTTCTAAACTTTCAGCAAAATAATTTCTTTAGGAATCTATCATGTGATCCCCTAAATACAACCTCTTTTGCATCTTTTCTGTATTTGAGAACTTTTAGGTTTTCTGTTATTATTATTACA
This sequence comes from Zalophus californianus, assembly GCF_009762305.2. Classification (NCBI taxonomy): domain Eukaryota; kingdom Metazoa; phylum Chordata; class Mammalia; order Carnivora; family Otariidae; genus Zalophus; species Zalophus californianus. The sequence continues at coordinate 89,048,920 of NC_045598.1, forward strand.
TATGTTAGTAATAACTAACAATCATCATTAGGCTATTTAGCTCCTCCATAGCACTCAACTGTCAGTAAAATAACAAATAATTGATGCAACTCATCTCTACATATTCATCTCATTTTTTCATATGTCCAGGATTTCTACAAGCTTGGTTTTCTCTGCATTCCAGAACCCCTGTTCTGATATTGAACTGATTAGTTTACTTTTTTTTTTTTACAAATTTTTATTTAAATTCCAGTTAGTTAACAAACAGTATAATATTAGTTTCAGGGGTAAAATTTAGTGATTAGTTTCTTATCATTTGTAAAAAAGAAAACAGTCCTGAACCAAATTTCACTATTGAGATGCTGCAGCACCACTGAAATTGTAAGCAGCTCTTGGCTTTACAGAGGTAGAACAGTTGGATTAGGGTTTGGGGGCAAACAAAACAAGAATGCATGTATAAATGGATGCTTGGATTGGTGAGCAGCCCCTATGCCTAACCTACTATTATCTGTCACTAGGTGCATGACTTTCTTATATCACCAAAGTGACTATAGCATATTTTGCTACAAAAGGCCTGTAAGGATATGCAGATTATTGCTTTGAATGTGTGTGTGTGTGTGTGTGTGTGTGTGTGTGTGTGTGTGTGTATTTTTTTAGAGAGGAAGAGGGAAAAGGGGGAGGGGCAGAGGAAGAGGGAGAGAGAGAGAATTTCTTAAGCAGCCTCCACACCCAGTGCAAAGTCTGACTAGGGGATTGATCTCACAAGCTGAGATCATGACCTGAGCCAAAATCAAGAGATGGATGCTTAACCAACTGAGCCACCCAGGCACCCCTAAACATATATTTTAAAACAATTTAAAGACCAGATTTAATCTAGTTGTAAGGCCCTAACATCTAATGCTTTTGAAATTGGCAATCTATGATCTATTTTTGTAAGTAGATTTAGATAAAACTAGATAGACCATAATCAAATATTTCCATTATTCAATCAGATAGTGTTTCCATTAAGAAGCAAGAAAAATAAAATTCAATAAAATTGTAGTTATATCAATAATACATATAAATTTATGGATAAGAAGCATGTACCTATTGCATTCCAAAAAGCGAAAGGCTTAGAACATAATAACTTAAAATTTATTTTATTTGTTTGCTTTTAAAAAATTTTTATTTATTTATTTGAGAGAGAGAGAGTGAGCTCACAAGAAGGGGAGGGACAGGGAGAGGGAGAAGTAGACTCCCTGCTGAGCAAGGAGCCCTATGCAGGGCTCAATCCCAAGACCCCAAGACCATGGCCTGAGCCAAGGGCAGACGTTTAACCGACTGAGCCACTTAGGTGCCCTTCATTTTAAATAATTGTAAAAATGTGTATGAAAAACAGATTTTAAAAAATTAATTAAATTAAATTAGAATGTAAAAATATGACTAAAACTTCTGTGTAAATAAAAGATAATTTAAAAACCCTATTCCTTCCCTAAAGTGAATTACTAAAGTGATTTTTTTCTAACTTCAAAACATATATTTAATTATATAAACTATTGTTTTAAAAATCTTCAAGCATATGACAACACTGATAATTGTAAACTCAAAGGCTCCTAGCAAAATCTTCAAGGGTTTTTTTTCTAATTTGCAATCTTTCCACATTTTGAATCTTTCCATATTTTATGTATGCAGGGAAGCACATTTATAGACATGTTTATTTAAATTTTTCCTATGGCTATATTATTTTCATTAAGATATAGATAGATGTCTTGATATATGTATTCGTTGCCTAGATAAGTGCTTTTTTCTTTCAAGGTCTATACAGATTTTTTTAAGTAAATTAAGAAGAATCTTTTATGATCACTGGTTTGTCAGGAGTTAATATTACTAATCTATAGTTACTAATATTAGGATACAATATTTCTTTTCTTATTTTGCACACTGAAGACTAAATCCCAAGTATTTCCTTTGGGATTCTCTTTAGAGGTTTGTCTCCAAGATTACTTAGTAATATCATTCATCTGGGAGCATAATATATTCTACAAATGCTTAATAAGATTTTATAATAAGTTTTTCCTAAAGTGTTAAAAATGAAAATTATAATGGCCCTTGGATGTGATAAGAAACTGAGAATTTCTTTTTGGATTGATGTTGTGGGAATAACACAGACATATTATGCATTTAGGAGATGATGTCTCGACTATTTTTTATCACTGTTGTTGTTTAAGAAATAAAGTTTAAATATACATATGAGTCTTTAAATTATTATTTTAAACTGGTATATGCCACTAATTTCCTAAAACCTAAATAAGCCTAAAGTAACAAAACAGACTATGCTAATGTAACATTTTTTTTTCTCCGCTTGAATGTTCAAATTCCAAATTATATTTTAAAAGTATATAGCAGGGGCACCTGGGTGGCTCAGTCATTAAGCGTCTGCCTTCGGCTCAGGTCACGATCCCAGGCTCCTGGGATCGAGCCCCACATCGGGCTCCCTGCTCAGCGGGAAGCCTGCTTCTCCCTCTCCCTCCACCTGTTGCTTGTATTCCCTCTCTCGCTGTCTCTCTCTGTCAAATAAGTAAATAAAATCTTAAAACAATAAAAAATAAAAAAATAAAAGCAGATAGCATACAGGAATTAGGGTGACTAGTGAAGTGTAACTTTTCTGATCAAGCATACTCTTTTGTAAACCCAAGTGTTATAAGTATGCACTAATAGGTGATTGAAAACATTTATAGATCTCAAGAAACCATAGTACAAGTCTCTTAGATAGGTACAGAAGAAAATGATTTGGGAATGGTCATGATGAAAATATAGTTGAAAAATCTCAAAAAAATCAATTAATGATAAAAAGTTCAACTATTGATTGGATCTATAAATGCATGTAATGAAACTAGGTATTCTAATCAATATGAAAATTGACTTCCATGAGGTATGCCAGAATAGTCTTCTCTTGATTTATGTGTAGCTCTACGTCATTTCTGTAGATTTTTGTTTAACAGCTGACTTCTTCCCTCATTTCCTATGGATCCAGTGTCCCAAGAATGTCTGAAAACTAGGTACTAAATTTAAATGTCGTAGATGCTTATGGTAATCATCTTCAATGTGAATCCCAATGATTCTTGCTTCCTAGTGTTTGTGCCCTTGTGTAATCCCCTCTCCTTGTATGTGGGCCAGACCTAGTGACCTGCTTTTAAAAATAAAATATGGCAAATGGGTCACTTGTGAGATACTTCTGAGATACAACTATAAAATATTATGATGGTATTTCACAATTTCTTACGCTTCAGTACTGTTGATAGATTCAGTGTTAGTTTTGAATCTCTTCCCTTTTTAAAGTCCTGTTATTCCCCTCTGGAAGCTTGTAGTATATCTTTTTTTGTTCCTGGAGTTTAGCAACTTCACCAGAGTTTAACGCATGGTATCTCATATATATTTCAAACTCAAGAGAATTTGCCGCCTCCTCCAAGGACCACTTTCTGCAATTGTTTTCTTTGAGCTTCTTTTGAAAGGATCCAGTGTTATCTGTCTGCTCCCAGCTTCAAGGAGAGGAAGATGAACCATATACCCTGAACGGCCACTTATTCTAGCTGCTGCCAAAGGCTACAAAGGCATCCACCCCCTCAAAGGGACCTTAGAAAAATCACTCTTTCACTCATGTAATTGAGGTTTCATCAGTATGCTGACATTTACTTTCTCCAAGGAGCAAATTGGAGAATTAAAATTATATACTGAAGTCACAATTTTTTTTCTCACCCATATGATTTAAAGTAATTCTTTGATCACTTTAACTATCTGATGCAGTGCTATCAGAAGTCCAAATAATTTGAGACACTAGAGTTGAAAGGCAATGAAAACGTATTATACTGTGCAGAATACTCTATTTAAGAAATACATTTAAAATGTTAACTTTTGAGCTCAGAAATATATTTCAATTTCTGCTTTTGTTCTTCATGACATTTGTAAATTAGTGTGCGTGTGTGTGTGTGTGTGTGTGTGTGTGTGTATACACACATTTTTCAAGAAGTTTTCATCAGAAGACATCAAATTCCAGAGGTGCCTGGGTGGCTCAGTCATTAAGCAGCTGCCTTCAGCTCCGGTCATGATTCCAGTGTCCTGGGATCGAATCCCATGTCCAGCTCCCTGCTTAGCAGGGAGTCTGCTTCTCCCTCTCCCACTCCCCCTGCTTGTGCTCCCTCTCTCACTCTCTCTCTCTCTCTCTCTGTAAAATAAATAAAAGTAAAAATCTTAAAAAAAGACATCAAATTCTGACCTATATTACTCATTTGTTGTTTCTTATAGCCCTTCCCTACCCCCAAGTAGTTGATTCTCTACTAAATTGTTTGTTACTCACACATTTACAGAATTTTATAATATCCATACATACAACCTACCAAGAATCTAAGATTAAAATCTAAGCAGTGTTTTAAAATACAATTGTTCAGGATATATAAATATTTGCATTGTGTACCTGGAGAAGGCTTGTTAGTTTCTCTGCTTGTAGGAGAATTATAGTTCCTGTTGCTCTTGATCCGAAGAGTATGGCTAGATAACTTTTTTCACCACTTCTGGGCTGATGATCTGAAAGAAACATTGATCAGTTTGTCATGTGTCTTTTCCCACAAGACCCACAATGTTGCAGATAGGGGCTGCTTTGCTCATGGCAGAGACGGAATGACGATGATGTAAAGCAGAGCAAAAACTGGCCCATAATTAACATTTAATAAAAATGACAACCATTATTTTTGAAAAGCTGATGAGAATTGGGAGCAGTTTATTACCACAGCAAAATGCATTTTATTTTGATCAGCACACCTCTTGAAAAAAACAATTCTCTCAGACTTCTTGTTTAAAATGCCAAATAAAAAATTAGCAAAGAAGTGTTTTAATTTTTATGATATTCTCTGCAAAACTAATAAGAAAAGAAACTACATACAGTAACAAAAACGATCTACCTTTCTTATGTATATTGCCATTACTTTTGAAATATCCCACCACTGTGTTAACTGAATTTTTTTCTTCCAGTTCTCATGAACTGCATTCTCAGGAAAATCTCATAACATCCACTAAGGACTTTAGTTTTGTCGGTCTACTTAGTAGACCTTTCATTACTCAGCTTTAATGAGACCTAGTCAGGTCCACAGCCCTGCTAATTTTCACAATGTAAGGAAATCCAAAGTCCAAGACACTGGGCTACTCAATTACGGATCATGAAACCCAGACAATAAAGGCACAATGAGAATTGGTTGAGGAACAGACAAAAAAGAAAGAAAAGAGAAAGCAACATTAATCAGCCTGGGATCTGCCAGGTAAATTATTTGTCCAAGGATTGCTCTAGATCAGAGATCAGCAAAGAGATCTTTGGTAAGATCTCTTTTAGGAAATATTTTAGGCTTTGAGGGCCATAGGATATCTGCTGTTATAGTTTAAAATCAGCTGTAGACAATACAATTGATTGTCAATAAATGAGTGAGACTGTGTCTCAATAAAACTTTATTTACACAAATAGGTCACTGGTCAGGTTTGGTTCCATTGGCTTTACTTTGCTAAATTCTGCTTAAGGTAGGGCTCCTCTGTAATTGGCTGCAAAATATTGGATACTTAAGGAATGTTATTTCAACATTAATTTGTATATCACAAATTTGCATTTCTCATTCTAGGTAGTTGCTGTAATGTCTTCTTGAATTTAATAGTATTTAATTTAATATATTAATAGTATTTTTTATTATTAATAGTATTTTTTGAGATGCAACCTATTTATACCATTTTCAACACCTGTATATTGGTTGATGTGAAGGAAGCTTATATATTGGGATCCATTGGGTTTGAAGAATTTCCTTTATGATTTTTATTCACGAAAATGTGAGCATATATCAATTGTTTTATTTATTAAAAATTGCATTATCAATTTTCTGGTAGGCAGTTTGAGTTGGAAAATAAAATTTAAACCAAAGTCAAAAAATAGCTCCCATGGCTAAAGAAAGACTATGTATCTGTGCACTTGTTCCTGTTTTAATATTATTAATAGGTGTAAAGCTTATAGAAATCCAAATAGTACCTAAAATGTTTCTCATTATGGAATAGGTTATCAGCTATTAGCACTAATAGTATTTATTGCATATAATGACATTACCTTAATTCCAACCATAATCAAATTAAAGTTATATCATAATAAAATGTAGAGCAGCATGAAATAAACACATTAAGGAAGCATTAATTTTAAGTGATTAATCTCCTCAGTTGCATATTTTATGCTTATTACTGTAACTTATATTGTCTGTAATTCATTTATATTGAAGGTACAAGTAATGACTTTCTTTATTTACAGCAGATTTTTTTATTTTAGGCCCTTATTTGTTTTGTCTCCAAGTGTTTTATTAACAATTGAAAAAAGCCAATAATAATTCAGAAATAATAATCATTGTAAGAAATTTTGTGTGAAACTTGGAATTAATATTAAGTTTTTAAGCTAATATACTTTTAAATGCTTAAAGTTACATTTACCTATCATACATTCAGAGTGGCTAGCATGTAATAATCTTAATCTTATCTCTTTTGATAACTGTTATAGTATTTTCCGTAAATAGTCTATTGGTATATAATTAAAACCAATCTTTACCAAAAGAATCAGAGAATTTATAGTCAACCCTTCAAGTAGGATTCCTGTTTAAGTATAAGTTGTTGTTGTTTAATCAGATAGAGCAGGTGAACTAACTCTGCATTTCCATTCCATCTTCTTCAGCTAAATTTATATACTCTTCGTTTTTCTGCAAATATTTAAGAGAAATACATACCTTAAACAAATTAAAACAAACCAATGACAACTGGATTTTGACCACGGAAATCTAATTTGACCTTATTTATTCAAGTGTTTTAGAAAACTGATTTGAATCTACTTGGCGCACCTAACTTCTTCAGGATAAGTTGTTTGTATTTTTGTTTTTGTTTTTGTTAACTTACCACCATACATACAAGTAGTCACTGTAATTCAAGTCATTGAATGGCTAGAAAGACTAATAATAATTATATAATAAGTTGAAAAGCTAGGACAGAAATTTGAAATTATATGTCTTATCCTTTAAAATTTTATTTATATATTTTAGAGAGAGAGCACAAGCAGGAGGGGCGGAGGAGAGGGAGAGATAATCTCAGGCAGACTCCACCCTGACCATGCAGCCTAATGAGGGGCTGGATGCGGGGCTTGGTCTACAACCCTGAAATCATGCCCTGAGCCAAAACCAAGAGTCAGATGCTTAACTGACTATGCCACCCAGGCACCCCAATATATGTTTTATCCTTTAAAAAAGATTTAGGCCTTTGATTCCAAAATATCAGAGTCATATAATAAGTATTGCTCATATATTTGTTTTTACATTTTAGTGGTATTTGTGCTAATATTTCTCTTATTAATTTAACAAATATTTGTTGAGAATATGTCCTATGGTGGTTGATAAAGCTACAAAAGCATAGCACCCTTAACACCACTTAACTTAGTCTGGTGCAGTAAATAAACTTCAGAGAGCTAAGTTCTATTATAAAACTCTGCAGAAAGTCTAGGAGGTCACTAGGAAAGGAACAATGAACTTTAAATCAGCACAGAAAACAATGAGATTGAAAAACAAAGTAGGAAATCAATGGCTCTTTGTGAAAATCAACAAAATTCAGAGTTGATTACACACTAAAGAGACCAATAAAGAAAGTAAAAACACAAATTGACCAATATCAAGAATGGGATAGGTGACACCATTACAGTTTCTACATATACTAAAAGCATAATAAGGAAATACTGAATAATGTCTGCCGATAAATAAGACAATTGAGATGGAATGGAAAAAAAAATCCTTGAAAGACAAAAAATACCAAAGCTCATTCAAGAAGAAATAGATAATCTGAATGGTTTTACATCTATAAAAGACACTGAATTTTTTTTAAAGATTTTATTTATTTATTTGACAGAGAGAGGACACGCACAAGCAGGGGGAGCAGTGGAGGGAGAGGGAGAAGCAGGCTCCCCGCTGAGCAGGGAGCCCGATGCGGGGCTCGATCCCGGGACCCTGGGATCATGACCTGAGCTGAAGGCAGATGCTTAACCGACTGAGCCACCCAGGCGCCCCTAAAAGACACTGCATTTATAGTTAAAAATTATATGATATAGATAACCTCAACCCCAAATGTTTTTATTGGTGAATTTTGCCAAACATTTAGAAAAGAAATAATACCAATTCTACACAAAATCTTCAGAAAATTGAAGTAAATGATACTTCCTAATATATTTCATGAGGTCAATATTACACTGATACCAATACTAAAGATATTACTAGTAATTCAAACCACATGCCAATATCCTGCATGAACATGACTGCAAAATTTGCAACAAAATATTAGCAAATTGGACCCAACAGTACTTAAAAGAATAGCAAATCATAACTAGGTGGGTTTAATACCAAGAATACAAGGTTAGTTTCACATTACAAAATCAATCATCATAATTTATCACACGTATGTGACCCATCCAGAGAGAGAAACCACATAGTGATTTGAACAGAATCATATAAGTAGTTTATATCATATAAAGAATGCCTAACTACAATAGGAGTTGGATTGATAAGTGATAAACTGGCTGGTAAGAAGTAAATATAACTCTAAAAAATTTTCTAACAGATATAGGAGCAGTCACTTCCCAGAGTTTTGAAATAGGGAAGAGCCTCTGTGTATAGTTTGAAGAGCCAGAATGTGATGGAGATAGCAAAACTGTGGCTTGCTGAATGGCAGAGTAGTCACTGTTGGGCTGCACTTCTGGAAATCCATCCCCTGGAACTTGCCAGAAACCTGCCTTATAGGGCTTTGGGGAAAGCTCTTCATGGGGTGGTTTGTAATGGGAAATTGAGCAAAGAAAACACAGCGGCTGATTTATACAAATAAATACATACATATACAGGAAAACAGAAGCTAATGCCAAGCTACTAAGTTTTTATTTCTATAATCACTCACGAGGTCCTCATTGACAACTATGTCTTTCTTCTTCACCTACTCTTTCAGTATTTCCTCTGTCCTCAGACAGAATATCTGCTGCTTGGGGTTCTTTATCTAGTGTAGGGACCTAAATCTTCATTGTAAAAAGGCCTGAGCCCTCAGTGTCCTGACTTTTTTTGCCTGCTGTGGGTTTTCATTAACTTTTACTATTGGACATGAATGTACTGGGAAGTACCATCAAGAATCTCCTGGAATACAGAGGTAGTCTACTTTGTGTTCATTGTGTAGACCATATTTTCACTTAGCAGACAGGGTCAGTTGCACCAGCCAGCAAATTAATCCCCCCTTTACCTGTTCGTTTAGTTACAGAAAGAGCCTCAAATGTCCAGGAGGTGGTGTAATCTTTCCATTTTAGTGGAAGCCCATGTGGTAGAATGTCTTATACTTAAGCCTGAATGTGACGTGGAGTCTTCTCTTATTCTGGTACGTACTTATAACTGGAAACTTTATGGGTAACTCTGTAAATAAGTCAAATTAACACAATGTGGTATATGTTGCCAAAAAATCCAAAATGGCCTGCTAAGTATTGTTCCTCTTTTCTCATAGTAGATGGTGAAAATTGCAGCAACTTGTTCTCTTTGGAGTGGATTTCTTGACCTGCTCTAGACTAGTGAAATACCAGAAACCACCCTGTGGAGGCAGGCTCATGAAATCTGTGAGTATATCTTCTGTCCTCTTCTTTGCATAACATACTGGCTACTTCCTCCTCATCAGATCCAATCAGCATAATGTCATTAGGGTAGTGGACCACTTAGATGTTTGTGGAGTGTCAAGATGATCAACATCTATAGACTGTGTTATGGCAAGGAGAAGAATTGGCCTAGCCCTGAATCAACATTCTAGAACTACACTGTTGGCCCTGCAGGTCAATGCAAACTGTGATCCTTGCAAATTGGTACAGAGAGAAAGGGATTAATCAGGTCAATAAGCTGCATACCAAGTGTCAGACATTGTGGTAAATTAAATAATGGTCCCTCAAGGATGCCCAAGTCTTAATCCCGATGCCTATGAATATATTACCTTACAAAAGGGATGTAGTAAATGTGATTAAGTTAAGGATCTTGGGATGGGAAAATTATCCTAAATTATTCACGTGGGCTCAATGTAATCACAGAGTTTTTTATAGGAAAGTGAACGAAGGATCAGAATCAGAGAGAGAAGATGTGATGACGGAAACAGAATTTCAGTTAGAAAAAAAAAAGATGCAATCCAGTTGGCTTTGAGGATAGAGAAAGTGGCCACAAGCCAAGAAATAGAGGTGGCCTTTAGAAGCTGGAAAAGAAAAAGATTGTCGCCTAGAACGTCTAGAAAGAATGTAGACTTTCAGACACCTTGATTTTAGCTCACTGTGACTGATTTTGGATGTCTGATCCTAAGAATTATCAGATGAAACATTTGCTTGTTTTCATTCATTAAGTTTTTGGTAATTTGTTAAAACAGGACAAGGAAACTAAAACAACAGTTGTGTTGATTTGTTCCAGAAAAGATATCACATCTGCAGTTGAATATTAGATGGTAAATCCCGTTTAACTGCCCTACCTCCCTAAGCCTTTGCATTCCACTCTCTGCATTATGCCACGACTGCTCTGGCCATTCAGTCTCATTAGCTACTTCTTCTTCTTTTTTTTTTTTTTCACTGAAGATTTTATTTATTTATTTGACAGAGAGAGAAAGCACAAGCAGTGGGAGCGGCAGGCAGAGGGAGAAGCAGGCTCCCCTCTGAGCAGGGAGCCCTACGAGGGGCTTGATCCCAGAACCCTGGGACCATGACCTGAGCCGAAGGCAGATGCTTAACCGACTGAGCCACCCAGGTGCCCCTCATTAACCACTTCTGAGTCCAAGTTTCAGTCAGCCAACCAAGTTAGCTGAGAGAGTGACATCTAGCTACACATGCCAACATATAAGGCCCAAGCACACGCATGGGCCTTATATTAATATCTTATTATGGAGAAGCAGAGTTGTGGCTTACTAAAAGACAGAGAAGCCACTCTGGTAAACTTGCCAGAAATTTGCTCCCTAGGGGGCTAATGAAAGCTATTCTTGGGGAAGTGTCTCACAAGGGGCACTTTGCTACAAAGTATTTGGAAAAGGTGTCTGGAGAAAGCTCTTGGTCTCTAGATGCTGCGGCCCTCCATATATAATAGAAGGCCGGCGGTAGAGAATCTGTGAGCAGGACAGGAGCCTGGCATTAGAGAAAGCACAGCAGGGCTGTAGGAGAAGCCAAAGGAGCACAATAGTGACAAGAAACTAAACTCTACCCTGCAGCTTCTCTCCACTTTCCTCTACTGATAAAGCTTCAGTGTCAGGTGATAACAGAAAAACATTTAGGGGGGTCAGATTCATTTTCACACAGAGCAGGGGAAAAGGATGCATTTCTAGTTGAGAGACAATAAATCAATGACTGTCACACTATATTAAAAAATTAAAAATAAAAATCTATAGGATCATCTTCACCTATGCAGTTTACTCAACCTCAGTTTCCAGTATTTTTCAGTATAAACTCTTGTGTGTTCAGTAAAAAACTTTTAGAATGATCCATTCCAGATATATTTCAGTTTTATTTAATAAACACATTCTGTCCACTCTTAGTGTGATATTAAAATAAAATATTGCTGAAGTATTGTCATTCATTTTCTAACCATGCTACTGAATTCACAGCATTTACAAATTCGTAATGATATTTCTTACATTTGTTCTGATATTTCTAGCTGTAAGCTCAATTTTAAATTGGAAAAAATATGCTTATAAGTGTTACAAAATTGCTTTTGCAGATCTTCTGGCACATTTTTCATAAATAAAAATAAGCATTTTCAGGCAGAATTCCAAAACATAGAGAAATGATTGAATCTGATCATGGGGGGAAATCTCCCTTGGTTAGAAAGGAACTAATCACACATTCAGAGAAGAAATTTACATATTTTAGATATTTATAAAAAAGCATGGTACATCCTAAAATAATACAGAAGACAACAGCTGTAGAGGACATGATTTATACAGTATATACACTGGCCTACAAAATTTACATAATATCTGGCAGTAAGTTTTTATTTGGGAAACCACTAAAGGAGGAACAATGCAGAGATGAATTTTTCCTAAGGATAGATTTTTATAATAATCTAATGACTATGAGTTGACTGCTTTTAATCTGAACACAAAAATCTTGCTGAGGTATATATTTGTGCCCCAGAATATCATTTATATATTATTCTATTACTGCATACACAATTGTTAGATACAAATAACTAATGAATGGGCTAAAATAAAGGACTTTAAGAAGGCTAGTAGTGAAGATGGTAGGCTGTTTATTTTTTTAAGATTTTATTTGTTTATTTGACAGAGAGAGAGAGAGATAGCAAGAGCAGGAACACAAGCAGGGGGAGTGGGAGAGGGAGAAGCAGACCTCCCGCCGAGCAGGGAGCCCAATGCGGGGCTTGATCCCAGGATCCTGGGATCATGACCGGAGCCGAAGGCAGACTCTTAACGACTGAGCCACCCAGGCGCCCAGATGGTAGGCTGTTTAAACATACACTATTTTTTTATTATAGTGTTACGTGCATAACATTGGATCAATAAATTAGAAGACTTCATTCTTTTCAAAACCAGTGACTCAGATTGTTAACATTATTGACTCAAAATATAATCTGTTAATAATTTAAATGATTTTTTGGCAAATGCAGTGATTTCAAATAAGTTGAAAGTCTGAATCTGGAGAATATTATGCCATAGAGTAGATTCATATATGTTGTTCATTACACATGTTCTAAGCATCAGAAATTAGGGTTTGCAAGTTTTTTCCTAAATGTCTTTCAAGTTGGAAAAGAAAAAAAGAATATAAGTATGTTATTCTGAGAAAAAATATTATGTTTCATCTGCAAAAGAAAATAATAGGAAGTGAGGTAACAAGTGGATAAAATGTTTACATAAAAAAGTTTTTTACATGGTTAACAGGCCTTTCAACTATACAATCTTATTTGCAAATCACTAAAAGAACATGGATAAGGCATCCTTTTCTATTTTAATTTAATTAGCTGTCATTATATATTTTCCTAAATCAGCCTTTTTACGAATACACCTATCTGCATTTCTATTATTTTCTTTGTAAATAGTATGGAGGCCAGATATTTCATACTCATAAGGAACCAAGCAAATACTATGAATGCTGATGGAATTAGGGATGACAGGAACTGTGAGTACAACTGCCTTTATTTTACTCTTTACAAAAAGACATTGTGAGTCAGAGCACTAGATAGCCCATGGTGTGATGAAAAAAGTCCCCAAGCTGAATGCCTCCTCATAGGAACTAGTCAAGGCTGAGTCACCACCACCCAGGCAGGCTGTTTTACTTGGTATTTGCTGTTCCATAATTAGAACAATAGAAAGAAGATGTGGGCATCTGTGAAACTACAGAGCTTCCGTTAACTTTTTATTTGAATCTGTTAGTTTCTAATTGTTGCCTCAAAGGTAAAAGGTAATTCTTCATCTATGCCATCTTCATTTAGATGGTGGCAATAGTATTATAATTCCACCTAGTTTCTCAATTTGGAAATGAACTTAACCCCAAGAGAAGAAGCACCATTATCTTCCCTAATAGTCACTACCTAAGAGAGATAAGTTTGCAACTATGATGAAACCAATTTAAGTTTCTGCTAAAAAATCCTGATTAAATATGATTTTATATCCCCCTCCTTTTTTTAAGGGAATACAAGCCCTTTATAGAAGAGTTTCTGAAAGTTTTCATTTCTGAAGCAGTTTTGAAATTAAGAAATATATTTCTTTAAAGATTTATTTACTTATTTGAGAGAGAGAGAGAAAGAGAGCATGAGCAGGAAGGGCAGAGGGAGAGGAAGAGAGAATCTCAAGCAGACTCCAAGCTGAGCATGAAGCTGGGTGTGGGGCTTGATTTCATGACCTTGAGATCACGACCTGAGTGGAAACCAAGAGTCAGATGCTTAACTGACTGTGCCACTCAGGAGCCCTGAAATGATATATTTTAAATCTTAGACAAATATTAAGTCTTAGATAAGATACTTTAAAGTGTTATACATTTGGTGATAAAATATGTTTGCAGAATCAAAGTTCACAGTAACTGGGGAGTATAAATACTTAAGAAAAGTCTAGAACGTTAAGTAAAAATATTTACTGGTTTAAATAAAGTTGTGCATAATTACTGTTATATTTTGCCATGTGTATCTCCTCTTACTTATTTTCTTCTACATTTAGAGTCAAAACACACTATAGATTCTAGAATAGAAAAGTTGAATGAATAAAGCAATGTTGTCTCTAAGAGCCTCACACAACTTTAAGAATTTATGTGAAGCGGGGCACCTGAGTGGCTCAGTCGTTAAGCATCTGCCTTTGGCTCAGGTCATATGATCCCGGGGTCCTGGGATGGAGTCCCACATGGGGCTCCCTGCTCATTGGGGAGTCTGCTTCTCCCTCTCCCTCTGCCTACCGTTCTCCCTGCTTTTGCTCTCTCTGACAACTAAATAAAATCTTAAAAAAAAAAAGAAATTATGTGAAGCATTTGACCAAAGAAAAAGAATGGACATAATTTAATGCCAACAAGAGTTCTAGCTGTACCTCATTTCCAATGTAAATTTTAGTTACTGAATAAACCTAGTGCTTCAGAAAGCCAAAAATGTCTGAACTTTCAACTCGCAAAAATAGGGACGAATTATTAAAGGAAAATTAATTAGAACATAATTTAAATATATCTTTCAAATTGTTTCCAAGGTATCAGTATTACAGTCCATAGACTCCTTCACTTATGCTAATTATTTTACAACTTGCTGTAAGAGAAAAATGTGCTTTGTATTTATACCTAATGAAAATGTTTTTATAAAACTATTCTTTCTAACTGAATTAAATCTTAGTAGAAGCTTGAGAATTACTGTTCAGATCAGTTGGCCATATCACACTTCTTAATAACTACATATGTTATATCATAATTATTATATGTTAATATACATAATTTATATGCACACATATAAAATTATAATTTATAAAATTATATATTCTATATATTGATTAGACATGTGGGGGGCGCCTAGGTGGTTTAGTCAGTTAAGCGTCTGCCTTCGGCTCAGGTCATGATCCCAGGGTCCTGGGATCAAGTCCCGCATGGGGCTCCTTGCTCCGTGGGGAGCCTATTTCTTTCTCCTTCTGCCTGCTGCTCCCCCTGCTTGTGCTCTCTCTCTGTCAAATAAATAAATAAAATCTTAAAAAAAAAGATTAGGCATGTGGGATTATAAAATATTCTATAAGTATTTAATACTGAAAGCAGGGAGAACAGTGTGAAAGCTATGTCAGTGGTGACTTTGACTAGAGTGTTAGTAGTGGAGAACTTAGTAAGTGGCCATAGTCAGCATGTTTTCTTTTGGGTATTTCATTCAGACGGTATAATCAACATGTTTTGCTGATATGTTATATGATAGAGGTTTAAGAGTCAAAGATGAGACCAACTTCATTTTTTGTTGTTGTTTTTTGTTTGTTGTATTTTATTGACTTAGGAGGGAGAACTCAAGAAGGAGCAGATTTTAGTCTGGGATCTACTAAGCTTGAAAAACCTGTTATATATCTGAGCAAAGATGTTAATAAAAGAGGCATCATGAAAAAGACTCCTTTACCAAACTTGAGTCAGGCTCCTCTGAACTCCATTCCTGACTAGGCCCTGTCCTTGCCAGACTTGCATAGCCCAGTTTCAGCCAGAACCTTGTTAAGAGAGAACCCTCACCCTAGATATTGGCTAACCCTTGATATCTGATGTAAGTGTTCATCCCCCAGGTGATATCAGATCATGCTGGCCTGCCTTCAGCAAGAATCTTGTCAAGTTGGTTTAGCCAGAAACCCTCCTTACCCCTGAGGTTTCCTCTTGGTAATTTTCCATCCACTGACCCCCACTGACTTCTTGACTATAAATCCTCACTTACCCAAGCTGTGTTTGGAGTGGAGTCCAGTTCTGTACAGAGGTCTCTTTCTCCCTACTATAGTAAGTTATGCATGAAACCTGTTTGTACTGCTTTAACTACTGTCTGGCTCTGGTTTTCCTTTAACTATCATCACATATATCATTTGCCTCTCAAGACTGGCTTCTACCCTTTTCACTTTGATCTGTGCCCTGAGCCCCCCTTGCCCTCTATTTCTCTTTGGTTTAGCCAGTTGGGAGCCTCAGCAAGAGAAGAGTAGGAGGAAGTGAGCAATTATGGGTATTTTTTCTGCTCCAACCCACTGAGATCATATCAGGCTTTCAGTGCTTCTTGTATGAAGGTTACTGCTTTTATCAGGATGATCCTGTACATCACTTCCTTCTTCCTTGTTTTGGATACTACTCCTGGTCCTAAATTCTTTGGGTGTAGAGATATTGGTAGCTTTATGGGTTGAACCTTGATGTGCCGCGTTTTCCTCTGTGATTTCCCGATTTTCTGTTTGTACTTCATCAAATCTGCAAATCATCCAAATTTCAGGGAGCAGTATCTGAATTATGATTGGACTCATTTCGGTTACTGATACTGAATGTGGCCTCAGGAAGCAGACCCTCCAAATAGAATTTTTGAATTAGCATGGACATATATTAAAGGACCTCAGAGATAATTACCTGCTTAGAGAAATGGACCATATGAATATAGGCTGTCTTTGGCATGCACTATAATAATGATCAATAAAATGATCAACACTGGTAACATGGTAGCAAGTTGAGGTCAATGTATCGTGAGAGCAAGTAACTATGATACTCGTTTTTTTTTGTCAAAAATATTGTTTATGAAGTTTTTAGTGTCACTTGGTTTCTTAGGAGAGTACTAAAGTGTATACTTAGGCAATAGGGAAATTAAAAGTCGTGGATATATAATTAGGAAGCTCCATGAGAACTTTTTTCCATTTTATTTTAAGATTTTATTTATTTCCAGAGAGAGAGAGCACAAGCAGGGGGAGTGGCAGGCAGAGGGAGAAGCAGGCTCCCCGCTGAGCAGGGAGCCCGATGTGGGACTCGATCCCAGGACCCCGGGATCATGACCTGAGCCGAGTGCAGACACTTAACCGACTGAGCCACCCAGGTGTCCCTCTATGAAAATTTTAAAAGCGTTCTTTGTCTCCTATAATAGCTGGAAATGTCAGACTCAATCTGAGAGTAAGAAATAGAGTTGATTGCCAATTAAATGATCCCCGCTCCCCACTCCAAATCTTCTATGCTAAAATAAAGACATTCTAAGGAAGGAATAGGACCCTGAAACATGGGGTAAGGAAATTTAGGCAGACATAGATAAGCCCAAGAATATGGAACTACAAATTCCCCTAAACCTCTTACCACTGGAGGCAGACATCCATCCTCTTCTGCACTAAAAGCCTTTCTGTAACTTCATTTGGTGAAGTTACTGCAAAAGTTCAAGCTTATTTTCCTCTGAATCTACCATCACAGTTCTTATTGCTTATAAGCCTTACTGATAGTCATCATGGCATGGCCTGGCATGAGAGGTAAAGGCCGTAGTGAAGACAGCCTGTATGCTTCACAAGTCTATTTCTCAGCAGTGTGAGGTGCTTAAGTGGGGAGTGTGATAAGGATAATGGAGCAAGTTCGACAAAATATTCTTATATTGTCAGTTGGCCCTATTCCTGGCCACGGGTGTCCTTTATCCGGGGTTTTGGATTTAATGGGTTGTCTTGAACACCTGGGATAGAAATAATTAGTCCTCTAGGTTAGTTAATTAGTCTACTATGTTAGTTAATTAAGGTCTGGCTGGACTAAATATGACTTCCAGTTGACGAAGTAAAAATTTAGAACTTTCCTGGCACACTGTAGAGGAGAGCCCTAAGGCTCAGGCAATGCCCCCTCCCCCCCCACAACCATTATCCTGCCCCCACATGCAGGTTATGGAGGGACTATTTACAAACTATTTTTAAGGTGGAGGAAAACTATAGGGAATACTGCAATATCTTGCTGGTGGAAACAAAGGAAGTGTTAGCACCTCTAAGGCCACAGGGAAATGCATTTCTTTGAAACAGGAATTAAATAACAAGATGTAAAGCACCAGATGAAGACTTTTTATTTTTTAAGTGATCTGGCTTACAGCAAGCTAGACAAGTTAGGAATGAGATACTTTGATATGAATTATTTGATCGTGGAAATTATAATTGCATTAGAATATATCACCTCTGCATTCAGCACTTGGTTTCTAAGAGAACGGTTTCTCTTTCATCCCGGACCTCCCCCCAACCTCAATTTACAGAAGATATTTGGTTTATAAACTTCATTTTTTTCATTTTTCCTTTTGAGCTTTATTTCTAAATCTATATCTAAAATCATATCTAAAATGGGGATAATAAAGGCGCCTGGGTGGCTCAGTCAGTTAAGCATCTGCCTTCGGCTCAGGTCATGATCCCGGGGTCTTGGGATTGAGTCCCGCATCCCTCTCCCTGTCCCTGACTCATGCTCTCTCTCGCTATCTCTCTGTCTCTCAAATAAATAAATAAAATCTTTGAAAATAAAATAAAATAAAATAAAATAAAATAAAATGAAATGAAATGAAATGGGGCTAATAATAGTCCCTACCACACAGGTGTTTGTAAGGATTAAAAGGCATAATTGCAAAACACTTAGAGCAATATACTCAATAAATCTCTACTCTTATTTAGCACTAATAGGATTCTATTACAAAAGCTGCAGAATCAGCTAGATCAGTCTTTTGACTTTCACCTGAATATATCATTTCACTTTTATCTTCACATTTATATTTATATTGCAATCTATGTCTTAAATAAAATCATATTTAGCTTCCTAGATCTAAATGAATTAGCTTGAATTCAACTAATTAGCACTTAGGTTACTCATTTGGCATTGTAATTATATATATATTTATATATATTTATTATTGCTAAAGGGATTTATGTACATATGCCTGATACCTGCTAAGGAAAACCAGAGCTCAACAGTAGTTTAAAGTGGTAAAAAGCAGGGGTGCCTGGGTGTCTTAGATGGTTAAGCATCTGCCTTCGGCGTCATGATCCCAGGGTCCTGGGATAGAGTCCCGGATAGGGCTCCCTGCTCCTTGGGAGCCTGCTTCTCCCTCTGCCTCTTCCTCTCTCTCTCTCTCTCTCTCTCTGACTCTCATGAATAAATAAATAAAACATTTAAAAAAATAAATAAAGGGGTAAAAAGCAGATTTTATTCAGGAGCTATTACAATAAAAGAAAGAGACCTCAGTATAGAAGTAGGCTCAGTTCCAAATACAGCATGGACAAATGGGGAGATAGCCAAGCAAAGTGGGGACCAGTGAGTGGAAAATTATTAAGAGAAAATAGCAAGAGTAGGGGAGATTCTGGCTAAAGAAACCTAATAGGATTCTTTCTGAAGTCAGGCCAGGGTGATCAGATAGGACTTAGGAGATGGTAGGAGGTGAGAAGTTGAACAGACATCAAAGGTGGAAATTCTGGTTAAACTAACTTAGCGGGATTCATGCTAAATTTGGGTGATACAAGTCCCACAAGAACAGATGCCAAGGTTAAGGCTTAGAGGCCTGACTAAAGTTAGGTCAAGGAAAATGTCTTTTCAGTCCCTCCTCTTGTTAAATAAAGGAGAGGCATTCTTCCATCCTTTGAATAATATAAATCCATTTCTCATTCAGTCATCTTCTATTCATTAAAGATCAGCTGAACTATCTACTGGTACTTTGCATTAGAAGTTATTTGCTGAATGGTGCAAAGAGTCAGGCATTTAATGAGGAGAATTTCTATGAAAATGAAAGAAAAACAAAGAAAAACAAAGTAGTTGAGCACATAGTATCTGAGTCCATAGGGCAGTCAGTTGGGAAGATTTCTAGATGTTAAGCGTCTTTACAGAGTGGAGTGAAGACGCAGTGGCAATCCCATGGATTTCCGCGTTTACTGTGTAAATATTTGATGATGGCATTGGGTGTTACAGTGAACTTTCTGAATGTCCCACACAGCAACAGGCATAAAGTTTGCCCATACATGTGATATTGTGCTGGTATTTTGAAGTTATATCAAGTAATCCACCGCAGCTCTCAAGATTTAAGGAAAAGGGCAATTTTCGTTCCTAGGGATGACAAGTCCTGAGGGTTGCCAGGACCCTGGCAATTTCATTAACATTGGCAATTTCACCAAAAATTGGCAATGTTAATTGCTAACAAAATGCATAAAAGCAGAATCCAGTCCAGTTTACAGGTAAACAAAAAAGTAGAAAGAAAAATGGAGCTTACCTACAGGTGAAAAATAGCTCAAAGAGAGTAAACAAGATTACAATCGAATAGCCCATCAGGATGTTTACAGTTCTCCAGAGAAACATAAAATCTTTCTCTCCAGTCACCTCCCTTTTGATTTTCCATCACAAGATAAATTACAAAATAAGTGTGGTCTTATTAGATTTGGTCTTACTATTTACATAAGCACAGCAAAAATAGTAATTGATCACATAGACCTTTATGAGTTTCCTTTGCTGGAACTTTTCATAAGGGATCTCAAATTAGATTTTTTAAAGCTTCTTGAGCCATGGGACACCAAGCCAAAGACTTTCCATCAAATGTTTCCTGCATTATTTATAGATTTGGAGGAATTCCTCTCTTCTTGAGTTTCCTAGGTATCCTAAAGGTCCTGGGCCATCCAGGAAGTAAACGTTTTTACTTACCTGTGAGGCTAGGAAACTATAAGCCAAATACCAGGCAAGTTGTTCCAAGAGTACTTTGTAAGCATTGGCTCCATAAAGTCAACTTTAGTTCCTTAAAACTGTCTGGCCATATTTGATTCTATGTATCATTCTCAAATATGTCATTCCAGTCAGAGCCTGATGATATATAACTGATGTTTCCAATTATGTTTTGTTACAAGGAGAATAGATTCTTATAGAATCTCAAATAATTATATTGCCAGGAAAATAAGAATGCTACTCTACAACAGTTCCCAAATTCTGGAGGGATCAGGTATGGAAAAAAGATAAAAGTTTCATTTTTATATACAAAAGTATATCTACTCTCATATTGTGAGTTACAGTTAGCTTGAGAGAAAAGGGAAAAGAGTTCCTGATATAAAGAATATAGAACAGGGCGCCTGGGTGGCTCAGTTGGTTAGGCGACTGCCTTTGGCTCAGGTCATGATCCCGGAGTCCTGGGATCGAGTCCCACATCGGGCTCCCTGCTCAGCGGGGAGTCTGCTTCTCCCTCTGACCCTCTCCCCTCTCATGCGCTCTCTCTATCTCATTCTCTCTCTCAAATAAATAAATAAAATCTTAAAAAAAAAAAGAATATAGAACATTAAAGAGCTAGCAGTGTTCCAGACAAAAATTGTAATTATTCTTTATTAGCCCATTCAGTCCATGTAATTTACCTTTGTTCTGCTTGATCTTGAGTTAGCAGTTTTATGAACTTATTAGCCTCTCCATTAGAGTTCTGAAAACCTTTACTCAGTCCATCAGTATGCTCTTAAAGTTATTTAAGCAGTGCTATCAGCAGCTTTATCCCAGAACCCTTGTCATAATCCTTTCCATACATCGCTGAGACAGTCATTTTTTGTTGAAGATGACGCATTCTGGCCTATAACCCATTACAAATGCAGTCGGAGAAAAATTAGAGTAAAAGAAAGACTATCTGTGGATGACAAAATAGCATGGTAAAAGATCTGAGAGTTCATTTGACAAAGAACATTGGTTATTTCTGTGGCACAAACACTTTAAAATAATAACTGGAACACCCAAAGAAGGAATAATCCAATCAGGAAATGGGCAGAAGACATGAACAGGCATTTCTGCAAAGAAATGGCCAACAGACACATGAAAAAGTGCCCCACACCACTCTGAATCAGGGAAATACGAATCAAAACTTCAGTGAGATACCACCTCACACCAGCCAGAATGGCTAAAATTAACAAGTCAGGAAACGACAGATGTTGGCAGGGATGCGGAGAAAGGGGAACCCTCCTACACTGTTGGTGGGAATGCAAGCTGGTGAAGCCACTCTGGAAAACAGTATGGAGTTTTCTCAGAAAGTTGAAAATAGAGCTGCCCTACGACCCAGCAATTGCACTACTGGGTATTTACCCCAAAGATACAAATGTAGTGATCCAAGGGGGCACATGCACCCCAATGTTTATAGCAGCAATGTCCACAATAGCCAAACTATGGAAAGAGCCTAGATGTCCATCAACAGATGAATGGATAAAGAAGATGTGGTATATATATATAATGGAATATTATGCAGCCATCAAAAAGAATGAAATCTTGCCATTTGCAATGACATGGATAGAACTAGAGGGTATTATGCTAAGTGAAATAAGTTAATCAGAGAAAGACAAGTATCATATGACCTCACTGATATGAGGAATTTGAGAAACAAGACAGAGAATCATAGGGGAAGGGAGGGAAAAATGAAACAAGATGAAACCAGAGAGGGGGACAAAACCTAAGAGACTCTTAATCTCAGGAAACAAACTGAGGGTTGCTGGAGTGGAGGGGGATGGGAGGGATGGGGTGGCTGGGGGATGGACATTAAGGAATGTGTGTGTTATGGTGAACGCTGTGAATGGCATTAAGACTGATGTATCACAGACCTGTACCCCTGAAACAAATAATACATTATATGTTAATAAAAAAATAAAAATAATAATAACTGGAATCATGACTTACAATATTATACAAGACCTATCATGAACAGTTAGGGTAATGACAAATTTCTATGAAGTTCATATGATTTCTAAGATATTTATATTAATAATATTTACCATGCAAATATAACCTGGTGTAGGTTAAAACATTTCTTCTTATTTGATAATGTCTTTTTATGTAATTCAACGTATCAAATAAATGAATTAGTTTAGTATTTTTTTACAACATGAGAAACAAATCCTTTGAGATTTTCTAAGAACCCTCTGGGAAATCTCAAGGTCAGTTTGAGAACAAGAAGATTTAATTTAGAATTTAATTTTGGGAAATTGTTAAAAATGGCAAAAGGTTTGAATTCTTGATTAAATAGGATCACAAATCACTATGAACCAATACTTAGGTTCTCTTAAATATTTGAAGGCATGATGAAGATTAACATACAGTACATTTGGATCAGACCAAATCTTAGATTCTAGGCAGTTACTTAAAAGGTAAAGAAAAGACTTTTATAATCTAGTAAGAGCAGGCTGATAATACAAGAAAACTTTGTTGTTTTAACAGAGAAAAAGAACTCTAATTTTCCATCACCATGCTACTGAACTCATTTTTTTAAGCCTTATACATAAATCCATCTAATCTTAGCTACATTTGACTATATAAGGTAAGACTACTTTTCTAAGATCTTTTTCCACAAACCTTCTACAACTTTTTTTTTTTTTGACATTCATTACTGTTTTGTTTTGTTTTTCTTCTTTTCTTTCTGTATATTTTCCTCTTTCTCATTCTGGAACAAACCATTAGTAGTTTCTTTTTTTTTCCCCTTTACAGAGAACTCTGGGAAGTAGACAATTGTGCAATGTCTGTCACATATTAGGATTCTGTAGCAAACTAGTACATTTTATGAATATATCCTTCACAATTTTTATAGGTGTATGCTTCCTCATGATACAATTTCTCAAGGTGGCAAAACGATCATATTTATTGACACAACCAAATATATTCAGCTTCCTCTATATCATATAAAAGTAAAAAGAAGCATACAAACTTAAGCTTATGCTTAGCAATTGAGTGTTTAAGTAGTGCATCTTACTTAGAATTATATAAGTATTTAGTGAATAGTTCTTGCTTAACTTAATTTAGCAGAGGTCTATTGTTTCAAGTTACCAAAAAAGACTTGGGAAACTATTCTCACACACACATATTATAATATTAAACAAAGGTAGTCATCATCTCAAGTTATTTCCTTGTTAACTATTTTTACAGAACGTGAACTTTAGGCAAGTATGATTAAAACAAAAAAAAATGTGTGGCGCTTGAGTGGCTCAGTCGTTAAGCATTTGCCTTCGGCTCAGGTCATGATCCCAGGGTCCTGGGATCGAGGCCCACATGGGGCTCCCTGCTCTTCGGGAGGCCTGCTTCTCCCTCTCCCACTCCCCCTGCTTGTGTTCCCTCTTTGGCTGTCAAATAAATAAACAAATTCTTTAAAAAAAATGTAAAAACAATTACAAAATGCATGTTTATATTATACTTAATACTAGCTGATAACTCAGAAGACATAGCTGTTATTATTAAACCAACAATACTAAACTAATCTTATTTGCAAAGATTTACCCAAGTTACATGAACTTTAAAAGCATTTGAGTTAGCTTCTATATTTCTGGGAGTTTTAGCAATATTTAATTAATAACAGTGCTCATTTATCTCTAAGTTAATTTGAACTCACTCCTTTAAAGGATTTTATAACTTAAGTTGGTAATACGTTCCAGAAGTAGAAAAATATTACATGTATATTACATACATACATAAACATGCATAAACATACAGACAGGGAAGCACAGAGATGGTACTTCTTTTTTCTAAAATTTTAGCCATATGTCAGACAAACATAGTAATATACTCTCATTTATGCTCTTCTTTATGTGTGTATCTGAACTGTGTTCATAGACCTGTCCAATATGAATGCTAAAGCTTTTTATCAATATTTATGGAAGAGACTTTCAAAATTTTCATTTGCTCTAATATGTAAACTGATGTAGTGTGTGGATTATGTTTTAGGTGGGAGCCTGAAGGGACATCAAACAGATGTCTGGGTATTTCCAAAGACCATATAAATGGATAAAATATTCAGTATCTTTCTAATTAGTTCCATTTATTTATTTGTTTTGTTTCAGGATTTCTTTTCCTTTAGTGTCCGTGGTTCTTGGTCATGCCTATTTGAAGAATGAAGAGGTAGACCAGACGAAGAGTGGTGGGCAGCGGAGCAAAGTTTATTGAGTGATAGTACAAAGCTCCTGAAGAGGAAGAAGACCCAAGAGGGTTGCCTTTGGAGTTTCTAAGTCTAGGGGTTTTTATGAGAATGTTGGCCAGCTGTTTTAATCTGATTAAGCCTCCATGGGCCTGTCACCCAATCAGGTTTTGGTCCACGCACTCATCTACCTATTAGGTAGTTGGTCACATGGGAAAGGGAGGAGGGCTCCTTCCAGGGGGATGTAGAATAACAGGATGGGGTCTTTTTCCTTTTAAGGGTAGTTTCCTCTTGGACGGGGTGTAAAATGGTAAAGATGGATTATTCAGAATCTATTGTAATAGGGCAAAAGAGACCTCAGTACAGAACGTGGCTCGATTTTAAATGAAACCTAGACAAGTAGAGATTTACTGACAGGGAACAGAGTGGGAGTCAGTGGATAGAAAATTACTAAGAGAAAACATCAGGAGCAGAGTGAGGGTCCTGTTTAAATAGACCCAACAGGATTCTTGCTAAAGGTAGGCCAGGATTATCAATTATCACCTGGGGGATTGGATAGATGAGGAACTTGATTAGACAAGATATCAAGGGTGGGGGATTCTGGCTAAACTGTCTAAGCAGGATTCTTGTTGAAAACAGGGCAATCAGTACAGATCTGACAAGGACATGTAACCAGGTCAAGACCTAAAGGCTTTAAGAGGAGCCTGAGTAAAGTCACAGAGGGGTCGTGTTACATCTCTAACTAGCTGAAAACCATCTTTAAAAAAATGCCTTGTCCTCAATAAGTACTTTAATAAATCAAATAATAGTATATACATGCATAAGAGGGGTTAGCAAACATCTATCAACAACCCTCAACATTCACCATGTCCTTCTTCCTATTACCATTACAATGATTTTCCATAGCACCAATCCACGAAGAAAGGAACATACACAGAAGTGGAAAATATGGTGACTGATTTAACACAGAATATGCATAAGGTGGAATTATCTAGCTTGAAAAAGAAGAACTAACTTGGGGAACTTGCAGTGCTGAATGTCAAGACTCATCGTAAACCTGCAGTATTTTTAGAACTTGTGGTATTGGTACAAGTTTAAATGAATAGAGGAAAAATTAGGAAAACAAAAACAAAATGCGTATCCAGCCCAGAAACAGATCCAACTATATATGGTCAGCTGATTAATGAAAAAACTATCACTGGAATGTAGTGAATGAGAGAAAAGATGGTCTTTTCAATATTGGCCATGGCTCATTCAGATATTGATATGGGAAAAGAAAACATCTTCTTCAATTTCCAGTGAGTTATAGGTCTAAACGTAGAATGCAAAACGACCAGGTTTCTAGGAGGATATCATGAACCTAGGATGAGTAAAGATTTTGGAAATAAGGTGCTAATAGTGTTCCATATGTTAGCCTGGTTGTTAGTTACAGAGGTATAATAACATCAAAGTAATATGCAAAGTGTACAAAGTGTCCTGTAGATACTTTATACTTTGAAATAAGTTTACAAAAAAAAAAAAAAAACGAAAAACCAGGAGTGGAACTTCTCAGTGAAGGACTTCTGGTATTGAAATCTCACTTAACTCATTTGCTTATAATTAGAACCCTAGGGCAATAATTATTGCCATAATAATTACATATTTTCAAGAACATGGTACTTGGGAGAGGTAATTATTTTTGTTTTCAGTCCGTTGTTACAATAGCCATATCACTGTAAGTTAAACATTTAGATAATTGCTCTCTCACTCACTCTTATTTCTTCTTCAAAGCCAACTTAGCTACACCCATCTCTTGTGCCTACTTCTAAGTTTCCTCTGACATTTCTTTAAAAAAAAGATTTTATTTATTTATTTAAGACAGAGCTAGAGAGAGAGAGAGAGAGAGAGCGCAAGCATGTGCAGGAGCTGGGGGGTGGAGGGGCAGAAGCAGGCTCCCCACTGAGCAGGGAGCCTGATTTAGGGCTCAATCCAGGACCCTGGGATCATGACCTGAGCCAAAGGCAGAGGCTTAACTGAGTGACCTACCCAGGTGCCCTCCTCTGAATATTTTTGGGAGTGATAGTTTGAATGATTCAAGTGCATGCGGATACTGTCAGGGCAAATACAAATTAAAAATAAGATGCTTAATTCTCCCTGTTGAAAATAAGGGAAGAGACTTCCCTTCTGACCTTTCCTTAGAGCATTTACTTTGGAAACCCTATAATTTTAAGTGTTTTCTTTGTCTTTTGGAAATCTATATAAATCCCTTTAAAAGGTAAGCAAGACTTTTACCAGCATTGTGACCCAGGAATGTCTTTCTCAAATCCCTCAGAGCCACGTCTTTAAAGATGATCAAGGAAAATAACTCCCCCACCTTTGCATTTCCGCAAGAGGATAGGAGGTTAAATTTATGGGTGCCTCACTGTAAAACTAGTTCCTATCATAAAGATATGAATTAATTTTTTCCTTTGGATAAATCCTATTAGCTAACACAGGTTGTCATCCAATTACCTGGTGAATTTAGGATGAACTATGTGTGACAAGTGATGCTGGCAAGTCCTCTTACTTAAGGACTTGTTGTAATTTATCTTGAAAACATGTATGTGATGGGCTGCATATGCTTATCTATTTAAAGGGTGAGATTTATTTGTCTTTGCAATCTCTAGCAGATTGCCTGTGATGCAGATCTTATTCTAGTTTAATGTTTATTAAATGATACAACTGTTTCTTTCTCTTCTACTTTTGCACATGTTATCAAGGATGGGAAAAGATTTAGGTTTTTATTTATTTATTTATTTTACCAAAGAACACATTTCAATCAAATCATTCCTTTGATAACTATTTGTCCTTTATTTTATACCATCAACTGGTGTGAAATAATTATTTTTTGGTGGGGGGAGGCAAATATCAGTCTAATACCCATGGTCAAATAGTACACATACATTGAAAGTTATAGCACATTAGTTTTCCGAGTACATCACTTTGAAGTATACAAGCAATGTTGTATTCATAGCTGTTATTTTCATTATATTCTATGAGATTTCGAATTTTGTTTGATTTTATGAACTGTTGAATTATGAAACACTGAAGTATTCATATCAAGAACATCATTAACAAGATATTCAGTTAGAAAAAAGGCAAGTTTGCCTTCAGGAAGAATTATGTTACTTTGAAAAAAAATTATGGTTTTCAGGATTATGTTATGAATTATTTTTTCAAATAAACTTTTATTTTAGAATAGTTTGGATTTCTATTAGTTTGGAAAAATTTTGAAGATAATTCATTCACTTCATTGCAACCTTCCAATAACTTCTTACTGGAAATCTGGTTACTAAAGTGTGTATATATATATATATATATATATATATATATATATTTCATTCATTATCTACATCATTACATTATTAACCCTGATAGTTAAAATACTTGTTGAACTCAGGATAATCCTTAAGTAGAAAAGCATTGAGGTGGATTTTTACCTGAAATATTTTTCTAGTAAATGATTTAAGATACATTTTTGGATTTGACATGAAGGCTTTATGCTTAGTGAAATACAAGTAGAGTCTATGTTTCTTTCATTGTATTTCCTCTGAGAATACAACACTCTGACTGTTAGAAATGTTAGAGACAGCTCACCATCACATGCAAGGGGGACCAGAATACATGACTCCAGAATGTGCTACTTTGGCATGTGGATTATTTGACGAAACCCAACAAACTCAAGAAGAGCTTTTAATCTCCCCCTAAACTGCCTTAAAAAATCTAGATAGAGGGGTATATCAAAAGAGACCTAATACCAAAGATAACTTTTTATATCAGAAAGAATTATTTGTATGGCCTGGCAAACACTCATTTACCAAAAATCTGTTTTTCTCATTTTCCTGAGATTTGTTTTCCTCCCTTTTGAGACCCCAGGCCCCTATCCCCTTCTCTTTAGCTCAGAATGGTATATAAGCCACAATTACGTGACTGCCAGGCAGCCTCTCATGTCTTTGTGGGGCTTCTGTACATACAAAATTAAATTTATTTTTCCCCTATTAATCTGTCTTATGTCAATTTAGGTATTAGACCAGCCAAAGAACCTAGAAGGGAAGAAGGGAAAAGTTTTTCTCACCTATGCATATTTGATATGCTTACTTATATTTCACTTGCAGGTAGGTTAGAGCCATGTTACTAACTTTGGGCAAGAGACTGAGTGGAAGGATGGAAATATATAGTAATGTTGATTAATTTGTGTGCTTCATACGTGGCTCTATTAGGCAGTACAGAGTAGAAAGTAATTGCGTATTTTCAAAAACTATAATCTGTTGATGCTATTATGTGGTTCTATTAGATAGACATAACAGATTTTGGAAAATAATTACATATTTTCCCAAACTGTAATTTACCATGTTATTAGACTAAACTTATGCTGTGGTTTTGTGGTAATAAATTAATAAAGAGATCCCAGTCACACAATAAAATGCAGGTTTCTTTCTTGCCAGTGTAAAATTAGATGTGGTTTTGCAGTTTTCCTACTTGAAGCTACTCTGTCTGAAAAAACATGGCCTTAAAGGAAAATAAGGGTAACTGGTGACTGCTTCAGTGTGGAAGATATGCATTCCTTCCACTCATGGATATATTTGATATTTAAGGGCCTTTCCGTAGAACACCAATACCAGCTATAAAAGCAAATTTATGTTAGGAAATCTTGAGAATAAATATTTAAACTGAAGAGAAAGTCAAGTGGGGTCATCTAGACCATTGACTTAAAAGTTAGACTGAATGCATTAAATATCATCAACTCTGCTTATTTGTCTGTGGTCTTTTGGACCATACTTTACCTCTCTTAGACTGAGTTTCTTCATCTACAATAATGTCTAATTAAAATTATTGTTCTAAGAAATAAGTGATTCATGGCCATGGCATTGTACATGGAAATACAACCATTTAATAATTATCAGTTATAAAATTGTAATTTCTATACTATTAAACAGTAAACATGTTAACTCATAAATGGTTCAAAATCAAGTAAACACTTTTTTTAAAAGACTTATTTATTTATTTAGAGACAGAACGAGTGTGAGCACACAGAGGGTGAGGGAGAAGGAGAAGCAGACTCCCCACTGAGGAGGAAGCCCCATGTGGGGCTCAATTCCAGGACCGTGGGATCATGACCTGAGCCGCCCAGATGCCCCTCAAGTAAACATTTTAAAATTAAGTGTATGAACTGTGAAGTGTGAAAAGTTGTAAAAGCTTTAAAAATGGATGGTATTACTTTATATGTCCACTCAGTCATTCAGCAGTTACTTACCAAGATCCTACTACTCTGGATGCTCTCATACCACGGGGATTTTGTGGGATAAAATAAACAAGGTCTCTGCTCTCAATAAGTTAAAAACACTACAGTGGGGGAGACAGCTACAATTATGGAAACAAGCACTGGAATGAGAAATATTCCATTAGTTTGTTAAGGACGTTGAAGTATTTTATGTAGGAGAATGAAATAAAAAGTGACTAATAAGTGGAGAAGTGTACTTAGATTATGTAAACAAAGGACTTCTCTGCAGATTAGACCTTTTATTGGATATTGTGTTGTTGGTGGTGGTGTTTTAAGTGGTATCCATAATTTTAAACTCAAATTATCCCACTGCCCTCAAACTGTGACAAATTAAGTAATCCAAACAAGTGGTCATGCAGCAGGTCAAAGTGTACGGATCTGAGGCACATCCGCTCAAAACCAGCTCTTGGGCAGAGAGCACACCGCAGAGGCATCAGGGTGTGGAGACGCCTCCTCTTAAAACTTAAGTTAAAGAGCTGGGCAAAGAGATCTTGCTCTGAGCTCTTCTCCTTCAGTAGGGGCAGGTGAATGGTCAACTCTGGATCCGGTGCTGGTGGACAGGCCCAGTGCCAGCTCCCGTGCCCAGAGGGGCAGCTCACACGGGTCTTCCTGGAGAGAAATTTGTCGCAGTTCCTGCCCGGGGTTCTTGCCACCTCCCACCAGGACAGCACTGGGCGGCAACTCCCTGAAGGTGGCGCGCATGCGCAGGCCTCCACCTGTCAGGTGGACGGCAAGCTCCCACTGGTGCTCGAGGGTCGCGGGCGCTCAGGAAGGGGACGGACCTTCCACCCAGGCCTCGGGGAAAGCAGACGCAGCTAGGTGGAGCAGTAGGCTTCGGGTGCCTCCCAGGCTTGGACGGCCTGGTCCACGCAGGAGGTTGAGATTCGCCAGCAGCACCCCGCACAGACAGCCGTCATCAGCCAGGTGGGGGGCAAGGGCCGAACCCCGCTCAGGGCAGTGGTCCTGGTTCCACTGCTGCACGGGGCCGGTAATCCTCCAGGAGCCCCACCGCCTCTCAGCTGAAGCCGAGGAGGCCTCTGAAGCCAGCAGTCTTTAGCTTCTATTTCCAAAAACTGACTTTGGGAGGGTAGTCCTGCTTCCTCCATGCAGACTGCGGGAGCTTCCAGGACTCAAGGTCCATCAGGTCCATCAGCTGCACCATCTTGCCTTCATTCTCCCGGGTCACGAAGGCCTCCTTATCAGCATCACACCTGGGAATGGGAAGGCCCAGCCTTTAAAGTCAGGCTTTGGCTGCCAGGGCAGGTCACCTCGGCGCTGGCGCTCACAGATCAAGCGGGTCAAGCTCAAGTTCTTGCAGCAGCATTCCCAAAGGACCTCCGGAGCTGCTGCCGCAGCCAGGAAAACAATGTGAGGACGACATTACAGGAAGAGCAAATAGTAAGTACAGAAACCCCAAGGGGAGAACGAGATTGACGTGCACAGGTACAGAAAGAAAGCCAGTGTAGCCAGAGTTTAGGGATTAAAGGGCATGGTAAAAGAAATGTACGGAGAATCAGGCAGAGACCAGATTATGTAATATTTTACAGACCATAGTAAGGAATTTGGATTTTCTTTTAGTTGGTTTGGGAAGTTGTTGAAGAGCTTAAAGCAGGGGAGGCATATACTCTGAGTGGCTTGTTTCCTGTATGGAGAATGTGCTGTAGAAAATACTCATCAGTAAAATGGTATCAAGATAGTACCTACCTCAGAAAATTGTTTCAAGTATTTAATGAGTGGATGTATGTAAAACTCTTAGAATAGTACCTGATATATAATAAGCACTACAAAAGTGTGTTAAATAAAAAAATAAGGGTTTATTCAAAGTTATTTTCAGAATTATGAATGCAAAGGTGCTTGTGATTGTGGAAAAACAAAACTATTTCAAACAATATCAATAGGGTAGGTTATCTTTAGGGTAGGGAATAACTGAGCACATCCTATCTGATTATTGAACTCATTCTTTCTTCAGTCCCAGTTCTGTGATTATCTGTTGTAGAAAAATTTGTAAGCCCATACTTTGAATATAATAGGTACTATACCCAGATTTGAATTAAAATAACTGAGTGCAAATTCTGTTAGGGTGGGTATTCTCTATCTTTTTTTTTTTAAGTGTCTCACAGTACCTACTAAGTAAGGTTCTCTGTATGTAGATGGCCATCCAAATGGGCAGGCATTAGAAGGAGGGCATTGAAATTGAAAAGTATTAAAGAGTGTAAATATTTGAGGACTGTGAGCACAAAGTGGAAGATTAGGGGGGAAAATCACAAGAATAGAGGTAAGTCATTTTTGTAAAAGTTGGACATTTAGCAATTAGTTGTACAGATATTATATCTGAAGACACTCCTTTATATTGAAATAAAAAGAGTTTTCTGATCAGGTCAATTTTAAGCACTCTTATAAATTAAACAATAAACAATAAAGTCAACAGACATATAGAAAAATTGAGCTATACACATATTCTGATAAATCTTCTAAAAGCTCTTGAAAATGATCTCTTCACAAAGCCCACGGATGACTTCCATTAATTCAAATGGAAATTTTGCATATATTGTACATCAAGTGGAGATAAAGTTCTTTTTATGTTCAACTCTATAAATTCTGTACTGTACATTAATTGTTTTGATGTATGATAAAAAGTATGGATTATGCGTAATGCACAAAGCTTTAACAGATGAATGGAGAATAATTGAAGCTTAACACTTCCACTTCCTTAAAAAGGTGAATACATTGGAGAGAAAGAAGTATATGTGTTTTACACCCAGTCAAGGAGAACATGTGTGAAGTTTTATATAGTGAAAGAAGGCAGTGATGAAAGAGGCAGCCTGGAGCTTTCTTCCTGGGAATGTTGTTTTTTTTTTTTTTTTTTTCCCCAGCTACTTAATACTTATGGAAAGCTTTCTGAGGTACTCACTGTTTTCCATGTATTTAGTAATGAGAAGGGTTTTGTTTTTGTTGTTGTTTTTCGTTTTTTGAAATTTCCCCACTCTTACAGACTGATGATGGTTTGAGAATAGTTTGCAGCTTAAAACTTCTGACTGGTCTCTTGGGTCCTTATTGGCAGCTAGAGTGATCCAGAGACAAAAAGTAAGGGCATGATACTCCTCTGCTTAGAATACTCAAATTCCTTCTATCAGATTCAGGATAAAGGCCAAAGGCCTCACGTTGGCCTGCAGAGCCCTAAATTATTCATCTCCTGTTTCCTTTCTAACCAAAGCACCATCTTCTCCACCCCCATCCCACTCTGCTCTTTCCAACGAGGTAGGCACAGAACAGCTTCAGGGTCATTACTGCAGGGCCTGCCTTTCCCCCCCACCCCCCACCCCCGCAGACGGAGTGGGGTTCACTGATTACTTCCTTCAGGTCTTTAAACAAGTGTCACCTCAAAGAAGACTTTCTCTAACCATTCTATTTAACTGTTAAAATTAAAGCTGCCCATTCTCCACTGTCCGGTTATTCTCTGCTGTCTTCCCTGCTTTATACCCTCCACAGACTCAGCACCAGGAGAGTACATATTTTATTGATTTGACTGAGTGTGTATGCATCTCTCCCTTTGTTGTGTATGAGTCTATATTCTCCAGTTACAAAAGGAGATTCACGAAAACAAGATCTTTGTTTTGTTGTCTGAACCAGACAACGTCTGTAATAATAGTTCCTGGCACATTTTAAGTGCTCAGCATATATGTGGTGAATGAATATTTGATGAATAAGCAAGCACATGATCCCAGAAAGAAGCTGACTTGAATTATTAGGTGGTACAGTTTTACTTTAAACAAATCTAATCCTTGTGATTCGTGTTTATAAAGTTTTAACAGAAAATACTGATGGTTTTTCCCTATAATTTCTGTTTCCTCTCCTGTTTCTTGAATTATCATAAAATATCTGTAATAGTCATATAATGAAAAGAAATCTGAAAATGGAATAGCCTCGTAAGTTTATAATATTTATGGTTTACTTTATGTCTTTTTTTAAAGATTTATTTATTTTAGAAAGAGAGAAAGAGAGCACAAGTGGGAGGGGGAGGGGAGAGAGACTCTCCAGGAGACTTCACACTGACCACAGAGTCTGACACGGGACTCAGCCTCATGGCACTGAGCTCATACTCTGAGCTGAAACCAAGAGTCAGATGCTTAACCGACTGTGCCACAGAGGCACCCCTCTTTATATCTTTCTAAAATATTCCGTGTAGGGGCACCCGGGTGGCTTAATCAGTTGGGTATCCAACTCTTGATTTCAGGTACTGATCTCAGGGTTGTAATTTAGAGCTGGGTGTGGAGCCTGCTTAATTATCTTACACATTAGGAGGGATGAAATAAATAAATATATGAGATTATGAGAACAATTCTAGAAGAAAATAAAATGGGATAAAGTGTCAAGCATTGGTAGGTGGGGCACCTTTGATAACATGAAGACAGACATCATCTCTCAGAAGAAGATATTTTATTTTTTTTAATTTTTGTATTATTATGTTAATCACCATACATTACATCATTAGTTCTTGATGTAGTGTTCCATGCTTCATTGTTTGTGCATAACACCCAGTGCTCCACGCAGAATGTGCCCTCTTTAATACCCATCACCAGGCTAACCCATCCGCCCACCCTCCTCCCCTCTAGAACCCTCAGTTTGTTTTTCGAGTCCATCGTCTCTCATGGTTTGTCTCCTCTCTGACTTACTCCCCTTCATTCTTCCCCTCCTGCTATCTTCTTTCTCTTTTCTCTTAACATATGTTGCATTATTTGTTACAGAAGTACAGATCTGTGATTTAACAGTCTTGCACAATTCACAGCGCTCACCATAGCACATACCTTCCCCAATGTCTATCACCCAGCCACTCCACCCCTCCCACCCCCCACCACTCCAGCAACACTTAGTTAGTTTCCTGAGATTAAGAATTCCTCATATCAATGAGGTCATATGATACATGTCTTTCTCTGATTGACTTACTTCACTCAGCATAACACCCTCCAGTTCCATCCACGTCGTTGCAAATGACAAGATCTGATTCCTTTTGATGGCTGCATAATATTCCATTGTGTATATATACCACCTCTTCTTTATCCATTCATCTGTCGATGGACATCTTGGCTCTTTCCACAGTTTGGCTATTGTGGACATTGCTGCTATAAACATTGGGGTGCAAGTACCCCTTCGGATCCCTACATTTGTATCTTTGGGGTAAATATCCTGTAGTGCAATTGCTGGATCGTATGGTAGCTCTATTTTCAACTGTTTGAGGAACCTCCATACTGTTTTCCAGAGTGGTTGCATCAGCTTGCATTCCCACCAACAGTGCAGGAGGGTTCCCCTTTCTCCGCATCCCCGCCAACATCTGTCATTTCCCGACTTGTTAATTTTCGCCATTCTGACTGGTGTGAGGTGGTATCTCATTGAGGTTTTGATTTGGATTTCCCTGATGCCGAGCGATGTTGAGCACTTTTTCATGTGTCTGTTGGCCATTTGGATGTCTTCTTTGGAAAAATGTCTGTTCATGCCTTCTGCCCATTTCTTGATTGGATTATTTGTTCTTTGGGTGTTGAGTTTGATAAGTTCTTTATAGATTTTGGATACTAGCCCTTTATCTGATATGTCATTTGCAAATATGTTCTCCCATTCTGTCGGTTGTCTTTTGGTTTTGTGGACTGTTTCTGTTGCTGTGCAAAAGCTTTTTATCTTGATGAAGTCCCAATAGTTCATTTTTGCCCTTGCTTCCCTTGCCTTTGGCCATGTTTCTAGGAAGAAGTTGCTGCAGCTGAGGTAGAAGAGGTTGCTACCTGTGTTCTCCTTTAGGAATTTGATGGACATCTGTCTCACATTTAGGTCTTTCAACCATTTGGAGTCAATTTTTGTGTATGGTGTAAGTAAATGGTCCAGTTTCATTCTTCTGCGTGTGGCTGTCCAATTTTCCCAACACCATTTGTTGAAGAAACTGTCTTTTTTCCATTGGACATTTTTTTCTGCTTTGTCAAAGATGAGTTGACCATAGAGTTGAGGGTCCATTTCTGGGCTCTCGATTCTGTTCCATTGATCTATGTGTCTGTTTTTGTGCCAGTACCATACTGTCTTGATGATGACAGCTTTGTAAAAGAGCTGGAAGTCTGGAATTGTGATGCCGCCAGCTTTGCTTTTCTTTATCAATATTCCTCTGGCTATTCGGGGTCTCTTCTGGTTCCATACAAATTTTAGGATTATTTGTTCCATTTCTTTGAAAAAAGTGGTTGGTATTTTGATGGGGATTGCATTGAATGTGTAGATTGCTCTAGGTAGCATTGACATCTTCCACAATGTTTGTTCTTCCAATCCATGAGCATGGAATGTTTTTCCATTTCTTTGTGTCTTCCTCAGTTGCTTTCATGAGTATTTTATAGTTTTCTGAGTACAGAACTTGGCCTCTTTGGTTAAATTTATTCCTAGGTATCTTATGGTTTTGGGTGCAATTGTAAATGGGATCAACTCCTTGATTTGTCCCTCTTCTGTCTTGTTGGTGTATAAGAATGCCACTGATTTCTGTGCATTGATTTTTTTATCCTGCCACTTTCCTGAATTCCTGTATGAGTTCTAGCAGTTTTGGGGTGGAGTCTTTTGGGTTTTCCACATACAGTATCATATCATCTGCAGAGAGTGAGAGTTTGACTTCCTCTTTGCCGATTCGGATGCCTTTTATTTCTTTTTGTTGTCTGATTGCTGTGGCTAGGACTTCTAATACTATGTTGAATAGCAGTGGTGATAGTGGACATCCCTGCCACGTTCCTGACCTTAGGAGAAAAGCTCTCAGCTTTTCCCCATTGAGAATGATATTTGCTGTAGAGGTTTTTCATAGATGGCTTTTATGATATTGAGGTATGTACCCTCTATCCCTATACTCTGAAGAGTTTTGATCAAGAAAGGATGCTGTACTTTGTCAAATGCTTTTTCTGCATCTATTGAGAGGATCATATGATTTTTGTTCTTTCTTTTGTTACTGTATTGTATCACGTTGATTGATTTGCAGATGTTGAACCAGCCTTCCAGCCCAGGGATAAATCCCACTTGGTCATGGTGAATAATCCTTTTAATGTACTTTTGGATCCTACTGACTAGTATTTTGGTGAGAATTTTTGCATCCATGTTCATCAAAGATATTGGCCTGTAATTCTCCTTTTTTATGGGGTCTTTGTTTGGTTTTGGGATCAAGGTAATGGTGGCCTCATAAAATGAGTTTGGAAGTTTTCCTTCCATTTCTATTTTTTTGGAACAGTTTCAGGAGAATAGGTATTAATTCTTCTTTAAATGTCTGATAGAATTCCCCTGGGAAGCCATCTGGCCCTGGGCTTTTGTTGGGAGATTTTTGATGACTGCTTCAATTTCCTTAGGGGTTATAGGTCTGTTCAGGTTTTCTATTTCTTCCTGGTTCAATTTTGGTAGTTGATACATCTCTAGGAATGCACCCATTTCTTCCAGGTTATCTAATTTGCTGGCGTAGAGTTTATCATAATATGTTCTTATAATTGTTTGTATTTCTTTGGTGTTGGTTGTGATCTCTCCTCTTTCATGCATGATTTTGTTGATTTGGGTCATTTCTCTTTTCTTTTTGATAAGTCTGGCCAAGGGTTTATTAATCTTGTTAATTCTTTCAAAGAACCAGCTCCTAGTTTCATTGATCTGTTCTAATGTTGTTTTGGTTTCTATTTCATTGATTTCTGCTCTGATCTTTATGATTTCTCTTCTCCTGCTGGGTTTAGGCTTTCTTTGCTGTTCTTTCTCCAGCTCCTTTAGGTGTAGGGTTAGGTTGTGTATTTGAGACCTTTCTCTTTTCTTGAGAAAGGCTTGTATTGCTATATACTTTCCTCTCAGGACTGCCTTTGCTGTATCCCAAAGATTTTGAACAGTTGTGTTTTCATTTTCATTGCTTTTCATGAATGTTTTTAATTCTTCTTTAATTTCCTGGTTGACCCATTCATTCTTTAGTAGGATGCTCTTTAGCCTCCATGTATTTGAGTTCTTTCCGACTTTCCTCTTGTGGTTGAGTTCTAGTTTCAAAGCATTGTGGTCTGAAAATATGCAGGGAATGATCCCAATCTTTTGGTACCGGTTGAGACCTGATTTGTGACCTAGGATGTGATCAATTCTGGAGAATGTTCCATGGGCACTAGAGAAGAATGTGTATTCCGTTGCTTTGGGATGGAATGTTCTGAATATGTCTGTGAAGTCCATTTGGTCCAGTGTGTCATTTAAAGTCTTTATTTCCTTGTTGATCTTTTGCTTGGATGATCTGTCCATTTCAGTCGGGGGGGTGTTAAAGTCCCCCACTATTATTGTATTGTTGTCCATGTGTTTCTTTGCTTTTGTTATTAATTGCCTTATATAATTGGCTGCTCCCATGTTAGGGGCATAGATATTTACAATTGTTAGATTCAGAAGAAGATATTTTAAAAGAGAGAGAGTGGGCATCTCAGATATCTAAGGGAGAATATTTCAGGAATAGAAACTGACAATTGCAAGTCTAGAAAGCTCCAGACAGCAGTCTCTGG
The DNA here is from genome assembly GCF_009762305.2 of Zalophus californianus. NCBI lineage: Eukaryota > Metazoa > Chordata > Mammalia > Carnivora > Otariidae > Zalophus > Zalophus californianus. The sequence goes on from NC_045598.1 coordinate 89,087,562, forward strand.
ATGTTGTGCTGGAGAGGCAGAGCTTCTATCAGCAAACGTATGAATTTTTCCCACTCTTCCATTGCATCTGTCTGTGGCCTTAGGACTTTTGACTAATAGAACAATCTAAAGGGCGCCTGGGTGACTCAGTTGGTTAAGCGACTGCCTTCGGCTCAGGTCATGATCCTGGAGTCCCGGGATCGAGTCCCGCATCGGGCTCCCTGCTCGGCAGGGAGTCTGCTTCTCCCTCTGACCCTCTTCCCTCTTGTGCTCTCTGTCTCTCATTCTCTCCTTCTCAAATAAATAAATAAAATCTTTAAAAAAAAAAAAGAACAATCTAAATTATGAGGATGCACAGAAGGTAAAAATTCACCATTTTATGGCATAGAGCTCATTATGTACGGTAAGGGGTGGTGCGGATTAGACAAGTGCTGCAGAACAGCACTTGGGAAATTCGGCATTTCTATATTATCACAAATTCCTCACAGTCACCTTTCTCCTCATTCCTAACGTGGCAATAGTTTTCTGTCTGCATAATTGTTAGAAATACAAGTTTAAGAACCAGTTTACGGCATAATTATTTCAGGCCAGATCCAAACAAACTTCCCTATCCACCCAATCCTTTCCTTCAGTGCTTCGTTCATTGTTTCCTTCGGCTTCATTTCTCTATTCTGTTATTTCACATCTCTGTTGTCGTAGCATTTGTATGTTCACATGCACACATTCCCTTATAGAGATACTATTAATTATGTTTTATTCTGCATTTCAGCTTGTTTTTTTTTTTAAAGATTTTATTTATATATTTGAGAGAGAGAGAATGAGAGAGAGAGAGAGAGCAGGAGAGGGGGTAGGGTCATAGGGAGAAGCAGAACCCCCCCCACTGAGCAGGGAGCCCGATGTGGGACTCGATCCCGGGACTCCAGGATCATGACCTGAGCCGAAGGCAGTCGCCCAACCAACTGAGCCATCCAGGTGCCCAGCATTTTAGCTTGGTTTGAACATGTCAAAAGCAAGAATCATATATTGTTATCTGTGTATGCTTGGTCATATGCGATATGTTTGCGTATTATGTAAAAGCATAATAAATATTTGTTACTTGAAATAATGCAAGGTTAAGCATAATAAAGGCATTGAGACAGGCATATACAAAGTAACTCTCAGAAACTGAGTTTTTCCCTTTGAGCTAAAGGTTACAACATGTGAACAGCACTAATAATGGTCATTGTCCTATTTTGCTTTGCTTTTCTGCCAACTATTGATGAAAGGACCCGTTATCTCTTTTAGTCCCCATACCAACCTTAGGATGTTGGCACTTTTATCATCACTATTTTACAGAAAAGGACACTTCAGCATAGAAAGGCTAAATAACTTGCTTAACTTCATTCATTTAATAATAAGAGAAGTTAAATCCTATGACATCTGATTTCATAACCTGTATTTCTATATCTGTGCTACAAATAGGGTGCAACATTTTGCTTAAGTAACAAAATCCCTATTCCAACCTACTTAGAAATATCAAAGAAACAAAGTTGGTTTCAGGTAAAGCTGGATTCAGTAAAAAAATACTGTGGAGTCACAGTAGTCTCTCTGTGTTGATGCTAATTTCCTCTGTGCTTTACTCTCAAGCCAATTCTTTATATTGTATACTTAGCTTCCAGCAGCTTCAGCCTACAGTCTAACCCCTAGCAGCAGCACTTATAAAAGGGAAATGATTTTTTCAGAGGATTGCCATACTTCTCCAGAAGCCCTTTTAGGTCTGGATGGTGGGATGAGGGCCAGTTGTCCCTGTCTGCACTATGGTTTCTGATATAAAAGGCTCAGATGGGTCAGCTTTCAGTCACAAACCCACTGTGAACTACAGGTGTGATCAGTTACTCCCTCTCCTCACCAGGTAAACACCTGCATTGAGGGCTGGGGAAAGAGAGATCTTAAATAAAACATGCGCTGTAGCCAGAAGAAGGGTCATACTGCACTGAGCAAAGTAGAGGTATATGCCTACTGGAGGTAAATAAGCATTCATCCAAGTCATGGAAATAATTAAATGCCCAGTATAGGAGTTGGAATGATAATATTCTAGATGTTAGGAAACCATTAATCATGGATATAAAGATCTGTTCTCCAGTAATTCTATAGTTTCTTAAAGGAAAGGCAGTGAGTCTATATTTTTTACTATTGTATCCTGAAAATCTAGAATGGTATCTGGCACAGAGTGGTGGCATAATATATTTGTTGACTTGGAGTTAATTTAACGGACTTCAACAATAAGCAAGATAATTAAGGAGATTATTTATCAGTCCTAGTGAGACATCACACATAACTTTTCAGTCGAAACTTTCACTTTTCTTATCCACCCTCAGAATTTTAAACTCATTTCTATATTATAACTTTATATATGCTGATAAATAATATACCTAAATCTCCAGCCTTAACTGCTTCTCTGAACCATACATGAAACTTCCTTTTAGACTAGTTATCCAACAAGAACCTTAAATTAAGTATATATAAAACTGAGCACACTATCAATTATCCAAAGTGTGTCCCTTTTCTTCAACATCCATTTTTTTATAAAGATTTTATTTATTTATTTGAGACACAGAGATAGAGAGAGAGAGAGAGCATGAGGAGAAGGGGAGGCAGAGGGAGAGGGAGAAGCAGGCTCCCCCCTGAGCCAGGAGCCCGCGATGTTGGGCTCCATCCCAGGACCCTGGGATCATGACCTGAGCTGAAGGCAGACACTTAACCATCTGGGCCACCCAGGTGCCCCTCACCATCCATTTAATAGATTGCACTACCTTGTATCTCTGGGCTTAGTTACAAAAGCGTGAGATATAAAGTCATTTCAGATCTTCCCTTTATACACCTGAACAAGGGGGCGCCTGGGTGGCTCAGATGGTTAAGCATCTGCCTTCGGCTCAGGTCATGATCCCAGGGTCCTGGGATCGAGTCCCGCATCGGGCCTCCTGCTCCTTGGGAGCCTGCTTCTCTCTCTCTCTCTCTCTCCCTCTCTCTCTCATGAATAAATAAAGAAAATCTTTAAAAAAAAAAAAATATACACCTGAACAAGGGTGAACTTGTGCAAAAGTTCTCAACTCTGCTGCCCTATCAGTTCTCATATCTGTGTCTTCCAACCTTATGGATTATAATAACTTAATTAGTACCTTACTTGATGTCTGTTACCTGGATTATCAAAATAATTATCTTTCTTTCAGCTTTATTGAGATATAATTGACAAATAAAATTGTACGATGGGTGAGGTGTGCAGAATGACGGTTCGATATGTGCATACATTGCGAAAGGGTTTCCCCATATGGTTACCATGTCCTTCACTTCATATAGTTGCCCTTTTTACTTGTTGATGTGAACATTTAAGTTCTACTCTCAGTAAATTCTAGTTACACGATGCAGTGTTATAATGCAGGAACCATATCATACATAAGATCTCCAGACCTTATATTAGAGCTGAAAATTTGTATCCTTTAATCACCTCTCTCCCTGTTTTCCTTACCCCCACCCCTAGCCCTCGGCAGCCATTTTTCTACTCTTTGTTTCTGTGAGTCTGACTTTTTCTTTTTTTCCTTTAGAGTCTACATATAAGTGGTACCATACAGTATTTGTCTCTTTCTGTCTGGCTTATTTCAATTAGCATAATGCTAATTATGTTCTGTGGGGTTTTTGTTTGCTTGTTTTTGTGAATCCTACAGATTTATCCATGTTGTCACAAATGACAGGATTTCCTTCTTGTTTAAGGTTGGATTATCTCTCTCTCTCTCTCTCTCACCATATATATGTATATATTTCCTCTGTGCTTTATGCTCAGGCATTTCCCTTTCTCAATCTTGACAGAGTGATCTTCTGTAGTAAATGAACCTCATCAGTCAGACTGGCCCGAGCTCCGGGTTGTCTCTCAAACTTTGTAATTGCCCAAACCATATTCTTTGTTCTTAGTGGTTCACAGTAGTTGAGGATATGCTAAGGCCCTGAGTGTCCCGAAGGGGAAGATTGCATTCAGCTCATTAGTCTGCATTGCAGACTAATTGGAAGTCAGATCCTCAGGCAGCCGCTGAGAAAGTATGTAGTTAAGTCCCTTCCATGGAGAAACTGGGGGAAGGCCACTCTTGCTGCTTCTTCTGCCCTGGGCCAGGGTGTATAGCTGGGGGTGGCAGGGAGGGAGAGAGGGAGTGTACCTGTGCCAGTTAGGAGCTGCTGCTTTGTTTGCTACAGTCCTGTGGCTTCCAGACCAGCTGATATGGAGACCCATCTCTTGGCAGCAGCTGCAAAAGCTGTAGCACAGAGGTATCACAAGCTCCTTTCAGGGAAATACTGGTGTCTTGTAGTGTGCTACAGGGAGATGGCTAGGGAGGTGTCCCTTGGTTGCTTCATTCCCTGAGAGGATCAGAGACAGACCCTAGATTCATGCTAAATTAGAAGCCTTACCCTTAAGCAGTAACATTTAAAATACGCAGATGGAATATGTACAATGGAATATTACCCAGCCATCAAAAAGAATGAAATCTTGCCATTTCCAATGGCATGGACGGAGCTAGAGTATATTATGTTAGGTGAAATAAGTCAGTCAGAGAAATACAAATACCATATGATTTCACTTATGTGTGGAATTTAAGAAAAAAAACAGATGAACATAGGGGAAGGGGAGAGAAAAGAGAGGGAGACAAACCATGAGACTTTTTTTTTAAAGGATTTTATTTATTTGTGTGAGAGAGAGATATATAGAGAGAGCACAAGCAGAGGGAACTGCAGGCGGAGGGAGAAGCAGGCTTCCTGCTGAGCAGGGAGCCCGATGTGGGACTCGATCCCAGGACCCTGGGATCATGACCTGAGCCAAAGGCAGACGCTTAACAGCCTGAGCCACCCAGGCATCCCAAACCATAAGAGACTCTTAATTACAGAGAAAAAACTGAGGGTTGCTGGAGGGGGAGGTGGGCAGGGAATGGACTAAATGTGTGATGGATATTAAGGAGGGCACTTGTTGGGTTGAGCACTGGGTGATGTATGTGATTGATGAATCACTAAATTCTACTCCTGAAACCAATCTTAAACTATATGTTAACTAGGTAGAATTTAAATAAAAATGTGGGAGGAAAAAGTATGCAGATGGATCTCTTTCAGGGAAAGGCTGGGAGATGGGCATTATTGTCTGTTCCTTCTTAGTTGAGCCCTGAGGAGATAATCAGTTAAGAACTCCTTATTTTGCTACAGCCCTTGGGGGTCTCATGAATGAAAACCCTATTAACTATCAGAGCTAGGCAGTCTGGGAGCCCATCCCTTGGGGAGCAGCCATAAAACCTGGGGCCAGGGTTGGAGTTTATAGTGAGAATGTATCTCCGCCTCTCCTACCCTTTTGGATATATTTATTTTCTTGTTTGCCCACTGTGGCAGAGTCATTCAGTGAGTTTCTGGATTTCTTTCAGAGGTAATTGCCTGGTGTGTAGCTGTATATTTGATGTGTCCATAAGAGGAAGGGAGTTCTGGAGCCTCCTATGTCACCATCTTGGTTTATCTCCCTCCAAGAAATCCTCAAAATTCTTTTCTTTTTTTTTTTAAATTCTTTTTTTTTAATATTTTATTTATTTATTCATGAGGGGCAGAGGGAGAGAGAGAGGGAGAGAAGCAGAGGGAGAAGCAGGCTCCCAAGGAGCAGGGAGCCCGATGCAGGACTCGATCCCAGGACCCCGGGATCATGACCTGAGCCGAAGGCAGACGCTTAATGACTGAGCCACCCAGGCGCCCTCAAAATTATTTTCTTAGTGTTCCTTCTTCAACTGGAATTTCATACTCTCAAATCCTCCTATCTTTTTCTTCCAGTTTTCTTTTTTATTTAGTATAGACTTAATGGTCATCCATTTATTTATTTTATTTATTCATTTGAGAGAGAGAGCACAAGCAGGGGAACAGGGAGAGGGAGAAGCAGACTCTCTGCTGAGCAGGGAGCCTGACCCGGGGCCCCATCCCAGGACCTCATGATCATGACCTGAGCTGAAGGCAGACGCTTAACTGACTGAGCCACCCAGGCAGCCCTTAATGGTCATCCATTTAAATGATGTTTTAACATATATCTGAGTCCTTCTCCCTTTACCTGTTCCCCAGATCCCAGCCTAAGGTAGCTTATCCTACCTGCTTTCTCTTCCCTGGATTTCTTATTAGACAGGCTAGAAAATTGTTGTGGTTCTTTTCTTAATATTTTATATTTAGACATGTAGATCACAAGAAGAGGGGACTTAGGGAAAACCATTTAGGGAGAAATCCAGCAATGTTGAGCAGTGGGTAAAATGGTTACACTCTTTAGTTAGAGTGGCTAGTTCCCTGTTCTATGGCTCTTTGTGTTCTGGTAATATTATCTAATTCTTGTGGAGAATGGTAGGGTGAAGGTAAACACATTCTGGAGAAACAGTGAGATAGAATTTTGTTAAATAGAAATTACCGATGCAATAAGTCAAAGATGGCTCTAAATCTTTTAGACCAAAGTCAGAGTATCTGGCGTCCAGTAAGCACATCCAGACTTAGTAAGGGGAGATATTCAAAAGCATTATTGAATGGAGGAGGAAGGGACTCTTGAAATGAGCTGGGGGCAGGACTGTTGCATTAGGGAGAACACTGAAATAAGCTCTGCAACTGTCTGAAGGGTTAGGAAAAAAAATGGGTTTTCTTTTCTCGAGGGAACTGAATAGGGCTAGATGAACTGAGTCTGGGAAAGTGGGATGTGAAAAATGGCATCATTGGATAGTATATCAGAGCATGGTTTACCAGGATTGAGTCTGTTTTTGGAAGAGGCCTTTGAGAAGTAATGTGTGACAGCTCAGGGTGAGGGTGGGACAAAATCAGGGGTCTGGGGAAAGAATCTTAATCAATGTTTTGTTAATAAGCATTTTGTTCTGATTAAACAGTGGGGACCAAGTAGTTAAGCTAATCATTTGTGAAGCAATGAATGGAGATTTGGATGGTCTGTGTCTGGCCTTATCACAGATTAACAATGAGGGGCCTCTTTGAGTCTCCTTTCAGTCATGTGGGGAGGGATGGTCTGCAGTAAGCCATTTCCTGAAACACAAAATGTGGGAGAATTTCTCAACACTTCCTATTTTGTAGCATCACAGGGCTTGAACAAAGTTCAACATGGCCATTGGACAAACAGAAGAGAGGGTCCAAATTAGGATAAAAAAGCCCAGCTTGGTACATTTTTAGTAAATTATTTTAATAAATGTGCATTATAGATGGTTGGTAAAATAAAGCTCATTTGGAAAGAAAGAACTAAAAATATCTGAAACTATTACTCAGGGTCGAAAATAATTTATGTATTTTTTCTTGAATGAGGGAATGGATAAAAGAATAAAAATGAATAATATCATCACCACTGACTCTAGTCTGTAAAGAAAAAAAATGCCCATTTGACACTTTTACTTAGTTACTGAATAGATCTCTCAAAAGGAATTCTCAATTCTAGTCATTCTCTGCACCACTGCCTTGCCCTAAAAAGAAAAAAAAAAAAAAGTAAAACTGGTTTTCCAGTATTCTCAGATTAGTAAAAGGGACCACCATTCACCAATTTTTCATGGCCGAAGCTAAGTGTTATCCTTGCTTCTTTTCTTTTCTACCCTATATTTAATCTATCAACAAGTACTTTGGGAACTATCTTCAAATATATCCTGAATATAATTACTTCTGTTCTTTTTTTTTTTTTTGGTGACCACCTTAGTTCACACCATTGTCTATTGCACTACCATAGTAACTAACTGCTTGATTTGCTTCCAAGTTCGTTGCCTTAGACTGTTTTCCAGGCAGCAGCCAGAATGATTTTTTAAGAAGTTTAATCACATCATTCCCTGTTTTAAACCGATTTATAATTTCCCACTGCTCTCAGAATAAAATTAAATCTCTTATTATGGCCTAAGAAGATTTACATAATCTTTTACTATGTAACTGTGGGGCCTGCTCTCTTGCACCGTTGCTCTTGCTCACTGGACTTTATCCAGTTTGACCTCCTAACAGTTTCTTCCAAACACCAAACTAATTGCAGGTGGATAGCCTTTAGTCTTACTCTTCTCTCTGTCCAATGCATATTTCTCCAGATTTCTCATCCTTTTGTGTGTTTTTTTCTTTTACACAGTCATGCATCAGTGATCATTCTGGCATTCACAGAATCCCCTTATCCTTTTTATTTTTATTTTTTTATAGATTGTATCCTGTCTCATCTTCTCACCTGTAAAATAGAACACACAGGGTATCTATGTTAAAATGGTAACTAAATGCAATAATAACAAAAAAAGTGCTTAGGATCTTTCTTAGCACATTATGGTATTCATCATCACTGCCATCTTCAACATCACACCTACAAAATTATTTTACTAATTTATATGTATTATTGAATATTCTCTTTCTTAGAATGAAGTCCTATGAAAGGAAAGACTTTGGCTTGTCTATCCTTTATCAAAAGAAGTATAATGTCAGGCATGCAGTGAGGAGTCAGTAAATACTCACTGGATGATTTGTGTAAGAATTGTCATCTAAACAGTATCTCTTATCAACGCTTCTAGTTTTCAAGAGGTGCGGGTAGTCTCATGTCACTCAGGTGGTGGTATTTATGTTAAGAGAACACAGGGAAGTCAAGGAGAGAGAAAACCAACACTGTATCAAAAGGGCAAGATATCAAAGAGCACTGGAAAATCATTTATCACCATTCAGAACATAAAAGTACCTCCAGTGACCCATAAGCAACTCTAATGACCCAGGCAGTAGATATAGTAAGCCAGTAATTTTGTTGTTGCCTTTGAATCAGACATCTATTGCTTTTTGGTCTAGTAACCTGCCACACTCATGACTCTTTCATCCCTTGTCTGTTGTGATTTCTACTTTCAGCACTTCTTAACCATGTTTCTTCTTTCACCGTGTTATCTATTGAGCCTTGTGTTTAAACTCTCCATTATAGATTTGATTGCATAATGATCATCTGTGGCAGGTGGTGACATCTTCGGTTGTCTACTTAATAGCGGTCACTCATATTTCTTGCTAACAGAAGCTCTGTTTTGTTTAGGCACCAGTGGTCAGTTCTGGTGATGATTCATGATCGCTTTAGTTCAGTTATGCTTGCCTGACTCCCAGTGAAATAGAATGTGAGTGAGAAATGAGGGGTCGCCTATTGGAGAGTTCTGAAAAGGGTTTTGTTTTCTAATAAAAATTGAGACTGTCATGAGAGAACACTTTAGTTCCTATTCCCTTCCATTTCATACCCCATGCTGTCTTGAGACCACATAATGCCTGAAATTGTGACAGTCAACTTAGAGCTGTGAAGTTTGACGCCTCAGATCTAAAGATAATATGCTGAGGAGATGTCACATAATGATACAGTTAGGCCTTCCATGCTGTTCTTGAAGTGGGAAGTAGCTAACTCAAGTGAACAATACATTTCCTTGCAGTTCCAGTCACTTCTGGCCAATTTTTGTTCCTTCTAGCTGGACAAATCCTGATACACTCCCCAATGGATAATAATATTAATGAAGTGATTTCTCTACAGAGGACACCAAAGCATCATGGAATGTCTCTAATTTTTAGGAGAAGTACCTGGTCTAGAATGTTGTGACTATGGCACTGGAGTCACAAGATTCAAAGCATGGCCAATAATGGATAGAGGACTATCTGTAACCTTTATTCTCCGAAGATGGTGTGGGAAGAACAGGGTCTGAGAGGTACTCTATATATTCGTTCCCAAGGCATTCTGCCATTTTTTTTTAAAGTGGAAGAATCAACTTTTTATATAAGACCCATAGCTGATCACAAAACAGTGTAGATGTGTTACATACCCCTAACTAAATCTTTGTCCTGTTTCCTTGCCTCATGTTCCCTTACCCAACTTTTATGTGAGCTTCCAGTGGGAGAAGATGACTCAGAACTTTTGTTGCATAGAAGAAAAGTAGATGTTAAAAAGGTGGTAGGGTAATTAATGAGATACAGATTATTGGGTGCAAAATAAAGCTGTGCTCTCACCTCAAAGCCTAGAGTGTAAATATTAGAACCTAACACAGAGTAATTAATGGACAGTGTTATATACATTTGTAATTGTGTATTTTTGAACAAAAATCAATATATGGCTAGTTAAAAAAAAAAGGCTAGTCATCTACTCTATACCTAAATACACAAGTAGTTTGTTAACGAACTTCAGAATAAGTGCATGTAAAAAAGGCCAATAACTAGTCTATTCTACTTTTGAATATTTTTAAATTGACTTACTATTTGTGTTCCCTAATGTGCTCAGAGTTAATTAAATGCTACTTCTCTTTTTCATAAGTAATAACCAAGAAGCCATTTAAAGCAAATCTGATTATTCTCTTAGATAACCCCTTCATAATGTATTTTGCGTGTGTGTCTGAATCAAGTGTTTGTAGTACTTCTTTGAAAAGAAGGAAACACTCTCCAGCTGAACTGAATTATTAGCATTTCCAACAGTTGTATTTTTAAAGTATGTTAGAAAGTGACATTAAAGTACTAGTTACAGTCAGTCATGAAGCCACATTATAAAGTGGCCTATCACATTTCAAACCTTGCATTTTGTCATTCTTTGAAGTAGTCTTCTTCCCCCAAAAGAGGAGGTGGGGGGGATCTATCACTAAAAATGACATGAATCTCAGATACTGCTGACAGACAGAACCTGTCCCCTCATCCCTGTAGTTCTGTAGGCTGCTGAGGATTTGTTGAAAGATCCACAGTGACAGTAGAAAATTTTATATACCCAGGTTTTTTTGTGTGTGTATATTTTAAATAAATAACTCAAAGTGACATGTTATAAAGCAGCATTTCTTAATTTATGATAAATACTTAGAAGGAAGTATCATATGTGAATATGATACTACACGTGATAATTTATTAACCCATATCTATAAAGCTTTAGGAAATGCCTAATTCCGAGTCATTTCTGACTAAGAATACTTTTCGAAACCATGCAGGTAAAGTAAATTCATCTTCCTTTAATCAATAACTTTCTTCTTTTTGCCTCCACATCATCATACCTGTAACAATTTAACGAATTATTATGTCATTATATTTTATATCATCACACATATTTTACCCATTGGATCTTAAACCTATTAATTAGTTGACCTCAGCACAATTACAAGATACTTAAGAAATCTGTTGATTGACTCAATCTTACTTACTATACTTGTATTAGAAATAAATTATTAATGGGGCACCTGGGTGGCTTAGTTGGTTAAGCATCTGCCTTCGACTCAGGTCATGATCCCAGGGTCCTGGGATGGAGCCCCATGTTGGGCTCCTTGCTGAGCAGGGAGCCTTCTTCTCCCTCTCCTTCTGCCCCTCTCCCTGCTCGTGCTCTCTCTCTATCTAAAATAAATAAATACAATCTTTAAAAAAAAAAGAAATTATTCTTAAAATATGTTTTAACGTTTTGTGGAATTGCATTGTACATGTAGACAAGTGCACATACAAGTGTTCAACTTGATGTATTGCTACAAACTAAACATACCCACAATATACATAAAGTACAAAAATCTTAAGTATACAGCTCAGTTTCTATAGATGGTTATACATGTATGGTAACCACCAAGATTGAGGTACAGAACATTTCCCACAACACACAAGGCCCCTCCTGTTGATTCCGAGTCAATATGCTCCAGAGCTAATCAGTTGTGACTTCTATACTCATAGACTAGGTATTTTTGCTCTGTTCTTTTTTTTTCCCCATTCTTTTTTCTCACAGTGTTCTGTTTATATATTTTTGTATCAAGTTGCTTATGTTTATGAATTCTGTATTCTGCTATTAAACTCATTAAGCACCTAGTTGTATTTTATAGTTTTAAAATGCCCATTTGTTTTTTTGGAATCTATTTTATGTCACTGTTGAAATCCTCAATTTTAATCAGTATTTTTCCATCATTTCCTATACATGTTTCAAAGTATTCATCACAAATTAAAAAAAAAATCTTGTCTGCTATCTCAGAGACTAGATCATCTATGCATTTGCTTTCTTTTCAACTCCCCTTTAATTTTTGGTCATATTTTCCTAACATTTCACATACATCATGGTTTTATATTATATGGTTAGACAAAAAACTATAGAAGCTGCAAATGATATCCTCCACGGAGGTTTTCCTTTGAAGCTGAGAGTCTGCTCACCCCAACCAGAGCTAGGTTGCTGGTTTAGTAAGACCCAGTTCTCCTTGTTTTTCAAGATGACCCTCCTGGTATTTTTAAGACCCTTACTGGGTCTCTGACATGTCAGATCTGTGAGACTACAGGAGAGTTTCAGTTCTGCCCTTAAAGATTTTGTGCTTAGCTTTTTATCCTTCTGTCCTCCATGGCTTCAAAAGTCATAAAGGAAAATGTTATTTTTCTGTGGTAGGTTCCTTCCTTCTAGTGGAACTTTGTCTCCTAAGTGTTACTAGACTGGAGGATTTCATTCCACCTTGCCAGTTCATCGTACTAGTCTCCTAGCTGCCCCCAGAAGTTATAGTTAAGCCCAGCTGTGAATTTGAGACTCTGATTGTTGCAGTCCATCATACCAGCCCTAACCAACTGCCAAAACATCATTGCTTTCCTTCCAACAATAAAGTCTCTCCTGCCTGGGCCAAGCTGCATTTCAGCCTATGCTCAGAAATGGCAAGTGACTTCATATTTTCAGTTTATCTGGTCCTCATTGCTCCCACAGTCCTCAGTGTTTTTAAAATAAAGTTTTAAAGCTTATTTGTCTTTTGTAGCAGCTGCATTAAGAGTATTGGCCAACATCTTCACCATCTTTTGCCATAATGATACCTTCCATGTGAAGATGTATAGTATAATAGATCTCTTTTCCCTCCTAACTCCTTCCACTTAAGCCCTTACCTGCTCAGAGTACTGTTTAAGGAATCTAATTTTTAGAAAGATTACAAAAGCTGTGACATTTTTTAAAAAAAGATTTATTTATTTGAGAGAAAGAGAGAGAGAGAAAGAGTGAGCCTGAGCTGGAGAGGCAGAGGGAAAAGGAGAAAGAATCTCAAGCAGACTCCGCACTGAGTATGGGGCTGCTGTGGGGCTCTATCTCACAACCCTGAGATCATGACCTGAGCCGAAACCAGGAGTTGGATGCTTAACCAGCTGCACCACCCAGGCACCCCAAAAGTGGGGCCTTTAAATGCACTTGTGCATGTATATGTGTAGGCATGTGTATGAAAATGATTGGAAAATGATTAAAGATCCAACAGATTAGCAGATATCACCATTTGTAGATGTTCCAAAAACATGTCAAATTCAGTGTATCAAAATTAAAGTCTTCTCCATCCCCACCATAAATTTTGCTTTTCTTCTGTATTTCCTTTTCACTGTATTGTACAGTGCCCATTGTGGCTGCATAAGGCTAGAAAGTTGAGAGATTATCTCTTTTACCTCTGACATGAAATTTATAAATGAATCCTGGGATTCTCTGCTAAAACTGTCTCCCTTTACTCCATTAGGGCTTACTTCAAGTTCATTTTTTAAATTACCTTCATTATAGCAACCTCCCAGTGAACTTTCTTCTTCCAGTTTGATGCCCTTCTAATCATTCTTTCCCATAATTGCCTGTTATATTTCTAAGAGAGAAAAGAACTATGTAACTTTTTGATTTAAACCTTTCTGAATAAATTTATTAGTAACTACTGATACATTGGCTTAGCACATAATGCATTTCTTAATCTGATTTCTGCCTTACTCTCCGGTGTCTTACTCTTGTGTGGTATACCCTTCCCTCCAGAATATAATGGCCCCTGCAGTGTCCCAAATGCACAATGGTACTACCACCTCTACATTTTTTATGATGCTCTTCTCTCGACTTGGAATACATTTTAAATTTTCTTATCTGAATAACACCTATGGTTCCTTCACAAGTACCCCCACATGTTTGTCTTGATGTCTCATGAGTGATAATAGAGTCTCCTTTGTTGAACTTCCAAAATACCCCCATGCATACCTCTGTCATGGGTCTCAATCATAGTCATTTTAAATCTTTGCAGTGTTTCTCCTGCTAGAGTGTAAATACCTTGAGAACAAGCACCTTATTTATTTGACTTTATATTCTCAAAACCTATCACCATATATGTTACAGAGTAAAAAGTTTGTTGAGAAGAATGAGATTATATTGATGAATAATCTGCAAATTGGTTTATTGTGCCTTTATTATTCCCCCATATTACAGTTTTAAATCAGTAGTATAGGCATATTACTCTCAAGAGGACAACTTATTATGGAACAACCTATTCTTTTTGTTTATCTTTGAGTTATTCATCTTGCTTTTAATTCTTTTTCTTTCCTCAAGACAGTTTTAGATGTTTTGTTATACTTTTTTTGCAAAAACTCTTAAAGATCAGTATTCATTAGGTAATACAATTATTAGATAAACCCTTTGCTTAAGAACCAAATGTTTTTATTATTTCATTTTCTATCAGTGCTATTTATTGATAAATACTGGTCAGTTTCGGGATAGAAATTTAGCAAGAGTAACATTTCTGTTCCATTTTCTGTCGGATTAGCACGTACTTTACAGGTGATTATCTGGAATTGGAATTAGTAGGTTTTTATTTTAGCCATAAAACTTTGTTAGCAGTTAATATGAAATCTTCATAATTAAAAAAATTTTTAGGTTTTCTCATGAGTACAATTTTCATCCTTTATAAAAGTTAAAGTGAGTTATACTTAGCTATTTTAGCAAAAGATAAAATTCATCTCACTGCATCCTTTTTCCTTGACTTTTCACTGAATTAAATATTAGAAGCTGGTAACACCCTAAACTGATGCCATCTGCTGTGATGACAGAATTTCAACATTGTGACAATAATGTCATATCAAATATAAAGACTGATAGATTTAGGGAAAATTAAATAGTGTAAAAAGAAATGTTGAAACAATTAGTAAATGTGTTAGCGAACATTTTTTAAAATGTGAAAGGTAAATGGATCTTGGCTTTAAGTATGATACAGTTTCAATTTCTTGATTTTTCTCTTTGGTGGAAACACAGATGTGTTCACCATGTTTTACTGCAGTAGTATTTTAATCAAAATAAAACATTTTTCTGTGGTGGTGGATATGTTCTCTATATATAGCCTTCCTATGTGATATGATTTCAGGCCCTACATCTTAATGGTCCACACAAGGGAACAGCCCCAGATTACAGAAAAACTTCTTGGCATGAACTTGGTTGTACTACAGAAAGAAAAAAAGAAAGGAAAAAATGTTGTACCAGTTAGAGATGCTTACCACAAATATTATAATGTACAGTAAAGAACTGTAGCATGTACTAAGAGATGCTAAACAAGTATGGTCACTCATAGTTTTTTGCTTTTTTTAAGTCAGAAGCACCCTTATATTCAGCACTTAACACAGGTAAGAGACTGAAAATGTTTAATACCAAATTACACCTAAAATCACACAGTGAAAAAAAACTTTAAAATAGACACTGATTTGTATATCAAAAAATGAAATATAGAGTGTATTCTTCAGGTATATAACTGTCAACAATATAGAATATCTGTAAAAATTTCGATGAATCTGCAAAATCAGTGTTAATTTTAAAATGTGTATAGATCACTTTTTATGGGGTAATTTTAATTATTTGCTTTTAACACTTTAATAAATTTTATTGTAAACTGACATTAAAATAATCTATATGTAGCACTTAATATTTGACTGTAAAAATGTAAACTATATTTCTGGTAGAGTTTTACTGAAAATATAATATCACATATGCTGTTAAGTGCCGGGTTTTACGTTAAAGATAGAATTTATGGAAAGGACAGACTCCTGCAGGTTGAATATTTAGAAATGTTACAAAACAACTGGATTTTGAGCTGGACTTAAAATTATGTGCAGTTTAATAAAGTTGGACATAATTTGAATAAGATAGTATTACAATATGAATAGACAGTAACTATTGTATTCAACAAATCCACAATAACTATTATAGATAATAAATATGTAATATATATATATATGTACTTTACAGTTAAAATGCATATATCTTAAATATTCAGATCAATGAATTTATACAATTATAAACTTATGTAACCAATACCCAAAACAAGATACATAACATTTATTTCCCTCTAAAAACTTTCCCACCTGTCTCTCCATTCAGTTTTCTCTCTTCCTACCTTGCACACTCCTCCAGTTTCTGGCTACCACCCTCTGATGTCTGTTAAGATAGGTTAGTTTTGTCTGTTTGGGGGCTAAAATAAATTCAGTTATACAGAATGTAGTCTTTAGTGAATGACATTTTTTTTCTCAGCATATATATATATATATTTTAATACTCATCATTATTGTGATTTTGTGATTCATTCATTTTATTGCCAAAAGCACTTCATTCGATAGATTACTACAACATATTTATTCATTCACCTATTAATGAGTAATTGAGTTGTTTCCAGTTGGGGAAAGGTTATTAACAAGATTATGATAAATATTCATGTACAAGTATTTGTGTTGATAATGTGCTTGTTTGCCATCAAACATTCCTTTGGGAATGTCCATTCATATATTTTGTTAATCTTTTATGTTGTTTTACTTCTTATTGGTATGTTATTATCATTATGTAAGTGTTCTTTCTATACTCTAGATAAAATTTCTTTTCAGAGGTAGGTTTTTTTTTCTTCACATCTGTGGCATGTGTTTTCACTTTCTTAATGTTGTATTTAAGAAAGAAAAGACATTTTATTTATTTATTTTTAAAGATTTTATTTATTCATTTGAAACAGAGAGATAGAGTGAGAGCATGAGCAGGGGAGAGGCAGAGGGCGAGGGAGAAGCAGGCTCCCCGCCGAGCCAGGAGCCAGACGCGGGGCTCAATCCCAGGACCCTGGGATCATGACCTGAGCCGAAGGCAGATGCTTAACCATTTGAGCCACCCAGGTGCCCCAAGAAAAGACATTTTAAAATGTCCTTAGAAATACATACATACATGCATGTATGTAGTCTGTTTCTGGAATTCCTATATGAATTCTGAATGCCAACACTATATTCTGTTGATCAGTATAGTTTTATAGCTAGCTTTGAAATAAGATAGTGCAAATACTCCAACTTAGTTATTCTTCAAAATTGATTTAATCATTCTAAATCCATTGCATTCTCATAGAAATTTTAGAATCATCTTGAAACATTGACAAAAATATCTTGATAGAATTTTTGAGATTTTGTTAAATCTATAGATCAGTTTGGAGATAATGAATATGTTAAAAACTAGATGGTGCACACTGTGAGCTGTGACCATGATAATCTTTCCATTTATTTATGTCTTTTATGTTTCTCCCAACAATATCTCATAATTTTCAGTGTACAGGTATTATGGGCTAAATTGTGTTTCCTCAAAATCCATATATTGAAACCCTAATCCCCAGTATCTTAGAATGTCATTATATTTGGAGATAGGGCCTTTGAAGAAGTAATTAAATTAAAATGAGTAATTAAGTTAAAACCAATGTGCCTGGTGTTCTCTCTCTTTTTTTTTTCCCTTTAGAGATTTTATTTATTTATTAGAGAGAGCTCATGAGCAGGGGGAGGGGGAGAAGGAGAGGCACAGGCAGTTTCCCCACTGAGCAGGGAGCCTGACCAGGGGCTCTATCCCAGGACCCTGAGATCATGAACTGAGCCAAAGGCAGACGCTTAACCACCTGAGCCACCCAGGTGCCCTATGACTGGTTTTCTTCTAAGAAGAGGAGATTAGGACACGGACAGTGAAGAGACCACCATGTGAGGACACAATGAGAACGCAGCCATCAGCAAACCAAGAGAGGCCTCAAAAGAAACCAAACGTGCCTACAACTTGGTCTTAACTTCTAGCTTCCAGAACTGTAAGAATATACATTTTTCTAACACTATAAATTTCCCTAAGAATATAAATTTCTCCCTAGTTTGTAGTATTCTGTTAGGGCAGTCCTCACAAACTAATACAACAGGCTTTGCACATATTTGGTAAAGTTATACCTAAGTATTTCATGTTTTTGCATGTTATTACAAATGATATCATTTTATCATTTAATGGTATTAATTCATAACCTGCAGTCCTGATGAATTTACTTATTAGTTATCATAGCTTTTTTATTCCTCAGAATATTTTATGTACCATGATATTTTCATCAGTGGAAAATATACTTTTCTTTCTTTTTTCCCAATCCATATGTCTTTTATTGCATTTTCTTGGAATACTGCACTGGTTAGAGCCCTACATATAAAATATGCATCAGATATATAAAAATAATAATAATAATATAATATATTGCTGTAATATATATATATTCCCCCACCCACAAACTGGACCATGGTGTTGGCCAAAAAGAAAACCCAAATAACTTCAGTAGTGTCAATATTACATTGTTTTCTTTAGTATCATAATAATTAACCTGTAACAAAGTATTTTAAAGGACACTAGCTGTATGTCATGAAAATGCTAAAAATACATAAATCTATTCATTAATTTAGAAAAAACAAAAAGGAGAAAAATACGTTTGATTGACAGCTTCAAAAATGACTCAAATAATGTCCTCCCTGTAGTTTCCTTCTTCTTTTTTTAATTTTCTTTCTTGATTAGTTACTTTCCACATTGATCCTGGCCTCGGCTATATGACTCACTTTGGGCAACAGGATGATAGCAATTATTGCAAAAGTCCAGGCACATTGGTTGCACAACAGCGTGAATGCACTTAATGCTACTGAACCATATACTTAAAAATTGTTAAGATAGTGAATTTTATGTTGTATGTATTTTGACACAATTAAAAATAATAAGAAAAAAAGTCCTTGTGTATTAGAATATACCCTTTTATTGCTCGTGGACTAGCCTAGTGAAGAATCGATCAGAGACTATGTGAAGGCACACCAAGTTACTTAAATGACAGCCCGCTAACCTTCAGACATGTGAATGAGATTATTTTAGATTATCTAACCTCAGATGACCTACCACTTGACCACAAATGCTTGAAATCAAAAGACACATCATCCAGGCTAACCAGACATAAGAACCCACAGCTGATCAACAAATTTGAGAGAGAATAAATGGTGCTTCTTTTAAGTCAGTAATTTTGAGGGGATTTTTTCATACAATAAAAGTTATTTGATATAATTTAGATTGAAACAGAGAAATAACAAGAATTATAATAAACTTTAATCAAACTATGAAAGTTTTATAAACAATTATGTACCAATAAATTTGAAGACATAGATACAATGGAAACATTCCCAGGAAATAGAAAGTGCCAAAATGTCAAAAAAGAAAATAGAAAACTTCAAAAGACCTATGATGAGCACATAAATATAAATCAACCCAGGCCAAGATGATTGTAAATATGAGCCCTATGAAATTTTCAAATAAATTTGTTCCAGGAAGTGTAAACATCGGGAAACTCAACTATTCATTTGATAGAGTAAGTACAACCTTGGCACTAAACCAGACAAAGATAGTACCAGGGAAAAAATAAAATACTGATTTTATTTATTAATATAAATGACAAAAATCCAAATATAAACTTAAAATTTTTACATCATGATTAGGTAGGATTTTTCCCAGGAACTGGAAAAATAGTTATATAAATTGTTTATTTAAAAATGGTTATATATAATTTTATATGTATATATCACTAATGTAAGTATATCAATGCTCTAAAGAGGGAAAAATCATATCATTTCAATATTTATAAAAAAAGCATCTGAAATTTTTCAAAATGTAATTAAGATTGAAATTCTAAAAACACTAGGAGGAGAATAAAATTTCCTCCCTAGAGCAAAACTCAATTAATGGGGATAACAGACACATTCCATCTAAAATCAGAAATAAAACATGGATTCCTACTATCATTTTTGCTGTCCTTTACAACGTTGGATGTTCTCTTTAATACTTTAATTAAAGAGAAATGTAAATGATTACAATAGTTTGCTAGGACTGCTGTAAGGAAGTACCACCAGGTAGGTGGCTTAAAAAACAGAAATTAATTGTCTCATAGTTCTGGAGGCTAGCAGGTGGTTTCTTCTGAGGGCAGTGAGGGAAAATCTATCCCATCTTTCCATCCTACTTTCTGAAGGATCACTGGCAGTCTTTGGCATTTTTTGGCTCGTGGAAGTATCACCCTTCTGCCTTTACTTCACACTGTTCACTCTGTGTGTCTCTTTCCAAATTTCCCCTTCTTACAAAAACAGCAGTCAGTTTGGATTAGGGCCTAATGACCCCCATTTTAATTAATTACATCTGCAAAGACCCCATTTCCAAATAAGCACATTCTGAGGCACTGGAGGTTAAGGCTTCAACATATACATTTGAGGGGGGGCACAATTCAACCCATTACAATGCTATAAATTTGGAAAGTATCTATTTTTATGCACATCAAAAGCAAGAGAAATTATAGACCTATAAATAGAATAAGAGATTTCTGAAAGTTTTCCAAATTCGCTGTTAACATCTGGGTACCAAAGTTTGACACATGGTTATAAGTCATTGCTTGATGTGGGGGGTACAGCCCAGGGAAGCAAAGATGACGAGAAATGCACGTAGGGCAAGAAACAATGTGAATCACTGCTTTTAGACTACTACTTCATAAGAACTAACAAAAAGAGCATTTGTTCATTGGGTGAGTCTGTTCAGCGTGGTGGGATTTTGTAGAAACTTTGCAACTGAGGGACGCCTGGGTGGCTTAGTCAGTTAAGTATCATGCTCTCAGGGTCCTGGGATTGAGCCCTGAGTAGGGCTCCCTGCTAAGCATGGAGTCTGCTTCTCTCTCTGCCCCTTCCACAGCTCATGCTCTCTCTCTTTCTCGCACTCTATCTCAAATAAATGAATAAAACCTTTAAAAAAGGAAAGAAACTTTGCAACTGTAAGTATGTCTTGGAGCATTCTACACAAGAGATAAAAGAGACGGAATTTTCTTCCTGGTTACCCTGCATCTGAAATATCCCGTTGATCAGTGTTCAGCCATTGGTAGGAAAGTTTCTCACAGTTCTGATTTGCTTTTCTGGCAAAACAGCTATTTTACATAATACAATATGATGTGATAGTCCTTTTTGGGGCAACAAATTTATAATTAGATTCATTTATTAAAATGGGTAAATAATCCATTTGTAAGGTTTAAATTATATTTACTTTATAACATAAATATATGTAAATATATAAATATATAAATAACATTTACTTTACAAGTGTTATTTAAATGTATGATTTTCTTCATACATTTTATGTTATTTCATATGCTAATATTCTAGAATAGCTAGAACGTTATGAAACCATTACAAAGTTTTGTTTTTTATTTTTATTTTTTTAACATTTTATTTATTTGAGAGAGAGACAGAGAAAGTGAGAGACCACAAGTGGGGTGAGGGGCAGAGGGAGAAGCAGACTCCCCACTGAGCAGAAAGCCTGATGTGGGGCTTGATCCCAGGACCCTAGGATTATGACCTGAGCCTAAGGCAGACGCTTAACTGACTGAGCCACCCAGGCACCCCAAGTTTTGTTTTTTAAACTTGCATTTGTGAAAATCATACTGAGTAGTTTATTAAACCTGAAAAAAAAATCACTGCTATCAGTCCCATTAAATAATGATTTTTGTGGTCTAGTTCAGGGTAAGGACATTTTTTGTTGTTTCATACTTCACTGACAAAAATAGAAAAAAAGAAAGAGAAACAAAGAAAAAGAAAAACAAGGAACATCATTTTTGGAAAAAAGTTAATTTTATTTAAACTAAGATAGGGGCCCTGGGTGGGGTGGGGCTTAACCATTCGGTTAAGCATCTGCCTTCGGCTCAGATCATGATCCCAGGGTCCTGGGATTGAGTCCCACATGCGTCGGGCTCCCTGCTCAGCGGGGAGCCTGCTTCTCCCTCTGCCTGCCGCTTCCCCTGCTTGTGCTCTCTCTCTCTCTCTCTGATAAATCAATCAATCTTAAAAAATAAAATTAAAAAACAAAGCCAATTTCATCTTTTAAAAAACAAACAAAAAATTCTTTCATCTTTTAGTTCACACCATGGTTAGCCAGAACTGTAAAGGCAGAAAAAATGGGAAGCAGTAAGGGAGAGAAAACTAGCCACAGACAGGGGAAGAAATATACAAGCACAGTGGACGGAAGAGGACTAGAGCAATGATTTGAAGAATTGAAGAGATATCTTTAGAAGATAAAATGTCTTCTAAAGTTATGTTCTTCTAAGTCATCTTTTCTTATAATTTCCCTTTGTAGTATGAATTTGCTTTTTAACCACTGCTGAAAAACATTTTGTGACACTATATTTTTAATTCTTTAATTCTTCAAGAATCTTCTCTAAGTGGGGATGCCAGTGAGAGATACTATTCTTTGGGCTGCAATGGTAATAGGCAAAGAAATAATACCTTAAGTGTTAGACAAAACTTCTGGCCAAGGCTGCTTTGCTACTGTATTATAAATTACTTCTTAAGTTACCATTTTCCCTTTACCTATTAACATTCAAAGATTAATAGAAATATTAAATTGTACAGCCACTAGTCTTTTCTATAAAGCATATTGCCAGTACAAATGTGGAAAAAGAGTGAGCAGCTCATTCAGATAGGGATTTCTAAATATACCAATATATTCCTCAAGCTACATCCTATTGTTATGCTATACGTAATCCTTAGCTTCTTTAAATATTCATATCTAGGGATAGAGATTTTAAAAGGAGAGATTTATGTATCCTGCATCATTCATTATATATTTTTAGTATGAGCATTATTTTGAAAATGTCTAACCACCATTCATTTAACCTTTAATCTGCAGCCGTCCTAATACCCCATCTGTTATCATCTTGCAAATATTACCTAAAATAAAACAAACACTAAAATGAAATAGTGTGCATGCTTTGATTCTGATCTATTGCCAAAAGCAGTAGTCCAAAGGGATCAGTTTCTTTAGTTCTTTGTTTGCCCGAAAACATAAAGATACAAGATAAAGCTGTGTTTCAATTAAATATCAAAGAAAATCAAAGTCATTAGATTAGTGTAGACCACACAGGGTTCTTATGAAGAAACTTTTGAAAAGTGTGTCATGATAAATCCCCTAAAATATATTGACTTTGCCAGCGTTAGTCCACATGGCAGATCTTCCATTCTGCAACCAGACTGTTTCATGTAGAGATTAACCCAGTGATCCTACACTTGAAAGAGAATGCTCTAGGACTTAATTTATATTCATGCCTCACTATTCTTTGGGGAAAGGCTGGGTAATCCATACAAATTGCCAAGTGATGAGACAAAGAACAGAAATGGAAATGACAAAACTGTCACTGATTTAGTCACTTTTAGAAATAAAACTAAATAGAAATTGGTTGAAGTATGTTACTGTGAACTCCTTAAAAATCATGACTTAAAAGAATACATCATTCTCATGATAACATGGAAATGTTTGGCTATTAAATTAATGTTTTCTGGTCATACCACTGACTTTAAGGGTGCCTAATATTTAAGGTTTGTAATTATGTTTATACATTTATTTAAAACTGCAAAGTTTATGTTTAAAATATCACATGGGGAAAATTTTTTCTTAAAACAAGGAAAAGCCAGTAACAGTATATCACTGCAATGTGAAATTTATGACTTCATTAAATGAAACTCCTCTTGTGACAGGTCTATAATATAGTTATATGGAATCTGTTTAATTCACATAATACATAGATACAGGGAAACAACTATCCAGTTTTATAAAATGATACCTTGAAGTATCTAAAGTTGCAATTATATGAATTACATAAATGAAAAAAATAGCTGACTATTGAAAATCTTAGCATAGGAATAGATTAGTATAACTCCAAATGTATATAATGTGTGAGTGATTTTATATTTCTCTTTTTTCTAGAGTATCATGTTCTGTGTGACATATACTTCCAGTGATAGGATTTCTCATTAAAATTTTTAAAAACATATTTTGTCACTCATAAATACTGAGAAAGCATGTGCCAGGTATATCTGAATGTTATAGGATGATAAAAAGTGAATAAGATACTCCACCAACAAACTTAAAATATAGTGGCATGGAAAGATTTACATATGGTGATCTACAGTCCAAGATCAGATAATTGATATGAGGAGGATATGAAAAATGGTGAGTGGAATTCCAGGCTGAGGGAATGCTGCACAGAAAAAGGAGAGTGATTCCTGTGTCCTAGATTCAAGAATGGAGACTAGAGTGTGCATTTGGGTTTGTATCTCTATATATACAAATGAGCTCGTATGTGTTTATGGATGTGGAGTTGTAATGAGCTTAGGTTTTAAAACGTTTAGTTGAAGTTATGGCACTTCCTATAAACCAGTTCCTACAAAAAGCATACCAAGTTGCCATCTGCATTACTTCTGTGAGTTTATAGCAATACCACATCGAGCAATAGATGCTCCGGTTCCTCCAGTTTCTCAGAAGCTGTATCTGAGCAGTCCATCCAAAGGTGTCAGAAGTAATTTGTGTACAGACAAGAGATAAACAGAGTAGAGCAATAGGTCCCTTTTTTTTGTTCTGTGACTCTATGTAAGTCATCTGTCCCTATGTTTTAGGCCAAGCCCAGAGCTTCTCATGTTCACCAACTGGCAGACATTCAGACAGTTGTTAAGAGGAATTAGATGAAAGAAGGCTGTGCTATTTGAAATAGAAAACTAGATAACTTTCTTTATATCTCTATTGTGATACAAAATTCTAAAAAATAATTTCTTAAAGAGCAACTGTCTATCTGGTTACTGATAGAATTTATTCAGAGTATTACAAGATTTATGGGATCCAAGTTTCTTTGCTTGTTTTTCATTTAGGAAATGTGGATTAAAAACACTTAAGTTTATAGAAAATTAGTTTGAAATTAGTATTTTTGTGTTTTTTTAATTTTAAGTTTTTATTTAAATTCTAGGTAGTTAACATATAGTGTAATATTGGTTTCAGGAGTAGAATTTAGTGATTCATCACTTACATATAACACCCAGTGCTCATCATAGCAAGTGCTCTCCTTAACGCCCATCACCCATTTAGCCCATCTCCTACTCACTTCCCCTCCAGCAACCCTGTTTGTTCTCTGTAGTTAGTAGTCTCTTATGGTTTGCCTTCCTCTTTTTTTTTCTCTTCTTTCCCCTATGTTTATCTATTTTGTTTCTTATATTCCACATATGAGTGAAATCATGTTTTCTTTCTCTGACTTATTTCACTTAGCATAATACACTCTAGCTCCATCCATGTCATTGCAAATGGCAAGATTTCATTATTTTTGATGGCTGAGTAATATTCCTCTGTGTGTGTGTGTGTGTGTGTGTGTGTGTGTGTGTGTGTGTGTGCGCGCACCACTTCTTTATCCATTAATCAGTTGATGGACATTCGGACCCTTTCCATAATTTGGCTATTGTTGATAATGCTGTTATAAACATTGGGGTGCATGTGCCCCTTTGAATCAGTATTTTTTTATCCTTTGGGTAAATACCTAGTAGTGCAGTTGCTGGGTTGTAGGGTAGTTCTACTTTTAACCCTTTGAGGAACATCCATACTATTTTCGAGAGTAACTGCACCAGTTTTCATTCCCACCAACAGTGTAGGAGGGTTCCCCTTTCTCCTCATCCTCACCAACATCTGTTGTTTTATGTGTTACTAATTTTAGCCATTCTGACAGGGGTGAGGTGGTATATCATTGTGGTTTTGATTTGTATTTCCCTGATGATGAGTGATGTTGAGCATCTTTTCATGTGTCTGTTGTCCATCTGTATGTCTTCTTTGGAAAAAATGTCTATTTGTGTCTTCCGCCCATTTCTTAACTGGATTATTTGCTTTTTGGGTGTTGAGTTTGAGAAGTTCTTTATAGATTTTGGATACTAACCCTTTGTCAGACATGTCATTTGCAGGTGTCTTCTCCCAGTCCATAGTTTGCCTTTTAGTTTTGTTGATTGTGTCTTTCACTGTGCAGAAGCTTTTAATGTTAATGAAGTCCCAATAGTTCATTTTTGCTTTTGTTTCCCTTGCTTCTGGAGATGTGTCTAGTAAGAAGTTGCTGCAGCAGATGTCAAAGAGGTTGTGGCCTGTCTTCTCTAGGATTTTGATGATTTCCTATCTCACACTTTTGATCTTGCATCCATTTTGAACTTATTTTTGTGTATGGCACAAGAAAATGGTCCATTTTATTCTTCTGCGTGTTGCTGTCCGGTTTTCCCAACACAATTTGTTGAGGAGACTGTCTTTTTCCTATTGGATATTGTTACCAGCTATGTCAAAGATTAGTTGACTATGTAGCTGTGGTTGCATTTCTGGGCTCTCTATTCTGTTCCATTGATCTATGTGACTATTTTTGTGCCAGTACCATACCGTCTTGAAGACTACAGCTTTGTAATATAGCTTGAAGTCTGAAATTGTGATGGCTCCAGCTTTGTTTTTCTTTTTCAAGATTGCTTTGGCTATTCAGGGTCTTGTGGTTACATACAAATCATAAGGTTGTTTGTTCCAGCTCTCTGAAAAATGCTAGTGGTGTTTTGATAGGGATTGCATGAATGTGTAGATTCTTTGTTTTGAATTTTTTTTAATTTTACTATATTATGTTAGTCACCATGCAATACATCATTAGTTTTTGATGTGGTAATCACGATCCATTGTTTTTGTATAACACCCAGTGCTCCGTGCAATATGTGCCCTTGTTAATACCCTTCACTGGGCTAACCCATCCCCCCTCCCCCCTCCCCTCTAAAACCCTGTTTGTCTCTCAGAGTCCATTAGTCTCTCATGGTTCATCTCTCCCTCCGAATCCCCCTTTCATTTTTCCCTTCCTTCCCCTAATGTCCTCCATGCTGTTCCTTATGTTCCACAAATAAGTGAAACCATATGATAATTGACTTTCTCTGCTTGACTTATTTCACTTAGCATCATCTCCTCCAGTCCCGTCCATGTTGATGTAAAAGTTGGGTATTCATCCTTTCTGATGGCTGAGTAATATTCCATTGTATATCTGGACCACATCTTCTTTACCCATTCGTCTGTTGAAGGGCATCTCGGCTCTTTCCACAGTTTGGCTATTGCGGACATTGCTGCTATGAACATTGGGGTGCATATGGCCCTTCTTTTCACTACATCTGTGTCTTTGGGGTAAGTACCCAGAAGTGCAATTGCTGGGTCATAGGGTAGCTCTTTTTTTAACTTTTTGAGGAACCTCCACACTGTTTTCCAAAGTGGCTGTACCAACTTGCATTCCCACCAACAGTGGAAGAGGGTTCCCCTTTCTCCACAACCTCTCCAACATTTGTTGTTTCTTCCCTGTCCATTTTTGCCATTCTAATTGGTGTAAGATGGTATCTCAATGTGGTTTTGATTTGAATTTCCCTGATGGCTAATGATGATGAACATTTTTTCATGTGTCTGTTGGCCATTTGTATGTCTTCTTCAGAGAAGTTTCTTTTCATATCTTCTGCCCACTTTTCTTTTGGGTACTGTAACATTTTATTTGTTCTTCTAATCCATGAGCGTGGAATGTTTTTCCATTTCTTTGTCATCTTTGATTTCTTTCATAAGTGTTCTATAGTTTTCAGAGTACAGATCTTTTATCCCTTTGGTTAGGTTTATTCCTAGGTATCTTATGGTTTTTGGTGCAATTGTGAATAGGAATTAGGATTCTCCAAGGCATCACCTCATTGAAGGCGGCTTGATAAAAGCATAAAACTTGATCCCTTTTCTGACATCACACTCTCTTCCAGTCCTGCCTTAGTGAATTCTTAGGTAGGCTTTTCTTGTCAAACATTTACTGTTTATATTTTATAATCTTCTAATTATATGACTTTGCTTCAGAGAATTATATACTATTTTAAAAATGTAATATAAACAATTTTAAATTAATAGATTTGTTATAATTTCAAGCTTTGTATAAATTTTTATATGTCACACTTTATGATCTACTGTGTAGTGTGCCTATGAAAAAAATCCTTAACTGCTGCTAGGGTTGCTTACATATAATAAGCAGTTTAGTCATAAATCAGTTTTTCTCTGTTTCCGATTGTGAGCTCCTGTCTTTGTGCCTTATAGTCAGAACTACAGAGATACTCATTAGGATCTCCTTCCTTTGGAAACAGGAGTGGTTTAATTATTCATTAAAATATTTTAGCAGCTTATTGTGAACTAGGCACTGTTTGGGCTAATGGGGAGCTAAAGAGATGCAAGGTATGCAACAGCTCTGCCCTTATAGAATGTATATTGTATTAAGCGGAAGAAATTGATTTGCCTTATGTTCTCCCTACACTATGTTGGTGGTCTAGGGGTACACCTCTATGTACACACAGAGAGAAAAAGAGAGAGAGGGAATTAATGTTAGGTTTCTGTAGGTTGTTTCATTCATTAATATTTCAACAGCACATTTTAGACTATGTAACATAAATCATGCAACATATTTTAAACTACTGTTTTCTTGCTTTGTTTGCAGCATGTGCCTTTCTCAATCTATATGTAGTTATTTTGTCATACCTCACAACTGCTCTGCTCTACTGCTCTGAGGGATGACTATGTCCATGTTCTTTGGTCCCTAAGATTCTCTCACATTGACATCAGTTCAGTTGTCCTTGAAAAGCCAGAGCTTTCCCATTGCCCTTCAACATTATTCACTTTCACTTGCCTTCACAAAAGTCTCTTTCAATTGGCCTATAGGTTGTCATTGCTCTTAGAATGATGTTTAGACTCTCAAAATTCTCTTCTTAGTTCCCAGTAGTATAAAACTAAGACTTACTGATCTTCAGATTGGAATCTTGTCCAATATAATTTGTGTTTATTCACTGAAAAAGTGAAATTAAAATCAGTCACTTTGCAAAATTAATATCAGAGTTCCCAAACATACAATTATAGAAATATTTGAAACACATACATTTCTGAAATCATCTCAGTGAAAACATGAAATAATATGTAACCCTATTATGCTTAAAAGAAAAAAAAATAAATCCTTTAAATTTCTCAAAATTAATATTGAATATTTTAAGCAGGACCATCAAAAGTGTATTAGTGAAATTTGTAACTTCTCATAATGTTTAAAAACTCAGAAATTCAGATAGTTTAATTAGTTTATATAGTATTGTATATGTATTATATTAAAGTAAAATTATAAATAATACACATATAAGGTGTACTATAATGATAAATACTGATACATAAAGAAACTAATTGTTAAGGCTAAGATTTATTGTTTATAAAAAAACTCAAGCAACCAATATCCCCATCACTCTCTGATATTATCTCTAACCGTAATTAAAGGTCAGGTGGTATGCAGAGTAATTGATTTACTTGTTATTTTATGTATTTCTATTTTTACAACATTGCATTTAAGATTTTACCAAGAAACCTTCACAGATTTAGTCACAATTCTATGCACTGTACTTAGCATGGAGTCCACAAAAGGAGCTCAGTAGACATTCCGTGAATAAATGATAAAATGAATACTTTTGTTTATGTTTGTAAAATAAAATGTAGCCAATATAAATCCTGAGCATTTATATAAAATATGAAAACAAATATAGGTACATAATATTACATTAGTTTTATTGAGAATTGCTTGTGCAAATGCTTTCTGCAGAAACTCACAATACAAGATATTTAAATGCAGCATTTGATTAGAAGAAGTCATTTCAAAGTCTCACAGAGATGTCTTTTCTAAAATCATGACATATAAACAAATGGGAAATAAGCCCCTGGTGCTATTTGTGTTTAAAGTGAAGCAACTAGGGCGCCTGGGTGGCTCAGTTGGTTAAGCGACTGCCTTCGGCTCAGGTCATGATCCTGGAGTCCCGGGATCGAGTCCCGCATCGGGCTCCCTGCTCGGCAGGGAGCCTGCTTCTCCCTCTGACCCTCTTCCCTCTTGTGCTCTCTGTCTCTCATTCTCTCCTTCTCAAATAAATAAATAAAATCTTAAAAAAAAAAATAAAGTGAAGCAACTAACTTGACACTGAGACAGATGCAGGGCATAGGCAGAAGAGAGGGTAGTTTATGTGTCTGTCAGTCTGTGGGGAGCATTAGGAAAATAAACAAAAGATACTAAATTTGCTTCCTTACTCCATCCTTGATGTCATTTATAGTTAAACAAATTTAATTTTTATTACTTTACCTCAGGAGTTCATGTTTGGCCAAAAAGAGGGGGAAAAAAGTAAATTACTAAAAAAAAAACCACTCTAGATTCTAGAATTTTTTATACATATCCCTAATCATTGAGCAAAATTATCTAAGGACAAGGATTTTCATTAATTGTGTCCCTGAAAAAAAAATTATGATTATTTGCCCTCTGAGTCATCAGTAAACTAATAATGACTGAAGACATGTTTCTTTTTTTATTAGCTATGGATTAAGCTGTTGATTGAATTAGAGGCACAAAATATCATCAATTAAATTATTAAGTAAATACACCTTTTCATAAGCTGGATGCAATTTAATTTTGAACACTGACTGAAGAAGACTTTCATGTATCCGAATGGTGCTATTTACTCATCATTAAAAAAAATAGGTAGGCAATCCATATTTGACATCAGTTTATTAAATATCAATGAGTTATTCATTTGTACATGAAGATGCTAATGTCACACACACACAAAAAGACCTGGCAAAAGTAAGTATTTAGTTAAGAGTCTAACCCAATCTTGAAATTTCTGAATAGAGCAAGAAGAGCAAGCATATACTCAGGGACTTCAGTGCTCAGTAATGTATCATTTGACATTCAAGAATCCATTGAAATGGGCGCCTGGGTGGTTCAGTCAGTTAAGCATCTGCCTTCAACTCAGATCATGATCCCAGGGTCCTGGAATCAAGCCCCGCATCAGGCTCCCTGCTCAGCATCAGGCTCCCTGCTCAGCAT
The DNA here is from genome assembly GCF_009762305.2 of Zalophus californianus. Lineage (NCBI taxonomy): Eukaryota > Metazoa > Chordata > Mammalia > Carnivora > Otariidae > Zalophus > Zalophus californianus. The sequence continues at coordinate 89,118,311 of NC_045598.1, forward strand.
CAGGCTACCTACTCAGCATCAGGCTCCCTGCTCAGCAGAGAGTCTGCTTCTCTGCCCCTCCCCTGGCTCCTGTGTGTGCTCTCTCTCTCTCTTAAATAAATAAAATCTTTTAAAAAAAGAATCCATTGAATTCATGAAGCAAGAAGTCATGTTCATGACTAGTTTAATAATTTTCTTTGAACTACGTGCCTTTTTTTTTAAGGACTTAAAAAACCCAAGGAACAGAATTCTCCAAAAAATTAGAAAAGACTATTTTAAAGTAGTTTATAATCTAAATAATACTTTTTTTTTAAACTAGTCCTATGAAGTAAGATTTCTGCAAATTGTGGCAGAGTTCTAAAATTTTGTTAAGCTGGAATATTTTTTTTCTCAATTTAAAGTGTTAACTCTTCATCAAGAGATAAAACATCAATATATGATAGATGTATTTAAAAATCTAAAGGAAGACTTGATTGAAAATAAAGAATTGGGAACCTTCACAGATGAATTGGGAATGATTTCTCAGATAGATTGTATAGAGCTAGAAGAAAGGAAGCCAAGAACAGAAAGCTGAGGAACCTTAATACAGAATGGCCAGGATGAACTGAGTTGGTCACATTAAATTCCTGACAAAATTCTTATGTACATGGGGAGGGGTGGTGGGTGGACAAAATGGGTGAAGGGGAGTGGGAGATACAGGCTTCCAGGTATGGAATGAATAAGTCATGGGAATAAAAGGTACTGCATAGAGAGTACAGTCAGAGGTATTATAATAGTGTTGTATGGTGACTGATGGGAGCTACACTCATGGTGAGCACAGCATAAGGTAGAGAGAGGTTGAATTGCTGTGTTGTACAGCTGAAACTAAGGTAACAATGTGTCAACTCAACTTCAATTAAAAAAATGTGAAAAAGAAATAAAGACTGTCAGAAAAAGCAAAATCATATATACATTTGGTCAAATCACAATTCCACCCTCAAAAATATGTTTATTTTATATAAAGATGAATGCTGATGTTAAATACAGATTTATGATGTATAATTATTTTTTTAAGGATTTTATTTATTTATTTGACAGAGAGAGAGCAAGCAAGCAGAAGCAGGGTGAGTGGCAGGCAGAGGCAGAGGGAGAAGCAGGCTTTCTGCTGAGCAGAGAGCCTGACATGGGGCTCCATCCCAGGACCCTGGGATCGTGACCTGAGCCGAAGGCAGACACTTGAACCACCCAGGCGCCCCTGTGATGTATAATTATAAGATTAAGAGTATTATTGGGCGCCTGGGTGGCTCAGTTGGTTAAGCGACTGCCTTCGGCTCAGGTCATGACCCTGGAGTCCCTGGATCGAGTCCCGCATCGGGCTCCCTGCTCGGCAGGGAGTCTGCTTCTCTCTCTGACCCTCCCCCTCTCATGTGCTCTCTCTCTCTCTCTCAAATTAATAAATAAAATCTTTAAAAAAAAGATTAAGAGTATTATTATGCATGTACAGAAACAATGAACACTTCAAACTCTTCTTATAAAAATTAATAAAGACATTAATATGATTTATGTATTGCATTAGAACTAATACAATTGTTTTGGTATGTGTAATATTTCACCTTTTTCTTAACATCTATTAAAGTTTTATTATAAATAGTCAAATAATATAAAATATAACTCAGAAGCATTTATAATCTATAATATGTATAAAGAACTGTATATGAAAAGTCATTAAAATGGCATGTAAGTGATACATATGTGATACATATTTAATTTTTTCTAAATATAGAAATTGGCTTATTACTCTATAATCACGACTTTCTAGAAGAAAGGTTTTTACAATTCAATAAAATTTCATTAAATGGAGGAAGTATGTAATTTGTCATCATTCAAATGAGAAATTTCAATTAAAGCTTAAAGTCCGTATTTAAAAATCTATTTAAAAAAAATCTATTTTAGTTTCAGTAAAAGTTAGTGGCCTGATATTGCTCATTCATTATGTGTTTGGCCTTCACTTAAAATTTATGCCCTTAAATTATGTATCTTGCGACTACAGTACATAGGTTTTCCCCAGATCCAGTTTAGGTCATTTTGAGGACCACTTCCCACTGGTGATTGTGGTCATTGGCCAAATATTTCTAATTCTTCTCCCTTCTAGTTACATGTTAGACTTGCATTTTCTGGCTTTCTTATAGATTATAGTAACTATGTGATTAATTATGGCTAATGAGAATGTTACTTCCAGACTGAACATTTAATTACTTTTCTGAGTCTTTCTAAAACATTTTTTTTTCCTTTGCCATGGCAACTAGCAGTGTTTAAGATTGTGTCTACTCCATCATCCTGAGAGAATTCTCTTTCCATCCTTGATAAGTATAGTGTGACCAAGAAATAAATTTTTGTTATTGTAAGCCACTAAGATTTTGCAATTTTTTGTTACTATAGCATAATTCAGCCTATCCTTACTGATGTAGAAATTGGTGCCTACATAGAGGATCCTACTGTAACAAAATTAGTTCAGACCCTTTGGCAAACAGGATAAAAGCTATAATTTAAGGACTGGAGAATGAATTTTGTAATGCAGTGGCAAAACATTTGGTAAACTTTTGTCTGCAGTGGTGTTAAAATAAAAATATACCTAAGGAATTATATTCCAAAAGAAGAGGTCAGAATATCAGCAACCTTTGCTTATTACTACTGGCTGTATTTACAAAGCATGACAAGGAAGAGATGAACAAAGAAAAATGAAAAGAATTAGAGGGTCTAGAGATTGGGTGAGTAGGTGAGTTGAGATAGACAACTGCTACTCATCTCTAACTGGTAAAATATAAAATAGAGGGTTTTGAGCAACAAAGCCTGCTTAGAACTTACCTTTTGCATAGTTGAAATCAAAAGTATAGTAGTCACACTCACACTCATATACTCATTGCCAAGATAATATGTAATATATTACCAGTTTTTCTTAACATCTATTAAACTAATCATCAATGTGTATGTGTAGTATGTAGTTCTGGCCTGAGAATTATGTATAAGTATACATGATGCATGGCATTTCCATGCCAAGCATTTTCTTGGCAGTTCAAAACTTCAGGAATAACATTTCTTCTAGAATGGCATCCAACATTGGAGGGAGGCTTCTCTATCAACCTGGTTCTTGGGGGCTGATTAGGGGACTGTGCCTCCTCTGCCCATTACTGATTTACAATATACATGTAGCATAAGGAAGAAATAGACTTTTGTTGTTTTATGCTGTTGAGATTTGGAAGTATTTATGAATGACACATGATCAAGCCTTTGGTGACGGACACAGGGAAGTATGTAAGTTTGGTGACTTCTCCATTCTTAGTGGAATCAACCTCTCAAAGGCCCAAGTAAACCATGAAAATTATGGCCTGATGTAGTATGACAAAATTGCAGTATGTCCTATATTACTGAAGAGGAAATGTATGAAGATACTAAGTTTCCTTATGTCATGTTCCCAAATGTGGCTCAGTGGCTTATTATGGCTGAGGTCAAATGTTTCTTCTGGTATTACTGTGAAGGAAAGTTTTAGTAAACTCCAGAACTTATAGACTGGGAAAACCAGGACCCTTATATTATTTGTGACAGAATTAGATTCTGAGCAACAACCTCCTGGTTTAGTAATTGTGAATTGGCATCTATAAGCCGAGTCTTCTCATATCATGATTAGAGAGGCTGAGTTATTTTTTTCCCTAAGTATTTAGTAGATTACAGAGTATAATCTTAGAGCTCTCATAGACCTAGGATAAGATTAACTATAGATCTAAAAGTACACCAACCAGGTAAATAGTCTTTAATAAAATCTTTAATAATTTTTAAGTCGTAAAATAAATTTAAGTAGCAAGGAAAATGTTCCAAAGCTACAGGTATATCTACTAGAAAAGTTTCGTACTTCTCAGGTATAATTTAGGAGTTCTAGTAGATTAAAAAATAAATCCTTGTACTAACAGGAAATTACAGGAGTTTGACCAAATTAAAATAGCATTCTTACTCTTGGTGGTATGGCCTTTTTTTTTTTTTTGCAACACATTTAAAAATAAAATAAGATAAAAAAGGAAAACAAATCTGAGTCTGCTTAGAAAAGTAGCCTATTTCAGTTTCCCTCTTCACTCAAGTTGAGGGATTAGATGGCAGGAATTTGCAATTGCAGAGTGAGGAAGGATAGGGTGCTGGATCATTTTGGAACATTTTGAAAGAGCAAAAAATCAGATTGCTTTTTCTGCCATTTTTGCTCGAGGAAACATCATTTCTTGTTAGTTCCTTGTCCACAGTGCTGGACCAGTTTAGGCTAATGATGTTCACTCCCATCTGGGCCATCATTACTACAACAATGCTGGTGGAGGAAGTGGATAACAAGTTCTCTCAAGCTGAAGAATTTTTAACCTCCTTTCAATAATAGTTTCCATAAACTCCTCCATGTTTTAAACAGCATCCACGGTATGATTCGTGAATTTGACATGCATTCACAAAATTATAAAAACATTATTTTAAGCCAAATTTTAGGGCACTAGAAGAAAACTCTTCAGCTAACCCAATGCAATTCCACATTTACATGAACAAATCACATTGTGCCAAATGAAAGAAGAAATGTGAAAGGGTTAAGAGGTTTTTCACTGTAGTGTTTGGTGGAGGCTGTAATGATGGCAGTTACTCAAAAGCAATTTCCTTCAAAGAAGGAGATTACTTGTATACAATACCAAGATTCCTGTTCGTTAGGTTTTCCAAATAAATAAATAAAACCATCCTTCTAGGTTATAAAAGGATAAAATTCAAAGCAGGAATGAAAAGGCACACTACTTGTGGGTATTCAGAACCAGCAATAATTCAGGCAGGAGAGAAAAAAGAGGTATGGTACCTGAAAATAATATAAAACTCTGAAGAACAAATATTGTACACGTGGAACTTACTTAAATTTTAATAACAAAGTAAAAACACTGGCTTGAGAAACAGCAGGATTGTCTCTAGAGTCATGATTCCTCTTTAGAGAAACAAAAGTGGTTTAGTATTGAAATGATTTGATTTTAACAAAAAGATGAAATATAACCTTTGATTTCCAGATCTCCTAACTACCTGGGTAGGAAATTAATGTATTGTATTATCTGAGCAAATTTTTCTGAAGTGTGTTCCACTGAATATAATATCTTAGAATTTATTTTGATTCTTTGTTTAAAACTAGGCATGCATGATCCTATGGATTATATCTCATGTATATTTGTTATGCAGCTTAACATATCAGACACTGATAAAATACTAATTGAAAATTATCAGGGATACCTTATTTTTCATACTTAATTTCTCAAGGAAATAATTCTTTTTTTTTTAAAGATTTTATTTATTTATTTGAGAGAGAGAGAATGAGAGATAGAGAGCACGAGAGGGAAGAGGGTCAGAGGGAGAAACAGACTCCCTGCCGAGGAGGGAGCCCGATGTGGGACTCGATCCAGGGACTCCAGGATCATGACCTGAGCCGAAGGCAGTCGCTTAACCAACTGAGCCACCCAGGCGCCCTCAAGGAAATAATTCTTTACAAATATGTGAAGAACTAAATTTATAGAATAAAATATGCCTGACTCTTTGTGGGCAAAAACTATATTTACTTCAGTTTTTATTAGGCTGATCAGGGTTATATGTGTTCAGGACAGTAGCCTGTCAGATACACATGTTAGGCTCTCTCTGTCTGAGGCTAAACTTGCTCAAATGTTCATCCAATAATTCAATAATACTTTTAGCTGCATAAAATCATTCTTCGTAATTTTATTTGGAGGACTTCTCCTAATTTGCAAATTTAAATATACCATTTTATTTTTGGGAGTTCAGAAACAGAATTAAGATATGTCAGTTAACTTATCCATTCAAAAATTCCTTATTGAGAATAAGGAACCATGCTAGATTCTAGGAAAATCATTCTCAGTAAGAAAGACATGGAGCCTGGATTCTAGGAAAATCATTCTCAAGAAAGACAAAGAACTTATAGTCTGATTGAGGAAATACACAATTGCAGTAAGAGTAATAATAATAATAATAATCACACAAATATGTATTTACTTGTGATAAGGTGGTAGGAAACAAATGAAAGGAACTTTTCATGTTAAAGTTTTTTAAGAGAAATTTCATTTATGCTGGAATTTCTGAGTATGGCCTTTTTTGATTTAAAAAAATGTGTTTATAACATTTGAATCCCCACACTAGATTATAAATTAATTTGTATGTTTATTTGGCTCTCTTCAATGCATTTATTAGACGCTCAGTGAATAATTTCTAAGCCTTCCCAAAACTAACTCAATTGTACAACTCTTTCCCATGTAAGAGCATTCATACTCCTACTCAGGTTTCATTCAGGGGTATTCTTTATGTGTGTTTAGGGAAATATAGTCTATAGAGATCTCAGCATTAATTATATCTATTTAGAAGAATGTATTCGTGTAAATAATGCATTAGGGTTTACTCCCAGGTTCTCTTTTATCTACAATAGTTATTCTCATAAAAGAAAAAAAGACTTGAAAAAGTAAAGAAACAGTGAAGTTAAATGTAACAATAAGGAGATTCCATATGTACAAATTGACCTGATAAGACTTTAAAGACTGAATATTAAGTATTAGAAAAAAAAAGAGAATTCTATAATGCAGGACTTCATTGAGTTCTTTATATGACATGATGAATGTTACATTTGTGTGCCCAAAATGTTTCTGAGTTTACATCCAATATTTGAGAAAAAGTCAATTTATCAGGTCAGCTGGTCAATCCAGTTGCTTCTATAAGTGATTATGATTATAAGACTTTAAACGAAGTTGAAAAAAACTCATCTTTCCATTGAATTCTCAAAAAGTTGTCCAAATTATCTAGTATTTGAGCTAGGTGTTAAAAAAAAATAAAGAAGTATCTGATAGGGATTGCATTAAATGTGTAGATTACTTTGGGTAGTATAGACATTTTAACAAAATTCTTCTAATCCATGAGCATGGAACGTCTTTCCATTTCTTTGTGTCATCTTCAGTTTCTTTCCTCAGTGTTTTATAGTTTTCAGAGTATAGGTCTTTTACCTCTTTGGTTAGGTTTATTCCTATTCCTTATGTTTTTTCGTGGGATTGATTCCTTAATTTCTCTTTCTGCTGCTTCACTATTGGTGTATAGAAATGTGGCAGATTTCTGTACATTGATTTTGTATTTGTCAACTTTACTGAATTTGTTTATCAGTTCTAGCAGTTTTTTGATGGAATCTTTCAGGTTATCTATATATCGTATCATGTCATCTGCAAATACTGAAAATTTGACTTGTTCCTGACCAATTTAGAAGCCTTTTATTTCTTTCTGTTGTCTGATTACTGAGGCTAAGACTTCCAGTACTATGTTAAATAGCAGTTGTAAGAGTAGACATTCCTGTCTTGTTCCTGACTCTAGAAGACAAGTTCTCAGTTTGCAAGGATGATCTTGGCTGTGTGTTTTGTATATGGCCTTTATGATATTGAGGTATATTCCCTCTATTTCTCCTTTGTTGAGGTTTTTTTCGTGAATGGATGTTGTATCTTGTCAAATGCTTTTTTTTTTTTTTGCATCTATTGAATGGATCATATGGTTATTATCCTTTCTCTTATTAATGTGGTGTATCACATTGATTGATTTGTAAATATTGGACCACGCTTGCAGCCCAGGAATAAATCCCACTTGATTGTGGTGAATAATTCTTTTAATGCACTGTTGGATTCGATTTGTAGTATTTTATTGAGAGTTTTTGCATCCATGTTCATCAGGGATACTGGCCTATAGTTCTTTTTAGTGGAGTCTTTTTCTGGTTTTGGTGTCAGGGTAATACCGGCCTCATAGAATAGATTTGGAAGTTGTCCTTCCTTTTCTATTTTTTGGAATAATTTGAGAAGAGTAGATATTAACTCTTCTTCAAATGTTTGGTAGGATTTGCTTGTGAAACCATCTGATCCTGAGTTTTTGTTTGTTGCAATCCCTGTCAAAACACCAACAACATTTTTCACAGAGATACAACAAACAATCCTAAAATTTGTATTGAACCACAAAAGACCTCAAATAACCAAAGCAACCTTGAAAAAGCAGAGCAAAGCTGGAGGCATCACAATTCTGGACTTCAAGTTATATTACAAAGCTGTAGTGATCAGGACAGTATGGTACTAGCACAAAAACAGACAGACATAGAGCAGTAGAACAGAATGGAAAACCCAGAAATGAACCCACAACTATATGGTCAGTTAATCTTCAATAAAGCAGGAAAGAATATCCAATGGGAAAAAGTTAGTCTCTTCAACAAATGGTGTTGAGAAAACTCTATAGCAACATGTGAAAGAATGAAATTGGACCAGTTTCATATGCCATACATAAAAATAAATTCAAAATGGATGAAAGATCTAAATGTGACACTTGAAACCATAAAAAATCCTAGAGGAGAACACAGACAGTAATGTCATTGACATCAGCCATAGCGACTTCTTTCTAGACATGTCTCCTGAGTCTAAGGAAACAAAAGCAAAAATGAACTATTGGGACTTCATTAACATTAAAAGCTTGTACACAGTGAAGGAAACAATAAACAAAACTAAAAGGCAGCTGTGGAATGGGAGAAGATATCCGAAAATGACATATCTGATAAAGGGTTAAAGGGTTAGTATCCAGAATCTACAAAGAACTTCTCAAACTTAACACCCAAAAAACAAATAATCCAGTTAAGAGATAGGCAGAAGACACCAATAGATATTTTTCCAAAGAAGACATACAGATGGTGAACTGACACATGACAGGGAAATACAAATCAAAATTACAGTGAGATATCAGCTCACACCTGTCAGAATGACTAAAATTAACAATACAGGAAACAGCAGATGTTGGCGAGGGTCCAGAGAAAGGAGAACGCTCTTACACTGTTGGTAGGAATGAAAACTGGTGCAGCTACTCCAGAAAACAGTATGGAGGTTCCTCAAAAAGTTAAAAAAAGAATTACCCTACAACCCAACTACTAGGTATTTACCCAAAGGACACAAAAATACTGATTCAAATGAACACATGCAATCCAGTGTTTATAGTAGCATTATCAATAGCCAAATTATGGAAAAATCCCAAATGTCCATCGACTAATGAATGGATAAAAAGAAGTGGTATATGTATACAATGGAATACTACTCAGCTATCAAAAAGAATGAAATCTTGCCATTTGCAATGATGTGGATGAAGCTAAAGTGTACTATGTTAAGTGAAATAAGTCAGAGAAAGACAAATATCATATGATTTCACTCATATGTGGAATTTAAGAAACAAAACAGATGAACATAGGGAAAAGGGGAAGAAAAAAAGAGAGGGAGGCAAATCATAAGAGCCTAAGAAACTCTTTTTTTTAAAGATTTTATTTATTCATTTGAGACAGAGAGATACAGAAAGAGAGAGCATGAGCAGGGAGAGAGGCAGAGGGAGAGGGAAAAGTGGACTCCCCGCTGAGCCAGGAGCCCAGCATGGGTCTCAATTCCAGGACCCAGAGATCACGACCTGAGCTGAAGGCAGACACTTAACCATCTGAGCCATCCAGGTGCTCCACTATAAGAGACTCTTAACTGTACAGTACAAACTGAAGGTTGCTGGAGAGGAGGTGGGTGGGGAATGGGCTAAATGGGTGTTAAGGAAGAAAATTGTGATGAGCACTGGATGTTATATGTAAGTGATAAATCCCTAAATTCTCCTCCTGAAACCAATATTACATCTATATGTTAACTAACTAAAATTTAAATAAAAACTTGGAACAACAAAAAAAGATTTATATCTTAATAGTACTTTTAGAACAAAGGTACTAACAGAAGAATAGCTTATATAAAACTGGATACAGTGTAAACAAATTGTCAAGCTAACTGCATTGTTCAAAAGAAGGTGAAAATGTGACCTCAGTTGTCCACTTGTCTGTCACAATGTATATAAACCCAGCTCTATGATTTGCCACATGCCTAGCGTTGGACAAGATCTGCCTCAGCTTCCTCATCTCTAAAATGAGCACAGTGTTTACCGTTAAACTACAGGGGGTTGGTAAAAATTAATGAATTAATATGTGAGAAGTTCTTGGAGCAATGCCTGAAACATTCCAAGTGCTCAATAAATGTTATGAAGCTGATGGTGGTTATGATGATGATGAAGATCTATAGAGACATGAAAGTATGGACTAAACATTCTTTTGTGCCTTTAAACTCTATAGCTAAATAATTTTCTGTGATACATTTCACTCTACAATAGAACTTACGGTTTCATACTTGCATTCTCCTACTATTGGCCAGTCCTAATCTCATTCCATTTCAATTATCTCTGTGGGTTGGCCCATGTTTTTGTAACAAACACTATGTGTCTTGTCTCCACTTAAAATTCAAGCTCATAGAAACTGGGTTCTCTATCTTTATTTCTCTTATAAACATGAATCATATTACACACCTATTAGGTACTTAATAATGAACAATCAAAAGAGAGGAAATAACCCGACTATTTGTCTGTGACTAGTCATTCTAGGTCATGTCAGGCGATGAAATGGATGCAAACAAATGATTTTATATATTTTAAATGCCGTGACTTTACATAAGTGCACATAGCATAACCTGTCTGAATTTCATATATTTTGAAAAATCAGGTCAACTGATACTTATTTTAAATCATCACAAAATATAAGCCCTCAGTGAACAGAATTTCAGAAATGTTCATTTTGATTGGGCACAAGAAAGAAAGGGTATAACTTAGAAAAGAAATCTGCCTTTGAGGTTAATCGTGACTTGTGAGGAGCTGTTCCATAAGTAAATGCCTGTTTCATACTATTTTATCTGTTCTGGATATGGAAGCTCTCAGTTTTAAGTCAGGCCAAAAAAAAAAAAAAAACAAAAGAGAAAGAAAGATATTTCTTAAAAGAAAAAAAATCTGGGCCACATTTGGCTTCAAAAGCTTCTTTGCTCATTTATTTGACTGTTGGCCTAAATTCAAGAAGTAAAATTTCAAATAAGATAGTTTTTCTTTGTATCAGTTTTTGGGCTACAAATGAGGACACAAAATAATAAATATTTGGGGGGGATGTGCTCAAATCTCTATCATTTCTCTAGTGTTTGTTGCACACAAAGTTTATAGCCATGTGTCCCAACTGTAGTTCAACCTTTTTGGTCTATAAAAACCTTGAAATTCATATTGAATTCACTTATTTAGCAATCATTTATTGATTCTGCATTAAAGCCTTACTTCCCATAAGACTTGAGAGTGGAACTAAAATCTCTTTCATCTTAATTGAATCTTTAGTACATTAGCTTAGTAGAAAGGGATCCTAAACACATATGCTAAATCAATTAATTAATAAAAGATGCTATGTAATATCTTCATTGTCATTAGAAAAGAACTGAAGACCTTACATATTACCTTGCCAAAGGTAATTTAAATGAAATTACCTGATTAATATTGAAAAGCAAAGAATTCATCAGGATATAGGCCCAGATGAATCTGAAGGTTCAAATTTGTTCATTAGGCTCTGACTCTAGGTTGATTAGGCATCTTCTTGTTATAAGGTAGAAAGATGGCATACACACACACACACACACACACACACACACACACACACACACACACACACACGCCTTTCTTTCCAAGCATACATAATCAAGAACATCCATGCCTAATTTATTTATGGTATGATATTTGAGAATTGAGGTACTTGGCTTCATATTCCAGGTGTGACATGTCCATAACTATAGAACCCTGAGCTAGTTTTGTTTTGTTTTGTTTTGTTTCATCTGATGTCTTGTTTAAGTATCTGTAAAAATGGGAATAATCATGATGTCTATCTCGTGGAATTGTCTAAAGGATTAAATGGAATGATCCACCTTGAAAGGCCAGTGTCATGCTTGACAGAGGTTATTCAGTAAATGATAGCTGCTATTAATATTATGGCTATTATTACTATTTTACATACGTAAAAAATGTCCTCACCAACTCCCAAAGATAGACAAACCTAAATCTCATCTGCTCAATCCCAAATTGATGTCATGGGACAAGAGTTCTCTGAATCATGAATACTCAATATGTTTTCCTTGAATCAGGTATAGATGTAGTTTATCATGGTCCAGAAACCTGTGGCTTAATAGTCAACAACCACTCATAATACCTTCAATATGTGGTTATATAGAAACAGCAACAACAACAACAACAACAACAACAAAACAGACAGGCAGGATAATTGTAGTATCTAACATCATTTGAAGGTGAATAAAAGACTACACAGCATGCAAAATTCAGTTGTTATACTGCACGTGTCCCGTTTACTGGAGTGGAATATCAACTATTCTCTTTCCTCACCGTGGCTTGAATTTTGAATTCTGTATATGTTTATCTCTCTTTCTGTTCTCTGAAAGGATCTATTTTGATCAGTTTATCTATGGCCAGATCTGGGAGAAGTGAGGTGGGGTCCATAATACTTTATCAGAACTCTTCTTATTCTTGTCTAAGAACTGGGGATTTGCTTAGGGCTGAGCTATAGTATGCCCGTGTTGCCAGGTTAAAGTATCTCTGAAAGTATAATTCTCATAAAACTTAGTAAAATTCCACTCATTTTAATTATTGGAAACTCCACAAACTACAGATACAAATCTCAGATCTTTGTTATCGTCCTGTTCTCAAATCTCCTTTGCCTTAGAGTGACATAGCCACTTCAGCTTTTTATATTTTTTATTAAAAATTTTCATGTTATATCTTTTTATATCTTTTAACTTTTAGTTTAACTACATTCTTATATTTAATATTGATTTATTATAGACAGCATATAGTGGGATCTTCATTTTTAATTGAATTTTTCAATCTCTACTTTGGAATTGAAGTTTTTATACCACTTAATCCAATGATTGATTTGGTTGGGTTTAATTCTATATCTAGCTAAATATCATTATTTTCCTATTTATTTTTTAGTGCTTTTCTGTTCCTTTCCTGCCTTCATTTGGACTAATTATTTTTATGATTCTATTTTATCTCAACTATTGCTTATAAGCTACAACTCCTTTTTTTTTACTTGTTTATTTGTTAAATTTGTTTTGTTTTTGGTGGTTGCTTCAGAGTCAGCAATGTGTGTCATGAACTTATCACAGTCTACTTTCAAATGATACCATAAACTTCAATTATAATGGAAGGACTTCACAACACTGTAATTTCATTTCCCCCTCTCATTCTTTGTGCTATTTTTCTTATATATTTTATTTCCACATATGCCTTATACCCCCCAATACACTCTATTATCTGTACTTTATCCAGTAAGTTCTCTTTTAGAGAGATTTTAAAATGAAAAAAAATATGCATCACATATTTATCGTTTCCAGCGTTATTCATTACATTTAGAAATAAATTTCTATCTAGTATCATTTTCCTTCTACTAAAATCTTTAACAAGTTTTATAGTGTAGATCTGCTGGTGATAAATTCTGTCAGTGTTTGATTATCTGAAAAGGTCTTTATTTCTCCTTCATTAAAAAATATTGATTTACAAATGGTATAAAATAAATTGCACATGTTTAAGTATATAGTTTGATGGGTATTGACATATGTATACAACCTAGATAATAGATTTTGCATCAACCCAAAATTTTCTCAGATTCCTCCCTCCTGCCCCTTACCACTCTGGCGACCATTGATATGCTTCCAGTTGCTATAGATTAGTTTGCATTTTCTACAATTTTATATAAATAGAATCTTACAGTACATACTCTATTTGTCTGGCATCTTCAACTAAGCATAATCATTTTGAGATCCACCCATTTGGTTGCATACAAGAATAGTTCATTCTTTTAATTGCTGAATATTTCATTCCATCAAGGAGTAAAAGGGATAAATGATGGAGTAAACATGTGTTTAACTTTTAAGAAACTGTCAAATTATTTACCTCTATTTACCCAGAAGGGTATGAGACTTTCAGTTTCTCCACTATCTTGGCAGCACTTGGCAGAGTTAGATTTTTAGTTTTAGACGTAATAGGTTTGTAGTGAAATCTCATTATAGTTTTAGTTTTCTTTACAGCTAATAATGTGGAACATCTTTTAGTGTTCTTATTTGTCATCCATATATTTTCTTTGATTAAATGTTAATTAAAAAATCTATGCCCATTTATAATTGGCTTATTTGATTTCTATTTATTGAGTTTTGGGTTCTCTGTATATTTTGAATATATGGCCTTTATGTGACTAGAGTATATTTTCTCCAAGTCTATGCCTTCTCTTTTCATTCTCTTAATACTGTCTTTTAGAGTAGAAGTTCTTGGATGGATTTCAGTGTATTAATTTTGTCTTTTATGAATTATGCTTTGGTGCTATGTTTAAGAAATCTTTGTGTAACCAAAGTTTACAAAGACATGTTTTCTTCTAGAAGTTTTATATAGTCTTTGGTTTTACATTTAAATGTATTACCCATTTGAGTTAATTTATGTAAATGTTGTGGAATATAGGTACAAGTTCATTTATTTTTGCATGTAAATTTCTAAAAATTCAGGCACTATCTATTGAAAAGACAATTTTTTTCCACTGATCTGTGTTTGTACCTTTGTTAAAAATCAAATGACTATATATTTGTACATCTACTTCTGTACTCCCTATTACATTCCATTTCTGTCTATTTGATACATATACAACATTGTCATGCTGCACCATTTTACATTCACAACAACAGTGTACAGATGTGCCAGTTTCTCCACATTCTCACCAATATTTGCTACTTTCTGTTTTTAAGAGTAGTCATCCCAATCAGTGTGAGGTGATCTCATTGTGGTTTTGATTTGCATTTTTTTTTAATTTTTTAAAAAGATTTATTTATTTGGGAGAAAGCGTGAGCAAGTGGGAGGAGGGGCAGAGGGCTAGAATCTCAAGCAGATTCCCCACTGATCATGGAATCTGACATGGGGCTTGATCTCATGACCCATGAGACCATAACCGGAGCCAAAACCAAGAGCTGGACACTTAACCAACTGAGTTACCCAGGCACCCCTTGATTTTCATTTTTTTAATGATTAGGAATTCTTTATATCTTCTGGTTATTAATGCATTATCAAATAGATGAGTTGCATATATTTTTCCCATTCTATAGGTGGCTTTTTCACTCTATTGATAATGCCCCTTGATGTACAAAAGATTTTAATTTTGATGTAGTACAATTTATCTATTCTACTTTCATTGCCTATACTTCGGTATCATATTCACATAGTCACTGCAACATTCAAGTTATGAAACTTCCCCCTTGTTTTCTTCTAAGTTTTGTAACTTACTTTTAGGTCTTTATTTTGAATTATTTTTTGTATGGTGTAAGAGAAGGTCCAACTTAATTTTTTTCATATGGAGATACCCAGTTTTTCCAGCACCATTTGTTGAAAAGACTGTTCTCTCTCCATTGAATGCCCTTAGCAACTTTGTCAAAAAACATTTGACCATATATGTAAGAATTCACTCCTGGGCTTGCTGTTCTATTCCATTTGTCTATAGGTAGTCTGTCTTCATGCCAGTACCACACAATTTTGATTACCGTAGCTTTGTAATTAGTTTTGAAATCAGGAAATATGAGTCCTCCAACAACATTCTTTTTTTTCAAGATTGTTTTGACTCTTCAGGATCCCTTGAGACTCTGTATGAATTTTAAGTTGGAATTTTTTTTCTGCTTATAAAAAACACTTATGGGATTTGGATAAGGATTACATTAAATCTATAGATAACTTTGTGTAGTATTAACAGCTTAACAATATTAAGCCTTCTGATCCATGAACATGAAATGTGTTTCCTTTTATTTGTGTCTTTAATTCTTTTGTCAATTTTTTGTAGTCTTCAGTTGTACAAGTGTTTTATCTCCTTGTTTAAGATTAATCCTAAGTATATTATTCTTTGTGATGCTATTGTAAATGAAATTGTTTTCTTAATTTCCTTTTTGGATTGTTCATTGGAGACTTTTTTCATAGTTGAGAATCTTTCTGGAAAGATATTCCATGTGCACCTAAAAAGAAGTTGGAAATTTCACTTGCTCTATAAATGTTATTCAGGTGATGTTGGTTAATAGTTTTGTTGTTATTGTTGTTTGTTTTTGTTTGTCTTCTATGCCTACTGATTTTCTGTCAAATACCTCATCAACTATTGAAAGAGGGATATTAAAATCCCCAATCGTATTTGGTCATTTATAGTCACATCAGTTTTTGTTTCATGTATTTTGAAGTTGTTATTAGGCACACAACCATTTAGCATTACTATGTCCTCTGAATTAGATGACCCCTTTTTGTCATTATGAAATGATCCACTAAAGAGAGTGATCTAAATAAAAATGACAGTTGAATTAAAAGAGTTGCTAACATTTCTGAGGTTGGAAATAGAAAAAGAACATGAAGAAGAAGAAGGATAGGAAGAGGGGTGCCTGGGTGGCTCAGTCGTTAGGCGTCTGCCTTTGGCTCAGGTCATGATCCCAGGGTCCTGGGATCGAGCCCCGCATCGGGCTCCCTGCTTGGCGGGAAGCCTGTTTCTCCCTCTCCCCCTCCCCCTTCTTGTGTTCCCTCTCTCACTTTTCTTTCTTTTTTTCCTTGAACTTGAAAGAACAAAAACCAGAGTTAGCATATAAGAATGAGAATGTAGAAGAGCAAGTTTGGGAAAAAAAGACACGTAGTATATAACTCCTTTGTCCATTAAAGGTACATACCCTGACAGAGACCAAGTTGAGATAAGAGTAAAAGCTAAGCTTTATCATTAATACAATTTATAAATTTTAATTATTAATTTGGACTGGCATTATTAATCACCGACTTGATATTACTTTTATGACTGGAAATGATTGTAGGAATTTATGTTACTAAAAGTATGGATAAAAGCCATAGAACTTTCTCTGATTTGCCTAAAAAAAATCAGAAATGGATTTAATTGTACTGTGAAAGACAAAATATAGTGATTTCTGACTTTCATAATTTTTCATGTTTAACCTAACATTTACTTTATAATGATGTCTTTCCAATTTGTCTTTGGCTTTTTCCTAGTCTACCTTGGTCTGACCTTCCTCTTACCCGACGTCAGTTTGTTTAAATTCTACTAAACTACTTCCTTCTCATCTTTGAAGCACCTTTAACTGTCAATGAGGTGACAGATTTTTAAATCAAGAAATGAAAAAATGATTTTTTCAAAAATGAAAAAAATGATTTTTAAATCAAGTAAATGAAACTCAGAGTCTAATTTTTACTGGCTTTTCTTGTAAAGCAATTAATAAGGATTTTGACTAAGGAGTTTCTTTACTTTGCCAAGAAGGATATTACCAGGTTATTTATCAAAGAGTTTTGAAGAGACTTCAAAAAAGCATCCTTCTCACCACATTTTTTGCCTCCCTATTCTTCACTTGACAATAAAAAAAAATTGAGTTTAGCTATATAAACATTATGCTAATCACATTCATTTACGCAAGCTGCTTAACATTGTGCCTAATTACCATGAAGCACAATAAGGATTAGTCATATTATTAAATATGCTAGATAATTTTGTTGTAAATTGTATTTGATTAAAACCCTAAATCCTGCTCATATGTGTCCAGACATCATATTATGTTGCTCAGGAAACACAGCTACTCACAACTTAGAAAAGAAAGCTCATACTTACCTTCTTTTCATTGTTTTCTGTTATCTTGTCACTCTGAATTTCTCCTAAGGGCTTACATGGTCTTTTATTCTGAGGTGGATGGCCCTAGCATGTTGAGGAAATGTGTAGGCAATAGTTCCTTGATAATGCTATCCTTTCGACTTTTCTCCTTCAACCTTTGTAGGCGGTAGAGTCTCTTACGCAATGTCATAGGTCCTCTTCTTTTATTCAGTGAGAATGTAGACTTCTCATTTTTATTCATGGTTTTATGTTCCATCTATATGCAGAAGATTCTAAATATTTATCTTCTATCCAGACTGCTTCCCTCTTCTATATCTCAACTCTGATTAATTCATATCTCTACTTTGAAGATTCAAAAGCATTTTCAAATTAATGTATCCAAATCTCAGCTTGTGATATTGTACACAAAGCCCTCAATGCATAGTTGTTTATTATCTCAGTAAATGCTACCACTTAGTTCACTCATTAAATAGATATTAATTCAGTTCCTGTTACATAAAAAGCACTGATTTAGGCACTACATAATAGCTTTAAACAAGACAAAGACCTTGCTTTCATGATGCTTATGCCTCAATATACCCAAATGCTCAAATCATACAATTAACAGTCTCTTGAAAATTCTCTTTCTCTTTAACTTTGTAGATTTAACTTCCAACATAAATATAAAATTAGGTGAATATGACACTGAAGCAGAAGCTCAAGAGTATAAATCAGACCAACATGAAAAGAGGTTAAAAACACCTCCAATGAGTATATAGACTAGTACTTACTTCAGCCACAACAGGTACTAAATTTATGGCCATGAGACTAATTACACATCACACTGGCTATTGGGTCTGAATGTACTAATAAAATGCCTTACTTGATAAGGATTTACTTGGAGACAGAGTAGAGCTGATACTCAGATGAATGTCAGTTCCTACATTTTATAGTAGCCAAAAGAAGGGAAAAATTGACACAGCATATTTTGCCAGTTATATTTAACTCAAAACACTTTGAGTGCCATAGTACAAAATGCAGTCAAGAAGGGCATTGATGGCAGTGAAAATATTCTGTTTGTGTTGTGAAATTGTGGGCTGTCTTAGCTAGCCATAACTATTTACTTCAAATAAAATACTGGAACAAACCTTGCTATTACAAAATCTTTGCCAGTAAGACAAACACTTTTATTTGAAGTCTGCATTTGGTCTGTTAGATACCAAATAAAACATTAGTTTAGGAAAGCATGTGTGTTATTTGAAAGATGCGCTTTAATGAAAATACTATTCATATTCACTTTTGATTTGTTTCTTACTTGTTTTAAGGCAATTGATATTGACAACATGATTAAAAAAAACATTCCTTAAACATACCTGAGTTTGAGTACTGGATATGCTCCCGAAGATATGTAATATTAGACAGATAACTTAAGTACAGTTTGCTCCTCTACACAAGGGAATAAGCAATTACTTTGATTTTGTGATAATAAGAAGTGATTATATATATGATGGCTCTTTGTAAACTATGTTACTCTCTACAATACTAATATTATAATAGCTATTTTTTGAGCAGCATCTACTCATTTAATATCATTTCATTTAATATCATAGTTATAATCAGTACAAAATTGTAAAAAAAAACCCTGCAAAGTTAAACACACACACACACACACACACACACACACACACAAATGCATATACATATGTCATTCCTCCCTAGAGAAATCATCTCAAGGTCAATATTTCAATGGTTGGAGAACTGCCATTGTAAAAAGTGTTCCCTTGAGAGATTTACATGCTCATTTATTTTCTAAAACAGTACTCATTTAAGTATTTTTTGTTAAGAATCATTTAACTGGACTCTCTAGACATATTAGTATATCGTTCTTCAAATAGTAAAGCCATCTTGTTCCAGACAAAACTAGCGATCTGAATGCTTTTGTTGCTCATCATAATACGTTTTTCTAATTCCAAAAGGATCTGATCTTGTATTAATAACATCAAATCCATGACAGAGCTGTTTGGTTTTAGAATTTCTTTTTTTCCATTATTGTCTAAGTACAAAATCTGATGGAAACTACAGAAAGCTTCTAAAAATAATAAAGATATACAAAAATGTAGGTACATTTATAAGCATTAAATGATCAGAAACTAAAATAAAAGTAATTTTGAATAGTAAAAAAAAATGTACTTATTGAGTCTTCTGAACCAAGACCATGGAAAAATGTCACCATTTATTTAGATCTTCTTAAATTCTCTGAGCAATGTTTTGAAGGTTTTTTTTTAAGATTTTATTTATTTATTTGAGAGAGAGAGAGAAAGAGAGAGAGAGAGCACATGAGAGTGGGGAGGCTCAGAGGGAGAAGCAGACTCCCTGCTGAGCAGGGAGCCCGATGCGGGACTTGATCCTGGGACTCCAGGATCATGACCTGAGCCAAAGGCAGTCGCTTAACCAACTGAACCACCCAGGTGCCCTGTTTTGAAGTTTTTAATGTACAGGTCTTGCATGTTTCCCATCAGATTTATCTCAACATATTTCATATTTGTAAATCCAACAAAAGCTGTGCAAGACCTGTATACTGAAAAATACAAAATATCACTGAATGAAAATTTTTAAAAGATCTATAGGACTATAATGAGTTCAAATGTCCAAAGATTCAATATTGTCAAGATGTCACTTCTCTCCAAATTGATCAACAGATACAAGTCAATTCTAATAAAAATCCTAGCAGGAACTCCAAGACTTATTATAAAGCTACAGTAATCAAGTCAATGTGGTATTGGTAAAAGGATAAACAAATAGATCAATAGAATAAAATACACCTGGGTGGCTCAGTCGTTGGGCGTCTGCCTTCGGCTCAGGTCATGATCCCAGGGTTCTGGGATCGAGCCTCGCGTCGGGCACCCTGCTCTGCGGGAAGCCTGCTTCTCCCTCTCCGACTCCCCCTGCTTGTGTTCCCTCTCTCGCTGTCTCTCTTTCCGTCAAATAAATAAATAAAATCTTAAAGAAAAAAGAAATGATAGCGATTTCTAAAAAAAAAAAGAATAAAATACAAAGTACAGGAATAGACACCCCGTAAATATAGTCCAAAAATCTTTGACAAAGGAGCGAAGATGATACAATGATTCAAAGAAAGTCTTTTCAACAAATGGTGCAGGAACAGCCTGACATTCATATGCAAAAATATGAATGTAGACAGACCTTACACACCTGAAAAAATTTTATTCAAAATAGATTATGGACTTATATGTAAATTGCAAAATTATAAAACTACTAGAAGATAACATGGCAAAACCTAGATGATCTTGGGCTTGGTGGTAACTCTTTAGCTACAACACCAAAGACATGAAAGAAAAAATTAGTAATCTGGACTTTAGTAGCATTAAAAAATTTGTTCTATGTGAAAGACATTGTCAAGTGAATTAGAAGACGAGTCACAAACTGGGAGAAAATATTTGCAAAAGACACATCTGATAAAGGACTGTTAACCAAAACATACTGGGAAATTTTAAAAACTCAACAATGCAGTATCACCTCACATCTGTCAGAATGGCTCTAAAATCAACAACACAAGAAAAAACAGGTGTTGGCAAGGATGTGGAGAAAAAGGAACACTCTTGCACTGTTGGTGGGAATTCAAACAGTTGCAGGCACTGTAGAAGACAGTATGGAAGTTCCTCAAAAAATTAAAAATAGAACTACCTTATGATCCAGCAATCATGCTACTGAGTACCCAAGGAATACAAAAACACTAATTCAGAGGGATAGATGCACACTATGTTTATAGTAGCATTATTTATAATAGGCAAGATACAGAAGTAGCCTAAGCATCCATCCATAGATGAATGGATAAAGAGGAGGTGGTATGTGTGTGTGTGTGTGTGTGTGTGTGTGTGTGTGTGTGCCTATATGTATCTATATATACACATATATAAATAATGGAATATTATTCAACCATTAAAAAAGAGTGAATCTTGTCATTTGCAATGCCATGGTTGGAGCTAGAGAGTATAATGCTAAGTGAAATCAGCCAGTCAGAGAAAGACAAATACCATATTATTTATATGTGGAGTTTAAGGAACAAAACAAATGAGCAAAGGAAAGAAAGAGAGAGAGAGAGAGACGATCAAGAAAGACTCTTAATTATAGAGAACTCCCAGAAGGGAGGCGGGTGTGGGATGAGTTAAACAGGTGATGAGGATTAAGGAGTGCATTTGCAATGAGCACTGGGTGATGTAAAGAATTATTGAGTTACTATATTGTACAACTGAAACTAATAAAACACTCTGTTAACTAACTGGGATTTATATAAAAACTTAAAAAAAGCCTCTCAAAAATAAAAAAAAACAAACAACTTGATAAATAATTGGGCCAAAGACCTTAATAGACGTCTTGCCAAAGAAGATATACAGATGGAAAATAAGCATATAAAAAGATGTTCCACATCATAAAGTCATCATTATAACAAATTACAACAAGGAGAGACTACTACACATCTATTATAGAATGGCCAAAATGCGTAATACTGGCACCACATGCTGGTGGGGATGTGGAGCAACAGAAACACCCATTCATTGCTGGTGGGAATGCAAACTGCTACAACCACTTTAGAAGAGAGATAGCCAGTTTCTTATAAAACTTAATATGCTCTTACCATGTGATCCAGAAATAACACTTTAGTATTTATTCTAATGAGTTGATAACTTATGTCCACACAAAAACCTACACAAAGATGTTTATACCAGCTTTATTTGTAATTATCAAAATGTAGAGCCAACCAAGATACCCTTCTGTAGGAGAGTGGATATGTAAACTGTGGTACATCCATGCAATAAAATATCTACCACTAAAAAACAAAACAAAACAAAACTGTTAAGCCATGAAAGATGTAGAGGAAACTTAAAAGCATATTATTTAATGAGAGAAACCGATCTAAAAAGGCTACATATGGGTGAGTCCAACTGTAGGACATTCTAGAAAAGGCAAAACTATGGAGACAGGAGAAAGATCAGTGGTTTCCATGGGGAAGGGAAGGGTAAGTAGGTAAAGCACAAAGGATTTTTAAGGCAGTGAAACTATTCTGTATGATGTACAATGGTGGATACAAGCCATTATACATTTGTCAAAACCCATAGACTATATAAACACCGAGAGTGAACTGTAACGTGAACTATGGACTTTGGGTGATAATATGTCAATTCAAGTTCATCAGTTATAACAAATACATTACTCTGATGGGGCATGCTGACAATGCATGAGGCTGTGCATGTGTAGGGATGAAGGGTAAACAGGAAATCTGTATACATTCCTCTCAATTTGACTATGAACCTAAAACTACTCTTTTAAAAAAATAGTCTATTTTTAGAATTTGTTTTGGAAATTGACAAATGGATTCTAAAATACATAGGTCTGTGAAAAGAACCTAGAATAGCCAAAACTACTTTTAAGATGAAGAACTAACACTACCCGATTTCAAAATTTATTTTAAACTACCTTAACCAAGACAGTGTTACTGGCATAAAATAGACAAATTAAATAATGGAACAGAATAGAGAGCATACATAAATAGCCCTAACCACATATGGATGGCTAATTTTCAACAAAGTGAAAGGCAATCAGTGATAAAAAGTATATTCAACAAATGAGAATGGGATAATTGGATATTTGTATGTTAAAAAATGAACTTTAATACAAACTGTGACCATAAATAATAATTAACTGAGAAAGGATCATAGATCTAAATGTAATACCTAAAATTTTACAACTTGTAGAAAAAAAATTAGAGAAAAGATTTGTGACTTTGGCTTAGGCAAAGAATATTTAAAATATCAGAAGCATGATCCATAGAAGAGCAAACTGATAAATTGGATTTTATCAAAACTTTATTTCCAGTTTCCATGGACACTATTAGGGGAATGGATAGACAATATACAGACTACAAGAAAGTTAATTATAGTATAGCATATAGTATAGTACCATTATCATCGTCATCTTCATCATCTTCATCATCATCTAAAATCATTTATTTATTACTGTATGCTCGGTACTGTGCTAAATGTTTTACATTACTTATTTCACTAAATCCTCTAAAAATCCTGTAAGGAAGTTACAATTTTCTTCATTTCACACATGAGTAAAAAGAAGATTTGAAGGATTAGGTAAAGTGCTTCGGTCAAAATCAGAGCATCTGAATGTGAATGGGTATCTGGTCTTTTCTTCACCTACCACCTGACCGTATAAAACCCACAATTATTGGCTCATGTAAGAATTATTGAATAAATGAATTGAACACAACAAGGGACAAATGTTGGCATTGGCCACTCAACATGTCAGCAAAAGCAGAGCTTAATCAATGATTGAACCACAGCGCACTGACTAGCCAGAGCATATTTTATACTTGTGTTAAACCTCAATGTCCAGTGTATTTCTTATTTACCCCTTCCTCCCTCACTCCTGAACTGAATACAGTCTCTCTTCTTTCTTTCCTTGCTTTTCCTTATAGAAACTGGTGCCGCCTTGCCATTTAAGTGGAATTTTAATGCTCTAAGTATCAACACATCACAGTAGTTAACAGGTTTTAAACATATATATGCAAAGATACTGAAAAATGGAAGGCACTAATTTGTGTGGGTTTTGTCCTCCCTTCCGTGCTTGGAAATGGGAGAGATTTTGATGATACAATTAAGATAAATACAGATGGTTCCCAACTTGCAATGGTTTGACTTACAATTTTATAACTTTATGATGACGTGAAAGTGGTAAGCATGCAGTGGAAACCATACTTTGAATTTTGAATATTGATCTTTTCCCAGGCTAGCCATATGTAGTACAGTACTCTCTCATGATGCTGGGCAGCAGCAACTGTAGCTTCCAGTCAGCCAGGCAACCACTAGGATAAACAACCAATACACTTACAACCATTCTGTACCCACACAACCATTCTGCTTCTCACTGTCAATACAGTATTCATTAAATTACGTGAGCTCTTCAGTACTTATTCTAAGATAGGCTTTGTGTCAGATGATTTTGCCCAACTGTAGGCTAATGTAAGAACATTTAGAGTAGGTTAGGCTAAGCTCCGATGTGCAGTACATTAGGTATATAAATGCACTTTTGACCTCTGGTATTTCCCACTTACGATGAGTTTATTGGGACATAACCACCTTGTAAGTCAAGGAAGATCTGTATAATTTCTTAGTGACTACTATAAAAAGTGGATATAATTATTTAGAAAATACGACTATGCCCAGATGGTTTGTATTTACTTCTCACTCTCCTCAGTGGTTCCTGCTTTCTTTGAATGTGTTAACACAATGTGAATTTCACTTTACTAATGGAATCAAATCTGAAGAAGTAAGAAATAATGGCTCCTAATTGTGCCAAAAGACCTTCCTGAATTAGCCCATCTTCCAAATAGCATCTAGTTTGGTTTCATATTTAGACTCTTAGCAGTTTTAAATCATATCTGTGGCAGTATGGATTGCATTACTTATCTGTATTCTGTAAAATATTGGCTGACTTCCCCAAATGAAACTCTCTTTCTCTCTTTGTTTAGCAGAATCCAAGTAATTAAAATTCATTTTTCCCTCACTTTCATTTAATCTTTCTGAAGGTGTTTTTATCTGTTTGAAAAGTAATGCTTTCAATTTTCTTACAGATTAAAATATCCTAGTAGAAACTTTCACATTTGCTGAATAGGTTTTACATTTCCAGCTTTATATTTATTTCATTGGACGTTTGATCCCCAAAATAAAAAATAATAAATTATTTGTCCTCATTTTTGGAATGTGTGAAGAAAAGAGGCTTGATTATCCACCTAATCTTAGGTATTTCTTTTCTTAAACTTTATCATGTTAAGTATCTTCCAAGTCATTGTGCCTGGTAGAAAGTAACATAGCAATTACTGAAAATGCATCCAACAGGAGAAACCTTATTCTTCCTGAAGGGACTGTGTATTGCTCAAAACATCAAGTGGCCAATTTACTTATTATATATAAGAATCAATATAACTGAAAACTAAAATAAATAAGCTCTTAGTAGATATAAAAACAAAACATATGAACAATTTGGCATGAAGAATATATTTACACATAAACATGAGAAAACTTGTTCAACCTCACCAGTAATCCATTTAAACCAAATATTAGGTTAGTGACCTTTCTGCTAAATTAACAGACGCTAATAATAATACTGGTAAGAATGTGGTGACATTATTTTACTCTGTTACTGTTGGATCATACAGCCCTTCATTTATTTAAGACATTTATTAAACAGGTGTTATGTGTTAGGACTCGATGACATAATTCTAAACACGGCAATTCACTGACCTATTACACTCCATTGGAATAATGTATATGTATATATGTATATATAAGTGTGTGTCTATATGTTACAAAGCTATGAAAACTTGGAAAATGTAAATGTGCATCATTAGGGGCTTAATAAAGCAAATTTTAGAGTGCCCACTCTTTTTAATAATGTATAGCCTATCAAACAAATAAGATACACATAAGTGTTCCAAAATAGAAGGAATTCCAAGACAAAGATACGTATCTTATTTGTGTGTGTGCATGACTAGTATGTGCATATGCACATATACACATATACATATTCTATTTCCTTATAAAATTATTTTTCTTCATAGGTAATGTCTATGTTACATATTTAGAGATAATAGACTCACAAATATGAGTGTTCATTTGGGTGGGAGAGTCATTGGAAGATATATGAGTGAGCTTTCATGTAAATTCATAACCCTAATCATGCACTCAAAACCGTAAAACAGTTAAGGATGGTTACAGACCGAGTGGGGATTCTAGGAAAGTGATGAGTAATAAAAGAGTCATTTTTTGTTTGTTCTATTTATTTTGGTCGAATGTTTTACAGAGAATATTTTCACATATACCTATGTAGTTAAAAAAAAAAAAAAGAGCCAAAACCAGAATTTGTATTATTCTTTAGAATATTAATTTATTGACTTGATGAACTAAATACATCTATTATTACTGAAAGAAATTACCTATTCTTGCTTACTTCATGTCTATTTTTAGCAGATTAGGAAGTATTTAGACTACTCTGCCAATTCCTCTAGACTTAACCTCATTCGTACCCCATATCCTGTTTGAATGGAGAAGTACATGGTTGTGGGGAGGGGTTATGTTCCCTATTTCTTCATTGAAGAAGCCTTTGAGACACTTAAATTGCATAAATCTATCAATCATATTGTGGAGTGAGTGTCAAGGTATAGATTTTCAGTTTTAAATTTCAATTCCATTTGTCGAAGAATATGTTTATTTCTTCAGTCTGTGTTGCTCCCTGTAGTAGGTGAAAGATATGCTTTTATATAAGTCAGTAGTTCACAAACTTTGCACTTATCACTTATAGAGCTTTTGAAAACACAGATTTCTGACCACCTCCCATGGTGTCTATGATAAGCCTTGCATTAATGTGCATTGTTAATAAATCCTCAGATGATTCTGAGATTGTGATTTCAGGTACCATACTTTAATCAATGGAATAAGTAAAAGAGAAGAAATAATCCCAGATTTCATAGAATTTAGAATCTAATTGGGTTGTATTAAGTTTCTTATTGTTGCTGTAACAAATTACTGCAAAATTAGTTGCGTAAAACAACACAAATTTATTATAGTTGTTGAGGTCAGAAGTGTACAATGGGTTTCAGGATTCTGAATCTTCTGGGGACCCCAGAGGTGAATGTTTCCTTCATTTTCCAATTTATAGAGAACGCCTGCCTTCCTTGACTTGTGGCCCCATCTTCAAGGTACAGTATTTTCAAATCTCTCTCTTTATTGTGTGCTTTGTCATCACATTTCCTTTTCTGACTCTGACTCTCCTGCCTTTCTCTAATAAGGAACCCTGTGATTATGTTGGGCCCGTCCTGATAATCCAAGATAATCTTCCCATCTCAAAAATCCTTAGTTTTTCTCTGTGAAGTAGCATATTTAGAGATTCTCAGGATTAGGAGGCAGGCATGACAAGATTCTGAACCATAGAAAATCGTATTTGTAGGTATGGTGGTAGATTGGAAGTAGTGTTGAACAATAAGTAAGAAAATATTTTGCCATGGAGTTCTGGCTTTCAGTGAACCAACCAACCAATTAGCCAACCAACCAACCAATGAACCAACCAACCAACCAGCCAAACCAACTGTACAACCATGACTAAGTCAGTAGATCTCTTTTGAAGATTTATTCACTGTAAATGGAGTTTAAATAGTTATTTCTAAAACACCTCATAGTTTTTAATGCTATGATTCTATAACTAGAGGCTAGTTTTTTTTTTTTATGACTCATAAGTAAAAATTCGTGCAGATTTTAAAAATGCAAATAGTCCAAATTTTAGGATTTCCATCTTTATATTTCAGTACACATGTATCTTCTCTTTTATGATATATTTCTGTGTGTACAATTATGCTATGTTTACCTGAAAAAAAATACTGCTTTTCTTATAGTAGAAGCCCATGGGAATAAATGTATTTTAGATGTCATCTAACATAAAATCGAGAATATAGAGAATGCAAAGATAAAATAGAAAATATTAATTTAATTGTGGAAATTGCATTCTTTTACAGATCCTTCAGAGTTCCATATCAGCAGAGAGATGTGCGTTTTCCAACCTTTAGGTAGAGATAAACAACATGATGAGGGCTTGTAAATTTTCCCCAGATGGTGAATTTTTCGTCAAAATTCAGATGGAAAGAGACTCCATCAAATAATCTAATTCAATATTGGTAATACCATTCACAAGCAGAGACAGGGTGACATTTCTTATGTAATGGAATTTGTTTTACTAAATTTCTAAGGAAATGAAATGTCCCAAACAACATTCAAAACTGTTAATTTGAACATGTCTGTTTGTTAATACTATATATAAGCCTTTAGTGTTTCTACTCAAATATGTGTAAATGTGGAATTTGCTGTAGCAACAAAATGGCGTTTTCAGTATATTTTAACATCTATTAAACACCACTAGAGGGCAGGATTATTTCTCAATTTTACTTATATCGATGCCCATAACTATGAGATTAACAATTAATGGCATTATACTTACATCTTGTTAAGCAATTTCTATATAACATTTTCAGATTAACTTCATTCTAATGCTTTCTTAAGATGCCCTTTAAAAAAATCTCAAATTCCATTCTACTTCACAAATTATTTTACGCATTTAAAATAAGACATTCATAGTTCATGGACAGAACATGCTGTTTTGAATTTAAACCATTCCTGGTTTATTTAAATGTAGGGGAAGATGATTTTTGTTTTTGTTTTTCTTTTTCAGTCAAGAAGAACATGAAGGAAAATAATAGTGGAATTATAATATAAAAACCTTAGTTTAGATTCAACAATTAATTAAAACATTTCTTTATTGCAGGCCATTTTATTAGACTGTGAAATAGCACGTTTCTTTAGGTATAACTTCTTTTTGAAACCAGTCTTTATTCCTCTTTCCAGAAATGAATTGAAGTATATCCTATATGCTTTTGTACTTACCTCCATTTCAGAATACAAAACATTAAGTTAAAATCACCCTCCATCGCTACCCCCTTCACAAGACTCGTGAGCGACTTGGGCACAGATCCAAGATTTTGTTGATACTCTATCCCAGCATGCAAAATAAGACTTGCCAGAAAGTAGATAGATACTCAATAGAAATCTGTGGCTTTATTATAATAATGGTAGAGAAAAATCAATGAAAAATTAATTATTTACTATGGCAATATCTATACTGTATATTATTTTATTTTATTCAATTTCACATCAATATAGTATTTTTAATAAGTTTTATTGTTATGTTAATCACCATATATTACATCATTAGTTTTTGATGTCACATCAATATAGTATTGATTTTAAAATGATATATGGAGAAAAGTGAACCAACAACTTAGTTCTCAGTGAAGTTCATGTTTTAGGAACCTAATGTATTTCTTGTATTATGCCCGGTGCTGGGCATAAAAATATGGAAAGCAATGGTCTAAGCCCTTAAAAGACCAGTACAAATAAAAGTACATAAAACAGATAGCTTTAATCCTTATAATTAAGATTAAACATTTTGGTCAGTTTGTAACTGGTCTTCAGGCCAGCTAAGGAAAAAATGTCATGTTAACAATTTGGATTATACAACTGCCCAAGGAACTGAAGAACAGATGTTCTGCCAAATGACTCTGTAACATGGTAAGTTTGAGCTGTATCTTAAAATAATATCAAAGCATCATGTGAAAATAATGGTGGGTGGACCCCTCAAACAAGTGTGCTCTTGGGGCAAGTGATAGTCTTTAAGAAATGCTGCTTAGTTGGCCTGTGAGCCCTGGGCTCAAAACCTTGCATGCAAAGAGCCAGAGTCCCCCAGATTAAAAAACACTACTTGATGGGCGCCTGGGTGGCTCAGTCGTTAAGCGTCTGCCTTCGGCCCAGGTCATGATCTCAGGGTCCTGAGATCGAGTCCTGCATCGGGCTCCCTGCTCGGCAGGAAGCCTGCTTCTCCCTCTCCCACTCCCCCTGCTTGTGTTCCTGCTCTCGCTCTCTCTCTCTCTGTCAAATAAATAAATAAAATCTTAAAAAAAAACCAACAACACTACTTGACAATACTGGAAAATAATTCCAGAGGTCGTACTACAAAGTTATATACTGTGTAGTATATATTCAGAAAAAATATATATACATACACAAACACATTCACACACACACCCACACAAGCATACACACACAAGAACAGGTGCAAACACTATTCAGCTTTAACCATATGAGATTATATGATTAAGATATCAGATTCTTCTTTATAAACATTTGGTGAAAACTTAAGCCAGATGTGACATAAAGATTTTATATATATATTATATAATAAATAAATAAATAAATATATATATAAATAAATAATATATATATTATATATGTAATATATATATAAAATCTTTATCATGGCTTGATTCAAAGTTTCCTTCTCTTGTTTTCTGTCATTTCCTGGAAATTATGTATCTTTGATATTCAGTTTCACACATTCTTCCCTGTTATTCGGATATATTCTTGCACCAAAGTTGTGTTTGCCTTTAATTGTTGTAAGTATATTTTAAGGTACAAAGTTTTCAACGTGTTATTTTTTTTTCTGCCAGATAGTTCTATGTTTAGTCTTTTTTTTTTTTTAAAGATTTTATTTATTTGACAGAGAGAGACCCAGCGAGAGGGGGAACACAAGCAGGGGGAGTGGGAGAGGGAGAAGCAGGCTTCCCGCCGAGCAGGGAGCCCGATGCGGGGCTCGATCCCAGGACCCTGGGATCATGACCTGAGCCGAAGGCAGACGCTTAATGACTGAACCACCCAGGCACCCCTGTTTATGTTTAGTCTTACACAGATTAATAAAAATTTGGGAATATTAACATGAACGCATATTTTAAGTGGTAGTCCATAAAGATTACACAAAAGGAAGTGAAAATTAATAGAGCTAAACAGATTGATGGGAAAAATAAAAGAGTGACTTAACAATGGAGAACCTTCTTATTAAAGGAGTAGGTCAAGTATACTGGGAATAACACAAGAAAGAGCTATAAGTGTAAATATAATCAGAGAGAGACTTTGTGATTTCAGTGTTAATCACCTGTCTGATTAAAAAGAGAAAAAAAAATTTTGCTTTGCTGCCAGGACATTTCTTGGACTGAGAGATACTTTCTGAGGGTGACTTAAGTCTCTCCATTCTCATTTTGACGGACTGGTATCCTGACTTCCTATTTACCATATCTTTTACAAGCAGCTAGAGTTGCAACTCTCCTTTGATGTCCTCAAGTACTTATGATTTTAAAGTACAAATATATATATATGATATAGATATGATATATCAAATTATTTATATTATTAACATATAATTATGTATATAATTAATTACAAACGTATATGTATATGGGAAACGACTTGATGGGACCCTTAGTTTCTTTTTCTGCATTTTCCTGTTAAATACCGGAAATTAAGCAGCTCTTACTGAACACTGAGAATGATTGCTCTTGTCCTTGAGTGCGTTTACTAACATAGAAAGGTAAATATTTAGAGCAATACATAGGGATTTAGCCTTGTGATTCCCATTATTGTGAAGAAGTGTAAATATTTACAGCATATTTATCCCATGATGTTTGCCCCGGGACTCAGAATAATGAAACGAAACAACTATTTAAAACAAGTTATCTGCAGCCTAGAATAAATTTGTCACCTAACACAATGTGTGAAGACATTCCTGATATCTTAGAATGCACGAAAACATAATCAGTCTCAATATAGCCAACACTTTTTACAGATGGACAAACTTAAAATTGAGGCTATAAGTAGTTTAAAGAAATACAATTTTTTTAAAGTGGAAAACTGAAAAACTAGTTAATTATAATTCTCCACCTTATTTCATAAACATAGAAAGCCAGCAGGATAAATTTAACTGACTTTTTTTAACACAATATGTTACACACTCTGCCAGTGTAGAAATGTAAGTAAATTAACTTTAAATGATACGTTCTGAAGATGTGTCATGTTAGCAGAAGATAAGAGTAAGTATTGTAGTATAGCCTCTGTTTTCAGAATAAGAAAATCATTTCATTTTTAGTTTTCTCTGTATTTATTTATTTTAAATTCACAGTCCTAATTTGAAGGGATTAAAACCTTTTTTTTAAATATTGGAAAACAATAGCTCTTTGGAGACTAGCTCAGACATTGACATTTTTCTCCTTGCTATGAACTTGTCTACTCTTGAAAATTTTTCTGGTTCTCCAATTTAGCTATGTTTACATCAGTTCCCTTAGGAAAGCTGCTTGCAAGAGTGTGTTTTATAACTGGTTTCCTACCTTGGTTGGCCTGGTACAAGGAGCAAGATGACAAGAGTCCTTTCTTAACCTAATGCCTCTCTTGCTGATTGGTAGGGAAGTCTCTTCTGTCCCTCTCCCCACCATGTGCTCATGACTATTGTCACTCTTATCACACTGTTATTATAATTATTTATATGGTTACCTTTCCCAGTAGACAATACTCTTTGAGAATAGAGAATGTGTCTTAAATCTGTGTCTCCAATACCTGAAACTATTTTTGATACCAAATTTTATTCAATGTATCTTTGACTACTTATCTAATTTTCACCATTTTATCTGTATTCGTAACCCTATCCTGAATTGTGTTAGAAAACATGGTTTAGTTGTGAACCTGCAATTTTATGAAAATTAACATTCCATTGAATAAATCTAACTCTTTCTTGTTTGACACTGGGGACTATCTAAATAAAATTCCAAACCATTCTATACTGCTCAGATTTTACATAGTCAATTATCACATAAAACAGATCTGCACTATTCTCTTGGGATTTCAATTCTTAAAATGTGTTTAACCAAACATTCTTTTTTAGTTTGCCAGTGAAGTGATCAGGGTATAAAATGTGTGTGTGTGTGTGTGTGTGTGTTTGGTCTGGACAGAATTGTAGTGTCTATAAATTAGTGAACAGTGTTATTCCTTTAGAATAACAGAGCTGGGAGAAAATATTGAAAATGCCTCCCTACCAAAGGGCCATTTGTTTATTTACTAGTAGATAAAAAGTAAAGATACTGTCATGTATACCTATTGTTTTAGCCTTGGACAGATGCATTAGGGTCCAGTAAGTGGGCATTAGAATTGCCAAAACCAGGAAAGATACTGTGCATGTGGTTTCACATAAAACACAAACATACTTATTGACCAGTGATGGTGTTTTAAATACCATTCTCTACTAAAAGTGACTTTGGACTCCTTGGAGAAATGACTGATTGTAAGGCTAGGGCAGGGAAGTACAAAGTGAGCTTAAATATCTTATTGTATCAGAAAGTAGAAAATATTTTTTTTATTTTTCAGAAATAAAGAATAGCCTACAAGTAATGATAGAGAGACATCAAATGGGCATAGCACCCAGTTAAGGGGATCACACTGATCAAATCTAGGACAATTTGGACATCAAAATAAATAAAATAATAATGGATCATACCATGGCATACAGTTAGAATCCAGGATCCATACTTAGGTAAAAACTAAATGAATAAGTAAATGTTTGATAAGAAACAGGATATTCATATTATTTCAAACTATCTTCCAACAAAACACAATTATAAAGGGAAAAAAAAAAGTGGAGAAGCCTTATTGATACTACCTGAATTGAGCATCTAAGTAAATATTACCAGTATTGGGACTAACTGATAGGAATGAATGAGAAAAACACAGCATCACTCCTGTGGTATTCCTGCCAAAGATACAAAATCTGAATCTTATCAAAAGGAGATCTCAGACAAACCTAAGTGTAAGGGCATTCTGTAAAATAGTGGGCCTGTAGTTTTTTTTAAAGATATTTATTTATTTGAGAGAGAGAGAGAAAGAGGGAGTTGGGGAGTGGGGGGAAGAGGGAGAGGGACAAACAGATTCTGGGTTGAGCGTGGAACCTGCCCAATGCAGGGCTTGATCTCAGGACCCTGAGATCATAACCTGAGCTGAAGCCCGGGGGGACACTTAACCAACTGAGCCACCCAGGTGACCCTGGGCCTGTAATCTTTAAAAACATTAAGATCATGAAAAGAGAAACTGAGAAATTGTTCCAGATTGAAGGAGGTTAATAAATGAATATAACATTATTTCTGAACTGAATTCTTTGTTAGAAGAGATTTGTTTAGGACGGTGATTGGCAAAACTTGAATGGGGTTTGAGGATTGGATGATGGTGATGTATTATTCTAGTTATCTCTTGCATTGAAATCACTCCCAAACTTATGGCATTAAGTAATAATGATTTTATCACGCTTGTAGATTCTGTGGGTTAGGAATTTTGAAAGGGCTCAGTGGAGATGATTTCTTTCTGCTCCACGATACCAGAGGTTTCCGGCTGAAAACACTTGCTGGCTGGAGCAGGAATCATCTCAAGGCTTATTTATTCACATGTCTGGTGGTTGATTATGGCTTTTGGCTCAGAACCCAGACTTCCATGTTGATGCATGTGTTTCCTCATAGTATGGTGGCTGGCTTCCAATAGTGAGAATTCCAGGAGAATCAGACAGAAATTCTGTCATCATTTCTGACTTAGCCTCAGAAGTTACAGAGCCTACTCAGATGCTAGGACAGGAAATAGACTTTTCTATTTCTTCCTTTTTTTAGGCTGCAACCACAAATTTGATGGGAGGAATGTGAAACTCACTTTATAAAAGAACATGTGAGATGGAAGAGAGATTAGGTTTTAGTCATCTTTAGAAAATAAAGCCTGTCTCATGTGTAATGAGAACTGATTTTGATAGTTGTGCTGCAGTTTTATAAGGCAGTTACCTTATATAAAGAAAATCATAGCCAAATATTCAGGAGTGATGGGACATCATGTTGGCAACTTATCCACAAGTGGTTCCAGAAAAAATATTTATTTATTTATTTATTTATTTATTTATTTATTTATTTATTTAGGTTCCAGTAAAAATATTTAATCAAAATGTTCTATTCTTACAAATTTCCTTTAAGTTTTTAGTTGTTTGAAAACAAAAGTAAAGCAAACATCTAGAAATATAGAGGAAGGTTTCCAGGAGGACCTGATTAGACTACTTTGGAAAATTAAAATGGAGAAAGCCAGCTAAGATAATTCCTGTGGGAGGGGAGGTGTGTGTGGGGGGTTGGATTGCCATTCATAAGAGAATATTAAGCTGTTAACAGCAAAGCTGTAACAATGATGACAGAAACAGCAAACAGGCTTCCTAGGTTTTTTTTTCCTACCAAGGAGAACTAACGATTGTTTTACAGAAATATAGTATTGCTGAATGGGGGAATTAGGTTTTCAGCTTCTACTTCAAGTAGAAAATAGCCTATCCTGCCAATAAAGTTGTTTTGTTTTGTTTTTCTGCCAGTAAATGTTTAAACACTCTTTTTTACCTATTTTTCAGAAAACAAACTGGCCTTTAAAAGATAATGTAAATATAGAAAAGATTGAAGATAAGATTTTTCAGGTTAGAGAGAATTGAAGAATCACACATCAAAACTGTCTTCTTAGCTGTAATATTTAAGTATTGTTTTAAATCCCTAAGTGAAGGAGAAATTTTAATTGCTGTTAGAATCCACTTTTTATCCTTCAGAATAAGGCTGCCCAATGGAAATGTAGTGATAGCTATATACATACTATTAAATTTAACAGTAGCCACATCACAGAAAAAGTTAAAAAAATGTTAATTTAACAACATATTTTTAACCCAACTTGATGAAAATATTATTTCAATATGCAAAAAATAGTAAGAATTATTGCGATTTCTTATATTCCTTTTTTGGAAGAAGTCCTCAAAATCTGAAGTGTATTTTCACTTAGTGCACATCTTTTTTTTAAGGATATTTATTTATTTTAGAGAGAGAGAGAGAGTGTGTGAGCAGGGAGGGGCAGAGGAGAAAGGAGAAAGAATCTGAAGCAGACTCTGTACTTGAGCGCGGAGCCTGACGTGGGGCCTGATCCCACAACCACGAGTCATGACCTGAGCTGAAACCTATAGTTGGATGCTTAGCCTTCTGAGCCACCCAGGCACCCCTAGAGCACATCTTAATTGGACTAGCCACTTCCAAAAGTATTCCTTAGCCCCATAGGACTAGTGGTCGCCATACTGAGCAGTGCAGCTCTGTAAGATGTATGTATATAAATAGTACCCAGCATATGATTCTACTACTGAGTATGGACTCAATAGTTGTCAGTAAATCCTTGTGTTATATTTAAAGTCCTGGGTTGAAGAATTCTTTCCAGATAGTATTTTATATAGCTATCTGAAATGTTTGAAGCCTTGCTACTCAATCCAGTAAATATTCAGGTATACCCAGGAGTCTCTGTAGTATTTTTATGCCAATACCTTCCCTGAGACTTATTCGTGGTGGGCATAGCAAGCATTTATTTCGAAAAGCTAACTAAAAACTTATTTTATACCCCAGCATAGATAGTATGAAAGACTCGCATCTCAAAAGGGAAGATCGAAATTGAAGAGATTTTGTTGTAGTGTCAGATACTCCCCAACTGGGAGGAGGACATTGAACATCTTCTGAGTGAGAAGAGATGTGCAATTTCTAAGGTAGTAGTAGAGGGAGCCTCAAGCTGGTAACTGGGCAATGACTTTTTGAAAAGTTTGCTTCTACACATTTTCTGCTTATTAGCTACCTATGCCTCCTGAGGTTTATCTGAATGTTACTAGGATGCAGGAAAACATCAATCTATACTTCACTAAAATATTTAACCAAGAAATCTTGTGATTTAGTGGCACATGGAGTGCAGGAAAATCAGTCCTATCTATTTACATAAGTACTAAGGTTTGGGTCTAAACAGAGGCAAGAGTTAGAGTATATTTACTATGAACAAAGTTAAGTGATTTATATGCATTTGCTTATTTAACCTTGACAATAGCTCTTAAAGGACAATATAACCATTAACCACCAGTATTTCCTATGGGAAATGGGAGGTACACTGAAGTTAAGGTAATTGCCCAGGTCATGTAGCTAATAGAAGATATAGTCAGGATTCAAACTCAGATTTAGCTGACTCTAGAATCAGGGACCTTAACATTTAAACTGCCTGTCGGAAAATATGAAATTGTTTCTTGCATGGAACCACCTGCTTATTCAGTTATTTCTAGTGTACAATATTCTTTGGGAGATGTCATATTAAAGATTTTTTTGAACCAGTAGTTGAATTTGACTTCATAAGAATACAACTTAAGTTTATTTTCAAGCTTAGAACACTTGAAATTATATACCTCTATTGTTAGACAAAATGTCCTCGTAATGGTGCCTAGTGGCTCTCATCTCCATCGGCCTCGGTAATCTTCCAAGAGTTTTTTGTGTGTGACCACTTTGGATTCTATATACTCTTCCTCCCTGTGTGACTAACACTTTATTTTTTTTCCCAACTTTGAAACCAGATGAAATTTAGTACTTCAATTTCCCTCTGTGACTTCTAACTGATTTCTCCTGTTCTGAGCCAGTGGAGAATAACAACAGGCAGTAGAATTTCTCTGTGTCCCAAACTATCCTCACTTATTCTGCTGGCTGCAACGGAGACTCTGTAGCTGGTATTTCACTCTGCCGCTAGAAATTTAACAGTCAACAGAGCAATACCCAGTGTACTCCACCCATCAATTTGTTCACACAAACCTAGTCACTCACCAGGACTCATGAGGGTAATGGAGTGTTTCTCTGGCATCTTAGCAGAGACCCCCATTTATTTTAGAACAGAGAAACTGACAGTGCTGCCAAAAGATCATTCTGTTTTGAAGACTTGCCTGACTGGTGTCAGTCTTGTTACTGTTTTGTTTTGTTTTGTTTTTTAACTTAAGGCCATTCCCAAGTTTGAAAATCCATGGTCTCTCTAAATGCTGTATTTGAAAAACCAAGTGTTTACTGACGATATGACTCAAGGCAATAGGGATACACAGTTTTACTTTACAGGAAGTACCTATGACTTTCCTAGCATAGCAGCCTCTTGCTAGTTAGATTTAGTTGGGACCACATAGCTTTTTCTTTTTAAAGATTTTACTTATTTATTTAACAGAGAGAGAGATAGCGAGAGCAGGAACACAAGCAGGGGGAGTGGGAGAGGGAGAAGCAGGCCTCCCGTTGAGCAGGGAACCCAATACGGGGCTCGATCCCTGGGATCATGACCTGTGCCGAAGGCAGATGCTTAACGACTGAGCCAACCAGGCACCGAGCTTTTTTTTTCTTAACTGGTAAAGGATGCAAGGTCTACTTTTCCTGATGCATTGAGGCCAAGCTGCCACAAAAATTAACACCTGAAAGATAGCATTTTATTTTGGTGTGAAAATAAGTGCTGAGAGGTTGATCTCTCTAGCTGACAAAGCAAGCTAAACTAATCAGTAGTCTATCTGAATGTTCTGTTTTCATGAGAAATAAATCAGTTGTCCTTTGGGATGAATAATCTTAAGTAAGGAATTCTGTTTTGCTTTTTAGAAGTCTCCCTACCTCCCTACCTCCTGTGGTCCACTTAACAGTAGGATTTTTCAGTTATTTCTAGTGTACATATTTTCCAAACTACTTCAGTTTCTATCTTCTATTGTTTCCATTTGTAAAGTAGGCACTAGTAGTCTTGGCATGCAGTGGTGACATGGTTACTTAAAATTATCACATGTAGATACCTGTATTCAAGTACCTAGGAAGAGAAAGGAGAAAGAATGCATGACAAGTAATTGCTAATATGAAACACTTTAGTGAAAATCAGCAGTAAAATCGAGTTGGTTGTTATGAATACAGTAGAGAACTTGTAGAAATAAAATGATGAGCTTAGGGTCATAAATGTTTCACTCAAGTTCAAGGGATTAGAGAAACTCCAGGACTGCCCTGAAACTCTTATTTCATATAGCTACGTGGTTGAGATTTCTGAAAACTAAACCAAAGTCTGTTCCTGCAGGTAGTGGAATTACAATGCAACGTGAATTCCTCTGCTTATGTGATCTCTTATATTGGATATAGGGCATTGATTGAGAAAGAGTTTCTGAAAATTGGAGTGGAACATGTAGGCAGATTTTCATGGAACTGGGGACCTCAATCCTTTAAATTCTACTGAGCCTCATTTGAAAGTAAGAGTAGACTTTCCCTCTATTTTAGGCAGTTAGTCTCTCCTTGCCTGAATATCTCATAATGTCTGTTTGTAAGGGACTGTTGATCCTCCTCAGAAGATAGCTTGTAGATATACAGCTAGACTTAAGTCCCACTTGGTCCCAGAAGATGAATTGGAAAGTATGAACAATTAGTCCTATGACATACACCAAGATAATTGCATTATTTTCCCGATTTATATAGACAGAAATCTGGGAGAAAGTGTTTGAAAATGGGTCCTAAGGGTCTTGGGTTCACTTGGAAAGAGTATAATATTTGATTGGGCTGAATCTATTGATGTAAGATTCTCAGCTGAATTATTAGCTCAAATAGAAAGGAGTGGCTCTAACCGTTTGATGTGAACTGACATATGGACCCAAATGTGGCCTGCACTAGAGAAAATTGAAATGCCAGAGCTTTCTGGGTATACTGTAGAGGAAGTTATCCAAAGATTAGAGAGATTGGAATGTTAGATATGATTTATGAAGTAAAAGTTGCAGCTCTTCCTTTAGTATATCCCCCAGAAGGATCCAGAAAATACTCCTTCATGAGGAAAGCTTTGAAGAGCTGTGTTATAGCTCTTTATTATTGAAGAGCTGGGGTTTTGTTTTTGTTTTTGTTTTTTTTAAAGATTTATTTATTTGAGGGGGAGAGAGAGAGAAAGAGCATGCATGTGCAAGTGGGGAGAGGGGCAGAGGGAGAGGATCTTCAAGCAGACTCCCCACTGAGCAAGGAGCTCAGAGCGGAGCTCTATCCCATCACCTATGAGATCATGACCTGAGCTGAAACCAGGAGTCGGGTGCTTAACCAACTGAGCTACCCAGGTACCCCGAAAGCTGTTGTTTTTATTCTCTTTAGCCTAGAAATGAAAATGAGAAATGCTATTGTCAAACCAAGGTCCCCTAATGCAATAGGGATGGTGAGATCCCAAAGTGGCTGTAGCCAAGTTGAGGCTATA
This sequence comes from Zalophus californianus, assembly GCF_009762305.2. Classification (NCBI taxonomy): domain Eukaryota; kingdom Metazoa; phylum Chordata; class Mammalia; order Carnivora; family Otariidae; genus Zalophus; species Zalophus californianus. Next base: position 89,158,436 of record NC_045598.1, read on the forward strand.
AATTATCAAAGACAAATAGGTGCTGTTCACTTAATGGGGAGCAGAGACAAAACAGTAATCTAATAGTCTTATCTGCAGAGATTTTTGCCATTGACTAATGGACCATGTTTCCATGGATGGGCAGCCTACTAAAGATCTCACTTACTTGTATGAGTTGAATAGATTCAGGTCTGGTGAACAGAAATCTGACTTGAATCACTACTATATAGAATTGTGATTCCTTAAACAATTCCTTGGTTATGCCATCTCATGGACACAGAACCACTGAAATGAAATACAGAATCAGGTCCTCAGAGGAAAGACCATGATACTGAGCCAAGATTTTATTACCTTCTTCCTAGCTTTCTCCTATGTCATCCAAGCCATTTCTGAGTCTTTGCTTTGAGTAGAGAAATTATCATAATTTAAGATGATTACCAACATAAGTTTGAACTGACACTAATAACTGAAGATCTAAAATTTCACTGTGGTCTATCAGTCATAGTATGGATTTATGGAGGTCATGACTAAGAGAGTTTTTGCTTAAGTCCATCTCACATAGGCCCATACCTCTGCTACATTGCCTTATACATCTTAGCCTATACTCTGGCCTCTTAAAGGAGTTCAATATTATCAGTTGATTAAGAAAGAAAAGAATTCCATCCTGGCTTATAGATGATATTGGATAATATTTACTGCACAAAAATAGATGTCTGCTGTCCTGAAGCCCAACTGCAGGACAGTTGGCCTTGAAGACAATGATGATGGCAAATCCTTTCAGTAAACAGAACTTAAAGCAGTGTGCTTGATTCATTTTTCCTGAAACAGGAGGTGGCCAGAGTTAGAGATCAACAGATATTCATGAGCAGTGGCTAGTGGTTTGGCTGAATGGTCGTAGATTGTAAGGAAGGTAATTGAAAATTGGTGAGATGGATGACTGGGAATATGTATGTTGATAGATCTCTTTGAATGATCAAAGAGCATGAGGATGTTTGTGCTGCTTGTGAATGCTCACCAAATAGAAATCTCTTTGCAGAGGAGGATTTATATAATTAGGTGCACAAGAAGACCCATTCTGTGGCTACCAGTAAGCCAACCTGATCATTCCCCATTGAGCTCATGAATAAAGTAGTCATGGCATCAGGGATAGAGTGCAAGTATGGGCTCAGTACCATGGTCTTCCACTTGCTAAAGCCAACCTGACTATTGCTAAGTGGCCAACTTGCCAAAAGAAGAGGCCAGTACTGAGATCCCATTATGGCTCCATCGCCTAAGAGAAATAGCTAAGCATCATGTGTCATGTTGATTATATTAGACTACTCCCGTCATGGAAAGAGCAACAGGCTTTTTGTTTGGTTTTATTTTTCTCACTTAAATAGACACTTAGGATCTGGAATTGCCAAGTCCATGGACTTACAGAAGCTTAATTCATGGTACTCAAACAGAATTTTACAGCAACTGAGGGGCAGTAATATGACCATATCCATGGAATTCACTTCATTTCACCCATCTTCTTGAAACAGCTTGTCTGATAGAACAGTGACCTGGCCTACTGAAATATAAATTATGATGGTACACTGTGGTAATGTTGTCCAGGATAGAATATATGCTTTAAATCAGTGACTAATTTATGATGATTTTTTTTCTTTCCATAGCCATGATTCACCAGTCCAGGAATTAAAAATGTGTCTTTCTTATTCTTTAGCTCCTGTAAAAATGTTTGTTTCCTATCCATGCAACTGTAGACTCTAATGGTCTTAGAGGTTCTAGTTCCCAAGGGGAAATAATTCCATTAGGGGATAAATCAATAGTTTCCTTAAACTTAGAGTTGAAACTTCACATAGCTGCTTTGTGTCTTGATGCTGAGAGAGAGAGAGAGAGAGAGAGTGAGAGAGAGAGAGAGAGAGAACAATCAGGTGAAGAAAGTTAGGGTTGGGGTAATTTACCCTAAGAAGGAGCATTGGGTGGCTCTGTAAAATATGGTTGAGAAGGGCCACGTCTGGAATGCAGGAGTAGGCCAAAGTGCTTCTTAGAATTTCTACATCTTCTGATTAAAGTTAATAGAAAACTACCACAGTCTAATCTTACCGAATTTCTAATGGGCACAGATCCTTCAGAAATGAAGGTTTGGTACAACCCACCACGCAAGAAACCTTGACTAGTCAAGGACTATGGAATGGCTAGGGGAAGAGCTCTGACCGTGATTAGTTGCAGAAACATGTACTGTAATAATTATGAGTATTTCTTCCTCAATGTGATACTATGTCTGTGCATATATGAATCAGTTTTTTTCTTCCCCTCTCCCGTTCCCCTACCATCTAACATAAGTTGTATTAATGGTAGTTTTTCTTGTAATCTCAGTGTGTTAAGTTACAAGATACCTAAGGGTATGACTCATCTAGAAGAACTTTCTTTTGGAAAAAAATTGACTTTTTGGCAGACATTGTTAGCATATTTTAAGTTGTGGAAGGAGTGCTTTCAGCATGTTAGGCAAAGTCATGGTTTGTTCTTGTCTTTACTTGGAAGTCATTGGTTAAAAGAATGTGTGGATGGAAATTCACCAAGGAGTGGACTTGAGTGAATTCACACTGTCTTAATTTAGCTAATCTGGGACTGTGTTACCCCAAATTCCCTTCACTGTGGTTCTGTCTTAGCATTGTCATAAGAAGCATTCAAAAACTATTTGAAAGGCAAAGAGAAGTAGCAACTATATCTTTTCATATGCTGAAGACCTATGTTGGGTGCCACAATAGCTCGGGCATGTTGTCACTGATTTGAAGCTCATCTTGTTGGTGTAAGGAAGAACCTGGACCTTCAGTTCCTGCCACATCTCCTCCTTTGACTTCTCTGAGTCCCATGCCAAGTGTATGTGTAGCTCTGTGGTGAGGGGAGGCAGCTTTCTTAGCAGGCACACATTGCATCAAAGTTGGAGGTAGTACAAGACAGGTGTGAATTCTGTTTCATCCTTTTGGGTTCTATTTTGCCCTTATTCTTTTCTGTAGCCAACTTTTCTTTTTCTTATTACTGTCTGCCTAAGCCACAATGACTTAGGTTTAACACTAGACACAGAGACATTAACCTGCAGAAATTTTTCCACCAAATCCCACAGTTGCTTAAGATCCAACCCCTGTACTGAATCACTTATTCTATACCACTCATCTTGCTGCTGCTTTTCTTTGTACCCTGACTGATACAAAGGTTAGGTAAACTTAGTGAATTCTGTAGTCCTCAACCTCAATAATTTGAGTTGTGTAAAGTTTAAAAGTGACCAGGATAACCATAGACCTGCTTAAAAAATATCGCTTCCTCGGGCGCCTGGGTGGCTCAGTTGGTTAAGTGACTGCCTTCGGCTCAGGTCATGATCCTGGAGTCCCGGGATCGAGTCCCACATCGGGCTCCCTGCTCAGCGGGGAGTCTGCTTCTCCTTCTGACCCTCCCCCCTCTCATGTGCTCTCTCTCTCTCTCATTCTCTCTCTCTCAAATAAATAAATAAAATCTTTAGAAAAAAATATCGCTTCCTCTAACAAAATAGTAAGAGGAAAAACAAAATCATAATCTATTTAGAAACTAATAATGAAACAGGGGAAAAGTGAAAAGTAGAGAGAAAAATCAAAGGTTCGACAGTGGAACTCACTAAATTTTGACTGCATCTATCCTTTGAATGACAGTAACTTTTCATCTTCATTCCTTTTTTTTTTTTTCCTCCAGTCTCCCACTGTGCATGACTTTTTTTTTTTTTCTGAGAGTGGAGGGAAAAAAACAGCTAAATGACAATCTGCGTATAAACTGTCTTCTGAGAACCAGCACTTCCAAGTGCCTATTTTACTTTTCTAAATGATACTCATGTAACAGAGACTGTGAATAGCTGGCAGGCCTCTTTTAGATAAACTTACTTAAAAAAAAAAACAAAAAAACAAACCCACAATGCATACAAAGTGCTGCACCTACTATTGATAAAGATCTTTCTGATTTTGTTCTAGCGGTGCCTCTATAAGTTTAGAGACAATGAAATTACCTTTACCTTTTCCAGCGATATTGATGTGTCAGCTGTCATTTCAGGGTTAAGCTTGACATTATGTGTCTTCATCTATGGATTTTTTGTTTAATCCCATCTTTATCTCCTCTGCTCTTCGTTCTCCTTCATTGGGGTTTTTACTATAGGTTTCTAATAATACCAAAGAGGATTTCGTTCTGTTCTTTGTATTTCCTTTTAAAATACTTGAAATCTTGTATTCTGATGCACAAAGTTGGTATCATCATTTGAACTGCAAGTCTTCATGTATGAGGTGAGAAGACTTAAAGCAATCAGAAGATAAAAATAATCTGAGAAAAATTCCATTTTTTAAATAATCCCTACACACATTTGTTTCTGCCAGGAGTATTACATTTAATGATCAAGGGTTGGAATATATTGATGCACCCTCACCCCCATTGAGTTTAACGTAAAATGCGTGTGTGTGTTATTTTTATATTCAAGCAGTTTTACATTTTTTTTAAATTGGAAATTTTCTTCTCTTTGCAAACAGGTTTTTTTTTCTTAAAATGTAGCCTTTGTGATGTATTCTAAATGTTTCACCATCCAATTTTCATGTCATTTTATCTTTTTTCTTTAACTGAAAACACAGTAACATTCCCCTTTTTGCTCATACCTGATCACCATCCACAGTGGAAAAAACACTCCCATGCCCCGCCCCCACATTCAGCACTGACACCAGGAAATGTCCCTGCTGCTTGATCACACCAAGCAACATTTGGAGGGGGGTCATCTTTTCCCAGCTGGAATTCTGGGTTTTGGAATCCTACTCTACATTTTTTAGATTAACGGATGTTTTGTAGTATTTTATGTTCCAAGAAGCATCACTGCAGAGATTGATCGATAGATGAGTAATGATCAGTGGAAAGCTGACACAGAGCACAAGGTATAATAACTTTTATGGTTAGGAATCTGATATGCTGCCAGCATAGTTTCTTCAATTCACACCTCCGTTTCCTTATTGCCTTGATGCTTGGATATGGCGCAGGTAAAATGAGAGTGAGACCACAGATGAAAGGCTTTCCTAAGGAAAAGAGGAAATCTTATTGATGAGCCGTTTCAGTCACTTATTTTGATAGATGAAAAAACTGAGGCCAGTGGAAGTGAAGTACTTGGCAAAATCTCAGAGAAAAAGAATGGCAACTAAAAAGCTCGTATGGAAAGTAAAGTCACAGAGCAGGTCCGGTAATCTCAGGATGGTAGTCCGGCAGACTGCATGAAGCAGAGCATACATGGGATGTTCACAGTTGCAGACACGCTCAGACGCACCCTCTCTTCTCTCAGTGGCAGAGGTGACCCTGAAAGAGCCTTCCTGGCACTGGGACACGGAGAGGAAGAGTTAGTTCCTCGGGTGATACTGTCAGAACTATGCAACACGAAGGCCTGAGGGTCAGTATCATCTGGCGGTCCTGTGAGCTCAGATACTGTCAAAAATAACAGACTGCAGCCATTTCAACTCTTCACACACACAACCAACCCCCCTGCAACTCCTGCTCAGTTAGCTTGGAGTAACCTTTAGTTACAGTCAGTTCTGTTTACCATAGCATATGTTCCTAAAAACCGTCATCGTTATACAAAATCACAAAATAAAAACAATAGGGCTGACAAGGGGAAAAATGAGGTTAGCAGCACAGCTATCAAAACACATAAGGAAATACGCTAAAAACCTACTAAAATGGTAGCACCATTTTTCACATGTTAAATGGTTAAGAATCATAAAAAAAGAGAATAAATATGATAATTTCCTCTAAGAAAAGACCCAAAATTTGTTCGTGGAACTGGGTGTCAGAAGGGTTGATTTGGGGGCATTTTGTGAGATGGTGGGAGGAGGATTCTTAGAAATTAGATAGAAAGTTGTAATCCCAAATATGGTTGGATATGGCACATAACACACACAGATGACTTACATTATCTGGGAGATATTTGAGGTGAGTTTGTGTCTGCATGCGTGTGTGTGTGTGTGTGTGTGTGTGTGTGTATGTGCATTTTGCCTATTCCTACATAACATAGTTCAGCTGGGTACAGTTCTCTCCATTTACCTAATGTTCCTAGGGGACAAAAGTACATGTAAGGAAATGAAAAATTTACATTATGCTCAGTTTTGTCCCAAAATATCAATTGTATTGGAATCAATATGTATTTTAAAAACAAGCATGACACTACTGTTTATAATTTAAAAGTCTTCAACAATTGCTATGTATAGTATGCAAGAGTTACACAGTTACACATTTATACCTCACCAAGTATAAACTACATTGGGGAGACATTTACTAAGACCTCAATTTAAATGTGATGGAATTTTATTAAAAGAGATTACAGAGCACTATGGGAATATCTGCAGGTGTACCTCCCCTGGTTTGGAATTGAGATGGCCACTGTAGGCCTGTGAAATTTAAGCTAAGACTTGAAGTATATGTGGGACTTAGGAAAGTGATTTGGCAGAGAGTACGTTGTTGGCAGAAAGAGGATCCAAGTTGCAGAGCCTAGAGGCAAGATAATATAGCATGTCTAAAGACCAGGTAGAAGTTTAGATAAATCTGCAGCATAATTGGTAAGGGAGAGTTTGCCAAGAAATGAGGCCAGTAACTGAGACTGTGATAAGATAAATATTGCACATCAGCATCCATGAACTTTGTTCAGAATTTAGTGGACACCTTTGAAGGCTGTAAACAAACATTTAAACAGATTAAACTGTTTTAAAGATTATTCTTTTTTTAAAAAAATATTTTATTTATTTATTTGATAGAGACACAGCGAGAGAGGGAACACAAGCAGGGGGAGTGGGAGAGGGAGAAGCAGGCTTCCCGCTGAGCAGGGAGCCCGATGCGGGGCTCGATCCCAGGACCCTGAGATCACGACGTGACCTGAAGGCAGACGCTTAACGACTGAGCCACCCGGGCACCCCTTAAAGATTATTCTTATAATAGTTTGGAGGACAGTTTGGGTTACAAGATTAAAGAGGTGTGGCAGAATTTACCAGCTGATACCCAATAAATGAGTCATTTTCCTTCTCGGCATAAAGCTACATCATATTTTCCAGCCTTCTTTCACTTGGTTGAGGCAAATAACCAAATTCTTGCCAACAGAATGTAAGTGGAAGCTCTGTGAGCAATCCCTGAACTAAGGCTATTAAAGAGCCTCTGAATTCTTTCTTTTTCCTCTTGCTAGCTGGATGTGTAGATACCATTAAGGAGTTCACGAGGTGGAAGGAGGTTCAGTCTCTGAAGTCTGCATGAAAAATAGCTGTCTGCAAACCAAAACCCCTCCACTTGGACTATTATATGAAGAATATGAAACTTTTATTGTGCTTGGGCCATTGTACTTTGGGGCATGAAGAGAGAAGCCCCATCTCACCCCCCTCTTTTTTTTTTTACAGCTAGGCAAACCTTAACCATGGTAGGCAGAGATCAGTTAGGATAGTCCCAATGTGAAATGAGGGATGGATGGTGGTAGTGTGAGTTGAGATGCAGGGATATGGATGCATTTAAGAAATATTTAAAAGATTACACAATATTACTTCATGATCGGTAGGAATTAAAGAGAATAAGAAAGAGAAGAAATCAAGGATACATGTGGTAAAGGGTTTGCATATAAACTTCAAGAGACCACACAAATCCCACTTCATCCTCCAACTTAAACATTAGATTAATGTTCAGTTTTCCTGAACAAAGTAAGTTTCTGATGGATCAGGAAAGTTCTGTATCTTCTTCATCCTCTCTTTTATATTTGGGGATTATGTTATAGTTCCAGAAGATTTTGCACTAATATTTTTCTGTGATTTAATTTACAAATTGTTTTTCTTTTTAAGATTTATTTATTTATTTTAGAGAGCGAGCGCGTGTGTGCCTACTTGAGTGGGGGAGGGAGTGGGGCAGAGGAGGAGAGAGAGAATCCTCAGGCAGAGTCCCTGCTGAGTGCGGAGCCTGACACTGTGCTCCATCCCAGGACTCAAGATCATGACCTGAGCCAAAATCAGGAGTTGGCCACTTAAGCAACTGAGCCACCCAGGCGCCCCTACAGATTGGTTTTTAAACTGACTCATAGTTAACAACACACGTACGCATCCTCACTACAAACAATGTCAGTTCCAAAGTTTTCCTGAATATTATCTTTATATTTTACAGCGTTCTGGAAACCTCACTTATCCTGAGCTTTCAGTTTTCTGTCTTTTCATTTCTCTGAAGACCAATCTGAAATGTGCTAATAGAATAGACTCTGTCTGTCCTGCCCAGCTTTTTCTCCTATGCTACTTTGGCATGCTCTCTGTTTTCTTAACTCTAAAAAATTCACACTGGAATTCTTTTCATTACTCAAATGTACTGTACTACAGCTAGCCTCATAGCCTAGGCACATGCTATTTTCTTTGCCAGGAATATACTTTCCCTTAAATTGTCTACACTTGATTTGGTTTACTCTTAGAATTCACATTAGAGCTCAACTGGATTTCCTCATGGAAACCTTACTTGACGTGCCATTTAAATAAAGTCTACCATTAAATGCTCTTAATATCTCTCTGCATGTTTTCTTAAAAAAAAAAAAAACAAAGCTTGTTGTTATTTGTAATTACTTCTGTGATTATTTAATAATTAACTCAATATTTTCTAAGCTCCCTGAGGTCAGAGATGATGGATTTTGCTCAACCTTACCTTTCTAGCATTTGGCACAGTTAAATACTTGTCATTGCAGATACTGAAGGTGGTCTGACACCCACTTCCCACATTTTCTTAGTAGTAGAGTCCAGTTTGGTTCAGGTGTGCACTGTACCCACACATGACTCAAGGAATTATGTTCCTCACTTTGGCTCCTAAGGTAATTCTTCATTGATCAAGTCAATCATTATTATCCAAGTCCCCTCGAAAGTGACTGGCTTGGGCTTTACATGTGATGCATTCTGTCCAATGAGACCTGAAATCTATTGGGGGACTTCAAGAAAAGTTTTCCTTGCTCTTAAAATTTGATACATGAGAAGAAACAGTACCCCTTCTGAATCCTTCTTGAGTTCATGAGAGAAGTTAAACAGAGATAGCAGGGCAGAGAGATGGAATGAATCCTGGTACTTAACATTGTTAAAGCCACCAAATTTATCCATTTCAAAGCTATGTTACATTAAAAATCTTATTTGACATTAAAATTTTTAATTCATCAGGAAGATCCTTTTCCTAACATTTTATTTTCATTTTATTTTCCCGGAAGCCATGCTTTCTAACATATTTATATGTACTTAACAAATATTCATTGAATGAATGAAAGGTATATATACTTAGAGCATAATAAACAATACACATAGTACATGGACCTGTTTCCAAGCCTTGGCAATGATATTTCCTCAGCCTTCAATATTTTTCTTACCCCCACTTGACCAGCTCAGGTCTTTCAAGACTCAGAACATGTCCCTATCTCCAGGATGTCATTTCTCTCATACTGGTAGGTCAAGCAGCCTCTTTTTGTACTCTAACACCAACCCAGACTTCTACCATAGCCTACTCTTATATTCTTACTCTATCTTGTGTCTCTTCCCATATTCAACCAAAAATCTCCATGATCTCCATGAAGAAGGGAATCACAATTACTAAGGCTGAGCCTGCTATTTAGTAGATACTGAATATATAAATGCTCTTCAGAGGGAAGGAGCTACATAAACTGAAATAACTAGGGAAAGCTTTGGAGAGTAAGTGAGAACTTAGTTGAGAAGTGGCAGACAGCTGGATCTCTATAATGTGTGCAGAGGGAAAGAGCATTGCTGTAGAAGACTGTAAAATGGCAGAAAACAGACATTTTTTTTCCATAGGAAATTGGTGATTATAGCATCAGAGTATATATTGGTAGGGGATACTATGGGGAAAGATTGGTACAGCGAATCACATTGGAGCAGTATCTGAATGTCAGTCAAGGGAGTTTAGAACTTATTTTGCAGTTGTCGGAATGCCATATTGAGAATGTGCATGTGATAGTACTCCATAAAAAGCTGGTGATGTATGTGAGAAACAGGTGAAGTGACAATTGCAAGAGTCAATCATACAAGGAAAATAAGGCTCTGAAAATAGGTGGTGGCAATCAATATGAAAGAAAATGTCTTGGAAATAAATAATAAAAAGAATATATTGTCAGGTCAGTGAGTTTTTTGGAAACTTGAGTTTATCGACAAGCTTAAATTACAACGAGGTGTAAAGATCACAGTTTTCGTCATTGTAAAGTCTATTTTCACATATTTTACTGAGGCAATAAATGATATCAACAATTCTATCAGTGACCATTTTGAACATCCACATGATACACATCATATTATTGAATTTTCACCAATTGTATAGCTTAACAGTGACTTATTTGATGGAAGCAATTTGGGCATTTTTACTTAATAATTATACTGATATAACATAAAAAGCAATTTAAAAAACTGTCACACTATATTTTACATGTATTATGTTTGGATTTGGAAATGAAAAAGAGGAGATGGATTATCTCAAATATGACCTTGAAATTCAAGGTCATAAAGTCTGGAAGAAGAGACCACTTACTCAAATGTGCAAATATCAACACAAAGATAGAAGGATCATGAAGAATCATACAAACATTAAACTACCAAAGGAAACTAATAAAATTCCAATAACTGATCCTAAAGAAATGGAGATTTATGACCTGCCTGACAAAAGGTTCAGAATAATAATTGTAAAGAAGTTCAGTGAACTACAAGAACACCCAGAGACAACTAAACATTAGAAAAATAAGGCAAAAATAAAATGAGAAGTTTAAGAAAATGAAAACAAAAATAAAAACAACAACAACAACAACAACAAAAGAAACCCTCAAAAATATCCAAACAGATATCCTAGAGCTGAAGAATACAACAACAAAACTGAAGAATTCAATAGAGGGCTTCAACAGCATATGAAAGAATCAATAAACAAATACAAATCATTTGAAAGAGCCAGAAAACAATAAATAAAATGGCAATAGTAAGTCCTTGACTATTGTAACTGCTTCAAAAGTAAATAGATTAACTTATCTGATCCAAAGATATAAAAACCTATATGGAATAAAAAAAGATCCAATGCTATACTGCCTACCAGAGACTTACTTTAGCTTTCAGGACACACATAGGCTGAGAGTAAAGGAATGGAAAAAGATTATCCAAGCAAATATAAAAGTAAACAAAAGTAAAAGTAAACAAAAGTAAGAAGAGGTAGCAATACTTACATCAGAAAAAAATAGATTTTAAGATAAAAATGGTCACAAGACATACAATATCATTATATAATGATAAAAGGAGTCATTTCATCAAGATATCACAATTATAAATATTTATGCACCCAACTTTGGTACATCTAAATATGTAAAGCAAATACTAATAGAACTAAAAGGAGAAATAAATAGCAATACAATAATAGTTGGGGACTTTAGTACCCCACTCTCAACAATGGGTAGATCATACAGATAGAAAATCACTATGGAATCAGTGATTAGAAAAATACTGTAGACCAAATGGACTAAACATACCCATACAAAACATTCCATCCAAGAGCAATAAGATACACATTTTTCTTAAGTGCACATGGAACATTTTCTAGATCATTTGTAAGGTTACAAAACAAGTCTCAAATTCAGTAAGATGGAAATTATATTAAGTGACTTTTTGAATCGCAATAATATGAAAGCTAGAAATCAGTAATAGAATGAAAACTGAACAAGTGATAAAAATGTGGAGATTAAACAACACACTTCTTAAAAACCAGTAGATCAAAAGAAGAAATCAAAAGTTAAATTAATAAAAAACATCTTGAGATAAAATGGAAACACAGCATATCAAAACTAAAGGCCAATATCAGTGATGGATGTAAATGCAAAATTTTCAACAAAATACTAGCAAAACTGAGTTCAATGGCACATTAAAAGTATAATACACTATGATCAAGTGGGATTCAACTGTAGCATACAAAAATATTATAAAATATACAAGTCAATAAGTGATGCATCACATTATAGGATGAAAGATACAAATTATATGATCATCTCAATACTTGCAGTCAAATAATTTGACAAAATTCAACATCCTTGTATGATACAAACTCTCAACAAATTGGTTGTAGGAACATACCTCAGCGTGACAATCTAACATCATAATCAATGGTGTGTAATGTCACACAGCTAATATCATACTCAGTGGCGAATGCTTGAAAGATTTTCCTCTCAGATCAGTAACAAAATAGAGTGCCTGCTCTCACTAATCCTATTCAACATAGTACTGGAAGTCCTAGCCAGATGATCAGGCAAGAAAAAGAAAGAAAAAAAAAGTCATTCAAATGGGAAAGGAAGAAGTAAAATTATCTTTGTGGACAGATGACCTAATTTTATATGGAGAAAACTCTAAACTCCAGCAAAGACACCTAGAACTATTAAATGAATTTAGTAAAGTTTCAGGATACAAAATCAATATACAAAAGTCAGTTGTGTTTCCATGCACTAACAACAAACTATATGAAAAAAGAAAGGAAACATTCTAATTTACAGTAGCATCAAAAACAATAAAAAACTTAGGAATAAATTTAACCAAGGAGATGAAAATATATACACTGAAAACTGTAAGATACTAATGAAAGGAACTGAAGACCCAAATAAATGGGATGATATCACATGTTCATAGAACAGAAGAATTAATATTGTTAAAATGTTAGTATTATCCAAAGCCATCTATGTATTTAATGCAATCTCTATCAAAATTCCACTGACACCTTTTACCAAAATAGAAAAAACAGTCCTAAAATTTGTATGGAAACACAAAAGACCCTAAATAGCCAAAGCAATCTTGAGAAATAACAAAGCTGGAGGCATCACACTCCCTGATTTCAAACTATATTATGAAACTATTGTAATTAAAACAGTATACTACTGGCATAAAATAAGACACGTAGACTGATAGAACAGAATCGAAATCCCAGAAATAAACTTCTACATATACAGTCAATTGATATTTGACAGGGGAACCAAGAACACTCAGTGAGAAAAAGATCATCTCTTCAATAAATAGTGTGGAAAAAAACAGAATATATTCATATGCTAAAGAATGAAACTGGACCCCTTGCTTACACCACTCCTAAAATTTAGCTTGAAATTGATAAAAGTCTTAAATGTAAAACCTGAAATCTTAAAGGTCCTAAAAGAAGATATGGCACCAAAAGTATCAAGAACAAAAGCAAAAATAAACAAGGAGGATTACATCAAAGTAAAAAGCTTCTGCACAAGAGGATGGTCAACAAAATGAAAAGACAACTAATGGAATGGTAGAAAATATTTGCAAGCCATACATCTGAGAAGAGAGTAATATACAGATTATATTTAAAAACACCTCATATAGCTCAATAGCAAAGCAAACAAACAAAAAAATAATTCAACTTAAAAGTGGACAAATACCTTAGTAGGCATTTCCAAAGAAGATATGCAAATGGCCAACAGATACATAAAAATGTGTTCAACATAAGTAATCATCAGGGAAATGCAAATTGAAACCACAATAGATATCACTTCACATCCATTAGAATGGCTATTATCAAAAACAAGAACAAAAACAAGAGATAATAAGGTGAGGATGTGGAAAACAGGGAACCCTTGTTCACTATTGTTGGGACTGTAAATAAGGACAGTCACTGTGGATCACAGTATGGAGGTTCCTCTCTAAAATTAAAAAGAGAACTATTATATCCAGTAATCCTACTTCTGGATAATTATCTGGAGGAATATCAAAGAGATATCTCTACTTTTTTAAACAAGTTTTTATTTAAATTCCAGTTAGTTAATATAAGTATGGTATTAGTCTCAGGTGTACAATACAGTGATTCAACACTTCCATACATCACCCAGTGCTCATCACAGCAAGTGCCCTCTTAATCCCCATCACCTATTTAACCCATTCCCCACCCACTTCCCCTCTGTTACCCATCAATTTGCTCTCTGTAGTTAAGAGTCTATTTCTTGGTTTGCCTTTCTCTCTCTCATTCTCCCTTTGCTCATTTGTTTTGTTTCTTAAATTCCACATATGAGTGAAATCATATGGTATTTGTCTTTCTCTGACTTTTTTTACTTAGCATAATACTGTAGCTCCATCCATGTCATTGCAAAGAGATATCTGCACTTTTATGTTTACCGCAGCATTATTTACAATGGCAAAGATATAGAAACAACCTACATGTACATGGATGATTGAATGAATGAAGAAAATATGATGCACACACATATACACATACATGAATGTATACATACATCTATATACACACACAATCGAATATTATTGAGTCATAAAAAGAGGAAATTCTGCCATTTGTGACAACACGGAAGAAACTTGAGGGCATCATGCTAAGAGAAATAGATTAGACAAAGAAAGACAAATAACGTGTGATCTCACTTACATGTGGAATTAAAAAAAATCATAGAAGCAGAGTATAGAAGTGTGATTTCCAGCGGTGGAGGGGTATGGAAAATGGGAGGAGGTAGTCAAAGTGTACAAACTTCCAATTATAAGATATATAAATTCTCGGGATCTAATGTAAGCATTTCATGTGAATGTGAATACATATGAATGATAGTTAACAATAACACTTTAATTTTGCTAAGAGAGTAGGTTTTAAATATTCTCACCACACACACATACACAAAGGTAACTGGGATTTGAGGAATGTGTTATCTAACCATACTGTGGTAAGCAGCTCACAATGTGTACATGTGTCAAATCATCATATTGTATGCCTTAAACTTGCACAATATTTTATGTCAATGGTACTTCAGTAAAGCTGGTAAAAATAAAGAAATTCACTATCAACTCTTTTCAGTTTACCTTGGGGTTCTCATCTTGATAGCTTGATTGAAAAGGCCACTTAATGAAACAGATAAGAAGTATTTTATGTTTATCTGAGTTTTTTAAGGGGATTTATAACATAAATTTTATTTAAAAACAAAGATTACTGATTAGAATGTAAAATTTTAATATTTTTATTATAAATAGAAATTAAAGATGGAAGTGTTAATTCAAATCATACACCTGTACTCCTTGAAGGCATGCCCTCCAACCTTCTTACCATTAGGAAACATTTGAAAATTATAGGATAGGAACAAAATTCTTGGTTATATCTTAACCATGTCATGAACTCATCATATCATCAGTTTTATGTGAATCTCTTAACTTCTCTGATCCCACTCTCATAATTTGTCAATTTAGGAGCGTTAATAAAATTATTATTAAAATGCTTCCCATGATATCTGCAGAATAGAGTACCCTCAGATGACAGTGTAATGAAAACACTAATAATGAAACATCAACAAAGCATGCCATATTTTTTCTGGAATTGTGTATCTTTCAGAAAAACTTCAGTTGATAAGTGAACAACTTCACATTTTACATTTTCAAATCAGTATAAATGGATTTACATTTTCCCACTTAAACTTTCCCATTAAACTTTAGTTCTGGCTAAATGATGTTAAGTGACTTGTGCACCTGTCTGCATTTAGAAAGAAAGATTGGCATCCTTTTCATGCCTAAGGTTTTCTTGTGCCTTATGTTAATAACAGGGTAGCGTTTGATAGTTTGCTTATATCATATGATGACACATCTGTAGACAATTAATTGATTTTTTATTCCTTAGGTACCAGCTTTTACTTTGAACCAGTTGTTTGCCTTCTTAAAATGCCCACTATTCATCCTAATTATTTGTAAATTAGGCCTCTTTGTCAGTTATTCTCTACCATTTCCAGTGCATAATCAGGGACATCTAAGAAATTTATTTTCACTGCTTACATTTGGTCAAAGTGTATCAGAAAGTATTTCAGGATCATTCACAAAATCATTTCAACAATAAGGCCTGACCTAATTTTTTTTTCACTTATCCCTTTATTGTTTCTGTCATGCACAGCCATGTGTGATAAGCAATTACAGAAGATCCTTTATGAAATTGCATTATGTTGTGCTATGTTCTATGTAACCTAAGGCATTTATCTTTGCAACATTGAGTCAATTAAAAGAATGTGGAATAGTTGGGAGATAATAAGAGCAAGTAACTCAACAATTTGACATTTAACTCTTAGGATTGATTCTCAAGGTTATTACAAATACAAAGGTTTTTTTTTTTTGTTTTTTTTGTTTTTGTCCTTTTCATCTTTGTATTTAGAAATCTATGAGAACGGGGGCACCTGGGTGGCTCAGATGGTTAAGCATCTGCCTTCGGCTCAGGTCATGATCTCAGGGTCCTGGGATCGAGTCCCACCTCGGGCTCCTTGCTTAGCAAGGAGCCTGCTTCTCCCTCTGCCTGACACTCCCCCTGCTTGTACTCTCCCTCCCTCTCTCTCTCTCTGGCAAATAAATAAATAAAATCTTAAAATAAAAAAAAAGAACTCTATGAGAACAAACAGCAGTGAATGCAGAGCATATTTCACTTTAGCTGTGAGCAACTTCCATTGTGAATTAAGAATTCATTCAAAACTCATCTGGTTTAAGGATTTGCTTTTAACAGTAAAAATGACAACTTCTAACCTTATCACAGTTGAAGACACAGGATTGTAGTTTTTAGAGATATATATGTTTTTAGATTTCATAGAATTACAACAGATTTCAAATGTAGGGGAAAAAATAACCCTTGTAGTCATTGAAATAATGAAAACTCCCACCTACGTCAGAGTACCAGGGGTTGTCCCTTCTCTCTCCACTCTTTGTTTGGCTTGCTTTTGGTATTTCTGAACACTCTGGAATTAAAAGTGGAGAGTGGAGAGAGATGAAGAAGGCAGCAAAGTTCTTGACTGCTACTGCCATAAACTTCACACTAAGTTTTTTAGACCTGGCTAATGTCTAAAGCTTCCTTTCTCTCCAAGGAAACGTTTATGGAGGGTCAATTAACTTTTTCTGTGAGAAAACTCTCACAACACTTAGTCACTTAAAACAGGAACTCTCTATTATTTCTCAGCAGTCCATTGGTCAGCTGTGTACTTCTGTGGATTGCATCAGGCTGGTTTTATCTTGATTGAGTTTACTCATATGTCAAGATGGCTAGCTTGGCCATCAAAAGGAATGAGATCTTGCCATTTGCAACGACGTGGATGGAACTGGAGGGTGTTATGCTGAGTGAAATAAGTCAATCAGAGAAAGACATGTATCACATGACCTCACTGATATGAGGAATTCTTAATCTCAGGAAAGAAACTGAGTGTTACTGGAGTGGTGGGGGGTGGGAGGGATGGGGTGGCTGGGTGATAGATATTGGGGAGGGTATGTGCTACGGTGAGCGCTGTGAATTGTGCAAGACTGTTGAATCACAGATCTGTACTTCTGAAACAAATAACGCAACATATTTTAAGAAAAAAGAAAAAGAAGAAGATAACAGGAGAGGAAGAAAAGGGGAGTATGTCAGAGGGGGAGACGAACCATGAGAGATGATGGACTCTGAAAAACAAACTGAGGGTTCTAGAGGGGAGGGGGGTAGGGGGATGGGTTAGCCTGGTGATGGGTATTGAGGAGGGCACGTTCTGCATGGAGCACTGGGTGTTATGAACAAACAATGAATCATGGAACACTGCACCAAAAACTAATGATGTAATATATGGTGATTAACATAACAATAAAAAAATTAAAAAAAAAAAGATGGCTAGCTTGGGGCTGGATGGTCTCAGAAGGCCTTAGTCCTAGGTTTGAGGGTGGTTTTACTGTTAGCAGGAACAGCAAGTTTAACTAGGTCATGTGCCTTATCTTTAAAGAGGTTATCATACCCTCTCTTCACATAGCAGGATACAAAGAAGTAAAAGGGAGGGCAACCTCTGATGCACAAGTGCTTTTCACATTGCTGCTTATGGCTTGTTTGCTTATATCCCATTGACAAGAACAAGTCATGTGATAAAACACAGAGTCAGCCTGGGAAGTGACCACCCAAGGGTGTGGTTTCAAGGACTTGTGACAGATTGTCAGCAACAACTTATCACATATGGGATCTTCAGAGATTCAGTCCCTGGTGATCTGTCCTCTATTTTTACCTTAATGCTGCTGTGTTTTTGCTGCCCCAAAGAATCCACTGATACTCAAGGCAAAGAGTTGCAGAGGTTTCCAGACCATGGAAAGTCTTCTTGGTTGTGATCCAAGAAAACGTAGGCCGCCTCTCTTAGCGACATGGCCAATAGCTGGTCTCTGGGAAACATTCAGATTCTTTGTCCAGAAGAACTCTGGAAGATAAAGGCTGAGCTCAAGTCAGCTCCCTCTTATTTGCTTCCACATTTGGAAGAGCTAGCCCTCCTACTCTCCCCCTTTTAGATTTCCCTGCAGGAGTCCAACAGTACCCACTGTGTATCACTCTAACTCTAGGAAGCTCATATCAAGCTCTCCACACACTTCTGTTGAAGCCAGTCTCACCAAGCTTGGGATAAGGATCAGCCATCAGTTAATTACCCTTTACACTTGGGAATGGCTAGACTCACAGTTTATCAACAGTTATCTCCAAAATACAGTTTTCACATCTTTATTAATCACCAACTATGTGATTCTTTAAGAGCTTGGATGTAGGTGAGGGATTAAGAATTGTGTAACTGGATTTTTTTCCGTTTGAAATATTCCTTTTAGTCGGACGTCTCAGTTTAGGGTTTCATAAGTAGCATACCTGTGCTCTTCAGGCTCCTCAAATACAATTGCCAAATTAGCATCTTGTTGTATGTGGTAAGTGACAAAATTTGTGAAATAATTAGGCATTTTCCCTTCAAGTAAAAAGGATAAGACAAATTATAATAAAAATACATAATTTTAAACATATTGATTTAAACTCATCATCATGATCTAGGTAGATCATTTTAAAGACCACCTGTTACAGCTTTACATCTTCCATTCAGACCTACATCAATTAAGAATCTGATGATTGTGCTGTTTATGCCTTTATCTAGTAAATGGTAAAAATGTTGAAAACTAGAGAGTCAGTAACAAAGTGCAAGTCCATCCATGAGTGAATTTCCTACTGGTGAAAATAGTCATTCATAATTTATTCATTAAGCATTCTAGGTTATTAGTATAGCAGATACCGAGAAGGCAAAAACCACCTGAGAACTCCAAAGGAATGAGCCACTTGAGGTAATTTACATAGTACATGGGATCTGACACATGGTAAACATGCAACAAATGTTAGCTATTTCT
Organism: Zalophus californianus; assembly: GCF_009762305.2. NCBI lineage: Eukaryota > Metazoa > Chordata > Mammalia > Carnivora > Otariidae > Zalophus > Zalophus californianus. The sequence continues at coordinate 89,177,587 of NC_045598.1, forward strand.
AATATTATGATAACAAATACTCAGTAAAGTTTCCAAAGATACTTAAGTTAATAATTACTAGAATTATAAACTGCTCATGTGTTCTCTCATCTACTCATCTGTCCTCTGAACTCTGTATCCCACCAAATACTCAAACAACAGCTACCTCAGAGACTTTGACAATTCATTAATTTTCTTGAAATAACTGAAAAATTTACTTCTCCAGGACATATTATCCTGAGTATAGGATAAAGGTTCAAGATAATAGTAGGTCAACTGTTTTTATCTTTTAAGATTGTATGAAGTTGCGACTACTCTCTGAGTAATACTTCTGCTAGAATCCTGCCAATCCTACACATACACTACTATATGAAAATTACTTTCTCTACAATCTCTTCTATTGCTCTTGAATAGGTTGAGAATTTGATCTCTGAACAGATTTCTTCCCTCCCCTGGACCATCTCATCCATCCTAGGGCAGCCTTCCCAGATTTCTTTCTTCCCTTCACCCTTTGGAGAAACCCTTTCTGGGGAGCTCAGGACTCCAAGGCAAGTCATTCATGTGGCCTAAGCATAGGCTTTTTGGGGTTCCTTTGTATTTGTCCCTGACTTACCACCCAACCAAAAAATGCTTTAGTTCTGTCCCTCAGTTTCATCTTCTCACAGCAGATAATGGTTCCCAGACCTCTCCAAATACCAATCTCCTCTTTTTTTTTAAAGATTTTATTTATTTATTTGAGGGAGAGAGAAAGAGAGGGAGGGAGGAAGGGAGAGAGTGAATGGTGGGCAGAGGCAGAGGGAGCAGGATAAATGGACTCCCCGCGGAGCCGGGAGCCCGATGCGGGGCTCAGTCCCAGGACCCCGAGATCATGACCTGAGCCGAAGGCAGACGCTTAATCGACTGAGCCACCCAGGCGCCCCCCAATCTCCTCTTTATTCATGCCTCCTTCAAGAAGCTGCTGTGATGTCTCTTCTTATTTCTCCTTCCTTCTCCACATAGAAAGTAGTGAGCCACATTGACGACTTATTTTTCTTAGAAGTCTATAAACTTTTAATGTATATATTTTTTTCTAGTGGACTCCCTGTTCCTTTTCTTTGTTTTTATTATGGAATTATACATTGGGGACTTAGCACTCATGTATCATTTATTTTAATAAAATTCAGCCTCATCTCTCAAACTAGGATGTGGATCAGACCTTGTCTTGCTTATTACTTATCTTGGTCTGCTCAGACTGCTATAACATAATGCTATAGACTGAGTGGCTTAAACAACAGAAATTTATTTTCTCATAGTTCTGGAAGTTGGGAAATTCAAGATCAAGGTGCCAGCAGATTTGGTTCCCAGTGAGAGCTCTCTTCCTGGTAGATAGCTGATCCTTTCTCTGTCCTCACAGAATAGAGAGAGAGAGAAAGAACTCTCTGGTGTCTCCTCTTATAAGGACATCAGTTCTATTGGATCAGGCTACCACCCTTCTGACCTTAAGTAAGTACTTTCTACTCTTGATAGTCACATTGGGGGTTAAGGCTCCAACACACAAATTTTTGGAGGACACGATGTAGTCCGTAGCACCACTGTAGCCAAAGATCTAAACGGTGGTAGAACATAGTAGGCTCTTGATAAATATCTATTGAATTAAAATACAAATGAATGGCTGGAATCTTTCTTTGCTTAAATACCACAATATTGTAAATTAGTTTTCTGTCAAAATGATTAACCTGTTTGTCATCCTGAAGAGCCATTCTATATATAACACTTCCATTATGAAAAGATCCATTTTATTCCTCACTTCAGAGAAAAGTGCAAATATTCTACTTCGTGGTCAACCAATTTATAACATTTATTGAGTTCCTATGCTATAAAAGTATGTGGAGTTCAGACACACCTTACTCCTCTCCAAAGTGGGGGAGTCTACAAAAGCACAGAATAGTTTAAGTCACAGTACAAAGAAAACAATGCCAAAAGGGAAATATAAAAATAAACTTTGATAATGTCTAGGAGGTTACCATAAATAATTTTTATCAGGGGACAGAATCAGGGAAAGTATCATAGGAGGTGTTTTGTTTTGTTTTGTTTTGTTTTTTTGACAGAAGCTACTGTAAAAGAGGAAGAAGAGATAAAAATCAGAGGTAGGACATAGAGACGGGAATGTCAAATGGTCCGGTTTCAGAGTGAGAGAAGTCTGTGTGTGCTTCAAATCCTATTCATTATTTTCCTTAAACCTACCATATTCGTGCACGTACATTATATTTGACACTCTTCATTAAGTTTAAATTTGAGTCACTATAATCTCAGTTTTCTCTAAATTTTTGAAACCTTTTGCTTCATGCAAAAGGGACACTTATTTTTTTTTTTTTTTTTTTTTGGAAATGATAAAGTTAAAAATAGTTAAGTTCCCCGAATTCTGAAATCCAATATTAAAGGTAGATCAGTGATGACTGGGACTTTGTAGGGGATAGAGAAATAGCGGGGGCAATTGCATGTTCAGAGAGCTGTGGCCTGGAGTCACTTCGGGGCCGCTATTCTCTCATTGAAAATGTAGGAGAAGGCAGCCCGCTGAATGTCCCTTTTATGGTCAGGTCCTGTCATTCACAGGTGTGAGACTTGGTTCCCCAAGAATTCAGGTTCAGTTATTTTTTCCGGGCTCATCTCTTTTCTATGGGCATTTCGCATGACATACACGTATTTATTAGGTGACAATTGTATTAAGTGATCTGGTTACAAGGATATATGAAGCATGGTTTTAGCACTCAGGGCATTTATATCTTAGTGAAAACATAGTTACACATATAATTTGAATAAACTAAGATAAGTATAATGAAAAAGTAATGGACACAGGAAGACATTTACTACATGCTGGTTTGAAGAATGACTAGGAAAAAAAATTGATCAAAGGAGACGTCTTGGAGAAAATTAGTCCTGCAACTTGAAATAAGACCACAAGGTTAAGTAAGAGTTAGCCAAGTGAAGATGAGAAATAGCAGCATCACAGGCAAAGTAGCCTAGTTAGGGATTTGTTTTTTTCTCTTTTATTCACTAATGTGTTCCAAGTACTGAAATCTAGGTCTTACACAATAGGCATGATATAAATATAGGTTGAATAAATGGATAAGTAGCCTTCCATAGACTAGAAGTGAGCTGGGTAGAGAAATATCAGAGTTTTAACTGGTTAGTACCAGTGGAATGTTAGGAGTGAGATGAAGAGTGGTTGGAGAACTTTAGGACTGTTGCTGACAAGCAGTAGCAGGATTGTGAGAAGGGGAATTGCATGGTGAGATTTATGTTATAATAAATCACTCCAGTATAGATGAGAAGGATGGACTGCAGGGAGCAAGAGACAAGGTAGCAGGACCAGTTGGGAGGCAGGTCAACAAGGGTGCAGGTCAGAGGTGATGAGGATTACAATTGGAACATAAATGAGAGAGGGAAAGGAACTTACAGGTGAATCTTTCTATGGCTGCAAAATCCTGATAGTGCTGGAAGTTCAAAATCCCACGCTGACGTGGAATCTCTGGATTGCTTGTGTGTTTTCAGGGAGGCAAAAAGAGTTCAGTATCTGGATGGCTAAAATATAGCAAGATAATTTCATCTAGAAATTATAAACTCACAGAGAAGGGGAAGAGTTCCTGAATAAAAAACAGAGGAAAGAAAAAGAACAGTTACTTCACAAAGCAAATGTAGAAATGGCCATTAGCACATGAAGAAAGTTTTCAAAATCATTGTTATCTGGGGAAACAAATTAAAACCATGTTGAGATACCACTATACACTTGACAAAAATGGCTAAAATTTAAAAGGCTGAAAACAATAAATGTCGCTAAACACTAACTTGGCAGCTAGAACTCTCCTACGTAGGTTGGTTTTGGGTGTGCAAAGTGGTATAGCCACTTGAAAAAGCATTTGGCAATTTTTTATAAAGTCTTTCTCATAAAGTCAAACATATGCTTACCCTGTGGCCCAGCAATTCCACCTTCAGACGTTTATCTAAGAGAAATAAAAACATATCTTGACAAGTCTTGTACAAGAAAGTTCACTATACCTTTATTCATAATTGTCCAAAATGGAGACAACTACCAGTGCCTTCCAACAAGAAAGTGGATAAACAAAATTGTGATATATTCTACATTGGAACATTACTCAGTGATATAAAGGAATAAGATCCCGATATAGGAAACAACATGGGTGTGAGGAGTCTGGCTTTTGGCCAGAATCCTACATGTGATCTTTCAGGTCAGACTACTGGAAATTGTAAGGCTTTGCTTGGCTTAGCAGGCCTTTGGGGGGAGGTGTGGAGGTGGACTGCCCTCCCCACACCAGACTTGGTGTATAGCCAGTGCGCTGCAGTTTTCTGGAAGGAGTCGCAGTCAGGGACTCAGGTATCTCTGGACCAGCCGTGCTCAGTATATCTGCATTCCTGGTCCACTTGCCTCCATTCAGAGGTTTCATTATGGGGGCCTTAGCTGAGGCATTCTTCCCCACTAGGACTCTACCTTTCTACTCCCAGGGCTTCCCTTTTTCCTTCCCCTTGGACCATGATCCATAAAGAGGCAGAAGACTTTTGTTCAGGGATCTGCAGCAATGGAAAATGAAAAATGAAATATTAGGAAATCGAGACTGGTTTTTGCCTCTTGTTTGCATTGTCACAGTATGTGAACAATGTTGGTTGTTACTTTCAATTTGGCTCATTGTCCTAATTCATCACCTTGATACCTGATTGCTCGACTGGGTGGATCTCATAGACATTATGCTGGAATAAAAGAAGCTGACCACAAGTGAGTGCATACTACATGATTTCATTTACATGAAGTTCAAAAATAGGAAAAACTAGTCTATGATGAAACCAATAAGAAAAGTGGGTCCTCATGGGTATGGCAGAGGGGGGAGATTGTAGTGAATTATTGGAAAGGGAAATGGGGTAACTCTCTCTAAAGGGTTGGGACTATTCCATATTGTGGGGAGACACTTGTTAAAAATCATTGAATTATAGGGGCGCCTGGGTGGCTCAGTCATTAAACGTCTGCCTTCGGTTCAGGTCACGATCCCAGGGTCCTGGGATCGAGCCCCACATCGGGCTCCCTGCTCTGTGGGAAGCCTGCTTCTCCCTCTCCCACTCCCCCTGCTTGTGTTCTCTCTCTTGCTGTGACTTTCTCTGTCAAATAAATAAATAAATAAATAAAATCTTAAAAAAAAATCATTGAATTGTAAATGTAAGATCTATGCATGTTACTATACCTAATTTTACCTCCACATATATAAACAAAATAAAAATTACAAGTTTGTGGCCATTATTATCAATTTATGTGACTTATAACCAAAATTTTAAAATCTGCAAAACTAACTGAACTTCTAAGTTAAATTCAATGACAGTAAATGAATCGAATCTTCACACATGTGTGTTCCAAAAGTCTATAAAATGAGAAACAAGAAGGGTTCTCTTCTGGTTTTGGTTGTAATTATAATCACCTTTGTTTATGCAAAGTTTATTATTTTCAAATTACTCACCAAGGATCTGATTAAAAATGGTGTGCATGCTCGTCATTCTTTAGCTCAGTAATGTGTTCCTCAAAGACAAAAATGCTTATTATGCACCCAAATTAATTAAATTCAGTAGACTTGCTGTTCGTTAAACCTCATCTGATAATGCAACTTTCAATTGTGCTACTGGGAGTTAAGAAATATAAAGAAAAGATAGAAGAAAAAAAATAAGTGAACACTTGCACAAATGTACACATGTAGCCACTGATGTAGAAATCATGCACATATATCAGAGAGAAGAAAAATATACCCATCTCAGGAAACTGGCTATTCCCTACTACCCATTTGTTGCCAGCCTTCAACATATGCTCCATTTGCTAGGTCCTAAAGATCCTTTAATTCCGTTAAGGCATTTTCAATGGCTTTTCCAAGTTTTGTATGCAAGCCAGATAAAACATAAGCAATTCTGCAAAAGGAAATTTGGACTAAGAAGTAGTATAAAAAATATAAAATCCATTGTCTTTTGAAAAAACTGCAGGTAAACCTGTGGGTGAAACACTATGTTGTTTTAATATATGCCAGTTGTTACTACCACATTAGTTCTTAGATTGAAGTCAAAATGTAGCCAAGCCAGTTTAGTCTCAAAACAGGTACAAAGGTAATAGTCCTAGACATAGATATGGAAATACTAAAAGCAGTAATAACAGGAGCAGATGTACATGAGAGATAGAGAAAGGAGAATGTGCAGATGTGAAAACAGAAGTGAGTGGAAGTATAACTATAGATATTGTATATATAAAAGGAGCAAGAAATGGAGAGTAATAATCACAATGAGTAAGGCAGTAAGTCGTTTTCTAGAAACCTAAAGTAAGCCTTAAATTTACCACCAACTTTCTTAGATACTAATGATAAAAAGCTTAAAAATTTTATTATTTTTAAAACAAAACATGTCCATTATTCAAGAATAATTTGTTTTGTTTTTGTTTTGTTTAGTTTTAATCAATTTCTAGGAGAGTTTTGTCATGTGGTGCTTTAAATCAGGAACAGACTTACATAATGGACAATGTCTTAAACAGCAGTTTTTCAGCATCAGTCCTTAAAGGCCTGGCCCAATTAATGAACCACTCTATGGTTAAGTCAACAACCAGATGTCTGCAGGACAGTGAAATAATTGTGATGTTATATATAGCCCTGCAGGGCTAAGGGTGAAGGCAAAAAGCTGATAAGCAGGGCTCTCTGGATTTAGGCAAATGAAGTTCAAGGACTCAATAATCAGCTATAAATCATAATTTTAAATGCTTAAGAATAACTTTGATATTAAATAAATATATATGTATGTCACACACACACATATATATATATTTCTATATGCTACGAATCCATGTATAGTAAAATTATATCTCTGAAGCTTAAATTCAGAAATGCAAAGAAAAGAATGCTATTGTATTTTAATAATTGAACTAGTCTTGCTTCTTAAGTTGTAAACCTTTTTCTCTGGGTCTTTCAGTGCCTGGAGATCCTCCCTGTCACTTTTGACCAATGTAGCTTTTTCTAGAGCTGAAGATCCCACTGAATGCTGCCTGTAGCCTCAAGTGGATGTCTAGTTGTCTGTCTTAAAGCCGTATGCCACAGAATCCTCCCCTAACTTCCCTGATCCCATACACAAGCTTACACACCCATTTAGAGATTAACACTAGAGGGTGAGTTCCCATTCAGCATCAAAAGCTACAATTTAGGTTCCTGATGGGGCAGATGGAAAATTCTGGATTCCTATTATTCAAATTCAGACAAGAGGAAACTTAAAAGTAGAAACTTAGATTCTCTCTCTCTCTGTCTCTGTCGACTTGTCTCCACAGAGATCCTCATGGGGTGTGAGAAGCCAAACACTCCACTTTTGATTTCCATGACCCAATCTAGCATTCCTTTCCCAATAAAATATCATCTCTTGAAAAGAGAATATGGTGTCCCTGTTACAGAACACTTGCCTGTCCTCTCTTTCCTTCAATTTCTCAGCCAGTAGATTCTTTTTGCTCGAGGGGCATTCATCCTTCCCCTTTTTCCTGGGGCTTTACTATCAGTATGTTTTCCAAAACTGATTCAAAAGGAAGAAGAATAAAAAGTATACTTATTTACTCAATAGTTTCAAAATATTATCTTAATTATACCTAATTTCCCAACTTACTCCCCATATATATTGCTGCCTTTGACATGACAATTTGTATACTTTAAAATTTTATATGACACCTACAAAGCAATCTTAAATTTTTCCTGGCCTCAGGGAGAAAACACACAAGTGCATTTTCTAGATAAGTGAATCTTACCCACGGAGTCCAGTGCTTTAAATTGTTTAATCATTTTAATGCAAATATTTGTGAAAAAAAAACTATCTCATCTTTTCCTCATAAACAGATTATTAAACATAATTTAGTTGGTTTTTCCAGAAATTGTTATTAAAATAAGCAGCTGCATAGCAATAGAGTATGGTAATATCCCCCAGAAACCTTTGAAAAGTTATGTAAGGCATTTGCTCCTACAGTTAATGGCTGTGTATTCCTACATGTTTGATATGTTTGGTTTTAAGCCTCTTCTTGCAGTCTCTTCTGATATTGTCAATGTCACTGTCTATTAAATACTTTCTACTTAATAGCAGCAAAGGCAGGGTTCAGAACCTTGGTTCCTCAATTAAAAATCTTGTGTTTTTCTAACTATAACATATTGCCTATGAAAATATATGTCTAAAGACCATAAACGCCCTAAAATTATCTGGTTCTGGAATCAAGATGCAACAAGTATTAATCTATATATCTGTTCTTAGGCCAGTATGATGTCTTGATTACTGTTACTTTCTAGTAAGTTTTGAAAGTGAGAAGTATCTTCCAAATTTGTTCTTCTTTTCCAAGAGTAAAATTTTGACTATTCCTGGTCCATATGAACTTTAAGCTCAATTTCTGGAAAAAAACAAAGCCAGCTTGAAAATGGATAGGGATTATGTTGAATATGGGACTTTGTCGGTAGGTGTGTGTATGTTAATAATTGTTATGTATTTCTGAAGGATTATCCTTTTCATCATTATGACATGGCCTCCCTTGCATCTAAAAATGATATTTCTCTGGAAGTCTATTTTTTAATGTAGTTGTAGCCACCCCAACTCTGTTTTGCATGGTATTTATATACATATATATATATTTTTTATTTTTTTAAAAGATTTTATTTATTTATTCATGAGAGACAGAGAGAGAGAGAGAAAGAGAGAGAGAGAGAGAGGCAGAGGGAGAAGCAGGCTCCCAAGGAGCAGGGAGCCTGATGTGGGACTCGATCCCACGACCCTGGGATCATGACCTGAGCCGAAGGCAGACGCTTAACCATCTGAGCCACCCAGGCGCCCTATATACATATATATATTTACATCCTTTTACTTTCAATTTATTTGTGTATTTGAGTCTAAAGTATGTATTTTATAGACATCATAGAATTTGTTCACTTTTAAAATGAATTCCGCCAAACTTCACTTTGATTGTTTACTAAGTTTACTATAATACTGATAATGTAGAATTGATATCTTCCATTTTCTATTTGTTTTCTATATGTCTTCTGTTGTTCTTGTTACTTTCTTCTGTTACTGCCTTCTTTTGTGTTAATATTTTCCAGTAAATATTTTCTATTTAATATTCCTTCATGTTTCATTTACAATCTATTTGATTTCTTATTATTTCTTTTTTTTTTTTTTCATTGGTTGCCCTGGGGATTAAATTAATACTCGTTGTGGACTGAATATTTATATCTTCCTCCAATCTCATATGTTGAAGTCCTATTTCCCAACATGATGGTATTTGGAGGTTGGGTCCTTGGGAGGTAATTAGGTTTAGATTAGGTCATAAGAGTAGGGCTCCCATGTTGGGAATAGTGTCCTTATAAGAAAAACAAGAGAGACCAGAGCTTATTCCTTTTGTGTGTGCATGAAGAAGAGATCATGTAAGCACACAGAGAGATGGTAGCCATCTACTAGCCAAAATGAGAGACTTCAGACCAAAACCTGTCCTGCCAGCACCTTAATATTGCCTTCTCAAACTCCAGAACTGTGGAAAATACATTTCTGTTGTTTAAGCAACCCAATTATTTAAGCAATATCAATACCCTATGATATTTTATTTGGCAGCTTGATAAGAGTAAGACAACATCTTAACCTAGAATGATCTAGTTTGGGTTAATAACAATTTAATTTCAGTAGGGTGTAAAAACTCTTTTCCCATATAGCTCTGGTCCCTCAACCCTCCTTATGCTCGTACCTCCATACATATCACATCTTTATACATTACAGAGCCATCAAAATTGTTTAATAATTCTCTTTGAATTTGCCTTTTAAATCAGGCAAGGAGTCACAAATGAAAATATATTCAGTGTCTTTTATATTTAACACCGTAGTTACCTTTACTGTTACTTTATTGTATGTGAGTGTGTGTACGTGTGCACGCGTGTGTGTGTGTGTGCGCGCACGTGTGTGTGTGTGTGTGTGTGTGTGTTGCTATGTAGTTTCATTTCATTTTAACCTGAGGACTTCTTTTAGTATTTCTTGTAGGGCATGTCTGCTAGTGACAATTTATCCCAATTTATCCTTTGTTTGTCTGGAAATGTCTTAATTTTCTCCTTCAGATTTATGGATAGTTTTGTGACATATAGAATTCTTTTTTGACATTCTTTTTCTTTCAGCACTTCGGATCTGTTATCCCACTGCCTTCTGGCCACCATGGTTTCTGGTAAGTCAGTTATTAATCTTATTAAGCATCCCTTGTATGTGATGAATCATTTTTCCTTGCTGTTTCCAAGATTCACTCTTCATAATTTGATATTCACATTATGAAATTTGACTACAATGTATTTTGCTGTAGAGTTAATGCTACTTGAAGTTTGTTGTGTTTCTTGGATGTGTAGATTAATGTCTTTCATCAAGGTTGGGAGGTTTTTAGCCTATCATTTCTTCAAATATTCTTCTGCCCCGTTGTCATACTCTTCTCCCTGTAAAAGTCCTAGCATTCATATGTAGGTAGCTTGATGGTATCCCATAGGTCTCTGAAGATCTGTTCATGTCTCTTCTTTCTTTTTTTTTTCCTGTTCCTCAAAAGAGATCATCTCGACTGACTTATCTCTTATTAGCTGATTGTTTCTTCTGCCCATTCAGATATACTGCTAAGTCCCTCAAGTATTTGTTTTCATATCAATTATTGAAATTTTCAATTGCAGAATATCTATTTGGGTATTTTTAATAATTTACATATCTTTATTGATATTTTCCATTTGGAGAGACATCAATCTTATAATTTCCTTTAAAATGTGTTAGTTTTCTTTAGTTCTTTGAAAATATTTATAAAGCTGACTTAAGTCTTTGTGTAGTAACAATGCATCCATCTGGGCTTCCACAGGGAGAGTTTCCATTAACTCTTTTTTTTTCTCCCCCCTGGTGCTGGTCATGCTTTCCTGTTTGCTTGCACATCTCATTTTTGTTGTTGTCGTTGAAAACTAGACATTTTAAATAATATAAAGTAGCTACTCTGGAAATTAAATTACCCCTCCCCCTGCACAATGTTGTCATTGCTGCTGTTCCTGTTTGTTGATTTAATTGCTTTTTTAAGCTAATTCTGTAAAGTCTGAATTCCTTGTTGTATGTGGACACTGAAGTCCATCTTCAGTTAGAATAGGAGTAAGCCCATGATTAAACCAAGGTCTCCTTAAATGCGCTGAATCAGTAAGATTCCTACCCTTTGCTAAAGGCCTCGTGTGTATGTTGATACACAACTGCAACACTAGCTATGTGTACCTTTGCCTTACCTCTTGCCTCTTGATAGTGCAGACCTGCAGGATTAGCCAGTGGTAGAAGAGACAGTCTTCTCAGTTCTTCCCTCTATGCACACACTCCTGCTCATGAGACTGTCCTAGATCCCCAGGAATGTGTCATAGCTTTTCAAAGCCACTACGGATATTCCATTTCATGGATATTCCTTTTAAGGTTTTGCCAAGTTTCTTGATTGTCCAACTGCTGCTATTTCCTCCTTGGGCAGCTGCAATATTAAACCATTGCTGCTGATTTTTTATTTTTTTAAAGATTTTATTTATTTATTTGACAGAGAAAGAGACAGTGAGAGCAGGAACACAAGCAGGGGGAATGGGAGAGGGAGAAGCAGGCCTCCCGCCAAGCAGGGAGCCCGATGTGGGGCCCGATCCCAGGACGCTGGGATCATGACCCGAGCTGAAGGCAGACGCCCAACAACTGAGCCACCCAGGCGCCCCTATTACCCTGGGGATAGGACTTTTCTCACTGAGTGGTCTCTGAATCAGATCAAATAAAGACAAGCCCTGGGAGTAGGCCTTCTCCAGAGTGCTTATTGTGCAGATCAAATAGTAACAATTCTCTGGTGGTAAGAGCTTTTTGAGGAGCTTCAAACGCATCCTGCATCCTCCAGTCGCTGCTAGACTGCTCATTTTCAAAGCTGGCTTGGTTGTATGATTGATGGCTTTCAGTTCCACCTTAGATCTGGGAGAAGAGGATGGGAAAGGACGAGTAAAAAGGCCACACAACTTGCTGTTCTTCCCAAGATGCAGTTATTTTCCTTGAGAAAATATTCCTCAGATTCTAGCAATCCTTTGGTGAATTCCAGGTTCAAAAAAAGTTGATACTGACCATTTTTGACATTGTTCTCATTCTTCTTACAAAAGAGTGGGTTTTTGGATATTCTCACTACTCTTCCAAAAAGTAAAATGGATTTTAACAGAAAAGAAAGGAAATATATCTGAAGTATAAGATTGACATTAAAACTTTGAAGGTAAAAAATGTATAATGATCGAAGATCATTATAAATGTTAAAAATACATCATGAAGTAGGCTTGGGGAGATTAGTGGTTTGAAATGGAAGAAAAAAAAGTTTTAAAACTGCATTGGATAGGAAACTATTGACGGTGCATTCTAGTAATAGTGCACACTGGTTTTCTATTTTAATTAGTTTCCTCAAAACTCTATGTGGCTATGTCTCTAGTGGGTCAAACATATGAAGATGAAGTGATTTTTTTTTTCATAGAAAAGGAACATATGCCTGGGTTAATCTTTCAGCTTTAATACAACTGATAACACCACAGAGGGCTGTATGGTTTTGAGGTAGCGATATAGAATAATGAAGTATATTGTTTTTCAGGATTGTTAATTGTCTGACCGACAATACTGATTCACTATTTAAAATTTTTCCATTGAAATTCTTCTGTAATAAATCTCCAGATGCCTCAGAAGAGATGAATACTTTTCTAAGAAAAACTGTTTGAAATTGTTCTTGTATATAAAAGCCTTTTAGTAATGAAGTACTGTCTTTAGCCATCAAATACACTGGTCGTCTTGCGTGACCCTAATCACTTGCCCTGCCACTGTTCAATTAACCTGTCATCCAACGTTCCAGCAGAGGACACAGAGCATTACACATCATAAATGGCTCTCAAGTGGGCTCACTCAGCTGTGGTAAATACATTATGAGGGCCTCCTACAGAAAGTGAACTCCTAAAGATATGATTCTACTATCCCCTTTGTGTTTGGTTAAATCCTTCTCAATAATCCAATTCACCACCCTCTCTCAGTTCCCTGAAGTCCCTCTCAGTCAAAACAAGTGAGCATACCAAAAGACTATTAGACACCAGTATGCCGAATTCCAGTCACATTTATTGTCTTATTTCAGGGAAGCCTGTAAATGGCTATTAAATTAACAAGCTATACAGATTATTTATCTACCCTTTCTACAGAATGCTTATTCTCAAAGCTTTTTTTTTTTTTTTTGGCTACCGCTAGCAGAGATCTTCCGCATAACTTTCTAAATAGAAAGCGTGTCCATTTTCGTACTCCATGTAAATACGTTTGACTAGATAAAATTTTTAATCCTTCAATAATGTCAGCATTTTGTTTCTTTTTAATTTGAGATTTCTTCCTCAATTTACACAAGTGAAAGGAGTGAGTGCAAGGTTAATTGAGATAGCAGCACATTAAAACAAATCTTTTAACTTTAACTTGCTGATTTAGGGGTATTCAAGATCATCTTCTCATTGGGGATTCTGCTGGGGTAATGTATTTAAAAAGCTGTCTTTTTTTTTTTTTTGATTTGAGGAGCTACTTTCTGCTTCATTGTTTTGCTTATGTAAATATAATTAATTCATTAACTCTTGCCAGAAAGCAATGTGACTGGTATTAAGTGATTTTTCTACATGGGATTTCACAGACCATTTTTTTACTTTCCAATTAAGAGACAATTTACTGCTAATCATAGAGCCATCTGTGGGAAACTCAGTGTCCTTCAGTGTAAAAAATGAGGAGTTTGTATCTCATATGAGGAGTAATTCAGCCCATCCTTCTCCTGGGAGAGAAGACAGGGAATCTGACAAATCTGGAATTTGAATCCTGGATTAACATTTACTATCTATATGAGTTTTACTGAATTGTTTTACCTTCATTAGCCTCAGTTTCCTCATCTGAAACATAGGGTTGGTGGTATTATTTATCTCATAGGTTCCTTGTGAGGATAAAATGAAATAATGTATATAAAATTCCTATAGCCTGGTAAAGTGTATGGTAATTTTTTTAAACATATATATGTTTCCACTTTTTTTTATAAGATTGCTGATTCTCCCTGTGTTGTACGTGCTCTCTCACAGTCTCACAAACACACACGCATGCACACACACGCACACACACACACACACACACACAATGTTAAGGAAATAAATAGAATATGCTGTATTGGGACAAATAAATATATCTTCTTTACCTGAAAATAAGCTTCTAGTTACTCCATTATGATTAGCACTTCTAGAAAGTCTATTGTCAAATGAGTGTACAAAACAAAATGGAGTGACTAGTTGCTTTCAGATGCTTTTTGAGAAGGCGTTCAATTCTCAGTGATTTTGATTTTGTTTCTTTATCCATTACATTTATTATTTTTTCACAGATTGTCAAATTGGAAGAGCACTAGGGAGTATTAATTTGTGAACTGAAGGCACCTACATTTAGTTAACTCTTGAGTAAACCATGAGGAAACCCCACTAAGGCAGAACTAGGAAGGACTGATAGTGAAGTAAGAGTTTTGTTTCTTTTGTTGTTGTTATTGTTTTAATATTATGTATTTCCTGCTGACTACACAACCTCATTTTAGTTTTTGTAGTGTCCCTCAAAAGTTTAGCTCTCTCTGACAGTAGCCCTGAAGAAAATTTATGTGGATCATTATTTACACCTTCATTAGAGTAAAACCATCAAGGACACGGCATGCAGACAGTAGACTCTCAGTAAATATTTATTGAAATGCTGATTAATGAATGAATGAATGTTAGAAATGTGTCTCTGACATCAATTTCTCAATAAAATGTCCAAAGCAGTTGTTCACCTAGGACAGAAACTTCATATACCATCTCTGTTCTTTGAAATCCAAAGATTATTTAAGACTTAACAGAGGTCAGGGTGCCTGGGTGGCTCAGTTGGTTAAGCGACTGCCTTCGGCTCAGGTCATGATCCTGGAGTCCCTGGATCGAGTCCCGCATCGGACTCCCCGCTCAGCGGGGAGTCTGCTTCTCCCTCTGACCCTCTTCCTTCTCATGCTCTGTATCTCTCATTCTCTCTCTCTCTCAAATAAATAAATAAAATCTTTAAAAAAAAAAAAGACTTAACAGAGGTCAGTCACAAGTTGCTTCATATATTAAATAAATTGCAGTTTATTTTGTTTATTTTTTAAAAATATTTTATTTATTTATTTGACAGAGAGAGACACAGCAAGAGAGGGAACACAAGCAGGGGGATTGGGAGAAGGAGAAGCAGGCTTCCCAAGGAGCAGGGAGCCCGATGTAGGGCTCAATCTCAGGACCCCGGGATCATGACCTGAGCCAAAGGCAGATGCTTAAGGACTGAGCCACCCAGGCACCCCTAAATTGCAGTTTAGTTAAAAGTTTTAAAAAAAGCAGGATTACAAAATATGATTTTGTTTATCTGACAGAAAATACTATTATAATTTAATTTTTAAACCAAGAAACTCATTGTTAAGTGCTCTTGAAACTTTAATATCCAAACAAGTTACCTGGAGATGTTTTCATATGTAGATTCTGATGTAATAGGTTTCTCATGGGGCCTGGAATTCATTTTTAACCAGCTTCCAGATACATTAGTTCTGCTGATCTGGGACCACATTTTGTGTCACAAGTACCATGTCAGTCTGAGATAGAAATTTTAGTTTAACTGGAGAGGAGGGGGTCAAGCAAGCCCAGGATTAAGCAGGGAGGAGAGAGAGTCCTATCTGTATTAAGCATGCTGAACAAGGTGAGGTCAAGAATATGGCTGGAGTCATGACTAATGCTCTTAAGTGAAGTGGACTAAAAGCAGGGACAATTGCAACTCCAGAAAACTAGTTACAAGCTGGGGACTCAGAAAAAACAGGAAGCAAGAACTTATTGTACTATTCAGGCAGAAGATGAGCATTTGGTCCTAGGGAATATAATTCCCTTCAGAGTCAACTGAATGAAATAATACTATTATTAATTACTATTAATTATTATTATTATTATTAGCTTTAATCGGGAGATTTTCCTGTCTAAATGGATTCATTCCAAAAATCAGTGTTGTGTGTGTGTGGTTGTTTGTTTGTTTGTTTGTTTTTTTCGACTTTAAAAAATCTTGTTCAATAATGAGCAGTTTTATCTCTCCAGTGTCAGAATCTATCTTCAGATATTCCTAAGTTTCTCATCGGTTGTGTTCATTTATTCATCCATTAAATATGTAGTGAAAACCGCCACACAATCTGAAATGATTTTGCATATCCTGATATTTTTAGCTAGACTGTCAGCATCTCTGTGTCAAGAATTAGGTTTTTTATTTATTTCATTGTTTCATTTATGTATAATTTAGCACTTGCCACACATATTCTTTCTAAATATTTTTAGTTTAATAGTCTTTAACGCATAGCTTTTTAAAACTTGAGTTTAAAATTTATCAAATCAACCTTATGATATTTGATGCATACTAGGTAATCAAAGACTTGGAAAAACAAAGTCAATATGTATATTTCAAAATCAGTAAATTGCAAGCTACTTTAGTTATCACTTATATTTTCTGTGCTTGTTTCTTCCACCATTCCATTATTTCTTTTCACTTGGAGAATAAGAAAAAGCCAAGTGAATAGATTGAGAATTAATGCTCATAGAATAAGAATAAGAAGAGGCAGTAGAAAACCAAAAGATGAAGTTTCAGTTAAGTAGAGGTATCAGTCAATCAGGGCTTAAGCCTTAGACTGGGGTGTGGAGATCACTGGAGAAATTGTCATAGAGTGGTAAGGACTGAAGTCAACAGCACAGCATGGGAGAAAATAGGTTTGTAAGCAGGAAAAGCAAATCTAAAAACAATTACACTTAGAATATCAGTGATTGAGAACAGTTTTCCAGAATTTGATAATAAAGGGAAAGGTATGAGAAGAGAGATTGAAGGGAAAGAAAAGTTGCTTATAGATGGAAGGAGGACAGTAATTAATGATTTAAAATACCATTGAGATTGAGAACAATTTGGACAAATGGAAAAGATAGAGAAAGTTGGAGACAGAAGCTGGAGAGAAAATGAAGCACTTAAACTGTGTGTGTCCATTTATGTTTGTTTCATACTATAAGAAATGATTACAAAAATGTCTCTCATTCTCCATCCCACCCTATACCTACACTCTTTAAATATGACTTAATAGTACTTTTCATCAAGAAGTGGGGTTTATTTTCCATCCTTTGAATACTAGCCGTATGACTTGTTTAATTAATAGAATGAGACTTTTGTGAAAATAGGACATTCTGAGCCTTGTTCTCAAAAAGCCTTACATACTTCCTCTTTCTGCCTTTCTTCTTTGTGTTCACCATGAGGACATGCCTTGCTTATCTCCTTAGACTATCATAACCAGCCCAGGCTAGTTTGCTAGAAAATGAGAGTTGACATGATACAGATAAATTGTCTTACCTAAGGTTATTTTAGAGCTGCCATTCCCTAGGTCACTTGCCAGGTAACCACAAAACATGTAGGAGAGACCAGCTAAGATGGGTTCATCTTGGCTCAGATCAGTAAAGCTGCCTTGCTGACCTATAAAGTAATAAACACAAATAAATGTTTATTATAGTAAACCACCAAGGGTTTTGAAGTTAGCTGTTATGTAGCATTGGTGTTGGTAGAGCTGATACATCCACTCAAGACCAGTATATCTCTGAAACATTAATATCATATTCTTTTCAATTATACCCCCAGGATCTGTCATAGGCTGTGAGATAGTAAAAAGATATTAAAATTATTTGTTTTATGAATGGATAGATGATGAGTAGATGAATGAGTTAATGAATGAGATATTAAAAAAATAATAAATATCAGAAATTTCTTGTTGGATATTAAGTAAAGACAGTGTCTGATTTTACAATGTCTTATGTTAGGATTAGGAGTTAAGATACTACATTTATGATCAAAGGTAGAAATTTTTATGCTTCCAATTTTTATATAGATATAATTTATAAAACATTGGTGTTATTTTAAGATACTTATAGCAGTTTAAAAAGAGCTCTCACATTTTATTCTCCTTTGATTTCACAGTAAATTTGTACATCTGGTAAGTATTTGAATGAATATTTTATGGATGTGGAAAAAACAGTTTAGGGTGATTAAACTAAAGACTTAGAGCCAAACATTGTCCCATACACTCTAATTTTCCGACTATATCACAAAAACTGTTTTAGGAAAAGTAACTTGGTGGAATGAGAGACATAGGAGGATTTTAATTTGAGACGTTGATTAGTATTTTTAAAAAATAACATGTTAAAGTGACATCCTCCTATAGGAATAATGTATAGGAAAAAGAATAATTAGGTGGCAGATAATAACCTGTAAATCATTTTGTTTACTAATGTAAATGAATTTGATAAAAATACCACTCTATTCCTGGCCTTAGATACTACAAATGACTAAAAAACAAAGAAAAACCATGCAGTCAAATCCAGTATTTCCAACATGAAGAGCTAATTAGTGAATATTTTGTTATTTAAAATAATTTCCTAGGAACATTTTGGGCATTGATATTTACATTCCTTTTTTCTAAAATTTTATGATGCCAGTAAGCTCTGACTTGATATTTTTGATACTTTTGTTTTCTTTCTTTAAAAAGTCAATACAATAAATAAGAGGGAACGGTCAATAGATGTAAGTGGTATAATAAAAATAAGACTTGAAGGTATGAACATGACTGTGTCTAAATAATAGTAAAATCTTTTTAAAACTATCTCACAGTAGTGATTATTTGAAACTTGTTACATATATTTGTTTCATGTAGAGACCTACAAAGAAATTGCAAGTCATATTTGCTCTCTGTGTCACCTCAAGCTTCTGTATCTACCAAATTTTTTTATCACTTACATTCCATAGGATCCATGAAAGCTACCAGGTCTATGGATCAGTAGTATATGAATCTATGAAGATAGTCTGATAATCTCACTGAAACTCTCTTCAGTGATTGTTTGTTGTAATTATGTATTTCTCAGCATAAATATGAGCTACAAAATTAGTTCTACTCAATTTCCCCTTTCTTAACTACCTGATCACCCCCTGCTGAAATATATTTCCCCTTTTTTAACTACCTGATTACCCCCCCCGCTGAAATATATTTCCCCTTTCTTAACTACCTGATCACCCCCCTGCTGAAATATATTTCCTTCCTAATTGACTTTTGAAGTTTGTAACACATTTAGTTTCCCACCTTTCCCACCCCCCCCAGATTTTCTAAGATATCTGTTACTGACAACTCCTTGGTTCTTTTTGTTCTATAAAAAAAGATTATTCCAACCTATTTCTGGCAAAAACTTCAATTAAGAAAGGATCCTGGCTCCCCCAGCTTAACTTAAAGCATAAGAATAAAATTTTAGTGAAAGAGTAATACTTAGTAGGATGAGTAATATAATTGCTTGACAATAATTTTAAGACATGAAAAGATTGAAGCACACTTACTACAAGACATTTTTTTTCATATATTTAATCATTCATCCATGTCACTTTTTTTTTAATGACTACTAGCAGGAGACAGAATGTTATGTGATGAAGATGAGTCAATAATAACTAAGAAAGTAAATTAGCTAATGGAACATAGAATTCAGTGGGGATGGTAGGCAAGTATAGCAGAAATAAAAATATGCAATAAACTTTTAATGGTGGATGGTCCTGTGTAATTAGCATATATTTCAATAAAATGGAATGAAGTTAAACAAGGAAAGAAGGGAAGAAAGGATAAAGGGAGGAAAGAAGAGAGATAGAAAGAAATGCTTACTCTTACCTTAAATATACTTTCATGATCCCAAAGCACGAAACCTTCCAAGGCTCCTGATAGAGAAAATCAGAAGAGTCTCAGATGGAAGAACAATGGTTGGCACATGTTTAGAATACATACCAACATACATACCAATAGCTCACACATTTAAGATTCTCTTCATGGGGCGCCTTGGTGGCTCAGTTGGTTAAGCATCTGCTTTCAGCTCAGGTCATGATCCCAGGGTGCTGGGATTGAGTCCCACATGGGGCTCCTTGCTCATCGGGGAGCCTGCTTCTCCCTCTCCCACTCCCCCTGCTTGTGTTCCCTCTCTCTCTATGTCTCTCTCTCTGTCAAAAAAATAAATAAAATTTCAAAAAAAATTTTTTTAAATAAATAAAATTCTCTTCACGTATCACATCACCCAGATCCCAAGGGCCCTGTCTCATTTCTCAACACCTGCCTCAAAGCTGCTGTCCAAGTGGTTCATGGAACTTTATATACATATATATTATTCATAATATATATGGAACTCTGCTGTATTTTGAGGGTGAAAAAATTGTGCTACATTGGGGGAGAACACAAATAGGAAACAAAAAGGGAGAGTTATAGATTAAAATATATTTTATTATCCACATTAACTATCCTCAACCTTGAGATTCCTGATCCAACGTCACAGTCCCCTCATTGTCATGCATGTGGATCACAATCCACTAACAGGTACTAATATGCATAGTGGGGAAAAATAAATAACTCCATAAAGATGGCTTTTTTCTTCTAATATCTTTCTTTTATGAAGGAGGAAACATTTCCCAGCAGACCCACAAAGACAGAGTGCTAGGCCCAGTGGAAATCAAAATGGAGGCCTACACGAGATTATTGTAATTAATTTAGATTAATTAGAATGTAATCCTATATCACATGGGAGTTGGATAGTCCTTAAAATGGAGATTCTGCTAAGATGGAAAAAGTGGGTAGCAACCTTAACACGAGAACATGCATTGTTTTTTAAAGCCAGTTACATAAGACCACCTACAGTGTAGCCCCAAGCTACCGTCAGCGACCCCACTTAACATGCCCTCCTCATCCTCCTTCCGCTCTCCACTGCCTGCCCCTCTTCCTTCGTCCTCTCCCTCACCTCTTCTGAAGAGCGACTTGCATTAGTTAGAGGAACTGGGGAGGGAGGACAGGTCCATGTCTCTTAGTAGGGTATACTTGCTCTAAGAGAGGACATAGAGGAGGGGACATTTAATGCAATCTATGCAATTGGTCTTGTCATATGAGTTACAGAAAATAAATCCCAGTGCCATGTGTATTCTGGTCAACATACAGAGTAAATGTGTCTATTTAAAGGGAGTTAATAGGAAAATAGGTTTAGGTATATTAAATTTTTCTATATAGATAAGTGGTTGGAATTCAAACATCCTTACTCTTAAGGTATATTTGCACTGTGACTACATAGAACTATAAATATTCACTAGGAAAATTATACTTTACTGGAAAATTAACCATATAACTGATCCTTTATACATAATAATTTTTTTCATTTTTAACATTATAATATGTAGTGGCTTTAATATAAAGAAATACTTTGTATACATACGAAGTCCCAGAGAGATATAGAATATTAAAACAATGAATAGTTAATGCATATTTAAGGAAAAAATCACTTTTAAAGAAGAAAAACACAGTGGGGAATTTTTAATGTGAATTGAATCGAAAACCTTCTAATCTAAGCACTCCTTATGACAAATGTGTTTTGGGAATTGTCACTTAGACTTTTTAGTTTCCTCTTGGAAAATTAAGAGTGTTTTAAAGTTTCCTTCCATTTCCAATAGTCTAAATTCAATAAAAATAAAAATGTATAGAAGAAGAAATGAATATACAAAGTTTTTCTACTTTAAAAAAAAGGTAAAATCTTTTTGTCTGTTTTCCTCTTCTAGTGCCATGGTAAAATATTCATATTTATTTAACTTAGTATCAAATACTTCCTATGGTCAAAGTCCACTGCTTAATAAGGTGGCCTTCAATGTCTCTAAAGCTAATTTAGCTTTTTTTTTCTTTTTAAAATATATCCTATCTGACAACTTTTATCTCTCATTTTAATGCATATAAAGTCAGTAAGCCAGAGATCAGTGCCTTATTCCTGGCCATTTTTCAGCTCTTATCACCTCTGAGTATCTCTCTGTCTCTTCCTTATCATGCAATTACACAGTCTTTAGTGGTTTCAATTCTCTACTCTTTTCAGAGCAGTACTGACTCCAGCATATCAGTGTGACAAGTTACACATTTCTAATGGAGCCATATTCTTTTGGTGTTGACCAATAGCATGAGAAAGTTAACTCACTTAAGATTGATTCAATGCATCAAATACTTTTCAAATTGTGATGTGTATTTCAATAATAAAGAATGTTAAATCACCAAACACACACAGTTTTATCAATATAAAATTGTATAGAGAAAGAGTTTGGTTTTTATTGAGAGGAATTATGGCATATGATTTGAGGCTCTCGTTTTCACTCACTGGAAATAAGCTAGCCTGGCACAGTCCTTGAATAATTCATGAGAGAAGAATAAAAGATTCATCAATAAAAATACGGTCAAGTTTCCAATGTGAAGCTTTAAAATATAAGTATATGCTAGAACAGCATCAGAGGGAAGTTATATATTTGAATGCTCAATTTAAGTTTGGTACAGGTCTTTGTTAATAACTTAACATAGGAAATTACCACCTTACCACAGAGCCTAGATATTTCCGATTCACTGATTTTTAAATATTACTCTGGGGGAAAATCCTCTCATGCCTCTGAAATCATTTTCCACTATATCAGTTTTTAAGAACCACTCAAATATCCTTAACATAGTAAGAGGAGTGTTTTCTCTCCAGGGAGGTACTTAGCTTCATGTAGCATGGCATTTCAGAAGAGAGAATCACGTAGACTTCTTGTCATCAAAATATGATGTTATGTTTGATCCAGGTATAAGTGTGGCCATAACATATTTATGCTACAGATTCTCATATTTGATGAAGCTATAGGTGAATGCTAAAGCAAGACCATGTGGATGTGATTACACCTCAGGCACACATTTATCAGGAGTGGAAGAAGACCTGTCAGCTAATGTCCCTGCATACAGCAGTCATAACGACCCTGACAGGTTGCTGCCAAGCAGGCAGGGACATTCCAGAATAGCACAACTGCCAAAAGCAAGACAAATGCTTTTAGAATTGGTATTGGTAATAAATCATATCAGCTGTCTCAAACTTCTCCTTAGTGTATTGATTATAATTAAAATAAACTAATTAGTTAGAATTATAATCATGATGCACATAAATGTTGAGCTCACAGATGAGGGGAATGGCACTGTGGATTCTCGGGGTGATGTTTAACAATGATAAGGATGAATTAAATTTGGAAACCTCACCTGTTAAACATGTAGAGAAAGTGATACAGATTTTTTTTTTTTTACACAAGTATTCTGACCAGAACAATTTCCTACCTAAAGGTTTTTGTGGGTTGTTGTTGTTGTTGATGTTGTTGTTGTTTGGGGGGAGGGGTATTTTAAAATCTTTCTTCTAGGAAATCTCCCCTCCAGGAAGGTTTGACAGACTGTTAATAAGTTGGCCACTTTTAATGATATTGCCCTAAATGTGTCATAAAGTGTCAGAATACAGATTATTTAAAAATTATTAATTTAATTAGTAATAATCAACATATATGTTTATATCCATATATATGGATTTATAAGGCACATACCTGATAATACATTTTAAAGAAGGATTATATTGGTTCTTCAAATCACAATGATTTTTATAATCACATAATATTTCTCACACATTTGACAGTTCATTGTTTATGGATAGTAATAATGAAAGGCAGCCCAGAAGACTGGGATTTGCTAAAGTCCCTAAAACAATTTGCTATTACTCTTAGCCATAGTATCAGTGTCCTAACAACAGTGCAGGATTCTCTTGGCAGATATTATGCAGTTTACCAAATGTGAATCTATATTATTGGGAACAGGATATAATCATCAATATTTATGTAGACTCAGATTACAATGAATACCAAAATAATTACCAATATAATATCACTACATATGACTATTTAAAAGCCAGGTATTTTCCTCCTTGGGAATTGTTTTCATTAACTTTTAACTTATTCAGAATGCTGCATAGAGAAATATCAGATTTAAAAGAAATTCCACAATCTAAATTGCTGAGAACATTTTTTTTCTTTTATGAAACAGTGAATTGAGAGACAATGAGTCGAGTTCTCACTGTAAATAGTATTTCATGACCTAAACCTACAAACATTAAGAATTGTGTTTTTAGAATTTTAATATATTGCTGTTACACGATCAGCTAAGAATAGCATTTTTAAAAATTGGTGAACTTGTAGGCAGAAGTGATTTCTTAATTTAGTAGGATCTGGTAACAGATATGAAAAATTCATAGCTTCAACTGAGCAATGAACTTTTTTTTATACCCAAGTATATACATCAGCATTGAATTAAACTATGATGTTACATAATCACCTATAAAGTGCTCAGTTATTACTCCTATTTTCTTAAAATAAATCTGATAATTACAATAGCTAATACTCATTTTACAAATGTTATGTGCTAAGGAATGTGTATTGACTTTATTTACTTTTTTTTATCCTTTATAATAACCCTGTCTATAAAGTAGGTATTATCCCTGACACACCTGCAGTGGTGTGTCTTTCCCAAAATAACAGAGTAGCAGTGGCTGAGTCAGCATATAGAAGGACAGAACAGGCTTTGAAAACTGAATCGTTGGTCATAAACATAAAAGCAAGGATTATAATAGATTAAGGTTTATAGGATGATATGGCTTATTATACCATTAATTCCCAAATGTAATCAAGAACAAAGCTACAGTCCTTGAATGATGAAAGCTGGGATTCACAGATGGTTTGGGGTGAAAATAGTTTTTATAGTTTTTATTAAATACATCAGCAATTGACCTAAGGGCTTCCTTATAATTAAACACCTGCTCACCTTACTACTATTACATACATGAGCCCTTAAGGATAAAAACCATAAGAACAATAGACTTCCTTGAAGTCTTTTACTTTTAAAATTAATTAAGTCTTTACTTTTAAAATTAATTTCTTGGAAATGTTTAAGTAAACAGAAATTTGAAAAGGGTCTCATTCAATTCAGCATGCATATATTATTTTTAGTACACAATACATAGAACTGGTCTATTGCAATAAAAAGATAGATAAATAAAGTCCCTACCATTACCCTCGATGCAGTGGAAAAGACGAACAGGTAAGTGCAAGACGATTTGATAAATGTTGAGATAGAGGTATGGCCAGGGTGCTACTGAAATAGAAAATATGGCCCAAATTTGTCTGCCTGGTTCAGTCAGGTTTGAGCACAGAAGCATAACCATTAGGAGATGACTCAAAACCACAAGATGAGGTGGTCTGGAATGAAAAATGTGTATGAAGTGGGAGGGAGCAAGGAAACATTGGAACCTGCAAAGGGTGATCCAAAATCCACTACACTGGACAGAGTTGTTAGTATCTCACCATCTCCAAACTTGAAATACTGATAATGAAGGTGATCTGCAAGAAAGGTTGATGCCACTGTTGAATATGCCCCTAACTAAGGAGTCAGTGAGACCAAAGAAAGAAGACTGGCCAGATCTGGAAGACCTGCAGTCCTGGATGCTGCCCTGCACCAAAAAAGTGAGCCAGAAGATAAGCAACAATGAGTGTGAGCAGTGGTAGAGCATGGGCCCTGTACCAACTATCTTCTGTGTAAAAAAGAGTGCCCAACTGTTTCTTTCTGCTTTCTGTTTCTCAGACCCCCACCCCTCCCACAAAATCTCTTATGGCTCAAAATAATTGGTAACATAAAAGGAAGAGAATTCTGGGAAAAGTAGTTCCAGTATAGCTAAATTGATAAAATTAAAATCCACCCCATTCCCTGAATGTTCAAAATATATTATATGTCAGAGATGGGAAACCTGAATGAGTAATGAAGGCTTTCATAACTTGAAAAGAGCCCAGTCATATTTGAACAATGTTTACTATTATAGTAGAAATGTGTCAGATATACAAAATACTACTATTTTTCTTATGACACTTTTTTTATTTTGACAACTTTTACTTTGTATAATATGATTTCATAAAATGTGAAATAGTACAAAGTTTCCTATCCTAGAAACATATAGTTTACAAATATCAAATGGGACATACGCTTTAATGTTCATGTGAATTTTAAACGGATGAATATTTAAGATGAGGGTGGTAAGATGTCAGACACACAGTAGTGGGCATCAATACTTTTGAATTAAAATACAAATGCCATGAAAATGCTTACTTTTATGATGTAGTGGAAAATAAACTCTTTAAAACCACATTTTTTAAAAAAAGCTAACTATGCCAAAATGAAATGTTGAATAATGTTCAAAATAAAATGTTTATAATGAAAAATATGATAAAAATCATTGATTTTGTAGGTATGTGTTCCTTTTTACATACAAAAGTCAGAAAATTGTACATTTACAAATAATATACTAGTTGTAAAAAATATAAATAAAAATAAATGATTTGCTGACTCAAAAAATAAATGAGGAAAAAGAAGTATAACAGATATGCTAAGAAAAGAGGGCAAATGAAATTGTGTAAAATGCTCAGTTAAAACCAAAAAGACAGGGAGCATCTGGGGGGCTCAGTCAGTTAAGCCTCTTCCTTCAGCTCAGGTCATGATCCCAGAGCCCCATGTCAGGCTTTCTGCTCAGCAGGGAGTCTGCTTCTCCCTCTCCCTCTGCCCCTCCCCCTGCTCAGGTGCATGCGCACGCTCTCTCTCTCTCTCTTGCTCTCTCAAATAAATAAATAAATAAAACCAATAAAAAAGCCCAAAAAGAAGAGTGGAAGACAAAAATAGGAACAAACAGCAAGGGAAACAAAGAGAAAACAGTAAAAAATATGATAAATATTCAACAATATCAATAATCATTTTGAATGTCAGTGGTCTAAGTGACCAATTAAAAGTCAGAGATTGTCAGAGTGGGTCTGGAAAGAAGAGCCAACTATATGTTGTCTTTAAGAAACCCACACTGATTATAAAGATACATATGGATTAAAAGTAAATAGATGGAAAAATATATGCCATGCTGACATTTTTCAAAAGAAAGCAGGAATAGCTACATGAATTTCAGACAGCAGACTTCAGACCAAAGAAAGTTATCAGGGATAAAGAGGGGTGAGAATTTGCCAAAATTCACATAAGAATAATTAGACAACTTTAATAGGTCTTTATCTATTAAATCAATAATTAATATCCTACCAAAATGAAAAACATAAGGCCCAGATGGGTTCACTGGGGAAGTCTACCAAACATTTAAGTTAGAAATTATACCTGTTCTCTGTACAATCTCTCACAGAGGACAGAAGCATAGGGGATACTTCCTAACTCATTCTATGGGACTATCCTTACTCTTTTTCTTTTTTTTAAAGATTTTATTCATTTATTTGACAGAGAGAGACACAGCAAGAGAAGGAACAGAAGCAGGGAGAGTGGGAGAGGGAGAAGCAGGCTTCCCGCTGAGCAGGGAGCCCGATGCAGGGCTTGATCCCAGGACCCTGGGATCATGACCCGAGCTGAAGGCAGATGCTTAACTACTGAGCCACACAGGCATCCCTATCATTACTCTTAATACCAAAATTAGATCAAAACATTAGAAGAAAACTACAGACTAATATCTCTCATGAACAAAATTCAACACCTATTCATGTAAAAACTCTCAGTAAATTAGGAACAAAGGGGAACTTATTCAATTTGATAAAAAAATGTTGGAGGGACATCTGGGTGACTCAGTGGGTTAAGCATCTGCCTTTTGGCTCAATTCATGATCCCGGAGTCCTAGGATCGAGCCCTGTGTCGGGCTTTCTGCTCAGTGGAGAGCCTGCTTCTCCCTCTCCCTCTGCCCCTCCTCCCTGCTCATGTGCGCTCCCTCTCTCTCTCTCTCTCTCTCTCACTCTCGCTCTCTATCTCAAATAAATAAAATCTTTTTTAAAAAATGTCTAAGAAAACTTACAGCTAATATAATTAGTAGTGAGAAACTAGAGGTTTTCCCACTAAGATCAATGTAAGGCAAGACTATTCCCTCGCCACTCCTTTTTAACATTGTAGTAGAAGACCTAGATAGTGCAATTAGACAAGGAAATAAAAAAGTATACAGATTAGGAAGGGAAGAATGAAATTGTCTTTGTTCACAGTTGACATGATGACTATATAGGAAATTCAAAAGAATTGAGAAAAAACATTCCTAAAACAAGTAAGTCATTATAGCAGCATTGCAGGATACAAGGTTAATACACAGAAGTTTATTGTTTCCTTATCTACCAGCAATGGACTGGTGGAATTTGAAATTAAAAACACAACACCTTCTACATTAGCACCCCAAAAACGAAATACTTAGATATAAATTAAAAACATACTATGTACAACATCTGTATGAGAACAACAAAACACAGATGAAAGAAATCAAAGAGCTAAATAAATAGATATTTCATAATAATTAATGGATAGGAAGACTCAATATTGTCAATGTCAGTTCTTTCTAACCTTGAGCTATAGATTGTGTGTAATTCCAATCAAAATTCAGCAAGTTATTTTATGGATATAGACAAGCTGATTCTTAAGTTTTATATGGAGACAAAGAGCCAGAATAACCAACACAATATTAAAGAGAACAAAGTTGGAATGCTGATACTACACAACTCTAAGACATGCTATAAAGCCATAGTAATTAAGACAAGGTGATATTGGCAAAATAATAGATAAATAAATCAATGGAACAGAATAAAGAGCCAGAAGTAGACCCACATCAATATAGTCAACTGATCTTTGACAAAGGAGCAAAGACAATACAATGGAGAAAAGATAGTCTTTTCAACAAATGGTGTTAGAACAACTGGACATATAAATGTAAAAAAAAAAATCTAAACACAAACTTTATATCCTTCATAAAAATTAAATTCAAAGTGGATCACAGACCTAAATGTAAAACACAAGCTATAAACTCCTGGAAGATGATCAACTCCTAAAAGAAAATCAAATGATCTTGAGTTTGTTGATGACTTTAATTTAGATATAACACAAAAGGAAGAATTAATAAAATGGGTTTCATTAAAATTAAAAACCTCTGCTCTGCAAAAGACAATGTCAAGAGAATGAAAAGCAAACCACAGACTGGGAGAAAATATTTGCAAAAGGCATATCTAATAAGGAACTGTTACCCAAATATACAAAGAACTCTTGAAAGTCAACAATGAGAAAACAACCTGATTTAAAAATGGGCCAAGGACCTTGACAGACACCCTTCCAAAAATGATAAAAAAATGGCAAATATGTATATGAAAGAAGATGTTCCATCTTTTACATCAGGGAAATACAAATTAAAACAGTGAGATACCACTACAGACCTTTTGGAGAATGGCCAAAATCCAAGAAACTGGCGACACGAAATTCTGGTGAAGGTGTGCAGCAATAGGAATTCTCATTCACTGCTGGTGGGATGACAATATGGTACAACCATTTTGGAAGACTATTTGGTGTTTCTTCCAAAACAAAACATACTCTTACTTATGATTCAGTAATCACACTCCTTGATATTTATCCCAAGGAGCTGCAAAGTTCTATCTACACAAAAGACAGTACCCAAATATTTATATCAGCTTTATTAATAATTGCCAAAACTTGGAAGCAACCAAAATTCCCTTCAGTAGGTGAATGGATAAATAAACTGTGGTACATCCAAAGAATGGAATATTATTCAGAGGTATCACGTCATGAAAAGACATGGCCAAACCTTAAGTGGATATTAGTAAGTGAAATAAGCCAATCAGAAAAGTTTACATACTATACGGTTTCAGCTATTTGACATTCTGGAAAAGACAAAACTGTGGAGACAGTAATAGATCAGTGATTACTAAAGGTTAAGGAGGAGGGAAGGATGAACAGGCTGAGCACAGAGAATTGTTAGGGCAGTGAAACTTATGATACTATAATGGTGGATATATCCATTGCACATTTGTCCAAATCCATGGAATATAGAACATCTAGTGGAACTTAATGTAAAATATGGACTTTGGATATTAATGATGTGTCAATATTGATTCATCAGTTCTAACAATTGTACGACTCTGGTGGGGAATGTTGATAGAGAAGCTACGTATGTATAAGGAGAAGGAGTATATGGGAAATCTCTGTACTTTCCCCTCAATTTTGCTGTGATCCTAAAACTACTCTAAAATTTAAAGTTTACTTCAATCAATCAATCAGTCAGTTTTTAGAGAGTGAGATTTTACACACCAACATCCCAACTTAGATGAGTAGGCATTACAATAGAGTAAGAGCTCATGCTAATTTGAAATAGCTTGCATTCACACCCTGACTCTACTGTGTATCCTGATACAGTTTACTTAGTGTCACTGCCTTAGGTTTTTTTCCTATGGTAATATAAGTATTGATATCATCTAGGTCACATAGATTTTTTTTAAATTATTATTAGAACCTAAATAAAATACTTCATATAAATGAATTTTCTTGAGTGTTCTACCAGGTGCCAAGCACTGTGGAAATCTTTTTCAAAGATTTCAAAGATATACATAGGCTGTGGAAGCATGGGGAAAGTTAATTTTGCTTAGATCACTGTTCTTCTCATTCCTCCACCCACTTCCCTATCACAAGTATTCCATATAATGTTTCTTCCTTTTTGTTTTTGTGAGGCACACTGATTGTCTTAAATATAACATATATTATTTCAGCCTGTTACCTCTGTTAATGTGAAAATTACATTAATGATGACATCCAGTCCCAATGGTCACATCATTATATCCTACCTTACTTTCTTTATAGCATTATGACATGGCTTTTATTTTGCTTATTTATTTTCTTCTACAAACTCCCTAGAAATGGACATTTCCCAAGTTATGGCTGGTGACACTCATTCCTTATACATACATCATGCCTTGGAGATTCATATACACTTTTGTGCTCAACAATCCTTATGTGCAGCTAACTACCAAATCTATATATTGTGATTCATATGGATAAATATATAGATAGAAAATATATAATATAAATATTAAGTATGTATATTTAATGGTATATAGACATATATATTAATATCTATAATTTTCATAGCTGCATCAATAACCATATCTATACCTAAAATCTGTACCCCTTTCTCTTGAACCAGAGATCTTCTTTTCCAAATAACTGCTTTTCCTTAAAGTTTACATGTATAGTACTAGGTTATATATATAGCAGGCTATCTACGACATAAAATCTCCTGTCTTCTATTGCTATAATCCTAGATTCTACAAGCTTTGCTAAAGTGTAGTACCTACTAACATGATTGATTGTATCATGTGAATGAAAATAATTTAAACTTTACTGAATATTTGCATAAAGAATAAATTCAGCTCCTGAATTCCCCAGTGTGTCTGGTGAATCTCAGTATCTTATTCATGCTTAAGATCTACCCTGTCATATTCTCCCACACTGGAGGTTTCCTGTCCAGGAACCTACCTTAAGGGAGGAAAGAATCTTCTTTCTACCCACGTTACTTAAAGAATTCTGATTTTTATGTCATGGGTTTTCTCTCAAAATTTTCCTTTGAGATCTCAAAGTGGCACCTTAGCTCCCCAATCCTACTATAAAAGGTCATTTTTGGAATGGAGAAAATCTGCCCACTACACTAGATACCACTTTTTTCTTTTTTTTTCCCATTAGGACCCTACAGCAGTGAAGTTGTGGTTTTGAAAATTACCTCAGCATTTATTTGCAAGGCTTCTTTCTACAAGTTTTGGACTTGTACCTTCAGGGAAGTATCTGAAAACAAAATTTTAAAAATATATGGTTGATTCTCATTGATATAGTATTTATCTACTACAAAGTTGCCACGAACACTGAATTAACAAATACTGAACTATTCCTTCTAGGGAAATACAGGATCAAGTTCTTGAGAGCCTCCGGTCACAACTTTTTGTCAACTGAAATGCCATTTGCAGTATAGAATCCTTTGGTGGAGTTTTTATAAAACAAGCCGTTCTTATCAGCATTGAGAATCTGCTGTTCTCCGTAGCTATTTTCCTGTATATCATTTAGCAGGTATTCAAAAATTTTTCCACAGCTTCCCAATCTGCAGAACCTGCCTTGCCTGAGAGTTCAACATTCCCATGCCATATCACCTTTTGAAACATAGGATCCAACCAGAAGTAGCCAGGAAAAGTTTAACATTTTCCTTATCCTTGGTAACATGACTGTAAATTTCTTTGTATTTCAGCTCACAACTATGTTATCTATTACACTTTTTTTTTAATCTGTCTTCCTTTGCTGAATGTATGGCATTGTTGATTCATTAACATTGAACTCACAGCCAACAGCACTATAACTCATCCCTGAATGAAGCTTATCTAATACACATATTTTCTCTATAAGGCACATTGCAGGCTTTCTGCACTTGGGAACACTAGATACCACTTCAGCACTATACTTACGGGGCATTTTAAACAGCAAAACCACCAACAAAAAGCACAAAAATGTAAAAAAAAAAAAAAAAAAGTGGCAATCAATAGATCCTGAAAAGAAGACTTTATAACAGTATGAAGACTGAAGCCAGAAGGCAAAGTATAATCTTATTCAGCCTGAACTGGGAAAAAGCAAGCTGAGTGACACAAATTTTTCTCCCTTCTGAGCATGTCTGTGAATGACCACAAAGTACCTGTAGATATTGCTTTTGAGGTTTCAGATACATTTTAGTGAGTAGGCTAATTTGCAAATACAGAATCTGAAAATAACAGGTATCAACTATATAATGCTTTTCCCTAGATTCTAATTTTGGGGTATTTTATGAGACTGAATATATTTTATGGGTTTCAGGAAAAAGAAATACTAATATGAAATATATCAAATATTAATAAGAAATATATCAGATACTATATCCATCATTGACACTGTCCTCAAGTATAAATTATTTCTTTGATTATGTTATTTTTTGTAGATTTGTTTTCATTCAAATAGATTTTTGGAAAATCTCAGATGATTTAAATAAGATTATCTAATTTGGAAGATTTGTGTTTTTTATTATATAGCTTGTTTATTTGATGAGTATAAATTAAATACTTAGATGTTCACAGGATAATGGTATAAATTATCCTTATTTTATCATTTTATAATATATTACAGAAATATTTTTCAAACAGTAGATATGTTTGAGTTTCATAACTACCAAAAGATGGTAAACAATATTTCCCACAATGGAGACATCATAAGCAAAACTACAGAAATGAATGATCTTAATATAAAAACATCTAGACCTTCCCAGAACACTACAGTCCCCATCCTTAAACCAATTTTCCCTTGATAAACACATCTTTTTTAAAAATATTTTCTTTTTATTTGAGAGAGAGAGAGAGAGAGAGTGCATGTGTGTGCAGCGGGGGAGGAGCAGAGGGAGAGAGAATCTCAAGCAGACTCCCCACTGAGCATAGGAGCCCCATGAGGGCCCTATCTCACCACCCTGAGATCATGACCTGAGCCAAAATCAAGAGTCAGATGCTTAACTGACTGAATCACCCAGGTGCTGCCCTTTTTTAAAAAAAATCTTTTAAGATTTATTTATTTATTAGAGAGAGAATTGGGTGCACTGGTAAGACTTCCTACATTAACATGCACAAAAAAAGGGAAAAATGAAAAATGGAAGTTAATTTTCTGGAAAAGTAAATTCCACAGATAGAGATTTTTTTTTCATCTTTACTACTACTTCTTCAAATTGCTTAAGAAATTGTTTTCTATACAAATTTTCTTGAATAAAAATGCCATTAGATGTTTGCTAAGACTCAAGAATTAGCATTTTCAAAATTGTTTTTCAGAACCTCCTTTGACATATTCACTATTCCTTTTTATACAGTTTCCATGGTCAAAATAAATGTAGGCTGCCCTGCATATGATATCCCTCTTGGGTATTCAAAATAGATCTTTAAAAAAAAAATACATCTTAAATATTCCAAAATATTTTGTATTCAACTGATTTTGTCCTGTAGAAGACAGTGCTTCCCAAGTTTATTTGAGCAAAAATACATATTTTAGAAAATGTGGGTAATGCTTACAGTTACAGATTATTAGGCCATCTGGCCTTGAGTCCTAGTTTGACTGCTCACTAGCATGGAGAACCAAGGCAAATTGTTTAGCCTCCCTCTAGATTTTTTTTTTTTGTTTATAATATGAAATAATAGCAATACTGGTCTTCTGGAGTTCTGTGAGCATTCATTAAGAAGAGTGCTTACTCCAAATTAAACTTTAACAAAGCATTAGTTATAACAAAAAGAAAAATGGCCTTCAGTAGAAAATGGTTTGAGAAACATCATTAAAGGACATTTAGTACATTTAATACTCCCTTTTTGATTTAAATTTATTCCAAATTTGAATTGCAGAAATTTAGTCTGGGGCCTTAGATACCATTTACTTTTGTGCATGAGAAACGTAAACCTTGGAAAGACCAAATGACTTGCCCAAGGTCATACAACTCATTTGTGGTGCAATTAGGTTAAGAAATCCCATCTTCTAATTGCTAACTGAAGAGCATTTTCTTTGCACTTGGCTACCTCTCATATGCTCAGATATTCACATATTGATTCTCTTTCAATCTAAGGGAAAAGACACTATGCATAGGGAAAGGTGTGAGGAAATCAATTTCCTATTACATTAGTCATTAATGCTGTCGAATGTCATGCTTTTTCATCACCAATCACTCCTTATCATTGAAACACTTCAAGGTTACAGTCCACTATGGCACAAAAAATTATTTTCTCCCCAAAATACTAGGCCACCAAACTTTATATCCTGTCAGTTTGGACTTCTTCTCATAGTATACTATTCATTACTTATTCTTTAAATTTATTTTATTAGCATGTTATTATTTTTCTTCTTAAACATGGTCAGTTTTAATTTTAAACTTATTTCACAAGGGCACAAGCATCTCCAATTTTCCGCATTCATATTTTGTAATTTGTTCAGCTGTTTGACTTAATGTGCAGATAATCACTAGATTATTTCAGGTTAACATTAACCCATCCATAGCAATGGTTTTCATGTAACATTTAAGTTGGTCAATTATATGACTGATTCTTTAAAAATGCAAATTTTATCAATTCAATATTGAGTATCTCACATAGCTCAGAATGAGAAATTTTGCAGAAGTTGTTATTTATTAAAATACATAAAGGACACTACATCTTTGTAAGAAAGTGATGAAAATATGCCAATTGAAACAGACAACTTGTACAAGAAATTTATTTTTAGAAATCTAATAAGCATATTTAAATTACCCACTTTTTAAAATCAGAAAAGCAAATTAAAACAAAATCATGTTCAATAGGATAATTGATGTATGTAAAGAAGTAACCATTTACATGAACTGCTTAAACAATTCACTTGCATGAACTGCTTTGCAGGAATTTTCGGGAGGCCATTTGGGCATTCTCCCAAAGGCTGTATAAAGGGTGAAGGGAAAGATGTAGAAAGATGTAGAAGGGAAAGATGCTACAAAGTGCATCTTGCAACATTGTTTATAAAAATCCAGATTTAGAAGTTACTGAAATTTCTAACATTAAGAATGTTTTTTTTAAAACATACTTCCTTTTTTTCCTTTTAAAGATTATACTTATTTATTTGCCAGAAAGAGGGAGGTAGAGAGAGAGAGAGAGAGAGAGAGCACAAGCAGGGGTAGTGAAAGACAGAGAGAAGCAGGCTCCCTGCTGAGCAAGGAGCCCAATACGGGGCTCGAAGGGCTCGATCCCAGGACCCTGGGATCATGATGGGATCATGACCTGAGCCGAAGGCAGATGCTTAACCGACTGAGCCACCCAGGCGTCCCATACCATTAAGAATGTTGATTAAATACATGATGGCACATAGAACATATCAAAATACTATAAAAATGCAGGAGGAATGGGGCGCCTGGGTGGCTCAGTCATTAAGCGTCTGCCTTCGGCTCAGGTCATGGTCCCAGGGTCCTGGGATTGAGCCCCGCATCGGGCTCCCTGGTCTGGGGGCGGCCTGCTTCTCCCTCTCCCACTCCTCCTGCTTGTGTTCCCTCTCTTGCTGTGTCTCTCTCTGTCAAATAAATAAATAAAATCATTTAAAAAAATGCAGGAGGAAGGACTATAGAAATTTGCTGAACAATTCTTTTTCTTTTTTTTTTACTTTAGGTATATAAAAATGTCTGGATTAGGTTATATAGCATAAGATTGATTAACAATACCAGTCTATGAGTAGTGGAAATTTTAATTAATTTTATTTTATTCTCTCTTTTGCCCTTGAGTGTGCATTACTTTGATGATAAAGGTGTGTCCACTTAAAATTATAACACTAAAATAATTTGTATGTTACTTCTCCATATGGAGAAATCAGAGCCATAAAAATCAAGTTAGTGTTAATTTTTAATTACTTCAAAAGTATGGTTAAAATTTAGAGCTTGAAAATATGATTTTACTATAAAACTATAGGAGAAAGAAATAAGAATGTGGACAGAATTACTTCCAGCAATGTTTAAAATATATTACCATGAAATTAGAATTCAGAATAATTTTTATCTAATATCATCATTATCAATTTCACTGTTATCGTAAGTGATTAGCAAATAATATAGTTATGCTTTTGCTTATTTTCAAGGGACTTCTTCCAACAAACTGATTGCTATTAGGAAATGTAATATTTTTAGTGGATAAATTAACACTTGTATTTTAAATTGGTTAAAAAGATTGCTTGGAGTAAATTAAGTATAATCTTTATGATTTCTCATTTCACTTTATACACGACATCATCATTCATCATATGTGTTCTGTTAAAGAGATCTTTCTATTCACATTCTTTCTAATAGCAATCTGTATCCCACAATGAATGATCTGTCCACTCTAAGTCTGCATATACAAGGGAAATGAGATTGTACTGGCTTTTGTTTGTCTATTAACTAAATTTTTCATGATGATTTTATTTAATACAAGCCTTTGCATGAAGAGAAAATAGTCATCACTTAAGCTTTCATTCAATAAGCAGGCCCACTTTTGCAAGTGATGTATTATTTTGTATTGTACAAGCAAAATACCTTAAAAACTCAGAAAGGATAATAGCATGACCAGTAATCCATGGCAGGGCTCTCCTAGTAGGTGAGCACCCAGGGAAACCAAACACTACTGATAAAGTACCTTATTTTGTTTGTAGAGGGATTGATTATTTGTGGTTATTTATACCATTCTAAATATAAAGGCGGTTAATATAGCTATTGTGCTAACGATTTTCCAACCAAAACATAATGGAGCTCAGTTAGAAATTGAGAAATGCTCTTTATACTCCAGTGCTTTCTTCATTTCCAAAAGGGCTTTGTTTTAACTAATGCTTCTTGTAAAATATCTGAACTCATTATCAAATAATAGGAAAGGGGAATATTCTTTGCAAATAAGCTTACCGTGAACATTTTTCTTAAAATATGATCTCCAAAACTATTTGTAAATGGAGGAAAAGGGCAGAGATAATCTTAGTGTTAGCAGGAATTTAAACATAACAGATGCCAGATTGTTCTACCTATATATAATCCATCTTCCTGGGAGTTGCTGACCTTTGGAAAGGGCACTGAGAGTTGCCTAACTACACAGAAAAAAAATGTCCTTTATAAATACCTACGTGTTACAAATAATTGGGATTGACAATGTACTTTGTATTCCTATCACCTAATCTGTGCATCTTAATCTGTTAAAAGACTTTGATTTACCCTTCAAATTTCCTAATTTTATTTATATTAGGACACTATACTTGATCTCATTCCCCACTGTGCATACACTCATAAAATATACCCATTAAAATACCATTGTGATATCTGAATCTATAGAACTTCCTAAATAAATCCTTAAAGATTCAGGTAGTCTCCTTCTGGTTAATGTTTCTTAGGCTTGAACACAGTTCAAATAGAATGCTTTCTTAACGCAACAACAGTTTAAAGATGGAATAGATATAAGTGTCATACAAAATCTTTAACCTCTGATTATTATCAAGACTTTTTTAATTTCATGATTATCTCTCATAAAATATTATTTTCCTTCAAAATAATATGGTTTAGGGGTGCTCCGCTGGCTCTCTTGATCTCGGGGCCGTGAGTTCAAGCCCCATGTGGGGTTTAGAGATTACAAATAAAAACTTTAAAAAAATAATATGGTTTAGATTTTGATTGCTTAAATTCAATTTTAATGGCACAGCAGCAATACATTTCTTTAAACAATACTTATGAATATTTTCATCTTAAATCAAATGACTCATAGATTCCAAAAAGAAGAGAGGGAACAGTCCTGGAACTGACCTGTCACAATCTGCGCTCCTTATTTGTATTCTTGATTTTGCCTCCATTCTATAGAATGTGCGCTTGCTTGTCAAGTCTGCCCATTTGTTTTTGCTCTCTACAACGCCCCTTTGAAAGTATGGATCTGGCATCTCTGCAGTTTTTTACATTGATGGGCACCTCCTCATTATTACATTTCCTGGCAGTTTTCCACTTTTCATATGGTAGTACTCTCATTTCAATTTTGTTTCTCCTTCTAAGCTCTATATAATTTTTACCATCGGAGAAGGAACAGTAACGATGCTTCAACTTTTAAACTGACTGACAGGTGACAACTGCTCAGTAGGAAGGATTTGAGGCTGCACTATAACTCCTTTGATTACCATCCCCCAAAAGTCCTTTAAGAGAAATAACACTTCTTCCTGCATGCACCCCTTAGCAACTCGCAAAAACCTTTATGATAGCCACATCACATTGTACTCTTGTTTCAGTATGCATGACAATCTAGTTCACTAGATAAGCTCAGAGCCAGAGTCTGTCATTTTCACTCAGTTCCTTGTTCTTACTCCAGTGCCTAGCACAGAGAAGCCACTCAACAAATGTTTCTCAACAATTAAATAAGCGGAAAGTAAAGGAATAATGCCAAATTTTCTGGAGCTTTGATTTTTAAGTTCAGCATTTGGACAATTTGATGAAGGAATTTGATCCTTCATCAAAAAGGAAAAGGAATTTTTTTTAATGCATGCCATTATATTGATCAACACGAACTGTGTTAATTTACAAATGAGATCAACTGAAAGGCTCCCCTACATTTGTGAAACTTCTGCTGAAAAGAATGTTTTTTTTTTTTAATTGTTAGAGATATTAATAGCCCCCAGCACAGCCTGGTGAGAGGAGTGAACAAAATGACCCAAATTGGCACAGTGAATGTTATTTTACCAGTGATCACATTTTATACAGTTCTAAAAATATATATAAAATCTTGAGATCAGAGATTATATTTTACCCTGTATTGTATATATCTTATAAAAATAATATAAGGTGCCAGCCAGTATGACAACTCAGAAAATATACCAGCCACCCTCCCAGATTCATTGCCCCATTTTTCCTTTTTTTTTTTTTTTTTAAATAATCTGCTGTGAAGATTTGGTAATAATTGGGTGATGACCATGGTGAAAATGAATGAATAGAGGGTATCTTCTCTAATCTGCTTAGTATCTTACCAAATGGAAAAAATAAAGGGTGATAAAGTGTCATGCTAATTTATTATAACATCCAACGCATCTTGCAAATGTTTTTCAAAAACACGAGGTTCTCCATAAAAAAAGAGAAGCATCTCTAATTATGAAATATCAATATTTAATCTTTTGTAGCATGAACAAAGCTACTGGCCAAACAAATCCACTGCCCTCTTTTCCCCAACCTCTCACATACATGCATGCAAAATAGACATAGCAATTATTTGAACAGAGATTCATTTGAATGGTGTTACTTTGGATTTATATGCAAATAGGTTTATGAGAAGTATTTTTAGAATATTACCTATAATTAAGAAGCTAGCATCTCTTTGTTCACTTGCTTTGGAAGTGTGGCTCTCTAAATCAGAAATAGATTATAGCCTAGTTTACTTCAAGAAATTATCATAAAAACTAAAAGAAAAAAGGAAAACTATTTATTGATCTCATTGCATGATTCACTGTAAAATTCTTAAGATTTTGGTTGGTGTTTATCTTTCTCTCTTTTCTTTCTCTCTCTCTCTCTCTCTCTTTTTTTTTTTGTTCTTTCATTCTTTTTTTAAGTTCCTGCATATGTACCTGTTTTCATGAGCATTTTTAGATTTGCTGAGTTCGGTTGCATGCTGTATTTTATTGTTTTGTTCCAATAATTTCATAACAAAAGAAATTGTAACTACCAACCACTTTTTAAAGATTTTGTTTATTTATTTGAGAGAGAGAGAATGAGAGATAGAGAGCATGAGAGGGAACAGGGTCAGAGGGAGAAGCAGACTCCCTGCCAAGCCGGCAGCCCCGTGCGGGACTCTATCCCGGGACTCTAGGATCATGACCTGAGCCGAAGGCAGTCGCTTAACCAACTGAGCCACCCAAGTGCCCACTACCAATCACTTTTAACATTAGCATCGATATATATAATTTCGTTCTCAGGAAAGCAATTGGATTGTTCTTTAACAATAAAATGTATTTCCAAGTAGTTAAAGGTAATTCTGAAAATTCTAATATTGTATTTGGTACTTGTAATTATGAACTTGAGGGCCAGTAAATGTAGCTCCTCTTACACATCTTTTAAGTAGGATTAAAATGGGGCAAATTTTGAAGCAAATGTCCGGTGATGAACCTGATTTATGACTTGGTTTTAAAACAAATAATTTTATGAGTACTTTATTTTGTTTAAACTTCTAGAGCTCAGAAAGGCAAACAAAGGCTACAGTCTGACACACTTTTTTTTTTTAACTGTGAAAAAGCAAAAAGAGTGGTATTGTTTCCCTCAAGCCTTCCCTTGATCATATGAATGCAACCTTTCAAAATGGCCTAGGGTGACAACAAGCATT
Organism: Zalophus californianus; assembly: GCF_009762305.2. NCBI lineage: Eukaryota > Metazoa > Chordata > Mammalia > Carnivora > Otariidae > Zalophus > Zalophus californianus. Next base: position 89,218,294 of record NC_045598.1, read on the forward strand.
TTATCAGTGATCTTAGAACACACATTCTAGAAGTTATATTTCTTTTCCTTTTTTTTTTTGAATATCTCATTTTCAACAGACTCTATGTGACAAAACATATCTACTCTTTTCACAAATTTTTCAAACATCAAATAACTTTTGCAGTTTCCTAAAATAAAATAGAATTTTACACCTTTATGTGAGATGATGAATTTGCTCTGATAATATCCAGTTTTTTAATTAAAACTCAAATAAAAAAGTCTATTAATAAATGCAGTTACTTGACTCTCTTTTTCTGTAGTTCACTTTAGATGTTTGTTTTCTTTCTTTTTACATACTACACTGTAAACTTTTTGAGAAGGTTTACTGACCTAATGCTTTAATTTTGTTATAGCGCTTCCCTTACTTAAACTAATGAGATGAGTTTTAATGGTTGTTACACATTTCACAGATTTCAAATCTCAATTTATGACTCTGTTGGTCCCATTTTCTTTCCTTTCTAATTTTCTTTTATTATCATGGACAGTTCACCATAATCATTTCTTTTCTGAAGTATTCCCAATAACCTCCAATGTCCTATTCAGGAGAGTGATGATAATTTACCTCTTGTCCATTCAGGAAACACCAGCATTTTCAGTGGTTGCTGCACACTCATTTTTCAGCAATGCCATTTGTGACACTCTCTTGCCTTCCTAACATTCTTTTCTTTTATTTTCCTTCTTTACTTTTCTTTTTCTCTTTTTCTCTATCTATCTATCTATCTATCTATCTATCTATCTATCTATCTATCATCTATCTATCTATCTATCTATCTATCTATCTATCTATCTATCATCTATCTATCTATCTATCTATCTATCTATCTATCTATCTATCTTTGAGGTAGGATTTACTGATTCTGGCTTTGCTAACTTTCCCAAAACCATGATATACTCTGTTTGAACATTCTACTGATACTGCACCCCTCAAATAGTTCAAAGCATGGGTATCAGAATTATATCTACTCACTGAAAAATAAACATTTCTTGCAGTCTGGTTTAATTATCTTCATTTCTGTATGTATCTATTTGTACTTATTTGTACTTATTTTTAATTACAGCAGTGTAAAATTTTCACATTACATACATGATTATGTTTTATCCACACAATAAATCTGTGGGAAGACTCTTACTTGAATTTACAGATACAGAAATGTGAAAAGTTGCTTATCCTTTTGGTAATTGGACAAGTCATAGCCCAAACCCAAACAAAAGGAAAGTCCAGTGATCTTTCCAGAGTGCCATAGCTATCACCTGAGAAGACACATAGAAGAGAAAATGTGTCTGGGCCTGCCGGGTGGCTCAGTCAGTTAGGTGTCTGACTTCAGCTCAGGTCATGATCTCCGGGTCCTGGGATTGAGCCCCACGTCGGGCTCCCCGCTCAGCATGATGCCTGCTTCTCCCTCTGCTTACCACTACTCCTTGCTTGTGTGCTCTCCTCTCTCTCCCTCAAATAAATAAATAAAATCTTAAAAAGAAAAAAGAAGAGGGGCGCCTGGGTGGCTCAGTTGTTAAGCATCTGCCTTCGGCTCAGCTCATGGTCCCAGGGTCCTGGGATCGAGTCCCACATCGGGCTCCCTCCTTGGAGGGAAGCCTGCTCTCCCTCTCCCACTCCCACTGCTTGTGTTCCTGCTCTTGCTATCTCTGTCTCTGTCAAATAAATAAATAAAATCTTAAAAAAAAAGAGAAAATGTGTCCTCATTGGGTAGAATCTGTGTGTTCTACTCACCTTGGAATGTGCTCAAAAACATGCTAATTGTAGATGAGGACCTGTAAAAGCTGGAAATTATAGCTGACACTGACTTCATTAGATAATTAGTAAACTGATTAATTGATAGAGAAATTATAGAAAGCTGTCAACATTTGTAATGTGTATTATTTCACAAAGGGTGCTGGGCATTCTTTTCTAAATATGCTATTTCATTGATCCAAATGCTGATGTTCTTAGAGTTCAGGTAATATATTTGACTTTACATTTATATTTCCCTTAATTTACCTCCTTATCTTACTATCTCCTCAACCTCAGAAAATAATTTATAGAATCTATAATGGAAAATGAACCAGATATCATGGTTAATAGTACTAGTTATAGGTAATGTATGGAATTTTGATATTAGTGATACTAGTTAAATAATTAGATTTCCCTAGAGAATAACAAAAACAACATAAGTGGAGAGTAATATAGAAATCTTTATTATGTGTTATTTTTGTAAAAGTTATGTACAGCTACAGCCTATAGGGATGTTCTTTCTCTTCTCTTACCTACAGTAAGGTCCTGCCTTCCCTCAAGCACGATGGAATTTTTTTGAAGTAGAGATGCAAAGAGTGATTCCCAAAACATGTGTTCTCCCTTCAGTCTAAGACCAGATTACCCTCCTTCCTCTATCCAGTTTCCTTACTGGAGATCCCACTTATGCAAGACAGGCCCACCCCCATCTAAAAAGGATTGTAAGCTTATTATATGATACCTGCTAGACAGCTTTTCAAACTATTGCACAATAAGTCTAACAACAACAACTAAATAAAACACCAGAGGCAGTTGTATTTTTACATATATAATCAAATACATTTATAACAGTGTTATTTACTGTAGTAAATAATTGGAAACCAGCTAAATATCCAGCAATAAAGAAAGATGCTAGTATGCAGCCATAGGATGTAATATAAATATATTAAAAATAAGGTTTTGAAGAATCATAATGCACGAAGGTAAAAAAAAAAGCATGATGTCATCATGTCTCTGCATTATGAAAAATATTGTATCTTATATGTGTGGGTGTGGGTGTATGTGACCAAAAAGAGACAAAGAGTGTCCAGCTGTGTGTAGTGAAGAAATGGCTTATGGGAAATATATTTTAATGGGGGTTACACTTGGTTTCTGAAATTATGGACAGTGATTTTTTTCTCTGTCACAATTTTAAATTTTCCATATTATTTTAATCAGAAAATATTCAAAAAGCTTAAATTATCTACTCTCATATTACTACCATAAGGTTCAAATGTTTCAAATAGGCTTACCAAGATTTAGGCCTGAATGAACTTAAAAATATATTGACCAATAAAAGTGGTTAATATCATTAATGATTAAGCAGTTTAAAAAAGCATACATAATATTACCATTTGTTTCTGTCAGATTGGAATATTAAGAAACTTCTTATTACTCAGTGTACCTAAGAAAAGAGGCACATTCACAATTTCTGAGAGTACTAATGGATGCAGAAGTTTTGGAGAGGAAGATGGGAAGAGCAATGGACATCTGAACATATATATATGCCCTTGCCTAAAAATCCCTGGTTAGTAATTTAAACTTGTTCAAATCAAAAACAAATGTGTAAAAACAAATATATATGAATAGTCTCTATGATTTTTTTCTAATAGCAAATAATATATATTACATAGTAACAATGCAGCGCTTGGTGGGTATGAAGTTAATGCAAAGTAAGATATGAGTAAAGATGTAGAACATCTTCCAAGATATTTTGTTAATTAAAAAATCTGATTTCAGAATGATTTTTAAAATGTTTTTACATTTTTACATAGAATCGAGATTAAGGAGGTGGATTTCAGTTATTTCAATCATTTATAAAATACAATCATACATAGGGCGCCTGGGTGGCTCAGTTGGTTAAGCGACTGCCTTCGGCTCAGGTCATGATCCCGGAGTCCCGGGATCGAGTCCCACATCGGGCTCCCTGCTCGGCAGGGAGTCTGCCCCTCCCTCTGACCCTCTTCCCTCTCGTGCTCTCTATCTCTCATTCTCTCTCTCTCAAATAAATAAATAAAATATTAAAAAAAAATACAATCATACATATATTTTATCTGCCTAGAAAATTTAAGAAAGAGTACAGTAAAAATCTTTGACAGTGATTATGTCTGGGTAGTGTTGATTGAGGTCTAGGAATTTTTACTTTTCACTCTTTATTCCACGGTGTACACTACTTTTAGAACCAGTATTATTATAGTTAATAATGAGAAGAAAACAACTATCACATATCACTGCCATTAAAGTTAGAGCTGATTTAATTTTCCTTAATTAGTATGCTGAATCTGATATTGTCTTTTGAGACTGAAAAATTATAAATGCCATCTTTTTTTACCAAGGGAATAAACATTTTCACTTTCAGAATAATGACCTGCTTTGTTCAGTCATATTTTATTCCTGTTAGGTCGGATTTCACTAAATCCTCTGTGTCATCTGGATATTATGTAGAATAATAAACATTTTATTGCATTTAATTATTTTAGCAATTGAAGGCTCACTAATGATTTCCATTTTTACTTTTTTTCCCAATATCATTATTTTTTCCATCAAAAGTAATTCTTAACAAGATTTTTTAAAAACCTAAAAACCAAAAACTGAAACACTTATTCTGGAAACAATCGGGATGTCCAGAAGAAAGTGATATTTCAACCATCAAAAATAAAAAGTTGGTAATACTATAGAAAGTAAGTCCAGATATCAGTTTCAGTACTACCCAGAAACTAAGCATGTAAATTCTTACATTTAAATTAAGGGTCATGAAATAATTATAATAATAATCAATTTTGATGTATCAATTAAAACATTGAACTCAGATAATAGAGAATATACCAAACATAGAGTAACTTTTTTTTTTTTAAGATTTTATTTATTTATTTGAGAGAGAGAGAGAATGAGAGAGAGAACACAAGAGGTCAGAGGGAGAAGCAGACTCCCCGCCGAGCAGGGAGCCCGATGCGGGGCTCGATCCTGGGACTCCAGGATCATGACCTGAGCCGAAGGCAGTCGCTTAACCAACTGAGCCACCCAGGTGCCCCAAACACAGAGTAACTTTAAAATCACAACCATGGCTACTATTTTCCCTACCACTAATTTCAAAACATATGTATATCCTAAAATAGTAACTCATGGTATATATTTTATAACGTGCTGAGTTCCAAAGAATTATTTTAAAGATAATATGATGCATCCCTAAAAACAGTTAAATAAATATATTTCTCTACTCTAGAAAATACTACACATATACATAATAAACATTACATATTTTAATTGTTCACATATGTCTCATAAAAAGGCTACTAATAAACCGGTGATTGTTTCCCCAAATTGAGGTTTCCCTGATCAATATCTTTGATCTTATTAGTAGGCCTTTTCTAAACTTATTTTACACATGAGACTTTATACTGCAATATAGGATAAAATACAGTGACTGGACTTAATTGTTGAATTCTAGCTTTCCGATTCACCTAATATGTTTTTTTTTTTATTTTTAAAAAATACTTTTTGGGGCACCTGGGTGGCTCAGTCAGTTAAGTGTCTGCCTTCAGCTTAGGTCAGATCTCAGGATCCTGGGATCCACCCTCATTGGTCTCCCTGCTCAGCGGGGAGTCTGCTTCTCCCTCTCCCTTTGCCCCTCCCCCTGCTTGTGTTTGCGCCCTCTCTCTCTCAAATAAGTAAATAAAATCTTTAAAAAATATATTTTTTATTCCAGTGTAGTTAACATTCAGTGCTATTTTTTTCTTATTATCATCATTTATATAGTTTTCTTCACTATGCCCTCTCACTGTGAAATACAGTTTGCTTTCCACAATTTGAAAACCCCTTACCCAAGGTCACTAAATAGCTCTCTCTTCATGTTAAACATGATCATCTGAATAGCCTCTTTAGGAAACTTTCACTATTAAGAATGAGTGGTAGGGGCGCCTGTGTGGTGCAGTCGGTTAAGCTTTTGAGTCTTGGTGTCAGCTCAGGTCCTTATCTCAGGGTCTTGAGATGGAGCCCAGTGTCCTCGAACACTGCACTCAGCAGGGAGTCAATTTGAGATTCTCTCCTTCTCCTTCTGCCCCTCCTGCTCATGTTCTCTCTCTCTCTCTCTCTCTCAAATAAATAAATAAATCTAAATAAAAGAAAAAGAAGAAGATAGTAGGGAGGGAAAAGTGAAGGGGGCGAAATCAGAGGGGGAGACGAACCATGAGAGACTATGGACTCTGAGAAACAAACTGAGGGTTCTAGAGGGGAGGGGGTGGGGGGATGGGTTAGCCTGGTGATGGGTATTAAAGAGGGCACGTTCTGCATGGAGCACTGGGTGTTATACGCAAACAAAGAATCACGGAACACTACATCAAAAACTAATGATGTAATGTATGGTGATTAACATAACATAATAAAAAAAATTTAAAAAAAGAACAAATACTGAAAAATACAAAAAAAAAATTAGAGTACCTCTTCACAAAAGGAATCAAAGCATACAAATGAAGTTAAGGCAACTTTGGACATAATCATTAGCATGCACTAAGATTATCTACATAATAAACTAAGGCAGAACCATCATCTCTGTACTTGTAAATATTATATTTTTCTTCTCAATAAAATTTATTTTAAAAGGCAAAAAAAAGAATTAATGGTAAAACTAGTAATAGTGTACAGCTGTTTATCATTTTTGAGGCGATTATTAAGACAACAGAAGCATATCATATTAACATGAGACTCACATCTAATAAGAGCCATAATCTGGAATCCATGGATGAGTTTGACTACCTCCTAGACACTGGAAAAGCCTGCAAATTGTATATATGTGTGTGTGTGTGTGTGTGTGTGTGTGTGTGTTTCCACGGGAATCCTAAACTTCTGATGTCTTAAAAACAGTGGAGAAACCCTTCCACAAAAGGGTTAGTAATGGGTTAAACAATTACAAATCATCTCTTAGTACTTCTTTTCTCTACTGAAAGCTGAAACCATGGTTGCTAGGCTCCAGCCATAAAGAAAGCAACTTCTTTTATAGTATTCATCTATATCAGGTATTGATTTTTGAATAATAATTCAATATTATGTTGCTTAGATGATTTTTAAATTATTGATCAAAAGATTGTAAGACGTGGTATTTTTAAGTCTTTTTAAAGAGTCATAAGAAAAAAAAAGAGTAGATTATTTTGATGTCCAATTAACAGAGCAAGAGAGGATCTAAGATGAGAAATAGTTGCAACCTAAGACTTACTTCTTATTCCTCAATTCCATTTTACTAACTGAAAATATTTGATTAGGAAATAATAAAGTTGGACCTTAGTATCTCATCTCTCTTCTTGTGTTAAGAAGGCAGCACTAGCAGAGATGCTCCTATTAAATATAAGTGTCATTTTTACTCCTTACACACTTCTTCCTACTCTGTACAGTTTCCTGAAAGGTATGAAAATAAACATACTTAAGAGATTTCACAAGAACTCGAAGTATTACTTCAAGGTGATATGCTGCAATTTGATCCCCCCTGCTATCTTTTTATTTCCTCCAAAATAAATCAGATCTTTTGTGTATTGTGTCATTTACTCCTATATTGGGCTTTTAATCTGTAACTGTGACTGTGCCCAGGACATAAGTACCGTAATTAGTATGAGAAACATCTAAATGGAGCAGCAACTAATGTTGCTTAAAAGTAACAATTCCATGGTATTGAAAGCTGTATCCCACATGTGGCATAAATAGAAATTTGATTAAACAGCAGAGCAGGACACCGACCACAAAAATAGTGAAGTACAGATTTGTGACTCGCATAGCATACAAAAGGTGTGTTCTTAATTTCTAAGTGTATTGAGACAGAGGTTTGGGTATTGTTTTATTATTAATAATTTTAGTGATTTATAATCAGTGAAATTTGCATAAAAATGACCCATTTTAGATTTTTCTGTTTGAAAATCCTATGTGACTTATTACACAAGCATGAAGAGGATGTGGATCCTCTATTTTCAGATACGGGATCAATCTGGCCGTCTGTCAACGTATTTACATACAGACATATAAAATCAAATTTTTAAATTTTTAAATCAGATTTTCTGTTCAACTCTTAGTGTTTCCTCACTAATATTTTAAGACTTTGTTTAATAAATCATTTTATTGGGGCACCTGGGTGGCTCAGTCATTAAGCATCTGCCTTCGGCTCAGGTCATGATCCCGGGGTCCTGGGATCGAGCCCCGCATCGGGCTCCCTGCTCCGCGGGAAGCCTGCTTCTCCCTCTCCCACTCCCCCTGCTTGTGTTCCCTCTCTCGCTATCTCTCTCTCTCTGTCAAATAAATAAATAAAATCTTTTAAAAAAATTAAAAAATAAATCATTTTATTAAATTTTTGTACAACTATTCTATTACCTTACTTATTTTTAATTGCTTTATCAGACGTGTAAAATCTCGCATTGTGATGGTGGATTTGCCAATTTCTCCTTTTAGTTATTAGCTTTATTTAAAAATATTTCTAGTAATTTTAATAGCATCCTAGGGCATTGTTTTTGTTGCTGTCACAAGCATTCCTCTAATTTCTATATTTATGCAAATATTCTTTTTAACAATGGGAGGGTTAATATTAACTTAAATTTTACTGGGATAATTAAACAATGAAAATTAAACTGATTATTTTGTAATATTGGGTAGTTACAACTGATATAAGGAAAAAATAAAGCTGTGTAAAGAAATAGAATGGGATGACAAGTCTCTCTGAAGTGATGACTTTGGAATAGAATCCTGAGAATGCTTAATCCATCAAATCATGTCAGTTACTGGGCAAATAGTGTTCCAGGAAGTAACTCCATTTAGTGATTTTATACACACATATAAATATATTTAATTTTGGTAATATCTTATTGTGAGTTTTCTTTTCCTTCATTTATTTTTTTCTTCAAGCTTTAAGTTGCACTGATAGATTTTTTTATTTTTTATTTTTTTTAATTTTATTTATTTGAGAGAAAGAATGAGAGAGAGAGAGCACATGAGAGGGGGGAGGGTCAGAGGGAGAAGCTGACTCCCTGCTGAGCAGGGAGCCCGATGCGGGACTTGATCCCAGGACTCCGGGATCATGACCTGAGCCGAAGGCAGTCGATTAACCAACTGAGCCACCCAGGCGCCCCTGCACTGATAGATTTTTAAAACTATTTTGCTCAGAAGCTGTCTACTGTACAAGTTCAGAAGTTATGAATTGCATTTTTGCTTTGTTAGTGATTATCCAGTTAAGAACTTTTTAAAACTCTGCTTTTAGAGATAAGAAAGTAAATGATGCCTGTTTATGGACTAGTGGTATATTGAAAGCAAAGAAACAAAGTCAGAGTGCCATGCCCTTCTAGCTACTGCCTAATATCTAGTAGTATTTGGTATACTCAATTATTGTCTCACTGAACAAATTAAAGCATCATGGATAAAAGAATTAGGTCCCTACCTGAGGAGTTAGGTTTAGAATAAATAAGTGCCTGAGAAGTGAACTGTTTCTTCTAGTATAACTTTTTGTTATTTGGACTATTGAAATTTTTCAGGAAAAAAGAATTGAAAAAATAATTTCAAGAGGAATCACAATAATAAGATGATCTTTTAATCACTGACTTAGGAGGTTGTTGTGTATACCTTACTTGTTTGAATGATTCTTTGAGAATAAACCAACTCATTTTGCTTCCCCTGTTAAAAAAATTAAAATTGTGGCCTCGATCCAAACCTTGGTCCAAAAGAAGGCATCCCTCTAATAACAATTGAGAGGGGTACCTGGGCCAAGAGAATGTTCTGCTTTGCGGACAATAGGTGGAACTGATTATTTCTTTTGTTCTCCATAGGATTCATCAGTTAAATCTCTTTTAAGACCTGTCTCAGGTGATTAGCCTGTGTTAATTTGGGTAAAGGAGATTGGAATACAGAGTTTACTCCAGTGCTTGGATCCTCTAAGTAACTTGATACCAAAAAGAATAAAGTTCCAAATCACCATTATTAATTTTAGTTAGACATTTCATTTATTAAGGAAGATTGTTTACAAGTCAGAGAAACCAGTGGAAACTAACTTAAGCTAAATGTAATCAAAATTAATATGGGCATGCATGGAGAGTACAGGAAACCAAAGAAGAGACAACTATTGCCATCTTTCCTCTCTGCTTTACTCAGCATCTTCTTCGTTCTACTCTGACTCTATGCACTGGCTTTTCTGTCTTTAAATCCACATGACAACAGTCCAGGTTTGTATGCCTTTGCTCTTTCAAAGGCAAGCACATATTGAAAATGAAATTCCTTAGTCACAATTTTAAATTTCCAGAGAAATAACGATAGATAAGAAAATATCCGTGGTCAGTTAACTGGTATGAACCATGGTTGTTTTCTGTGTATTGAAAGTGAATCTGGGAAAAATTCTAGTTGGAGGACATTTGGCAAACAGAGATACCATTTCAGAAACCAAAAGTGTACTGAATAGATTGCCAGTGTGAAAGAATAACCCTCATTTCTATACGTGCTTATAACTCTGGCTATTCTAGTTATAGACTTATTTCAGGATCTGAGACTTAATTAGGTTCTTGAATATTAGTTATTATTAAGATATGTTTGTATGTTTCACATTCATAGGACTAACTTGGAGATGATAAATGTCTTTAAATGGGAAAAACACAATTGAATATAGGGACTTAAATTATACTTCTTAATAGTCCATTGCCTCTAAATACATGTCAGTATATCTTTAATTACATATAAAATCTTCATATGATCAGTTCTCTATGAAACCATATACTGAGTATACATATGTAAACTCATATAATATACTAAGTATATGAAGATTATCTATTATTATTATCTATTATCTACTAATTTTGTCCCTTAAAACAAATGTTATGGAAAAGAATCAAGACAACCTAGATTATAAATAAAATATTTTTATCTATCATAGTTCTTCTATTAACTGGAATGAGACTCAAAAATTAATTGCTAATAACCTTCTAGGAGAATAAAAGGTCAAACATGTTTTCCCATTAGTCCCTTCTTGCTTACCAACCAAAAGATCTCAGTTGCCCTTTCTGGCCCATATTTATTATTGAAACACCACAACTATAGTTCAGCAGTTGGACTGCTTCTGAGATCTGTGCCGGTAGGAGACACGTAGATCATAGTGGCTGACTGTTAAACATTAAAGTTTTCCAGTAAAATCTGTTTGAAAATATTTGAATAAAAAATGAATTCAGTGCCCCCTTTTAGCATGTCATGTCTACAATTGAAAGTTTAGAAGGTGAAGAGAGATTACCCAAGAAGTTGTAAGTTGTCATATGTATTTAAAGCAGTTAAGAAGATCAAAATAAAGGTAGTATAAGTTCCATATTCCCTCCTGGTTTGAAGTCTATCATTAGGACCAATATTTTGGATTATATATTATTAACTCTAGACTAGAGCTAGGAAATTAAGTTTCTGTATATAATACGTAACATTGTGGGGGCGCCTGGGTGGCTCAGTTGGTTAAGCAACTGCCTTTGGCTCAGGTCATGATCCTGGAGTCTCGGGATCGAGTCCCACATCGGGCTCCCTGCTCGGCGGGGAGTCTGCTTCTCCCTCTGACCCTCTTCCCTCTCGTGCTCTCTATCTCTCATTCTCTCTCTCAAATAAATAAATAAAATCTTAAAAAAAAAATACGTAACATTGTAATCAATGAATCGCACATTTTAATCCCTTTAATTATACCATACAAAAGCCAAAAGAAAGATCAGAGGGGTACCTGGGTGGCTCAGTTGGTTAAGCCTCCGACTCTTGGTTTTGGCTCAGGTCATGATCTCAGGGTCATAGGATCGAGCCCATGTCAGGCTCCCTGCTCAACATGAGTCTGCTTGGGATTCTCTCTCCCCTTTCCCTCTCCCTTCGCCCCTCCCCCCACTCACACTCTCTAGCTTTCTCTAAAACTAAATAAAATCTTAAAAAAAAAAAAAGATCAGATGGGGCGCCTGAGTGGCTCAGTTGTTAAGTGTCTGCCTTTGGCTCAGGTCATGATCCCAGGGTCCTGGGATCAACCCCGCATCGGGATCCCTGCTCAGCGGGAAGCCTGCTTCTCCCTCTCCCACTCCCCCTGCTTGTGTTCCCTCTCTCGCTGTGTCTCTCTCTGTCAAATAAATAAATAAAATCTTTAAAAAAATAAAAATAAAAAATAATAAAAAATAATAAAAAAAGATCAGAGATCATCTAATTACCCCATATATAAAAGATGTGAAAACTAAGACTCAAAGAGGAAAGTGATTTTCCTAAGGTCGCATTTGTAGTTGTGGCAAAATATGATCCAGCACACAAACCTCCTGGTCTCCCCTTAGACTTACTATTTCATATGCCCTTCACTTTTACTTTCTTATGGGTGAATTACAGGCTTCTCATTTGTTCTCATGTCTCAATGTAAAATACTTATTGGTGGTAAAATCTGCTATTTGTACCAACTAACAGCACTGGATGAGATGGCAGCATTCATAGTATTTATAAGGCTCTGTCTTAGTGGTGTAGATATCGTTGGGTTGAAGCAATTTGGATAAAAACAAGTTGATCACAAAACTTTGTTTTGAAATAATAATTGGTACATTCTAAAGAATAGCCTACTCTTACATTTAGTTTTTTTCAAATTTTCCCCTTAATGTTGAACATCTAACTCCTGAATTTTATCCATAACAACTGATACAGAGTAGCAATAATTCATTACATACTTGAATTTGTTGAAAATAGATAAAATGCTGAAACATACATAAATATTTGCAATGCCACATCATGGTTTATTATTAAATTATTATTTAGGCCTAAGCTTACTATAGATTAAAATCCTTTTGACAAAATTGCATATAACTCAATCATTCAAATCTTTTCACTAGCTATTGTGAGTATTATACTGTATTATTATCTGAAGATCAAAACATCTATTTTCTCTTCCCATGAAGTAAATTTATGTCCATATAGAAGCTATGGCCCCTCATTAATAAGCAGGTCATGTATTCAAGGAGTTTGTTGCTGAGAAAAAAATTATTTCTATCATGATAATACTTTTTAGTAGGTCATGTGGATGAGGTTTAAAACTGGTAGCACTCAGTGCCTTTTAAAAAGAATGACAGAAAGGATATTTTATAAATAAAAGCAGATGAAACTTTTTTTTCCCAAACATGAGGAAGTGTGTTCTGAAGAAGAAATTCCTTCTTTAGTAGCCACAGGAATTTCTCTCCCTGAAATACCTGAAATACCTCTCCATTCTTTGAAATTCCTTAATTCTTGAAAAGAATGAGTTTAAATCATCACTTATCTTACTTTTTGTATGAATCCTTTCCATTTTATTGGAAATGAGTTTAACCTTCAAACATTCCAATAATTTATCTATATTTTATGACTCGCTGCTTCTGGACATACTTAAGATTTATTCCAAGAACTGTGGTCAGTCAGCAAGGGAGCACAAATTTATTGAGTATCAGATGCAGGTATAAAAACTATTTTAGGCACAGGTTTCATAACAGAGAACTTAGATTTTAGGAATTATGTTTAAAAATATTTACTATGACTTCATGTTCCCTTGCCTTTAGCTTCTTAGGAAAATAACAATGTTTTTAGAAATGCATATGACTATATATTTAGTGAGATTGGTGATAATTATGATATGACTAAAAACATCTTTCTTGAAACAGTGTTATCTTGACTGTTTAATGTTAACAGCATTCCTGGCAGATTTTGTAATTAAGTTGTTATTTGGTGAATACACATAAGAGACTTAGTTGAATAGAAGTATCAGTAATTATCAACTAGCTGCTCATGAATGCATATTAACAGTTTTCAGTTCTTCCAAAGTATTTTTAACTTTCCAATAAAGAACTACAGAAATATTGAATTTGGTAAAAATTTTTGTAAAAGCGTGTAAGGATGTCTCTTTTTATGTTTTATATATTGGAAAACCAGGCTTTGGTTTTGAAGAAAGAAACCTCATCAAGGCCATGACCCTATTCATGCAGTAGGAGCAGTAGCAGGACTCAGAAACTCATACTTACAGATTCCTCCCAGCCTTGTTAGTGAGTAAAGAATATGTATGCCATAAACCCAGTTGGGCTACATCAGCAACACTACATTAAGCAGCATATACAATTTGCACATTTATGGACTGATATGCTTAGCATTTATGAAGACGCGTTTTTCTATTGCCTGAAAAGAAACAATACTAATAGTGTGTGCAATTAAGAGCTCCCAAGAATAATGGAAAAATTGGTGACCTGTAACCACTTTTAGTACTATGTGCTGCTTTGAAAGCATAATGATTTCCTCCCTGTTGTCTTTGCAGAACATCAATGCAGATAAATAATCTACAAGATTGCTGGAATAACACAGGAGACAATGAAAGAGTGGTGGACCAAGTTAGTCTCTAAAGATGCAGCCTTACTTCCCTGTACATCCCTGGTCCCCCAACTTACTGATTACTCCTCTGGATGACTCAATTCAATTCTAAAAGTGTTTATTAATAATCTTCTCTGGTAGGTGCTACACAAATAAATAGGAGTCCTTTGTCTCCAGAAGGAATAAAGCACACTGAGAAAAGAGACACATAAATGGAAAAGTTTTATAGCTCTGTAGAAAATACAGAGGTAAGGAACAAAATGAGTGGTGGAAATAACACTTAAAGTATTCAAAGAAAAATGCAATCAGAGGAAGAGGGAGAAATTGGAGGATTTTTGGAATGGAGTAGGAGCTTGGAGAGATATTAGCATATGGATATAAAAGTGATATGAGAGAAAGAGAGAGAGCGTGCAGATAGAAAATTACTATATATGATGATGAAGGTCAGGTTGTCCTGGCCTCACCCTGTGGTGTTCTTATTTAGGTGTGTGGCCCCTTTTTAGGAGAAATTAAAACAAAACAAAACAAAACAACACATTATGTGTCATCACTCCAACCATAGGAGTAGACACAACAGAAAGATTAGGTCCTCTGGGGTTGGCGTGATGCATGCGACAACCTTCATGACATAGGGGACAAGTGAGAGCTCTTTCACGGCTTAAGGAAAAGAATTCTCCAAGAAAGTGTCAGTCTGGAAGTATTGCAAGTTTTCCCAGGTCTACAAACACCATTTTTCACATAACTTCTTAGCAAACACCTATTTCATCCCCTGCAGAGAATACCATTCTGAAATAATATCAGAATTGCAAGGATTATTAAAGACTATACCTTTCAACCCCCAATGACTAGAACAGACCCCATGGCCAACAATGGGCATTGTTTTACATAGAGATTGTTTGATGTTACAGCCTTAATTCCTCTCGGGTGACAACAGTCCCTGCCGTGCCTCAGTGCAGTACCTCCCTTTGTTTCAACTTCATCTGCTCTCTGATCTCATCCTAACCACCTCTAACTAGGCTTCTTTCTATCTTCTTCTCTTTTCTAAGTACCCTCCTGGTTTCACATTCTTCCTTATCTAACCAGGAATTGCTGGTTTATTTTATTAATCACTCTCGTGATTAATCACTCTTCTCAAGTTCTTCTATCCTGTGTCCTTTCATATCTACAATTCTGGATCAATCTAAATATTCAGCTTCCCCATACCTGCACAGCTGGCAAGTAAAACTGCAGGAAACAACAAAACTGCACATTGCTGCAACTACAAATATATTTGGTGGCCAGTTTCAAATGGATCCTCAATATCTGTGTTTTTATGTGCCTTAGGTCAATTCCATTTCCTGTTACCCAAATGTACTATACAAAAACTTACTTGCTTTGAGTATCCTACTGTACCTTTAGATCAATCACTTTCAACAGCTGATAGTATCTCCTGCAGCATACAGAACAGTGAAATCATCATGTAGGAGAATTGTCACCTTAATGACTTGTACTCCATGATTATCTATTAAATACCTGTTTTTACTTATTTTCTCCCATCTCTAAAATTGTATTGCCTCCATTTTCCCCCTGAATTCTATTTTTTAGCAATTTGTTGATTTAGGCCCATCAATTTTTTTTTTTTATTTATTTAGCATATTTTTTTCCTCTGGAAGCATTTCTCCTTCAGTCTTTATCTATTCATTTCCTTCCAGTTTATTTTAGCTACTATATCCTCTATACTAAAAATTGAAGTTTTTTTCTTGAAAAACACATAGCAACTTTTGGGAAATCCACAATTTCCATATCATTTACCATCCAAAAGGGGCCACGGTTGAGACCAAAAGAAGTGTGAGAAGAAGAGTAGTTATTGCTTACATTGAGGGATACATGTAGGATGACATATACCAACTGGCATGTAGAACTTCTGTGTATGGTAGAAGAGCTATTTAGTTCATTAGAAATAAAAGCCCTATTCATTTTTGAAGAGTTTTAAAATTTCGTATTTTATGGAATTTGAGGAAATAATCTAGGGTATCCTGTTTGTATACTGAAATGTAAAACAGTGATTAGATCTGGAGAGTTAACAACAGATACTGTTTTGTTTTGTTTTTCTGGATGGGTAGAAAACAAGCAGTATATATACAATTGCTTAATTAATTTGCATTCCATATCTGCTTGTTCTCAAGTTTAAGTCTTAATTTTAAATCGTCTTACAAATGTATAAGAACTGTATTATTTTCCCTTCATTTGGTGCTGCTGGACCCAATTTCAATGTGTGAGGATAGGTACCCACACATAAAACAAGCAGCGTTCTGACACCAACTGGATGTCCTAGAATTCAGCTCGATTCTCACAGTCTTTACACAGAAATGACATCAGTTCCACAAGTTTGGGTTTCAGTCCTATAAAACTGCTCCCCCCAACTCACTTCAGATGCCAATCACAAGCCTAGGCTTGTGCTTGTGCTTCTGACCAACCAGCTACAAATCAGAGGTTTCCATGACCCTCTCCTCCAATTAGATTAATTTTCTAGAGCAGTTCACAAAACTAAGAGAAATATTTTACTTACCAGATTACTGATTTATTATGAGAAGATATAACTAAGGAACAACCAGATGTTAGAGATGCTTAGCGCAAGGTATGGGGAAAGAGTGTGGAGCTTCCATGCCCTCTCTGAGCATGCTACTCTCCCCAAATTTCCATGTGTTCATCAGCCCCAAAGCTTAAGAGTGATGGCAGAAAGTATAGAAAACAGCAGGAAGAATATAAGAAAAAGATAATGGCACTGCCCAAACAGGAGGTTGATTGGAAGAAATAATACATGGAGATAGTGAGAGGGGTACTGAATTGGTATCTGAGATTTCAGGAAAAAAAACAAAAAATTCTTCAGATCCAGTTCCTGACTTACCTGAAGGAATTACAGTGGCAAGAAGATTCTGTGTCTGAAACTACAAAAGTTTGATGAACAAAACCAAAGAACTAAATAAATGGAGAGATATTTAATGTTCATGGATAGGAAGGCTCAGTATTATCAAGATATTAGTACTTCCTAACATGATCTATAGATTCAATCCAATCCCAGTCCAAATATCAGCAAGTTTTTTTTTAAATTTTTTATGGATATGGACAAATTGATTGCAAAGTTTATGCAGAGAACCAAAAGATCCAGAATAGCCAACACAATATTAAAGGAGAACAAAACTGGAGGACTGACATTACCTGCCTTCAAGACTCACTATAAAGTTATAATACTCAAGACAGTGTGGTATTGGTGAAAGAAGAGACAAACAGTTGAAGATCAGTGGTTTCCAGGAGGGGTACAAGTGTCGGGGAGGGATGATTAGATGGAGCACAGAGAATTTTTTCTACATTTGACCTTCATTTCCCAGAATGTATCCTACGATCCCCTGGACCAGAATAGTGTGACTGTCTGTTAAATATGCAGAAGTTTGGGCCCTAGCACAGACCTTCTCAGTCGGAATCTCAAGTACATGGGCCTCACCATCAGCACTTGTTTTAAAAAAAGTTCATGTTAATGAGACACAGTAACATTTAAAAAATTTGCTGTAGAGCTCAAGGCTAAACTGTTGGGCTTTAATAACCTCAGTTTGCCTATAGGTCAGCCATTTGGTGACCAGGTAGGGCCAGGGAGATGCAATGATAAAGAAGATGGCCATAGGACTTAAAAATTACACCCTGGGTATTCACAACTAGAATACAAAATGTATCCTGTCAGAAGTCGTCTATTAGCTATAGTCTGATCAGCCTCCAAAGAAGAAATCTCCAGTTGTCACTTTTTGGGTGAAAAGTGAGAAGACAACAGAAAGGATTAGCAGTTGAGTGTAGCTTGAATAGTGAGTGAGTTGCTGGTGGGGAGAAAGCATAGGGGAAAGGATGTTATAGACCAAAGTATTAAAGGCTAACCAGGCACCAAATGAGGCAATGTACAAGTGACACAATGTACATGTCAACAACCTAGTTTATAAGAGGCTTTGATTCAAGATTAAGATTAAAATGAAGCAAATACTATATACTTTCTCAAGTGTTACAGTTGAGAGTGTGAACCTTATATTGCAAGTAATAGCACAAAGGGATGTGTTTTGTTTTAGTATTTTACATAGATATTGCTAATTAACTGTCAGCAGGTTATGAATTTTGAATCATTTTTAGTAATGGTATTAGCAGTTGAGTAGACATAAGTGGGGATAGAGCAGATAAATTGTGGTTATGGGACAATTATTAACTTGATCTGTTTGTATTTAGCTCTGATATTTTTGTAAATTTAGAACATTTTTTAAAGGTCTACACCATATACACTCACACTGTGATACTTAAGAAATTCAGTTGTTAGCATAATATGTTTCAAATTGAGTTCCTCGGAAAACGTGTAAATAAATAGTTGTTATGGGTTAGACTGTGTGCCTTGCCCCCCCCACCCACCCAAATATATACTGAGATTCTAATCCCCTGTCCCTCAGAATGTGGCCTTGTTTGGAAATTGGGTCTTTATAGAAGTAATCAAACTAAAATGAGATCATCATGTTGGCCCATAATCCAATATGACTAAAAGGGGAAATTTGGATACATATGAAGACAGAGATTGGAATTTTGCTGCCTCAAACCAAGGAATGTCTGGGTCTAATAAAACCTGGAAAAGGCAATGAAAGTTCATTTGTCTACGAGTTTCAGAGGAAGATATCCCTGCCACCACCTTGATTTCAGATTTCTGGGCCCAGAACTGTAAGACCATAAAATGTTGTTGTTCTAAGATACCCAGCTCTGGCACTTTGTTACAGCAGCCCTAGGAAACTAATACAGTGGGTGGGCATTAATGTGAGAAAATAGTTTCATGGTCAAAACAGAGTGAGGAACGTACTTGTACACACAGCTTTAACTGAACTGAACAGTATCTCAGTGACTTCACCATATTAACCCTTATTTTGATGCTCCTAGAGAAGAACTATTGCATGAGATGTTTTCTAGAAATATTTGTTCATAGAGCAAAACTTTTTCCACATTGGTTATATCATATAACTACAGCTCTATGGAACTGTATTTGGGAAATGCAGACATAGAGTGTCTAAATTTAAACAGGTACCCTAATTCTTAGAATACTCTCAAAGAAAATCATTTTCCCCCAGGTCGTGTTGATGAACCTCTTAATTCTGCCTCATTCCTTAGCCTTAATATATGTTTTCACTAAAAGTTCTTTGAGTGCCAGTTGTGCTCTCGACCTACAAAATTTTTGTTGAAAGTAGAGTCTACAAAACCAGATGCTCAGGTTGGCAAGAATATCTGTAAGAACAAAACACGACAGGGCGCCTGGGTGGCTCAGATGGTTAAGCGTCTGCCTTCAGCTCAGATCATGATCCCAGGGTCCTGGGATCGAGTCCCGCATCGGACTCCCTGCTCCTTGGGAGCCTGCTTTTCCCTCTGCCTCTCTCTCTCTCTCTCTCTGTCTCTCATGAATAAATAAATAAAATCTTAAAAAAAATAAAAGAACAAAACACGACATTAGTTTCAAGAATCCACCTCTCAGGTGAACATCAAACAACACCAAATGCCACAATTCAAATATTTGGTTGGGCAAGATTTATACTAAACATGTTTCTCTTTGAATTTTGCCTTTATTAGCAAAATAGCCAAAACTATAAATCTGAAACTCAGATAATATTTAAAAAAAATACTTTAAGATAGTTACATAGTTATGTCTTTATAATATACTGAAATATAATGTGCATTGTTAGATACTCAAATTTAAGCAGACACCCTATGTTTATTTTGCCCATCCCATTATTTGTTGTTTCAGATAATGTTACTTCTTTATCAAACCCATTTATTTTTTCAAATTGGACATATATAACTACTGTGGCCATCATATTGAGTGCTAGCTCATGAAATGTGAACAGTAATGTTCTGAACCAGTTCAAGCCTTAGCCCTTAAAAATATACCCAGAATGTTCCCAGAATGAACACAATTCCAAGATAATCCTGGAAACTGTTAAGTGAAAATGGTTGATTCACACTGTGGAAGGTGTCAGAACTTTTGAATCATCAGATAGAGAATTGCTGACTTAGAACACATTTATCAAACTATTACTTAAAGTTTAGCTACTGACAGTTCAGGTATATCTGTCATAGCAGGGGTGTTTCTTTAACTAGAATTCCTGTCACTTTTGTTTGTGTGCGTATATGACAAACTGAGATCTATTCAAAATTTTGATGTTGTTTCTAAATTCACATTTTCCCCAATTTATTTATTCGTATTTATTAAGCACTTACAATGCACCACATAAATCCTTACAGATAAAGGAATTTAAAAAACAGACAAAAGTATCCCTGAAATTTTCATTTACTAGGGGTTAGCAGAGCTGTTGCAGAAATAGAACAATGTAAATAAATATATAAACTGTATAGTAAATCAGTGCTACATAAAAGATACAGGAATAATAAATTAGGGCACTATTGTAGCAACAGGGTTGGGAGGAAATACTATAATTTTAAATAGATTGATTGTGGAAATCTCATTAAAAACATGAGAGAGGGAGGAAAATATTTGGATATCTGGAGAAAAAAATCTTTCTAAAATATGAAATGGCAGGCACAAAATCCCTAAGGAGGGGGCATGCCTGATGTGTCCAGCATACGCAAGGACATACATAGATGTGAAACAATGGCATGAGAACTGTTAAGAAGTGAGAGGAAAGCATTAAGGAATAGACATTCCAGGACCCTGATGGCCATTGTAATTTAGGGACAGTGGCTTTTGCTCTGTAGAAAATGGGAAACCATTAGAATGTTTTGAGAAAGAAACTTCATGTATATGTAAAGTTTTACAACATAACTGTGGCAGCTCTTTTGAGACTAGGCCAAAAAGTATAAGAAAGGAGGCCATTTATATGAGTTTAATGAAATATTCAAACAGGAGATGATGGTGACTTGGACCATGATCTGACAGTAATTTAATAGTCAGATTCTGAGTGCATTTGAGGGTAAAGATAACAGGATTCTCTAATAATCCAGATGTGATGTATAAGAAAAAAAGAAAGAGCCAAATATGATTCCAGAAATTGGCTTAAGTAACTACTAGAATGGAGTTTCCACTAACTAAATGGATCAAACTGAGGGAAGATCAAGTTTGATAGGGGAAGATTGGGAGTTCAGTTTTTGATGTGTTACTTTTGTGTCATCTATAAGACCTCTAACTGACATAGCAGAAGGCATTTGGAATCATGAAATTGGTGCTAAGGCGGGGGGGAGTTTGGGTCTCGAGGTATAAATTTGCAAGACATTGCATAGACGTGTTTAGAAACACAAGATTGAGGTGTGACCACTGAGGTAAGTGCATAATCAGGAGATTACGATGTCATAGCACAGCTGGCGTATTTGACACCCAGAGTAGAGAATTTTATTTTAAGATCTAATTTTTTTAGAGAAGTTTTAGGTTTACAACTAAATTGAAAGGAAGTACAGAGCTCAAACAATTCTGATTTATCACAAGATTACTCTGAGAACAAAGGCTTGTAGCTGAGTCTGTGAGTCAAGGCTGAAAAGGTGCTTATTTTAAGATTATAAATTATGTTAATAATTCTTAAACATCAGCATAGCAAAATATCTTTTCATGGAAGAGTATTGCTGATAAATTGTGATAATCAAAACAGCATTTTAGTAAGTTATGTCATTATTTTTAGCTTCTCTGTGAACAATGCATAACCTTTCTGACCGCACCTGAGCAAACCAGAGATGTGGTGTTATGTCTTAGCAACCAGATATGTGGTGTCACATCTGTCACAAGTCAGATGAAAAGATTATTTTAAAGAAGAGATAATGGGGCACCTGGGTGGCTCAGTAGGTTAAGCGTCAGCCGTTGGCTCAGGTCATGATCCCCAGGTTAGCCGTGCATCTGGCTCCCTGATCAGCGGGGAGTCTGCTTCTCCCTTTCTCTCTGCCCCTCCTCACCTGCTTGTGCATGCACTCTCTCTCTCATAGATAAATAAAATCTTTAAAAAAAAAGAATAGGTAATAATCAACTGTGTAAATTCTGCTGGTTAATTATAATGAGCACCGAGATGAGCACTGAGAGTTAACCTCTGTAATCGCCAATATGGAGGCCACTCGCAACATTGACTAGAACAGTTTAGGTTGAATACTATGGGAAGAAGATTGACCAAAGAAGATTCAAGAGAGAATGAAGAAAAGAAATTGGACTCATGAGCATAGACGACTTCTAAGGAGTTCTTGATCTAAAGGAGAGAAAAGAAAGGGGGAGAGATAAACTAATTAACAGCAGGAAAATATAGAGAGTGGAAAAATACTTTTAGAGATAGAGGAGAGCATGTTTTCACACTCAGGAGAAATTATTCAGCTGGAAGGGGTAAAAAGAGAGGGGTAAAGAAAACAGAAAATAGAAAGAGAAAGAGAGAGGGAGAGAGAGGAGAAAAGAAAGAGGTAAAATTACAGATCAAGTGGTCAATCTATTGGCCAGTTGAATGGAATTGAGTTAGCAGGGTTAGATTTTACAAAGGCTGGGCTTTTGCCAATAGAGGTAATTGGATAAAAATTGCAAGGGATTTCAGGGTGTGTTCTTGAAAAGACAGAACAGAGGATAGAAGGGCATTGAGAGTGAAAAAAATAATAGAACCCATGAATAAACAAATAGTATACAACTTTAACCTTGCTTAAATATTTTTATATAATTGAAGATTTAAACAGTGATCGAGGTAAATTTCTCTAAAACTTAGAGGGCATATTATTAATATGGAAATAAAGAATATATATGTCTTTTCTCTAGAGAACTTTAGGGAAAACTTAACCCTTAAAATTGGAAATGAGGCCTACTTTAAATTAAGGGGAAGAAGTTATAACAATTATTCTCTTCTTTAAGGAATATCAAATAGCAAATCACCACTATGCATTTATTCCAAGCCTGTGCTATTTCAGCAAGTATGCTATGTGTTGGAAGGTACTAGGATAACCTAATATAGTAGATGCTATGAGAGCAAAGGAGACACATCTAATCTCATCAGATTTAATATTTAAAGAAGGGCTCCTGGGGAAATTGAAGTGTGGTCTAACAGAACAGGCAACGAAGGATGAGAATGTTCTAGGCAGAGGAGCAACATGGGTGAAATCATTAAGGCATAAAAAGCACACAGCAGATGCTGGGAACAACTTCAGTGTCAATGGCGCAAAGGACACTCATAGGTGAACATAGGACAAGAAGCCAGCTGGACAGTGATAAGCCTCAGTTGATGATACGCACAAATTAGAGTAAGCCAATTTGCATCTTGAGGTTATTGATGCTATTTATTCATTTCTTACCTACTGTAAAATGGGCCAGTGCACACCAGAAAGGTAGGAACACATTTCTTCTGAAGTAAGAGGACTCACTTAATAGACAAAGGGGAAAAAGAAAGGGGGGGGAGCCCAACTAACAAATATCATAAGTTGTATGTTATTTTTTTCTGAAATTATAACAGAAACAAATAGATTGCTACATCCCCTAAATGAGGAAGCCACATACTCATTCTTAGAAATAGTAAAGCTTATGAATTTGTCACGAGGTATGGGCCCTATAATAACCTTCAGATTCCCTGATTCCACTAATGAAAGGTCAGGGTCTGTCAGCACTTCTCCATCGAGCTGAGGAAGGCAAAATGAAACATTCCTAATATGCTGGAAATAAAGGCCGTGTCCTGATTTTACCTGCTGGCAGCAAAGTCCTTCAGTAGATTGGTGTTTGTCTTCTCTTGGGAAATCACCAGCATGCAACTGTCTTCATCAATGTTCCTTTCCGGCTCCTCTTTCCTACTGCCATGGCTTAGTGACAGGCCTCGTGAAAGATGGTAATGTAACAGGACTGTTACAGAATTAAAGTCCAGACTGTTTCAGTGAAGCAATGCATTCAGTTAGATGTCCTGCCTGCTGCAGTAAAATAACTTGGAAACAAAGCACTGACGGTATAGGAAACAATCTTGAAATTGATAGGCCAAGACTCCAAGGTGTTAAATTTTGCTAGCATAATATTCTTGGATAAAAAAAATAATGTGGAAATATTGTTAATATTTCTTCACAGCCTAATACATGATGAATCTAATAATTTTTCTTAAAGATCACGTTGTGTTTTGGGGGGGTTTTAAAACATACTATTTTTAAAATATGATAATCATGTATTAAATATACTAGGTATAATGGAACAGAAAAGTAGCATAAAAAATAACACTGGCTTTTAAGAACTTGCTTTTATTAAAAGGTTATAAGTTCAATGATTGAAAATCTGGATTTGAATTCCTTCTTAAGACTAATTTTCATCACATTTATGCTTCTACCATAAATAATACTCATTAGGTACTCAAAGAGAGAGAGAGAAAAAAAGAAAGGACACTTTAGAACAAATTCTGTTTTATTTTGTTTTGTTTTGTTTCAAATCTTTATGGAAGTCCTGGGAAACAGTTTCTGACCATTTGTCTACATTCATGTATCTGAAACCAAAATCCTGGGAACGACTATTCAAAAGGTCTCTCACTCTGAAAAGATTTCATAGGTAAAGGTTGGTATATATATAAAAGTAAAGACAATGGGTCAGGTCAAGTGATTCCTTCAAATACTTCTCAGATCTGATATATGTATTTTGTAGACTCAGCAATTGCAGAGAAATATTGAATTTCCTGTGTATATCTTCTTCAGTCCTTTGTCAGTGCTTGGAGAACTATGAGGCTTTTCTCAAAAAATAGGAAATGTGAATATAAGAACATTCTCTAAAAGTTAAACTATACAAATAATACATTAATATCCAAACAAAGGCATTTCAAGGAAACTAACTCCTAGGTTTATACAGGAATTGACTGTCCTTGTTGAATTTACATTAACTAATGAAAAAATAGTGAGAAGGGGAAAGGTTGGGGCGTGGGAGTGAGTTGATCAACCTTGGGCCCATAGAGGAAGGAAAGTAAATTCAGCCAAGCCCTGATGGGGAAGAGAACTAACGCTGGTGGAGAGGACAAAGACCAGAGGCTTCAGCCCTAATGGTGTGGCTCTTTGTGTCATGGAGACATATATGGAATGTGGGCATTTTGAGTGTTTCTAATTTTACTCATTAGGTCAGTTGAAAGTGAAATCACTCATAAGGTTGCCTTCTGTACCTTATTCTGATAATATCCTGCCCCAAAATCTTCTGACTAGGAGGTTAGAGTCACACACTGAGTGAAACCAGTATTTTCTTCCATGTGACAAATTCATTCAAGACTAAATGTAAATGCATAAAATTTCTAGTTTAATACGTCAGTCTCTTGGTGTCACTTAATATGAGTCTGTTTCAGAAAGATGATGGTTATTGAGATTCCTAAGCTGAAGGGTAGACCATAGGGTACTTTAAGTAATCTTAGGTAGTAAAATACCTAAGATAAGGTAAACCATAGGCTAAGATAAATAATCAAGATAAATATTCCAAATTATAAGACATCATTATAACTTTATGCCAGATGTCTCCAGCAAAAACTTTGCTATATCCAGGTCCAGTTATATAATTTTTATTTAAATGGGTGACCATCAAAGTTCATTCAAAATAATAAAGTATTATGATTATATACAGAGGTGACAAAAATATTTTTTTTATTTCAGTTATGGA
The DNA here is from genome assembly GCF_009762305.2 of Zalophus californianus. NCBI lineage: Eukaryota > Metazoa > Chordata > Mammalia > Carnivora > Otariidae > Zalophus > Zalophus californianus. The sequence continues at coordinate 89,244,002 of NC_045598.1, forward strand.
GATTTTGTTTAAAATTTGAGTAAAAAAACATATATATTTTACAAAAAGTGAAAGATGATCAATTAAATCAATCATTCACATAATACAAGATCTTTCTACTAATATCAATGATTGATTCAAAAACTTAAAATGTGAATATTTTAGGTTTAGATGAATTCTTTTTTTTAATTTTTATTGTTATGTTAATCACCATACATTACATCATTAGTTTTTGATGTAGTGTTCCATGATTCATTGTTTATGCATAACACCCAGTGCTCTACGCAGAACGTGCCCTCTTTAATACCCATCACCAGGCTAACCCATCCCCCCACCCCCCTCCCCTCTAGAACCCTCAGTTTGTTTTTCAGAGTCCATCGTCTCTCATGGTTCGTCTCCCCCTCCGACTTAATCCCCTTCATTATTCCCCTTCTGCTATCTTCTTCTTCTTTTTTTTTCTTAACATATATTGCATTATTTGTTTCAGAGGTACAGATCTTGTGATCTGTGATATACCGTCCTTCTTCATCTCTTATTACAGTCTTTGTTTTAAAATCTAATTTGTCTGATATAAGGATTGCCACCCCAGCTTTCTTTTGCTGTCCATTAGCATGGTAAATGGTTTTCCACCCCCTCACTTTCAATGTGGGGGTGTCTTTGGGTCTAAAATGAGTCTCTAGCAGACAGCATATTGATGGGTCTTGTTTTAATCCAATCTGATAGCCTGTGTCTTTTGATTGGGGCATTGAGCCCATTTACATTCAGGGTAACTATTGAAAGATATGAATTTAGTGCCATTGTATTGCCTGTAAGGTGACTGTTACTGTATATTGTCTGTGTTCCTTTCTGGTCTATGCTGCTTTTAGGCTCTCTCTTTGCTTAGAGGACCCCTTTCAATATTTCTTGGAGGGCTGGTTTCGTGTTTGCAAATTCCTCTAGTTTTTGTTTGTCCTGGAAGCTTTTTATCTCTCCTATTTTCAATGACAGCCTAGCTGGATATAGTATTCTTGGCTGCATATTTTTCTCGTTTAGTGCTCTGAAATTATCATGCTAGTCCTTTCTGGCCTGCCAGGTCTCTGTAGATAGGTCTGTTGCCAGTCTAATGTTTCTACCATTGTAGGTTACATATCTCTTCTCCCAAGCTGCTTTCAGGATTTTCTCCTTGTCTCTGAGACTCGTAAGTTTTACTATTAGATGTCGGGGTGTTGACCTATTTTTATTGATTTTGAGAGGGGTTCTCTGTGCCTCCTGGATTTTGATGCCCTTTTCCTTCCCCACATTAGGGAAGTTCTCTGCTATAATTTGCTCCAATATACCTTCAGACCTCTCTCTCTTTCTTCTTCTTCTGGGATCCCAATTATTCTAAAGTTTTTTCGTCTTACCATATTGCTTATCTCTCGATATCTGCCCTCGTGATCCTGTAGTTGTTTCTCTCTCTTTTTCTCAGCCTCTTTATTTTCCATCATTTGGTCTTCTATATTGCTGATTCTCTCTTCTGCCTCATTTATCCTAGCAGTTAGTGCCCCCATTTTTGATTGCACCTCATTAATAGCCTTTTTGATTTCGACTTGGTTAGATTTTAGTTCTTTTATTTCTCCAGAAAGGGTTTCTCTAATAACTTCCATGCTTTTTTTCAAGCCCAGCTAGTATCTTTAAAGTCATGATTCTGAACTCTAGGTCTGACATCGTACTAATGTCCGTATTGAGTAGGTCCCTGGCAGACGGTACTACCTCTTGTTCTTTTTGCTGAGGTGATTTTTTTCGTCTTGTCATTCTGTCCAGAGGAGAATAGATGAATGAGAGAACAAAATGCTAACAGGTTAACAACGTCCCCAGCAAATATACTCTATAGAAATCAGAAAAGACCTGAAACCAGGGAAAGAGAAAGAGAAAGAAAGAAAAAAGAAAGAGAAAAAAAAAAAGAAAAAGAAAAAGATAAAAACAAAAAAACAGAACAAAACAAAAAAAAAACAGAATATGATCAAATATGATCAGGCTAGTGCATAGATCAGTGCCACACACTAGATTTTGGGCATATTTTGGTCTGTTAGAAGAAAGTGCCTCTTAAAATTTTAAAGGAAGAAAGACTTATATATGTACAAAATAAGGGTTGATACAATGAAGGGATGGAAGATGACTGTAAAGATGAAAATTATAAAAGACTTTATAAAAGGAATTGATAAGATAAGAAGTTTTTTGAAAAAAGAAAGAAGATTTAAAAAAAAAAGGGAGAGAATGTGATCAGGCAGGAGACTAGAAGAAAGCCATACACTAGTGATTTAGGGTATATTTTGATCCGTTAGAAGAAACTGTATCTCAAAATTTTAAAGAGAGAACAACTTATATATATATGTGCCAAAAATAAGGGTAACTACTATGAAGGGATAAAGTATGACTCTAAAAATGAAAAATAAAAAATATTTTTTTAAAAAAGGGATTGATAAGATGTTGGTTGAAAAAGGGAAAAAGAAAAATTCAAAAAAAAAGCAGCCAAAAAATATTAACTTTGAAAAACTAATGAATCATGGTAAAAAAGCCATGAATTCTTTGTGTAGTATTCCCCTATCACTGGAGTTCCCCCGTTCTCCTTGATCGGTAAACTTGGTCTTGGCTGGCTGTTCTTGCTGATCTTCTGGGGGAGGGGCCTGTGCCATGGTTCCTAAATGTCTTTGCCGGAGGCGGAATTGCCCCGCCCTTGTTAGTCCGGGCTAAGCAAGCTGCTCGGGTTTGCTCTCAAGAGCTTTTTTTCCCTGCAAGCTCTCGGTATAGCTTTGGACGACTAGGGTGAAAATGGTGGCCTCCCAATCTCTGCGCAGAGGAGCTGAGAGCTCGGGGCCCCACTCCTCAGTGCGCCCCCAGAGAAAAGCAGTCAGTCACTCCCGTCTCCCCGGTCTCCAGCCGCACTCCGCCCTCACCCGGCCTGTGACCAAGCATTGCTATCTCTGGCACCCGACCCCGTGTGGAGTCTCCAAACCCAGCAGATCCCTGTGGTGCACTCCTGCGCCACTTCTCCCCGGGGAGGAAGGGGAGTCTCCTTGGCTCTGCCGCTTGTTGGGTCCCTGCTGGAGGAGCAGTGGCCCGACTGGGCCGCAGATCACAGTTTATGGCAACCCCGAGCTGAGAGCCCAGCGCCTTCGGCTCCGTCTCTGCAGCCAGCTTCCCTGCTCTGATACCTGGGAGCTCTGCCGCACTCAGGCACCCCCAGTCTTTCTGTGACCCCAAGGGTCCTGAGACCACACTGTCCCGGGAGGATTCCACCCCACGCTTAGCTGCTGCAGCGACATCCCTCAGCGGAGCCGACTTCTAAAAGTTCCGATTTTGTGCTCCGCGGCCCTATCACTTGCCAGAAGCGGCCGACGGAGGCCCCCTCCCCCGCCGTCTATACTCCCGAATATCGCCTCGGATTCATTTCTCCGCACGTCCTACCTTCCAGTAAGTGGTCGCTTTTCTGTTCAGAGAGTTGTTGCTATTCTTCTCTTCGATCTCCTGTTGAGTTTGTAGGTGTTCAAAATGGTTTGATCCCTATTTAGCTGAATTCCTGAGACCAGACGAAATCCAGGTCTCCTACTCCTCTGCCATCCTGCTCTGCCCCTAGATGAATTCTGTCTTAACAGAGATATTAAGCAATTAATATTTTCCTTTTTTTTCAAATTTACATTTATATCTGAAAAAGAAAAATTACTGCTAACGATTGTGTTCAAGGTTTATTGGAATTTTATTTTTTTAAATATTTATTTATTTATTTTAGAGAGCACAGGGAGGGGCAGAGGGAGAGAGAGAGAGAATACCAAGTAGACTCCACATTGAGCATAGGGCCTGATGTGGGGCTCGATCCCACAACCCTGAGATCAGGACACTGAGATTATGACCAGAGCCAAAATCAAGAGTTGGGTGCTTAACTGCCTAGCTGACTCAGGCACCCAGAAGCCCCCAGGTTTTTTGGCATTTTAAAAGAAGAGACTAATGTTTACCTTGTTGCTTTATTACATTGAATGTTACATAATTGAAAATGTCTGTGGCCAGTTTTCTAAAGTAAAAGGTGTAAAATGTGCCAGGGATATAGTTGTTCAATTTTTTCAGTATATACATGCAAATATTATGAAAACATCAGCAGTTTTTGGAACCATTGAAAGAAATGAGAGTATTTTTACTGATATTGTGTCTCTTTTCAGTGTTCACTGATTGAGTTGTGAGGAGTCTTACAAAGATTTAGTATGACAATTCACATTCAAGATTTTTTTTTATGAAACAAATTGCCTGTTGTTCAATAATAAAACACAAAAAATGACAGATAATTTATGTTATCTCACTGATATCACAGTAAAAAAAAAACAAGAAAATCCCAACACCAATGAAATGGAAAGCTTATTGGGATCTAACTAGGCAGTTTGAGTTACCTGATATAAGAGAGTGCTGAAACCAAAATCAAACATAATACAATCAATAGTAATGATTCCATGCATTTGTTTCTAGCATGAATCAATATGCCAAAGATTTTTCTTGTAATCCACAGAGTCATATACTCTGCCTATAACAGAAGAAAAAAAAATTTTTTTAAAGATTTTATTTATTTATTTGACAGAGAGAGACACAGCGAGAGAGGGAACACAAGCAAGGGGAGCGGGAGAGGGAGAAGCAGGCTTCCTGCCGAGCAGGAAGCCCGATGCAGGGCTCGATCCCAGGACCCTGGGATCATGACCTGAGCCGAAGGCAGATGCTCAACGACTGAGCCACCCAGGTGCCCCCAGAAGAAAAATTTTAATAGGGCTTCTTCAATATTGATAAAGTTAAAATTTTCCTTCAGTTTAGGCTGCACCCCTTTGAATTTGATGAAAATAACACTAAGCTAACAGAAGAATTAGAGAAGTTATGCAACTTGGACACATGTAGTTCTTAAATGGTTATGCTTTAGTTCAAATCCAAATCAGTCCTTCCAGAAGAGCCGGTTTTGTTTATAGGATGCAGGTATTAAAGAAACTAATATATTTTTGGTACTTGATTTGTTTTTTATAAAATACTGAAGTAAAACATTAAAAAATGGATATATGGATCTACTTTTTTAACTGTAAATTTTATGAAACTTATATATAAGTCATGAATTGACCATAAAAATTCAGTCTTGAGGTGCCTGGGTGGCTCAGTTGTTAAGCGTCTGCCTTTGGCTCAGGTCATGATCCCAGGGTCCTGGGATCGAGCCCCGCATCAGGCTCCCTGCTTCACGGGAAGCCTGCTTCTCCCTCTCCCGCTCCCCCTGCTTGTGTTCCCTCTCTCGCTGTGTCTCTCTCTCTGTCAAAAAAAAAAAAAAAAAAAAAATTTAAAAAAAATTCAGTCTTAATTGAGATATGTTGTAGTTAACAAATAAACACTAAATTTTAAGGACTTAAAGGGAAAAAGATATGTAAAATCCCTCAATTTTTATATTTTGAAGTGTTAAGATTTTAGGTGTATTGTGTTAAATAAAATATGTTAAACTTAATTTTATCTATTTAACTTTTAAATGTGGCTATTAGAAAAAAAATAGTTGTATATATGGTTCACCTTAAAATTCTGTTGGGCAGCACTGATACACCACTGGCTCTCTTCCACTGTTATTTTGAACTGTTTGTGTAGATTTTACATGCTACAGCCAAATTTTTGGCATTTGCACATCTTTTATCTCCAAATAAATTATAAGCTCATGAAAGTCAGGGATTCATTTCTCGGAAGAACCATGTACATGGTGCTCAATCAAAAAAAGTAATTGTTGAACTGACTTGGACCATGGATGTGGTTATCAGATAGTGGGAGACTTTGTACGTAAGGGACATTAAAAGCATGCAAAAAGAAAGAATATTTAATTTTAGGATGCATAGTTTTACCTATGCCTGGCATAGACAATGTCAGTGTGTCAGACTTTTAAATGGACTAGTGTTTTCATTCATTCATTAAACAAATATATATTTAACTCTACCATGTTTCCAAAATTGGATATATTCACCATTTTGTAGGTCACAGTATCGTTCCTTAAAGATTTTATCATCTGGTAAAATAAGTAGAGAAATGAATAGATCCAAAACAGTTTGACACAGCCATTTTAAAAGTATGCAAAGGGCACTGTTGAATCTCACACACACACACACACACACACACACACACACACACACACACACACACACATTCCCTAATTTATCTTGAATAGAATAAATTGAGAACCCTGGAAATACGTGATTCAAGGATAGACAGAAAAAGAGAAATTCATGAAGGATGCTAAGAAATAGTGGCCAATGAAGAAGGTAAAAACCAGATAGTGTTGTGAAGAAAGCCAAATGAACAAAGTGTTTAAATGAAAAGAATTGACAAAGTGTAAACTGATGCAGCTAGAGCAAGTAATATAAGAATTCAGATATACCTATTAATTTTAATAATGATAAGTATTATTTATGTTACTAGACAAGCTCACACAAAGTGATCAGGACAAAAACTAGATAGCAGTTAACTGAGAAGAAAAGAAATGTAAAAATGAGATAATGAGTAAAGATAATTTCATCAATAACCTTAATATGAAACAGAAGAAAGAGAGAAAGATTGCTAGTTAAAATAGGACATGCAGTTAAGGAAAAAGAAAGAATGGTTTTTTAAGATATGGTTTTTTAAGAATTTTAAGTCATGAAGGGAAGGAATCAGTAAAAATGGAAATCATGACTAAAAAGAAGTGAAAGAAAAAAATGTATGGGACATGATTCCTAAAGAATTTAAATATTTTGATATATAGACATTCAACTGAGAAGAGAAAATGGGGAAGATGATATAAATAAGGGATTTGAAAAGTAGGTAATTGAATTTTTGATTCTCATAATTAATTTAAACAGAGTAAGAGAGTAGAGAGGCTAAGATCAAGAATCAAGGAACTCGAACACTTGAAGGTAGGATAAAGCAGGATAAACTATGAAAGGAGTGTAGAAAGAACTATCTACTAAAGTCAGAAAAGAATCAGGGTATGTATTCCTGGAGTACATGAAAGTCAATGGAACGTTTTAACAGGAGATTAGAGACAGCTGAAGAGATAATCATTGCATATACATATTAGAAGACCAAAAGAAATTCATGAGAATGAAACCCAGAGAGACAAAACAAAGGAAAATACAGAAGAGAGGTCAAGAGACATAGGGGTCACGCCTAGGTGGCTCATTCAGTTGGGCGTCTGCCTTTGGCTCAGGTCATGATCTTGGGGTCCTGGGATCGAGCCCCGCATCGGGCTCCCTGCTCAGCGGGAAGCTTGCTTCTCCCTCTCTCTTTGCTGCTACCCCTGCTTGTGCTCTCTCATGCTCTCTATCTCTATCAAATAAATAAATCTTAAAAAGAGAGAGACATAGGGGATGCCATGAGAAAACCTAGCATACATATAAATAGAATCCTAGAAGTAAAGGAAAAAGAGTGGGCCAGAAGCAATATGTGAGTCAATAATGGCTGATAACTCTTTAAAGCCCTGGGAAAATATTAAGTCGGCAAACCTAGAGCAGGATAAATACTAAAGAAATGAAACAGGCATATTATTGTAAAACTGTAAAGTCAAAGTGAAAATTATAAAACCTGCCAGAGAAAATTGATAGACTACTCAAAAGGAGTAGAATTGCATAGACATCTGGCTTCTAATAAGAAACAAGAAAAATGTAAGGCAAAAGACAATGGAATTCTATCTTTAAAAAGTGATTTTGGGGGGCGCCTGGGTGGCTCAGTCGTTAAGCGTCTGCCTTCGGCTCGGGTCACAGTCCCAGGGTCCTGGGATCGAGCCCTGCATCGGGCTCCCCGCTCAGCGGGAAGCCTGCTTCTCCCTCTCCCACTCCCCCTGCTTATGTTCCCTCTCTCACTGTGTCTCTCTCTGTCAAATAAATAAAATCTTAAAAAAAAATAAATAAAAAAAATAAAAAGTGATTTTTTTTGAAAACCTGAAACCTTGAATTCAGTGAAAAGATTCTGCAAAATTGGAAGTCAAATAAGATTATCTTAAGATAAAAACTGGATGTTCTTTAGGAACAGTGATAATTTCAAAAAGGGAGAATATGCAGGTAAGAACAAATGGCAACAACAAGAAAGTGTAAATATGGAACTAAATCTAAATTACTTATAAACAGTAGTAAACATGTCTTTTCAAAGGCATATTGAGAATTCAAGTACAAGTCCTAAACCTGATAAATGGACAGGTCCATAAATGAGGTTAAACTATTTTAAACTGTTGAACTATTCTTTATCAAGGAAGAGGGAAAAATATTAATTTATATTCTACTTGATAAGTCAGGGACATAGGTTATTATTTTTAGAAGTACTCCACAGAGGATATTAAAAGAATGTATTGGGTGCCTAGGTGGCTCAGTTGGTTAAGCGTCTGCCTTCGGCTCAGGTCATGATCTCAGGGTCCTGGGATCAAGCACCACATCGGGTTCTATGCTTAGCAGGGAGTCTACTTCTCCCTCTCCCCCTGCTAGTGCTCTCTCTCTCTCTGTCAAATAAATAAATAAATAGTATCTTTAAAAAATATTTTGAACAAATTAAAAAATAAAACTATTAACAATCTAAATAGAGTGGTGAGAACAAGTAGTTAAATACGCTCGGTCATTCCAAGATAATGCAGGAAATGAGAGAAAAAATAATAGAATAAAGGGAATCCATAGAAAGGAATTGCTTCAAGGGTAGATTGAAACCAAAATATCTGTGATCACATTAAATATAAAAAGATGAAGTGCAAATATGTCTGTCTTGATTCTTGAAAAATCAACTATGTGACACTTAGAAACACTTAAAATACAAGAATACAGAAGGAATTTTTTAAAAAGGAAAAAAATAATACTACTAAACAACTGATCAAAATAAAGCTACTGAAGTTGCATTAGAAAAAATAGATTTTGAAGTAAAAAGTATTCTGATACATAAAGGAGAACACTTCCTATTAATACAAGGATCAAATTATCAAGAAGATTTAACATTTACAAATGTGGATGTAACTAATAATATAGTCTCATTATAGATTACCCCAAAATAGACCCATATAAAAAGGAAAACAGACAAATCTACATTCATAGTGGGAGATTTATCATACCTCATGAATAATTACACAAAAATCAATAAGGAAATAGAAGTTTAGAGAAGAAACATGATTAACAAAAAAAAGTCTAATTCAAAAATATAGGACACTGCTAAAAAAATACATATATGTGTATATATAGGACACTGCTTCTTACAATTCATAATGCATGTTCTTTACAAGTGTACTTGGAATATTCTCAAAAAATGAGCATAGCTTGGACCATTAAGCCTCGAAAAATTTCAAAGGATTAAATTTATTCAAAGTATGCTTTATAACCATAATTGACCTGAGTTAGAAACAGTAACAAAAGATAACTATAAAATTCCCTATATTGTTTGTGATTAAGAAATACATAGATTAAAGAAGATATTATGATGAATGTTAGGAAATATTTCAAAACAAGTAACAGTGAAACAACACATGTGAAAATGTGTTTGATTTGCAAAATACATGTTTATAGGAAAATATATTGCCTTAAATGCAAATATTAGAAGAAGAGATTTTTTAAATAGCCAAAAAGAATCAATTTCAATAAATTGGAAAAATAACATCAGAGACCTAAATCTATTGGATCAGCATTCTGTTCATTCAGAAGTCAAAGATTTTCATGCACCTAACCTAAGCAGTACCTACTTTATCTTAGCTAGTATTTCCAAAGTTCCAAAAAATATTAATCTTTGGGATTTAGAAACAAAAAATCAAAATTCCAGAGAATTCTCTGGAACTCAGTCATCTTTAAGGTGGTGTTGATAGATAATGTCTACTACAGAAAGTATTTTACTATGTTTTTCTAAATACCATCCCTTGATACACTACACAATTGTACATGATTTCTAAGACGCAGTAGGCATTGGCTCAAAGGAACATGATCAGAATTGTGCTTTGTGTGCTTTCAGAATGTTCAAAATGCCTTTGAAGTGTACTACTAGTCATTGATGCTTTACATTGCAGTGATTTAAAACATACCTGGCAATAAGCTAATGAATTTCCTTTATCTTTCTTAAATACATTTCCAACATTTTTAATACTTTTTATTAATTATTAGTGTATCTGGGAATTGTTTAATAAATAAACATCAGCAGTTTTTACAAAGAACTGTAACCTATAGTGTATAACTCAACCCTGGAAAACACTAGTAAACATTATTAGGTATTTGAATAACAATTAAGCTTTCCTAAAAAGGTTTAGAGCACTACACAGAATCAAATGTCATAATTGTGGCTTTAATAACTGTTTTGCTTTCAAAACTTTTCTCTTTTTCGGAACAACATTCATAAGTTTTATATTATCTATTAGTTATTATTACCTACTAATTATTTATATTATCTATTAATCTTGCCTATTAATATTAAATCTATTTTAATTTGATTTTATTTACAAGAATGACTTGCTGTCAGCAGACACAGTCACAAGCACACACGTAATGCATAGAGACAACCATAGGAGTGACTGATGAAATCCTATGAGCTTCTCTCTGATGTGCTCCTGTCCCTGTTCTCATAGATGACAATTTTATTTGACTCCACATATCAGAGTTTCTCGTTCTTGTTTTCGACCTGAAAACTTTTTTGCGTTTTCGCAATTTTGTGACTGTTTTTTTTTTTTCGTGATTTGAGACTAGGAAAGATACACACATTAGTGAGACATGCTTACCTCTCAACTCACATGATTTTAGGTAAAGAAAACTTAAGTCTGGTGTCTGTAGCATGCGCCTCTGAACCTGAGTTCAGAGACTGAACTTTGATGGTAATGTCAGTCTGGTGTCAACCTCAAGAAAAAGTAAAATACGAGTTTCCCCCCAAAACCCAAATCAGAGCTTGTCTTATCTGCCCATGGCCATCTTTGTTAAAAGAGAGGCTTTCTGTCTTACCACTACAGCCCAAAGGATCAGGGATCACAAGTTCCAAGTGGCTAATTCAAAGAAGTATGCCATCTCCACAGAAATCATTACTTTTCCATACTCAGAGCTCCTTTCCACATCCCTGTAGTCTTATATATACATGTTTTTGCCTATTTTTTGTGGGACCATTTTCCATTCCTTAACATCGCCCTAGATACATGAGCTTCATGAGTTATCTTGGATCCATGAGCTTTATAAATTATCTCTTCGACATTGACCCCAGAAGCTAGTGAGAGTATTTTTCAGTTGAGTTTGCCTGTAACCATATTATACAGTAAACTGAATGGCATTCTATTTGGTTCTATTTTGACATTATGGTTGATGATGTTATCTAGTGAAGCTCACTAGCAGGGAAGCAAAACTGACACCTCTTACCCTGCCTACGTTATAAATAGACACGCAGACACCATTCCACAAATGAGGAGAAAAAAGAAGCATCAGCGCTGTGAATTAAAAAGAAACAGTTAAAAACCAGTTAAAAAAAAAAGACCCCTGGGTCACCTTGTCTGGTTTTCATCCTCAAATTAAATAATACTTTAATTTTTGTTCCTATAAATTACAGATTTCCTTACAAAGATAATTTCATCCTTGGCTTTTTGAATAGCAATATATTTGCAGATATAATAACTCTACAAGAAACAATTTTTTTCAAAACAGCTGTTAACCCAACATTTTTAATCTTTTGGAGTTTTTGTTTATATTTTCCTTTTAATCTGTGAGTCAGAAGCCTGAAATTTGCATTTTCTTCCTCACATAAACTACTCTTCTCAAAATGCTTGTATTTCTGAGTCATTTTTTAATACCAGAAAAGGTGATGTAACATACAAAATATGACAACATACCTCCAGAATATAAAACTAGAAGGAAGAAATTTTCTCCTTCCATAAAATAAATGGATTTTATACAAATACCCATCATTATTGCAGATATGGTGAAGTCCATGGAGTCCAGTTTAAATCCTAACTCTGCTACTTGCTAACTCTGTGTCCTGCAGCAGATTACTTGAGTCGACTCTATCATCCATCAGTAACATGAGGTTAATAATAGTACTTATTGTTTATGAGGTTCTTGAAAGTGTTAAAGAAAATAATATATGTAAAGCACTTAGCCGAGAACCTGACATATTAGGCAGTCAATGAATTTTAACTATACTGATCATTAACCACAAATTCAAATTTTCATGGAAAATAAAATTAATTCTACCGTACATACATTTTACATTTTTTCCACCTCAGGAATATTATGAGAACTAAAATGTACCAGTGGGAAAACCTATAGAGAAAATAATTTAGGAATTTAAAAAAAATCTCTATTTATTGAACAGAAATTTATTCTCTGCAAGTAGCTTACTTAAATGATGTAGTCAGTGAATTAACAATTTAGCAATCAGTGTATCCCATAATACTTTACCAAAACCATTTTTAAAATGGATATATGTGACATAAAATTTTTTATGAAATGTATTTCTATAGTTATACCACAAATGAGTATATCACTGTTAAATAAAAATAAATTTTAAAAGACTATTTCCACAAGGAAAATGGTCTGAATTTCTGT